>NC_135306.1:187786570-188986570 GCF_048772815.1 Callospermophilus lateralis | reverse complement strand
GCCTCAACCCTTTCTGCATCGATGTCCATGGAAGAGATTTAAAAATATTAGTGAAGGCATACCTCTAAGAGCTATATCTTGGAGAGACTGTCTCTCCATTTCCAGACCCTGTTTCATTTCTGATGAGCTTATTAGTTGGTCCAGACCCTATATAAAAGGTGGATGGAGAGGGGAAGTTTCAACAGAAACAAATACATTAATGTTTAAGTATCATACAGATTGGATAACAAATGCTCAAAATACAAAACAAAGACAGTCAAGAGACTTTTTGCAATTAGGCAAACAATTGTTAGGTGGTGCTTACAAATGTATAGATATCAGTCCTGTTGTCACCATGAATGCCATTTGGTTTAACGGCTCTTTTGAAATACCCTGAGCTACCCGTGCTACTAAAGGCCATGTATGTGTTAAGCCGCCCTTCTTCTTTGTAACCTCCACCCAAAACCACAAAAATGGTCATCTTAATTGTGATGATTCCCAGTGTGAGTTAACCAATGGCTGGAATTCCTCTGTGAAGACAGTAGTGCTAAGGAGAACACCCCCCAGGTTATGGTTCCCAACGGAGGATGACTCCTCCATTCAAGAGGTTCACTTTACAAAAGATATTTCCCTTCCCAGAGGTAAGCGAGATTTGGGGATTACTGCTGCCATCATCGCTGCCTCCCTCACGGCAGGTGCAGCAGCTACCACCGCTGGTGAAGCTCTGACCCAGTCCACAGCAAATGCTGCCACCATTAATCAGGCAGTGCAGCGCTCCACTAAAGCCCTGACTACCCAGCAGCGACTAAACCTGCACTTGCAAGGAGAGGTATCTTAATATTACAACAACAGATTGACCTTATTGATGAAAAAATTGATATGCCTCAATTGAATGTTAGAGTACCCTGCAGTCCTCAATTTCTGTATGATTGTCAAACCCCTGTCTCAGTAAAAAATGTAACAGAAGCTCCGCTTGAACTGGCAAATAGACTTAAGGGACCTTGAGATATGGCTTTTAGAAATTTCACTATGACGCTGCATGCTCAGATTCTCAGCCTAAGTGAAACCAGGGCAGAGCTAATTCTTCACCCCTCAATCTTACAGCGACTATGGGACAAACTGTCAGCTTTAATTGATCCTGCTAATTGGATGCTCGCTGGTATTGGCATGGTTTTTCTTGTCTTAGTGTATGTTCTTTTAAGATGCTTCCAAAAAAGGCTCAACAAAGTAGAAACAAAACAAGCTATGCTAGTTCATGCATGTAAGGAAAGTCAAAAGGAAAACGATGATTCCCCCACATCTGTATGGATGGCAGCAATGGATCGGATCTAAATAGTACTAACTAAGGGCCAGTTTTCTATGAGGGATCATGCCCTGAGTCTCAGCACTGCCCTCTTTTTCGTCTATCCGTGTCTCTCAGCTCTGTCACAATATTACTGTTTGTCTGTCTGTGGCCTTTCTCCTTCCTTCCTGAAGGCAGCCTCACCGCCCAGTGCTGTGAGCTGGGCCCTCCACGGAGAAGAAACCTGAGTTTGCTGATCCTAAGGTAAAAGCTGGTGTGGAGGCCACAGGGGCATTATCTATCAAGGGGACAGAGAGCCCTCTGAGGGGCAATGCCATGCACACCTCACACCACCCTGTTTGGCCCCGGAGGATGGCTGGTTAGTCACTGACGGGTAAGATTCCTCAAGGAGGGACAGCCTAAGACAGGCACAGCCACAGAGGAGCCATCAGGAGGAAACTCGGGGGCCAACAGAGGTGAGGCACAGAACCTCACCCCCCACCTGTGCAAAGGCCTGAGTCTTTACCCCTTCAGAGAGAGGTCTCCTGCCCCATGGTTGCTTTGCTCACCACACCCAGCTCAGATCAGGACCCAAGTGACAGACAGAGACCTAGTCAACAGCGGCTGCCGGCTCACCACAGCAGGGAACAACTGCAGCTATAGGACAGGGCCAGGTCTGGATGTTTTCTCCTTTCTCTTCCTTGGTTCTTTCTCCTTTCTGTGTTTTTCCCTCTTCCTCTCTTCCCTCATCACGGTTCTCCTCCAGCAACCAATTTAATAAAAAGGGAGGAAATGTTGGAATAACTTTCGGTTTGCAGCCAGTAGCTGTGAGCAGCTCAGAGTGCTAGGAAAACCTCTGCTCCTACAGGCCTGACAGGAACACCTGCAGGACGGGGCGCAATGCTCTAGCGAGCTGTCAGTGAAACCACATCCTCAGTGCTTGAGGTCAGTGTTGCCAAGCTACCAGGCCAGGAAACCGAGAGTTAGGTGCTTCAGGGCATGAAACCCCGGACTCATAAGGCCCCCTCCCCGTGGGACAAAGATGTTTCCAGACTGCCTCCCACTGCGTAGCAATATTTAGAGCTTCTCCTAGTGCGGCTACATTAATCATAAGATGATTGGTTTCTAGATGGTGTATAACCTGCTTGCTTATGTATGATTGGAAGATGCATTCTATATCAATTGTAATCACTTCTGCACTAAACGAGCTGGCTGAGTGTCAACTGTGGTTTGTCACCAGCAGCTTTCTCACTAAGCTCCCAGTGTCCCATGTGTTGATTCCATGTCTCTACCTGCCTCGACTGAGGTGAGGTAGCCAAGTGACCAATTGACCACACCAGTAACCAGGACGCCTACATGATTCTGTATGCCATCATGTAGTAGCCCTTCAGGAAAAGTTAGTAGAATGAATACATAAATCTTCATAAAACTTCAGGGAGCGTTTTTTTTTTTATCTTAAACATGCTTTTACTTATTTTTTAATTCCATAAACATTTATTAAGCAGCTATTTGTTTACTTTATGAACATTTACGTAGTACCTACACTACAGAAACGAGTCCAAGCATTTCTGAATGTTAATGTCATTTAACCCTTATAACAGTGTTAAAAATATTTTTAACCTTATGAGTGAGACACACACTACTTATTTATTTTTCATTCGTTCTTCTCAGTTATACATGACAGTAGGATACATTTTGATAAAATCATACAAGCATGGAACGTATCTTATTCTAATTAGGACTGATTCTTGTGGGTCGGTCGGCACATTGGTGGGTATTTTCACTTACGTATTTCCCATGTGTGCACAGGAAAATTATGTGAGATTCATTCTACTGGCTTTCCTATTCCATCCCCTATCCCTTCCTTTAGTTCCCCTTTATATAATCTATTGAACTTCTCTTCTCCTCCCACCGTTTAAAGGTGGTTTGGCTTCCACATGTCAGCAAAAACATTCCACCTTTGATTTTTTTTTGCAGGAGGGTACTGGAGATTGAACTCAAGGGCACTGAGCCCCATCCCCAGCCCTATTTGTATTTTATTTAGAGACAGGGTCTCACTGGGTTGCTTAGCGCCCTGCTTTTGCTGAGGCTGGCTTTGAACTCGCGATCCTCCAGCCTCAGCCTCCTGAGCCCTAGGGTTACAGGCTTGCACCACGGTACCAGTCTCCACCTTTGATTTTTTTGGGGGGGATTGGCTTTTTTCAAATAGAACTGCAGGGATTGTGTAATAAATCTCTCTTCTTTCAGGTAGGTCTGGATCTGGGAATTTCCTTGTGTGAATGGGAAGGAAGCCACGGAGCAATCCTTTTAAAAGCGAGGTCTAGAAATGCTCGCTGTGCTCTGCCCTGGCATCACTGACACTGCCCTGGGGTTCGTCAGGATTCGGGGGAGGGTGGGCACTGGGTGTGCCAGGGAGGCGCGTTAAAGAGGGAGCTCTGGGAGGGACTGCAGAGAAAGAGGTCTGCAGACAGCACGAGAGCTGCGGAGCAGCCACAGGAGGAGCTGATGGAGGCTGTGGGGAGAGAACTGGAATGAAGGCACGGAATAGTGTTGGTGCTGCCTCTGGGAAGAGAAGAGAGACACATCTGAGATGCTTCTAGGGCATAGAAAGAGCAGGGTCCAGTGGGCACTGAGTCGTGGAGATGCCAGGGGTGGGGAGAAAGGTGGGTCAGGGTAACAGGTGAAGGGCCTGGGCTTTGCTTTTCTAACGAGAAAGAGGAGTGGGAGAGAAAAAAACAGAGACCCAGACATGAAAGGGAAGGAGAAGGAGAGAGATGATAAAAAAATATAGATCAAGAGAGAGACAGAAGGAGAGAGGAGGGAGAAGAGGGAAAGAGAGGCAAAAGTAGAGGAGAAAGAGAGACAGGGAGAAAAGAAGAAGAAGAATGAAGAGGAGGAGGAGGAATTCAAAATAGCAAATTATGGAACCAACCTAGGTGCCCTGCAACAGATGAATGGATAAAGAAAATGTGGTATGTATACACAATGGACTATTACTCAGCCATAAAGAAGAATGAAATGATGGCATTTGCAGGTAAATGGATGAAGCTGGAGAGTATCATGCTAAGTGAAATATGCCAATACCCCAAACCAAAGGCTGAATGTTTTCTGTGATATGCGGATGCTAATTCACAATAAGGGGCATGGGCTAGTGAAAAATAGAGGTAGTTTGAATTAGGCAGAGGGTAGTGAAGGGGGGGATGGGGTATGGGATTCAGAAGGAGAGTAGAACGAATTGTACCTTATTACCCTATTTGCATATATATGGTTACACATCCAATGTGATTCTATGTCACGTACAACCAGAAGCACGAGTAGTTATACTCCATTTATGCATGATGTGTCAAAGTGCATCCTACTGTTATATATGACTAATTACAACAAATTTGAAAAAAGAAGAATGAGTTATAACACCCACACACAGAAGATGAAGAGGAAGATGATGAGGATGAGGATGACTGAGAAAGAGACAGAGGTTCAGAGAGTACTTCCCGTGCTCTGGAAGATATTGTGGAGCCAGGAAGTGAAGCCTATTAAGGACCTGACTGGAGCGGGAGCCCTGGCCACACATCTTCTGAAGAGGACTGTGCGCGAGTGCTCCAGTTGCCTGATGGCTCTCAGATCTCAGCACACTGTGGTTACCTACTCTCTCCAGCTGACTGACTGCCTAGACCTCCGGCTATAGAGACACAAGCCAAACAGAGACACTCAAAAGAGGCAAAGATGTGAGAGGCCAGGGGACTAGGGGTTTGATCGTGAGAGGGAAGCACACAAGACAGCCAGTCAGCCGGAAAACCTTTCTTCCTTGGATGGAGGTGTCAGGAAGGTCACCACTTTGAAAATATCCCTTCTCCCCCGGATCTCTGGGTGACATTTCCCTGAATTATTTTTAAAGAACAAAACTCATTATTCAGGGGCGCCCAGGGGTTCCTTGTTTCTGGGTGTAGGTGGAGGATGGGAGTCTTCCCGTTAGGTTTTGAGAGTCCAGTGTCTTCCTTCTGTGTCACGGCTATCCCGGCTGCCCTATTTGCCATATGTACAAGATGACAAACCAGAAATAATGTTTACAGAAAAGCCATTGCTTTAATTTACCGGAGCACGGCAGGGCCCAGGGTGAGGGGAGGCCCTGCCTACCCAGGCTGGTGAGTGGGTGAAGAAGGTTGCTTCAGTCTCCAACCCAGCGGCTCCAGGGGTCTCACCCCCAGCTTCCTCTGTCCCAGCTAGGAACACAGCTGTGCTGGAAGTGGGGACAGTGACACCGACCCCCTCTCCACATGGGTATGAAGAAACGTGACTTCCACTGCTCCGCTCTGATATGAGAGGAAGAATGTCAGGTGTCTGTAGGACGAAGCCATCTCTGGTTTGGGGACAGTGAAAACCACCGATTCAAAACCAGACGCCATTTAGGTGCATTCCTGAAAGTGTCTGCAAACTAGCAGGCCTGACCCTCTGAGTGAGGGTGGGAGACGCCAAAGGCCACTCAACAGGAGTAAACTGAAACACAGGTCTATAGTTTGGGGCCTGAAAGTGGTGGAAAGTTATTTTGTTTTCCATGGGCCAGAGATCAGTTTTAAAAAAGCTGTTTCATATCCATTCACATTTTTTTTTTGTACCTTCAATTTCCATTGTCAATTTAAAGACAGTAAACTCTTATCCCAAATAGAAGTGCAATTAGATGGAATAATGAAATCATCAAGTACTACTGAGGTGGAACTTGGCAGTAATTAGTTTTTTGATACATAAATACAATTTCCAAATGCAATTTGTCCCAGAGCCCAGGCTGCTGATCCAACTCACCGTGTGCTGTTACAAGGCAAGGCAGAGTGGGTGCATCCGATTCTGCTCTCCGCACAGAGCGAAACGAGTTGGTGAACGTCAAAAATAACAAGGTGAAGACTCAGAAGGTCAAGGGTCACATGTTTTCTCTCATATGTAAAAGCCAGAGAGGAAATAAAAGGTGTGGGAGGGATCTTATGAAAATATAAGGAGACTGGTAAGAGGAAGGGATGAGAGGTGGAGGAGGGGAGGGAAGGGAAGGTTCTGGGGAATGAAAGGGACCTAATTATGTTAGGTGCATGCACAATATGTCATAATCGATCCCACTGTCATGTATACTTATTTTTTTTTTAGTTGTAGATGGACACAATCCATTCATCCCTCTCTCTCTCTGTCTCTCTGTCTCTCTCTGTCTCTCTCTGTCTCTCTCTCTCTCCTCTCTCTCTGACTCTCTCTATTTTTCTTTCTTGGTTCCAGGAATTGAACTCAGGGGCACTCAACCACTGAGCCACATCTCCAAACCTATTTTGTATTTTATTAGAGATAGGGTCTCACTGAGTTGCTAAGTGCTCGTCATTGCTGAGGTTGGCTTTGAACTCGCAATCCTCCTGCCTCAGCCTCCTAAGCGCTGGGGTGACAGGCATGGGCCACCGCTCCTGGCTTCTTTATTCACTTATTGTGTGGTGCTGAGGATGGAACCAGTGCCTCTCACGTGCAAGGCAAGGGCTGTACCACTGAGCCCCAGCCCCAGCCCCACTGCCATGTATACTATAATGCACCAACACAAAAAGAAAAAATGACCAGGTAGAGATGGAAAAGAGGTGTGCAGGTCTCTGGGGACCAGAAGTGGATGGTTTGCCCCCAGCATCTCTTTGACATGGGAAGCACCCTATCAGGTACAAGCATATCCTCTTCCCTTCTCCCTTTTCTAGGTCCGTGTGTCTGTTGCCCCATCTCTCTGACACATCTCATTCCTTGGTTTACCTATGGGTTCTTTCATTCCATCTTTATTGAGGGCCTACTATAATGAGTCAGGTGCTGGATAGAATATTCGAGAAAGTAAGCAGGGTTGTCCTCACGGGAATGGGAGTCTATAATTTTACAGGAAAGAAACACTTGTTCGACTATAATTATTGTAGTGCTTTGCAGCGTCCTGATGAAAATGCAGGACGATGGCTGTCTCCTAGTGGGAGTTCAAAAAAATTCTCTAAAGGAACGGATGTTGTAGCAGTGATCAGGAGCACAATAGGGCTTAGGCAGAGAGTTTAGAGGAAACTGTCTAGGCAGAGACATCCAGAAGAAAACAGTGCAAAGGAGAAACAGGGAAAAGGAGTGTGAGTTAGGGGCAAAGGGAGGAAGCAGCAAGCCCGGGAAGCTGAGGCGAGGCCACACATGTCTCTGTCATCCCAACCTCCAAGCCCCAGTTCCAGGTTTTAGATTTGATTTTAAAAGCAACAAGGAATTCTTGGAAGACTTGCAATAGAGGAGCACTAGAATCCTACTCTTCAGTTACCAGGCTCTCCTGAAGTTCAGTAATGACACGCCTCTTAATTTGGAAATTCGGTCGGCTCACTCTTCAAGTTTGTTTCCACCATTCCTCAGCATTTTCTGAGGTTCCTGCCAAGAGCCATGCGGCGGGTGGCAGGCCTTCCACCTAGACTAGTAATGTCAAAATTTCAATGCTCCTGTGATAGGCAACCTAAAAGGTTAAGGTTGTAGGTTCATCAGATGTGAAAATCCCAGCTCCTGTACTAGGGTATGAACAAAATGTGGCAGAGAATAATGTTCCCCCTCCTAACCCAAATCCACGGAACAAGTACTCAGATCCTTGCTTTCAATTTTCCCTCTGAAGCTTTGGTTCATAGTGGGAGGACATCTTAGGATTGATTTTGCATTCATTCTATGAAATGCCATGGTGAAGAGGATGTTGACCTAGTTTCCTAAATGAATGGAGACTGCTCTGTCACCGTCCCAGTGAGGTTAGGAGAGGGTAGGCTGCTGTAACAGTAAGGCAAAACCAGAGTGGTTTAAAGAATGAAGATGTGCCTAACTTTCCTCCACATAATATTTCTGATGTGAGCTCAAGTCAGAGAGAAAGCTTTGATTCTCTTGGCCATTGGGGAACTCAAGTTCCTTGAAAGTTGTTACACCTGGATCCTCTGGGATATTGTCATCAGCTGCATAAATGACAGTATGTTGTTGCTTCCTTGAGATTCCAGGTATTGAGAGGCAGGAATAGACCTCTCAGAAGACATTGCCAGGTATATTAAATGGCACACATCACTTCTGCTTACACCCCACTGGTAAAAGTGCCCAGGATGAGAAAATAGCTACCCATGATCATATTTACTTGCAAAAGAGTTTGTGAACTATGATCTACATGGCTGGCTGCAGTTCTATCACAAGGAGGAAGGGAGAGTAGATCTTGATGTGTGGCTCTAACTCTGCACCACACCCAGTATACTAGATTGACTGCAAAACAGAGAAGATGAAAGACTAAGTGGAGGGGTGTGTAAGTGTCCTGGCTGAAGCCATCCCGGATCGGTTCACAGAGCTGCTGACTCCCAGTCCTGGGAGAATGCCAAGGTCCACAGAGCTGCCCCCTTGCCCATGTTGACCTTGGATGTATCAGTGTGTCCCAGAGGAACCAGAGGACCCTCTCTGCTGACCCACAGACCCATGAGCAAAAAAATAAATGCTTATTGTTTTAAGTCACTGACTTTTGGGTAGTTTGTTACCCCAGCAACAGATGATCGATATAACTTTAGCTGTTTTCTTACTATCTAAACATAGCCTCTGGGATTAATTAGTTAGAAAAGGGAAGGTTCTTATATAGACCAAACAGTAAATAGTCCAAAGTAGAGGTACTATAAACCATTTGGATTTACCAGATTGAGGGCAGAAAAGGGAGTTCAATAGAGGTTGGGGGAAATAATTTCATGAAGTTTATTTTCTTAGAGAATGTTCTCCAGGAGAGAGGCCACAGTGGACTACTGGCTTTTGACCCTGAGTCCAGTGTTAGGTATTTGAATTTCATCCTCTAAAAAGCTTGATTCTTGCTCTGAAGCTGGAGGACACAGAGCATTAGTACAAGAGGTATGTTAGTCTGTATGTTAGTATTATAGTCCGGAAATGTGGTGTATTTTGTGATTGGCATACCTTCCCAAAGTTTTGTTTTTTTTTTTTTTTAAGGAAAAATACTTAGAAGTGGTTTTTCTCTTGGACTGGATGTGAAGAGCCGGTGTGAAGCCCATCTTAGATCTACTTACTCTAAGGATACATGGGGTGGAATGGGGTGGGGGAAGGAACTGATAAAGTAGAACATATTTGCCTAGGTCAGTGGTTCTCAACCAGTGGCTACTTTGCCCCCTAGATGACCTTTAATAATGGCTAGAGACATTTTTGACAGTTATCACTAGGGGAGGGGCTGGTTGCATGGAGTGGGTAGAGGGCAAAGATGCTGCTAAACATCTTCCAGGGCAGAGGGCACCTTTCCACAACAAATAGGTGGCCCCAAATGTCAACAGTGCCAAGATTGAGAGTCCTGCCTTAGGTTAAGGTGAGGTTGAAGGTCTCCAAAGAGTTAAAAAACAGAAGAAGAAGAAGAAGAGCCCACATGAGAGAATACTTTTAACACCTGCTAAGTGGAGAGAGCACAGAGCCCGGGGCCAGGTACACACCAATCATGTAAGGATATCCTAACATTTTTACCTGTCCTACCCGCCCTGCTTCTACCCTGAGCTCCCAGCCCCTCCAGCAACACTGCAGAAGAATCAGAAGCCACAACAGTTAAGAGGGGAAGGTAGCATGAATTTGTAATGTGTAGAAGGCAACAATGAAGACCATGATGTTCTTCTCCACTGAAAAGGGGAGGTTTATAATTAAACTGGGTCTGAAATTTGGACTCTTCTACAGAACTGGACATTAGAATTATTGAGTTAGAGCCATGTTTACAGCCTCATATAAACCCTAGGATTCCCTGGAGTCAGCAGAAACGTCTTGGGATATATTGGAATTTTACTTAGGGTATTCTAGAGGGATTTTGGGATGGACCATAAAATAAAGTTACTGATCATATTCCCTGGGTCCTGCTTGTTTTATATATTCATTACCTTCCAAGTTACTGAATAGCCACGGTAAAAGCCGGGAGCTGTCATATATATTATCTCATTTAATCATCAGAGTCGCAGAGAGCATGTATTTCTCTCTTCGTGTTGGAAACAACGTGATTATTTTTACTTTGCAGGGAGAGACTCAGGGCTTAGAGATGTGAAGAAACTTCATCAGCTTTCACATCAGGGAGGGCCGGATGGTGGTGCTGCTGGCAGGTAAGTGCAGGAGGTAGTTTCAGTGATATTCATCTTGTTAACGACCCAAATGACTCTCTCTGCAGCTGGCTGCGTCTGTCTGACAGATGCATGTCCTCTCTCCCTGCAGGCTGACTGGAAGGCTTCTCCCTGGCACTTTATTTCAACCTGGGTCACAGCCTCTGTCACATTGTTGTGTAATAATTATTTCTCATGCTATTTTTTTCTTGCTTGGAGGTAGTTAAGCTATTTAGATCTGAGGCTTTTTAAAAAAAATTTATCCATTTTTGTCTGGTGTAGTCTGATATATAAAAGATGCCAAGTACGCATAGAATAAATAATTTGTTGAGCTAAAGTCACTGCCTCCAAGGAGCTCATGCTACACATGGGAAGACATGAGAAAAGACAGCTGTAAAATAACATGAATGGCATAAATTTCTGTTCAAAGATACTTATATGTCATTATATGGACCAGAAACAATATTGGAAAGATTGTGCACCATATGGTTAGTGGTGGTTACCTTTGGGAGGTCTGTTTAAGGGGACTTTTTCTTTCCATGTAATATATTTCTAGAAGGTTTTTATATTAAAGGGCATTTTAATCATTTAGTATTTGGTCAGAGAAAATAAGACACAAGTAAGAGTTTAAGTGCGACTCCAGACAATGGGCGGGGCGGTCAGGAAAGCCTCCAGGAGAAGGACTTTAGATCTCACTCACTCATTATTCAGGGCTTTGAAATAGATTTCCAAAAGGCATCCAAGCCCTGATCTTCCATTTGATCTTAGGATCTTGGTGCCTTTAGAAAAACCAATGCCATCTGTTTTTGGAGGCTGGCACCTACCCCCGGCTGCTAATCTGGACTCTGAAACCACTTTAAAAATTAATGACTTTATAAAAGGTCTGCAACTCCCTCTTAAGAGTTTAATATCATATTTATAAACTCAGTCCGGATTGAGTTCCAGCATATTGCAAATAATTCACAGTGTTGTCCTGCTCAAAGCATAACTAATGTGGACCCACAGCTGTGCAGATAACTTTTTCTATCAGCAGATGATAAACTGTAAGTGGCCTCATTTGGTTGCAGGGAAATGGTCCAGATTTTAAAAGCCAAATTGGTGCAACTGGGAGGGAAATTCTACAGTAATGCCTGCCCTTACCTGGAAATCATTTCAATAGTAATAAATACAGCAGCCTCGTTTCTGCTAGTTATTGTACCTAGGAAGACTGCACTGGTCCTGAAGTTTATGTTTTTTTTTTTTTTTTTTGGTCTGCTTGCATGAATACTTTCCTGACCAATTGGTAAATAGTTTGAAAAGTGGGTCAGCCAGCTCAGGGGACCTGAGGTCAAAAGGAAAGTTCTGGAATGACTGAATGGGTGGATTAAGGTTTTGGATCTGGATCAGTTGATCCATAAAGACGAAAGTCATAAAAGGTATGCTCGTGCCTTTCTTTGTACCTTGACATCTCTTGTAATTTCTTGGCACATTTCAGGACTCTGGAAAGCTAATCTGTTTTTTTTTTTTTTTTTTTTTTTATTAATCTGGTACTTTGGTCTCATATCCAGGGCAAAGATAAGCATTTATTGCTCTTCTCTAACAAACTAGGCATGGAGTCCTTGCTTTTAAGGTCAAGGTTCCTGCACAGGACACTCAGGTTACTTGCATATCAAAGGTCCTGGTTACATCACTCCATTGACATCTTGGGGCAAAGAACCAAGGGTGTTTATGCTTAACTGACACTGGAAACCTCATGTTACCGTTTGGACGTGAGGTGAACCCCAAAAGCTCTTGTGTAAGACAATGAAAGAAGATTTGGAGGAGAAATGACCGGGTTATAGCCTTAACCTAATCAGTAGATTGCTCTCTGATGGGATGAACTGAGTGGTAACTGGAGGCAGGTGGGTTGTGGCTGGAGGAGTGATTCATTGGGGGCTTGGCTATGGGCTCTATATTTGTATCTGGCTAGTGGAGTCTCCCTCTGCTTCCTGATCACCATGTAAGCTTCTTTCCTCTGCCACACTCTTCCACCATGATATCCTGCCTCACCTTGAGCCTTGAGGAATGGAGTCGGCTGTGCATGGACTTAGACCTCTGAAACCATGAGCCCTCAAATAAACCCTTCCTCCTTTCCTGTTGTGCTGGTCGGGTCATTTAGTCACAGCAGCAAAAAAGCTGCCTAAAACACCTCACTAGAAACTTTACACTGCTCTGTTCAGCTAACTGGCGGTTAGGTCTGTGTTCCTCACTGTGAAGTTTACTAAATTTTTGAACATTAGTGATCACCTACATATGATGGACTAAGGATGGTACTGGGTACCAGGGATAAAAGATTGAAAAAACGTTCTCTGTTGGTTATTCCTAGAATTCTCTCCTCATTCACTAATCTGGTACTTTGGTCTCATATCCAGGGCAAAGACAAGCACTTATTTTTAGTGTAAAATAAACGTGTGGGGGGGGTCGCTTTTGTGACAAAGCCAGGCTTTTTTCTCTCCTGCGTGACTAGTTCCTATCTCTCAGGCCTGGGGAAGGTGCCAGAGCTGATCTGAATGTATTTAGAATGAATTTTCTTAACGAGCTGTCAAGCTCAGTGGAATTGCCAGACCTGACTTTAATAACTTCCTGGTTTTTAATACCTGAGCCTATAAAGATGATATACAAGCCACCAAGGATGGAGAGTGGTCAGGGTGGGGTGAAAAGGGAGGGGGAGGGGAGTTGGAGCTGCTGTCAGAATAGATGGCACGTGTAAACCCATCCATCTGGGTCTCCTGGTTGCACACCTGTCTCTGCAGCTGGAGACAAAAGGATGGAGTGGGGAGAGGTGGAGCAACTAGGAATGAAATGAGAAAGTAGGCAAAGCTAGCATGTGGATCTGAGGCCCCCGGTCCTCCCTTCTTACCAAGCTTTGAATCCTCTCTTTTCTTGCTTTTGTACTGGCTCCATTCCCAACCTCCTTTCAGTCTACCCTATTTTCTTTTCTCAAAAGGTATTGCTCTCTTGGTTGCTTTATAAGTCACAGTGTTTTAGGACTCCATGGAATTTCAGAGTCATAAAGAGCTACAGTCCAGATCTTCATTTTACGGACAGAGAATCTGAGACCTAAAGATGACCTCACTTCCAGACGTTGCCTATTCTGTCCGTGGAAGGCTCAGGACTGGATCTCTTGGCCTCAGGTGATGCTCTTTCCAGTATCTAGGGGCAGGGGATTAATCCTTGCTGAAGGCTTGAAATGTTATCCTCACTTTGGATTTTTGAAGAACAAAATATAATAGATGTGGAAAGGGCTGAGGGTTGGTTCAATAAATTTTGGATTCCAAATACAGGCAAGCAAGGAGGCATTTATGGGCTAAAGATCCCTGCATTATCTTTCAAATTAATCTCTGTCTTCTATTCTACTTAGGGGGGATTTTTTTTTTCTTTTAAATGAGAGCTCTTCTAAATCTTCCTGGTATGAAAGATTAGACATCTTTTTTGAAGTTTAGTATGCATTGGCACTTTGAGGGATCTAAATCAATACAAAAGTCACATATTGGCAACTTCTACCATAGCAAAAATGATTGGATAGAATTCTATAATATTGCAAGGGATTTCCTCCTTTGTCCCCATTTCTTATACTGCGAGCCCCTGTTCATTCAGATAAGGCATTTCATGGTTACTGCCTTACTGAAGAACCGACACAAGAGAATGTAGTTAAAAACAAAAAGAATCTGTGTCTTTAAGGCATTAAAGAATGAGTGAGCGGAGAGCTTCTACTCACAGCCTGGACAATACTATGGGAGCTTGCAGAGGAGAACCGAAGACAAGAAAGGAAAACGTAGCAAGTGGCATTTTCTTTGGGCTTGAAATTTGTCTCTGCTTTGCTTATCTCTGGGGACAAAAACAAACAAACAAAATCAATAATAAAAAAAAAAACCCCAAAAACTGTAGATGAGTTTGGGGCTCTGCCAGGGGAGGGAAATGCTGGTATCAGATTAGTTAATCACTGTTGCATACAAACCATGCCAAACAATGAGCATTTATTTAGCTCATGCATCTGTGGAGTGGGTGGGAGGGAGCTGATTGGAATTGATGGGTCTTGGCTTGGTGGCTCTGCTGACCTTATCTGGGCTTGTTCACATGTCTCAGAGTGTCATCTGGAGGGTACGCTGATCTGGCCAGGACTCACTAGAGAAGTCTGTCTCTGCTCTACGTGTTTCTCATCCTCTGCAGCCCCATGTTCTGGCCTGGGTATATGCTTCTCAGCCATAGCAGAGGTGTAGGAGAGTGAATGGAAGCTTCTCAAGGTCTCTGCTTGCAGATGGCACAGAGCTTTCAATCAGCCAGGGCAAGTCATCGGGTCAAATCCAAAGTCAAGGGGCAGTGGGATAAAATCTACCCCCTTTTGTAGGAGAAACTGCCAAGTTACATGGTAAAAGGTGTGGCTGCAGGGAGACACGAATAATTTGGCTATCATGCAATTTATCACGGTCCCCTTTTTCTGAGTAGAACCCAAGGAGGGGGCAAGACATTAGTATGGTATGGGAATAAATGACTGTATAACTCATCTGGAAGATGGCTGGGCTTTAGCTAGCCTTACAATTTACCTCTGTCCCATAGGAACATTTCCTATGACGTTGGCCATGTCATAAATGAGACAGAATGAAGGAACCATCAACTGTTATAAGCTAGCCATGACCCCCTGGATTAAGGGCTGAGGACCACATGTGATAATGGACTGTCACAATGCTTCATAACTATATATGACAATCAAAGATTGGTTTCCCTCTTGCTCCAAAGCCTTGGCACCATGAAAACCTTTCAGAACCTAAACATAATTGTTAGAAAAGAGGACATATGTGTTTTAGGTTGCGGTGGGAACCGAGGACAGACTCAAATTAGCTGAAGGTATTTTTAAAAAACTTAAGACATCCACTCAAACATCTTAAAGCTTGCTGGTTTTTGAAGCTCACTGAATAATTTAAAGTATTCCAAATAAGATAGATCAACACTGCCCAGTAGATATATAATGTAAACCATATATGTAATTTTAAATTGTCTTGCAGCCACATAAAATTTAAAAAGACACAGGTGAAATTCATTTTAATAATACATTTTTTTACTTTGCCTAATATACCCCAAATATCTAAGTTTTTACCACTAATCAGAGCGGCAAATTGAAATAAAAATTAATTTTCAAGTAACACTTCTAAAGTACCTGAGTTTTTGGTTTATAGTGGATACCAGTGTATCCCTATTCTTTCTCTATTCTTTTATTTATCCACAAGTTCCATTTTCTCATTAAGTCATTGCTGTGTTAGACCTCTCTACTTCCAATATCAGAATGTAGTTGTCTTTTTCTTTGTCACCAAGCAATATTTTTCCCTTATAAGTCTTTGAGAGTCACTAAATACAGAGTAGAAATGGTAGCTTTGGTTAAACCAGATGGGGTTTGTCATATATAGAAATGAGGCAGAGGCTAAATAATCAATTAGTCTCACCCACTGAATGACTTGGTCCAGAACACAAACTTTGTGACCCATGATTCAAATTCTTCTTGGATGTCTTTAAAATTCATTCCATATTTTGAACCTTCTGTATTGGCCTCAAATGTTAAATAGAAATGTCCAGTGCCTACTGTGTGATTTTTTTTTCATTTGAGTCATCCCCCAAACTTCTATACTTTCCTTAATCCCTTCAAAGTGAAAAAAAAATTCTAAGCTGCAAAGATTTCAATGAATATTTAAACATAGTTCCCTTTTTTTTCACCATAAAGAGGCTCTCAGTCTAGCATGGTTTCAAGTGCTACTAATATATCCTAATAAAAGTATCAAAACATGAAAAAATTGCTTTGGACATATTTCATTTTTAACGTTGTAAACCAACTATGTGGAGTTTCACTCCTGGGATCACTAGGCTGGGTTTTTCTCCAACTAAAAGAGAAAAATGTACTGGTTTATTTATAGATGTCATCACTTACTATTGGAAGGTAGATCTGTTGAAATAAATAGTTTCCCTGGCCACGGCAAAAATTCAGAGTAGAATCCATGTAGAGATAAAAGGAAGAGGATGTGAACAATCAAACTGTGCTCTTTGTCCATTGGCTTATTTAAATCTTAGACCCACGGGGCATTGGGTATTATCCTCGTGTAACAATGTTTACTAACAATTCTCATGGCCCAGGGAAGTTTCCTCCCTAGTTGTTTTAGGGGTGCATGGGGAGCCATCTACCTTTGCCCCGTATGTGGACACCAACAGATTAAATCCTTGCAGAAATGGTCATTAGTCTTTCCTGTTAGCTGGGGCTGCTACAGATGGAACAAAATTTCCTCTTGTTTAGAGACTGCTTTGGATGGTAGAACTCATGTGCATAAAACGGGAAGTTCTCTATTGAGTAAAAGTGAGGCAGTTGCTCGGTACCCTCCTGTCCTGAGTTCTGGATCACACCCCGTGCACCTTTATAGCACAGGTATTGGGCTGGGAAGGGGAATGGAGTCTCCAGTGCCAGGTCAAGTCATGGCTTTTCTTTCCCTCTTCTCCCTCCAAGTTCTGCCTATCTCCCAATAGGAACACACACACACACACACACACACACACACACACACACACACACACGCGCACAGACACACATGCATTTACTTATTCTTCCAGTTTTATGCACACATATGAACACCTCAGAGCATTAGCTCCTGGGGAAAATCTCTTAATCTTAATACAACCTAGAGGCTTTCTCAACTACCTTAGGGGAAAATATTCCTTCCTTTCTGTAGAGGATGGAGAGGAGTTGGGGAGGGAGTGGGTTTTGCCACTATTAAATAAAAACAAGAGTCTTGGAAATTGAGTTTTTGCCTGAGAATAGGATGGGTGATCATGTTCTACTAGGTTCCTTTCATGGAAATAAAATTGAAGTCCACACAGGGTCATTATTTACCTAAGATTTCCCTAAGGAGTAAGTGATAACATGTAGATTCAAATCTGGGATTTTTCTGATTCCAATGGTCATTAGATTTTCACTCTACCAGAGCATATAGATTTCAGGTCTAGCCTTCATTATCGAATACATACTGTGAGCAAAAATGGGGAAAGGGGGGTTATTTTAATCTAGCACTGAGACTTGGTGCATACAAGACCTGGCATGCATTGTCCAGGAAGAAATCAATTCAAATGTCTTTTCTGTTCCTGTTGCCTCTCTCCTCCCCTCCTATGAATGCTCAGCTCAGAGCTCAAGTAGTGGTGGGATCTGGGAGGGTTAAGGGACGTTAAATGATTGACCAAGGCAGAGATGGATTCTAATTCCATTAGAGCTCAGCCTAAAAGCACTTTCCTTTTTCGGAGGGAGACAAAGATCAAGTGAAAGGCAGTTGCCAGACTCTTACCTCGTTTCCTGGGAGCTAATGGACACGAGGGGAAAGATGTTCACTCACCTAGAGAGACAGCCAAAGAAGGTGCTCTGAAATGGCAGCAATCACAACCGTGTCTTTTAAACCACTTTGTGTGACCAAGTCCAAAATTCCAGAAGCCTGCCAATCTCATCCTTTTCTTTCAACTTGACCCACATATAGCCATGGGATGGATTGATTGATTGAGTTACTAAGCAATAATTAATTGACTCAAGGGGGAATTTTAGAAGTCAATCAGATCCAACATCTCTCAGCTGGGTTGTTATTAGTCAATCTCAGGAATGATTGATGGGTTCACTCATTCATTTGTTCACCTGTTTTCCAAGGGGCACGTTTATGTGCTTGCCAATGTGGAACTAGGTCAATGTTTCTACATAGAGTTGCGCCTCCATTTCTGTGAGTTCTGAATTTGAGGCTCCATCCAGTTGTGGATGGTATATGAACTATGTAGTTAAATCTGTGATGACTGAATTCATACTGAACATGCACAGACTTTACTCCCTTGTCATTATTTCCTAAATGATACAGTAGAGCCATTCATTACATAGCATTTGCATTATACTAGGCATAATCTTGTAATGACTTAAATCAAATGGGAAGTTACGTGTAGGTTATATGCATCTACCATGCCATTTTATACAAGAGACTTGAAATTCTGTGGGTTTTGTTATACTGTGGATACCAAGGGACAATTGTATGTGGTTTGTGTCTCTCTTTCTTTGTCCATCTCTCTCTTGTCAAATAGCATATGACTGAACATTTTTAGAAGGATTTTAACTCTGTTAGAAAAATGTGCAACCATTTTATAAAATCCATAATTTTGTGATGGTCATTTCTAAAAATGCAGTCACAATAAATAACTAAATGAGACATAACGTATAAGGAAAAATGAGACCGAACTATTGCAAAAATGTTTAACATGGCTTGTGAATGACCAATATTCAGGAGCTGTTTCTGTGCGCTGTGGGGGATGTGTGGAATTATCTTTTCCTGAAGGAGCTTCCAATTTTTCTGAAGAAACAAGATGAAACCCTACAGAAGATGGCCTCTGCTATTTTATAGAGAATGTGTTTCTCCAATCCAGAGGAAGGGCAGAGATGGATAAAACCTAGAGATACCAGGGGGAACTTCATAGCAATGTGGATTGTGACTGGATTTGAAGGGACAAGTTTAGAGTGAGGAAAGGAACATAGAGAAAGAGAAATAAAGAGACAGGGTAGGATTATGGAATACACTGCTTAGAGTGGGAGGGGACCCACTACCCTTTCCTGAGCCCGTGGAAGACATGGCTGAGTTGGTGTTATGAACATTTTTTTTTTGTATTAGAAAAATATCTGTCTGCTGCTCTGCATCTGTTCTTACTTCCTTAATAAGCTTGCCTTTTTTTGTGGAGACATCACTATTTGTTACTTGTGCTGCCTTGGCAGGATTTTTCATCAAAGTGCCCTGTGACCCCTAACTAAGGGATGGGCGTGTGACCCAAGGGGGCCCATTGAACCCTCTTTGGTGAACTTGAGTCTTTAAGCAAAGATGGGAAAATCCAGGTGGAGCTCATTTATGCTTTGCAGCATCTCTTCCAGAAAGGCTCATCAGCTCCACTTTACCTGGATCCCTTTCTCTCACACAGGCTCCTGGGCCGTCTGAGTCTGTTTCTTAACTGCTTCCTGGATTCTGTAAGTCGCCTATCCTCGCTGCAAATTCTCCTTCCATTCCAGTTAATCAGTGGCCAGTGAGGGGGGCTCTGTGGCACAGAAGAGGAGGAAAACCAATGGAACCACTGCCCCAGCGAACTTGAGGAGAACATGATTGTGGCTCAGGAAAACTGGTGAGAAGCTTGGGTCAAGAACTTCTGGAAAGCAGATGAGGAGCCAGGGAAACTGTGCAGTTGGAACCAGAGCCCTGCTGGTATCTGGGGACAGTCTGGTGAGGATGTGATGCTGTAGCCACTGGGCACCTGGTCGCTCCCTGAGGCACCACCACTACCAGACCCTGAGTGCCTTCCCTGGCGCTGTCACTGTGGGGTCCTGGGCGGAAGGAACCTCAGATTTCCTGCTTCATTGTGCCTCTTACTCTGACCTCAAAGTCCCGATAGGAGGATCCGATTGGCTGAGCCTTGAATGATTAGTTTCGGAAGTTGGAGGATAAATCTACTCTTCCTCACACAGTGTTGGTCTCCTCAAATGCAGAAAAGGAGTTCAAGTGTTAGTAAAAAAAACACATATCCTCTTTAACAGACGTAAGACTGTTGTTAAAGGCGAAAGTCAAGTGACCTAGACTGAAATCTTGGCTCTCCACGTGGCTTCTTAGCTGTGTGACTACGGAGGTTTCTACACCTTTCTAAGCATCAGCACCTTCAATTGTACAATAATGGGAATTACAGCACCTATCCTTTAGGACTGATAAGAAGTTTTCACAAAATAGTGAATGTAAAGTGCTTTGTACTGTCAGGTGAATAATAGCTGTCATTTTGATTATGGCATAATTCTTATGGATATAGAATAAAATCTTTCTTTACACAGTGCTCAGGTAATCACCTCCAATCCATGATGTCTGGCATGTGATGAAACCTATTTGCCAACCCTTGGTTAGGGTCGTACTCTGCAATTAAGCCTGTGTAGCCCCTGGTTGAAATTAGGAGATAGTGGGAAATGGGTATAGACAGGTCCATTGCTGACAATGGCTGTGTCAGGGGTTGGAAAACTTCTGTAAAGAGCCAAATAGCAAACATTTTCAACTACAATTTACTTGTCATATAGTCTCTATTGCAACTATTCAACTCTTCTTTGTACTGCAAAATCAGCCATGAACAAATGGACACTTCCGTATTCCAGAAAATCTTTATGCACACAAAAGAGAAGACAGGCTGGGGCTGGGGCTGGGGCTGAGGCTCAGCAGTAACTCACTTGCCTGGCATGTGTGAGGAAGTGGGTTCAATTCTCAGCACTGAGTATAAATAAACAAAATAAAGGTCTGTCAACAACTAGAAAAATATTTTTTAAAAAAGAAGACAGGCTGATGTTTGTAGACTTCTGATCTAGATTTTTGATGATGATGGTGGTGGTGGTGATGATGATCATGGAGGATAATGAGGATAAATGGGGTTTCTAGCATTAAACATGTTGTGTATTTAATCCTTGCAACAATCCTCCTAAGTAGGTATTATTATCCCTAAACTATAATGACAAATCAAGATTAAAGTAAAATGACTTTCCTAAGCTTTTTAGCTAGCAATAGATAAAACATACAAATCCTGGTTTGCTTGATTTTGTTAAACATTTTTCCATCATAATACTAATCGAAAAGGGCCATGCACAAATGGAATAGATAATCATGTGAGAGATTTTGAGGTTTGCATTCTATTATTCAACCTGGTTTATTGAAGGAAAGATAATAGATCAGAATTTAGCACAAAGACTGTTTAAGAATTAAAGGGTGTGAATTTGGCTCCAGGACCCACTCTGCTGCATCTCTAGGAAGTTCAGATAATTCAGGGGATAAAACACATGTGAATGAAAATAACCCAGAACAGTGAGATGGCAAAAGTTGGTACAGGGCAAGTTGCAAATGTGTGACCACTGGGTTTGGACATCTGGCTAAACTTGGGGTTTATCTTGCACATTAGTGGCGCTCAAAAGTCAGCATGTGTTGGAAGCCTTGTGAAAGCAGGTTGTTTGACCCTAACTCCAAAGCCTTCTATTCAGTAGATCTGGATTGAAGGCTGAGTTCTGCATCTTTAATAAGTTCCCAGATGATGCAGACACAGGCTGGCCTGGAGAACCACCCTTGGAGTACACTTGCACCTAACATGGGCTATGGAGATTGGTGAGCACAGACTGTGAGTCTGTCAGTAGTGTTTGGCATGATTGTTCCCATGATGTGAAATGGTCATTATCTCCCCATAAGAGACCCTGTTTTCACCTTAAATGTAAAGATTTCTTCATTTGTTAAAATGCAGCTGGATGGTGGAACACATGTAGCATCAGGCCTGGGTTGTATGCTGGAGAGTGCTTCATCAACTGGAGAGATAATGCTTAGCAATTTCTCTTTGGCTTGGGCCTGTGCTCTTCAATGGCTCCTTGCTGCATATAAAATCAAAACTCCTTTACACAATACTTTGTACTTGATATAGATATTAGTTTTCTTGTATCCTGGAAATCCTATTTTTTTCTCTTGTATCAGTCTTCTTCTTGAATTGTGAGCCTTAGCCACAACTATAGTCTATAGAATCTACTATGGTGCCTGGCACACAGTAAGTGTCCAATAAATGTTTTTTGAATGAACTGAATTTCTGCACTTGGCACACATATTACTGAAGTGGAAAGTCTCTTTGCTTTGTGAGTGTGACTTTTGTCTCTGACTTGCCGCTGCACTTAAATTTTGAGCTGGAAACATTAGCTTGCATTTTTCTGTAGGAAGCAAAAGAAATTTATAGATTAATAATGATAATGTTGGCAATAATGATAATGATAAATACTGCTACTTATTGAATGGCTCCTTTGACTCTGTGGCATAGGTTTCAATACATTCATTCTACAGATGAGAAATTGTAGGCTCAGAGCCGTTAAGACCACTCAATTACATATGCCACAGCAAGAGGTGCAATTCTTGTGTGTCTGACACCAAACACATTGGGCACTTTTTAATTTTGTAGAATACTATCAATGGAGATTTCTTTTTCTCAGATTTATCTAACAAAGTCATCCAAATGCAAAGTATTTATGCATTGCTTTTCTGATTACAGGTCAAGACGGATGGTATCATAATGATAGTTCAAAATGGTGGAATCACATCCTGGACACTACTGGAAAGATGAGAAATTGCACCTATGTAGCCATCAAGCCTTCCAGTTGTATTTTTTCACCTCATTAAAAAAGACAATTCCAGCCTGAGCAATGCTGAAGACATCTTTGAATTGTGGTTTTCACATGAAAGCCACATCTGGTAGCACTAGAGTAAGGCAGAGGGAAGAACATGGCTTGAGGAAGACTACAAAGTGAGGTAAAACGGGTCCATCTCATGGTGGAAGGGTGTGGTGGAGGAAAGCAGCTCAGGACATGGCAATCAGGAGGCAGAGAGAGCTCCACTCACCAGGGATAAAATATAACCCCCAAGGTCATGCCCCAGTGATGATGTCCTCTAGCCACAGCCCAGCAGCCTGCGGTTACTGCCCAGTTAACCCCTATCATAGGAAGCACTTATTAGGTTTCTCCATAACCCAACCATTTCACTTCTACACTTTCCTGCATTGTCTTGCACATTAGCTTTTGGGGGAAACCCCCTATATACACCATAACATTCTCCATCAAATTGTGTAGACTTTGTGCTTTCATTTCTTTTTTTTTTTGTCCCAAGAGAGGGACAGTGGCATTTTTCATGGTCTTTCAGCAGGATTCTGCATCCTTTAAGCACTGACCACTTCTAATTACCTCAGGCCCTTTACTTCCAGACACTCTGTGGCGGGCAGTTCTGCTCGGCCTAGGCTAGCTTCACCTAGGGACAGTCGAGAGCTGCCCTCGATCACTTCTTGCCGTGGACCTCTCTAACATGATGTCAGCTGGGAGTTTTTCCCAGCCCTCAAATGCAAATGAGTCTATGCCCAAGGTGCTGCCCATGACTGGTAGGACCACTGATAAGTTAAATGCTTCCTCTGTATGTCTGTAGTAGATGTTTCTGGAGATGCACCTTGCTAGGCGTCCAGGGAGGTCCTGGGGGATCAAGAAATAAGTAGCTTACAGTGGTGGCCAAGTCATTAACCCTTCCCTTTTTCCTTTTCCACATCTCCTGTCCCTTCCTTCTTCCTGCTTGCAGGGACAATATTTCCAAATAAACTACAAATTGAATGAACCTTGTGCCTCAGGCTCTTTTTTTTTAAATTTATTTATTTAGAGAGCAACTCAAGTAAAGAAAGATCCTGAAAGTAAGAATAATGACTAAAACAAATTTGTATATCATTTTCAGAGGTGCCAAGCTTTTGTGCGCAACCTTTTTATCTGTGCAACAACATTGTGCGGTATGTAGATTGTTTTTTTCTCATGTTCTGGATGAATTGTCTGAGACTCCCAGAGTTCAAGTGGTTTGCTTCGGTCATAGAGAAGTTAGCAACTTCTTGAGCTGTTTGGCCAGTGCTCTTTCTAATCCAACCACAGGCAGAGTCCTGGAACACTTCTCTAGAATTGTGCAAGCTGGAACGGTGTCCCAGAATTTTGCCTTTACTGGAGTGCAGTTGTCAGTATATGAAAGTCCACGGCATGCAGAGATAAGATAAATTGTTCAAATGGCAATAAGTACCCATGTATTTCCTGAAATGTTTCTTAAGCAAACATCGAACTCTTTTACTTCTACTGGTTTGGTCTGAGGTCAGCCTGCTTCATGAGCATTCCTTCCTCAGGGGAAAAGCAGCAGGAAGAAGGCAGGATGATAAAAATAGCTACCAGTGATTGAGAGCTAGCCACTGCTCAAACTGCTTTTCATGGCTCTCTTGATTCATCTTCACAATGATCCTGGGAGGCAGGCACCACGAATGCGTCCATTTGGAGAAACTGAGGAACAGGGAAATGAAGTAACTTACCTGGGGTCCACCCAGCTAGTAAGTGGTGTGGTCAGTATTTGGACATAAGCCGTCTGACTTGTTTGTTCTTATAAACATTGTGCTATAGTGCCTGTCATTTTATACTAAATGATAATTCTCCTGTTCAGTTCTGTTGAGCTGGGAGATGGTTGTAAGAGGCTGTTCTTTTGGCAACAATACCACCTCATCAAATCTGTTACAAATCTTCCTGTTACAAAGTACAGTTAGCTATGACTGTATGAAGTCATCATTTGACCTAAAACATTAATATTTAACAAAGAACACAAGGGAGAGTTATTTGTGAACTTGCCCAGATGTATGGAGTTTCTCAGAGATGATAGTATCTAATTTTATAAAATGTAGGTAATAAATTAAGAAGCTTATCTATTTTGTATCCTGAAATTAGAAGTTATTTCTAAAAAGACTAGTGATTTTTATGCTTAAAAATCAAATAAATTTGGGGCTGGGGTTGTGGCTCACAGGTAGAATGCTCGCCTTGCATGCGTGAGGCATTGGGTTTGATCCTTAGCACCATATAAAATAAAATAAAGATAAAAAAATCAAATAAATACTAAATTTATGGTAATTACATTTGTGGAATAGAACTAGAGATACATTTTGCTGACAGAGTGATTATCAAAGAGGGGTGGGGAAGAGGTCGGGATCACATGACGGAGGATTGTCTGCAAGATAATTATAACCCCTAAATTATAACATTTTTCAGCAATGTAAAGGGTATTTTATTTCCCCACGTCCTCTATCATGCTGCTGTTACCCAAACTTTACAATTTTATAAGTATGATAAATGTGAAGTGGATCTCATTGATCTTTTAATATAGAATTTCATACATTCAGGAAACTTTATGAAATACCCTTTGATCTTGACGGCCTTATCAGTAAGTCCACTTCTCTTCCCATGTCTTTTCTATCACTTGGGCTAACCTGTGAGATTTCATGTCACATGAGAGAAGAGGGCAGGCGCTGTCTGAAGTGGCAGCACCCACGAGGTAAGGCTGAAGGATGGCATGAGCTCTACCCAGGAGCTCAGCTGTGGAGCTGGAATCACAGTGGTCAGTCCAGAGGAGGTAAGCAGTGGACGCCAGAACCTTTCAGGAATCTGGAGATCACATCATCGGTGACAGAGTTAAAGGATGATAGAGTGCAAAGGGGAAAGAGCAGAGGAGAAAAAGACTCACCCATCCCACCTCCTTCCTAATCCTCAGTGGCCTGGGGTCACCTGAATGAGAATACTTAATATCCAACAAAGACAATTAATGACTTTTCTTCAAGTTTGATTTGCTCCTTGTAACAACAGTGACCCATACTCACGTTCCTGAGTTCCATCTACTAAACCTTTACTGTAGTAACAGGTGCCAAGTAAGCACTTCATCTGCTGTTTCTTTCAGTCATCCAAACTGTCCTGTGGGAGGTGAGCTGATGTAATTTTCCCTTTGTTGCATTTGAGGAAACTGAGATTAGGGAGGCAAAGGAGACTGTCCGAAGCCAGGTTGGTAACAAATGATGGAGTTGCTCTTCCAATCCTGACTCCAGACAGGCATCCCGGGCCACTGGGAGATCCAGACCCGTCCCTATTGGCAGTGGTCTCATAGGAGGGTGGTGGGCATTAGGAAGACAGGGCACATTGAAAGTTTTTCTCTAGAACTTTGTGGTCAGAATAGCTTATGGGACTTGAGCCAAAAGAGATTCTACATTTTAGCAGGTATCCCCACCATGATTACCTGGGATGACAATAGTCAGTCTAGACAGAGGCACGCAAGGGACTCAACCCTTCAGGAATATGGAAGATTCCATCATCATGTGAAAGAATTAAGGGGTGACAGAACGTAGTTATTAATAACATGGGCTCTGGAGTCCTGACTTCTATTATTTCTTATGACCTTAGGCAAATTATTCAGGATCCATAAAAAAGTAGATAATTATAGATACTATATAGATTTGTGCTGTTATAATGCTATGCAGATTTATAGATTAAATGAGGTGCTGTATGTGATACCGTATAGTCAGCTTTTTGTCTCTGACTAAAATACCTGGCAAGAACAACTTAGAGGAGGAAAAGTTTATATTGGCTCATGGCTCCAGAAGCCTCAGTCCTGGGGCAGCTGACTGCCTTGCTCTGGAGAGGCGGAATATCATGGTGGAAGGGCATGGTGGAGCCAAGCTGCTCAGCTCAAGGCATCTGGGAAGCAGAGACAGAGAGAAGGAAGAGTCAGGGGAGCAAGATCTAATCCCCAAGGGCACACCCTGCAGAGACCTCCTTCCTCCAGTCATGCCCACGTATTTACAGTCATCACCCAGTGCAGTAATCCCTTCCAATTATTAATCCACAGATTAGGCTGCAGTTCTGACAATTTAACCATTTCCCCTCCTGCATTAACACAGAAGCTTCTGGGGGACATCTTTTATCCATACCATAACACTGTACAGAAAGCCTTTGTGCAGCCCCAGGTAAACAGTAAGTGCTGGATAATGAGACACTAGGAGGGAGTTGTGGCAATATGCAATGAAGGGGGGGTGGTGCCTAATAAAATTGCTGACTTTTGTAATATGGAATTACAGTGAGGGAAGTTTAAGATAAGTAACCAATGGATTTTTTTTTTTTTAAGATTGGCAGAATATCATTTCAAATGCACACCCACACCTGGGCACACAGTTCAGTTGCCTCATCTGTGTGGCTTACTCTGAGGGAGGCACACGAGGCAGTTCCTTCAATTTCATTGCTCCAAGGAGACCCGTTTCCATAGGCCTTTCCTGTTGGGTTCAGGAAAGGGTTGCAAGCAAGATCAGCGCCTCCTTGGCTGTCTTGAAGGTTTGATTTTGTAGTGACATGTTCTAACGTCTCTCAGCAGAAATTTTTAGAAAGTAATGAGTAAAAGGAAACCAGGACTCAATAGGATAAAGCCTTACAACTTTACCCTGGGTGAAGAAGGATGTGATTCCTGAACGTGGGAAGAGAAGAGACGCTTGGTAACAACGATGTTTAAGAGGACTCCTCTGGCCAGCTCTCCCTGGGCACGCTGGCTGGCTCACCCCTCACTGCTGGGTTGGATCAGCCCTGAGCTCCTCCCGCTAACCTTCGCAAGGTGGGCTTTCTGTCAGGAGGAGCATCCTTCAGCTTGGGGGTCCCCTTTTTCCTGGGATCTAACCATCGAGCTAAGCTAACCGACAGAATTGACTGGCTGTGTTGTGTCTTGTGCCGACCTGAGATTCTGTATGTTTGGGGTATTTTTATAAAACAGCAGTTTCTTCATTTCCCCCTAAAAATTAAACTCGTGTATCAGAGGGATGCACAGCAGCAGAGGCAACTCTGAGAGAAGAGGGCCAGGTAGAGAAGAGCGTTGTCAAGAGGAGATGGCTGCTTTTATTCTGTCTGCCTGAGCGGAGAGCTCTCATGATACATTACGCAGAGAGAGCAGGTGAGACCTGGTGTTCAGATGAGAGATGAGCAGGGAGGCGGCCACCCCAAAGGTCAAATGCTCATTGTCCTTGTGTCTCAGAGAGCCTGAAATGGACTGCAAAGCTCCCTGGTGTTCCTCCCTTTCTATCAAATTGCTTTTATACAAGCGCCATCAGCCCTTCCCCTCCAGGAAGGGCTGGGATTAGAGTGGGCTGGGAGGCTGCAGGTACCCTTGGAAATGGCAGTTTCCTGTTAGTCTCTTGTCTCTGAAGAGTAAGGCTTGGAGGGAGGGGAAAAGCCCTCCACACTGTCCTGTATGAGGGGAAAGAGTTAGACCACCTTTTTTTTTTTTTTCAAGACTAAATGTATAAGAATTTTACCGCTTTCTTTACTACTTTTCTCTCTCGTTATGTAGAGGAGAAAATGGCCAACTCAGGGCTTCTGTATGCACTGAATTTTGTTACAAGAATTCAACCTCATCCTACACATTCCTGCGTTCTCCATGTCTTTCCTAAACTGGTCTTCTTCAGCATTTGCTGCATTCAAACCTCCCCTCCAATTCTCTCTTTTCCTTAGCAAAGATGATTCAAAACCAAGGTGAATTTCTCTCTTCCCTCCCGACTTCTCGCGGGGGCCCATTTGCAGATGATACTAGCTCATCTTGTTTTCCCTCAAGTCCTGTTACTGAACAATCAGTCCAGCTTCTCCATGGACCAGAGCCCTGCCCTGCCCTGCCCTCCCCTCCCCTCCCCTTCCCTTCCTTTTTTCCTTCTTTAGTCCTGGGGATTGAACCCAGGGCTTCACTCATGCTAGGCAAGTGGAGCAATTCCGCCTTTAAAGAGCAGAGACAACATGCTGTCATTTGTGTAGTCTATCACTTCTAAAAGGGCTGTGAGGCTTATTATGGTCCCGTTTTAATTGTAACTTAAGAGACAGGAAGAAATTGCTTTACCAAATGGCTCTGATAAGAGCTGCTGCTGTCCAACTGAATTTCATTCTCTTGGGGGGAATCCACAGATGATTTAAGTAGACGTGAAAGCAGTTTAGTCTTTTTAGGGCAGTTCTGGGCTCTCAGAGATTTCCCAGAAGTTATTGCCATTAAATCTAAGGAACAAGGACATTAGTATCAATGTGAAAGACTCAGAGGCCTCTGTCAGGTCTGTTTTTGGGTGAGTTCTACAAGATGGGAAGCATTACTGAATAGGCAAAAAACACTTTGCTGGAGATTAAGGAACCTGGACTTTATCTCTTGGTAAAGGCACAAAAGCTGTTCATTATAGCCATTTAATGAATGAAGGGAAATCATAGAAATCTAGCCCCTCTAGAATTGCTACAGAAGGTGGCTCATGAGGTGAGGCTAGGCCTTGGTATTCCTCATCCCACCTTCAGAACATCTTTGCTTTGATCTCAATAGTCCTTCACCCAGATATCCACTCCTCAGACTTAGAATCATCCACATTGCACATTGAAGCTCTTTTACCAAACAACTCTTCTTGGGATGATGTATCGGTCAGCTTTTGCTGTGTAACAAATCACACAATAATAGAATGACTTAAAACAACAACCACTTATTTAGCTTATAATTCTGTTGGCTGGAGGTTTGGTTTGGTTTTAGCTAATAGACTTTAGTCTTTGTTGAATTTATTCATCTTTAATCAACTGCCAGGCAGTCTTGCAACTAGTTAATTAGGATGGCCTAAGTAGAGAGAACTTATCTCTTTTCCATATGAGCTATCATCAAACTCAGGTCAGCTTTTTCCACATGGCTTAAGCAAGAGTCTGAAGGCATAGAAGCTGCAAGGCTTCTTAAAGTTTAGTTTATATTGCCACGTTCTATTGATCAAGGCAAGCCTCAAACCAGTTCTGATTGGGGGAGGGGAACAGAGAAATAAACACCACAGGACAGAATGACGTGCTTCCTTTGTCTCCAATTACCAATGCAATGCTCAGTACAAGTGCTTTAGGGGCTGTGTTCCTATGGACGTTGTCTTTAGTTCTTAGACTCTGCTAATATCATTACTATTGCCAGGTTTTACGTCATCCTTAAACTGATATTGTGAACTATTGCTAAGGGTAACACTCCCAAATCATCATCATCTAAATATATAAGTTTTGCTTTATCTGTGGGAATTCTTATTAACTTGCACTATTGGTATTTCTATATTCACTTGATTTGTACTTACTATGCATGTGGATTTTATCCAAGGAGGAGGCTAACTCTTTTACTGGGAGGTTTGAGTGAGTGAAGTCTGGCTTGCACACTCTTCTTTTCTGAAACAGCCGGATTGAGAGGCCGCTTAGTGCTTGTGAGAGGCTGATTGTCCTAAGTCAGGATTTCTTACAGAGAATACATTAAAAATCTCTTTCTCTGGACATCACATTCAACTGAGTTCAATGCAAGTGTCAAGACAAATCTAAGAGATTTTTTTTTTTTTTTAATTACTTGCTCTTTTGGACTGTCCCCATCTGCTTTCTTTCCTTACATGAATAATTGAGAATTGACTGCATAATACATGCATGGTGGCTTATTTATAGTTTTTGATAGAGGCCCTTGCATGCTTCATTGTGCTTTATGAAACTCCAATCTATTCAGATTATAAATCTTCTCTTCTCGTTTTGGAGGCACCTTACAACAGGACTCAAAATGCAGTAAATATTAAAATGGTAATGCCTTAAAAGTATACCATCAGGCCTAAGAGTTAATCTTCTAATAATAAGGGCCTCCTCTGAGGCAGCCTCTGTCTAGGCACTTTTGATATGTGAATACAGAAATAAATAATCCTCACTGTAACCCTTCAAGGTGGATTTGGTGATCCTTATTTCACATGAGGAAAGTAAGGCTCTTAGCAGTTAAGCAACTTACTCGGAAGAGCACAGAATCTATGGCGCTAAACTAGAAGGAAATCAAGGTCAGCCTGATTCCAGAGCCAGTTCTTTTCTACAGTAGGATTCTTAATATGATAATCACTTCTGACTGCTAAGTCACTGCTACCACCATTTTATAGGAATGTATTTACTTCTTCCTGGAAGAACTGATCCTCCTACGTCCCCATCTTCATGATATTATGACATGGCTACACTTGCGGAAGTCATCCTGTAAGCACTTGATTTGTACCTACTGTGCCTGTGGACTTTGAAATGGCAAACGTTGCACAAACCCAGGGGAAGGGTGTTGGCAGAGTGGGGGCCATGAGCTGGGTGGGGAGATTCAGAAAGGGTTTCTGTCAGTTTTGAAATGATGCAATCTGAAAATTACGTTTTAAACCTGAACTCCAAATAGTAAGGATGCATACGCATTGTAAGTGTTGCTCAGTATCAGTGAGTGTCTTTTAAACTCTCAGGCATAGAGTGGTGGCGAGATTCTGGCCTCTTCTCTCTTAACTCAGAATTGGGTCTTGACAGTTTTGCAAGTCCTTGGTGATTTTTCACAAGTGAAGGCACCAGGGTGGACTCTAGCTTCCTCTTCCTAACATATCTCCTTATAATCATCGCAAGTTGGAGTCAGTCGTATCACAGTTGCTCAAGCAAGTCGGGTTGTTAGCTCCAGGCAGGCTTTTCCTTTTCATGCTTATGCTTCTAGGACTGCTTTGCCTCAGGGAAGGACACTTAGCTCTATTGATTTGGTTCTAAGTGAAAACCACAGGGTTGCTTCAAAGCTGTCTGGATCCAGAATAGCATTTCCCAAGGCTGTTCTAGAGCAGGATTTCTCAAGTCTGTGAGGCTCTTGGAAATGAACAGGATATTCTAGCTAAGGAAGGCTCAGAGAAGTGCTGCACTTACTATACCTGATTCAGTGTTTCATTGTGGGAGTTTTGGACCTATTTGAGTTGTGTATTATACATTTGAATGAAGATGTCCAGGTAGCAAATGGATCTCTGAACCTGGCATCCAGGGGAGAGATATAGACCAGAGATACATGAAAGAGAACCATTAGCATATAAATATTTTCTAGTGCATGGGGACTCTCCCTACTGTAAACAGAAAGAAGAGGAGGGCCCCACCTGGAGCTTGGAAGAGCTGTAGGGAACATTCCCAAGGCGTTATGGAGTCCCGTTAAACACGGAGAGCTTTAAAGAACACACATGAAGGGGATAGATTAATTATGGTTTGAAAACTTAAAAGTTAACCTAGATAATATTAACTTATATAAAACCTCACAAAATACTCCGTGCTTTTAAATTTACTTTTGAACTTAACCATTTCAAAACAGTGACAGCTTTGCTGGAAATAACATTGTGGATTAAAGGATTTCTCTGCTTCTAACAGATCCTCTTTTTAACAGTCCATAAGTGGAAGAGACAGACCTCTCTTCTTCATGAGTTCTGCTGTTTGTGCTCTTGGTGGAACTGCCAGAATCGGGGGTCTGGATAGGTTGCTTTGGCTTGAGAGGTTGGAGGAAAGAAAGAAAAACAAAAGAATTGAACAAGAGGACACATTCATAGTCACACAGACTAATGCAGAAGAAGAAGCGAGGAAACACAAGGATTAATATACAAATCATTGAAGGAAATAGTGTGAAAATGCGTTAATTGGATCCATGTTTCATAAGGAACAGTTAAAGTATCCAGGGTACAGCCAGGAATGGTAGTGCAGGCTCAGTGACTCTGGAGGCTGAGGCAGGAGGATCAAAAGTTCAAGGCCACCCTCAGCAATTTCGTGAAAACCTGTCTCAAAAAATAAAATAACAAATAAAGAATAAAAAAATTATTGTGAGGACTGTGAAGTTATGTCTTTTCCCTGACTTATAAAGAATGTAACTTTTCAAAGATGGTCTTATATAATGTTGAAAAATATCTCATCGAAAGATATGAGTAGGAGTTTAGTTCTCTTTTCTATTTTTCAGATTTTAAAAAATAACAATTCCATTAGATTTTTAGACTTTTATTCTGTCTGGACTTCTCCATTAAATAAAAAAAATCCTTAGACTAATTTACTCTGAATATATAATTCATTCATTCATTCATTCATTTGTTGATGGATGAATAATTTATTCATTTAACAAATGCTCATGGGTAGATACTATATCCTGGGCACTGTTCTAGCTCTGTTTATGGAGGTTATATTCAAGATGGAAGGGGATTGAAGGAGTAAGAAAACAAATAAATTATGATGAGTCCTATGCAGTGATATCTTTTCTCTGACTTATAAAGACTGATTTTTTAAAGATGGTTTTACATAATGTTGAAAGAAAAACCTCACCAAAATATATGAGTAGATGTGTCCAAAGGGGTTAAGTACTGTTGGAAAAAAGATTAAAGCAGGGAAGGGGAGGGGTGCAGGTGAGGTTGAATTTTAAATATGCTAATCAGGGTAAGTATTGCTGATGTTTGAGCAAATTTCAGAAGGAAGTAAAGATGAGAAGTGTATAGTTGTCTATCTGGGGGAATGCCTTCTATGATCTTTGCTAGAGTATTGGGAAGAAGAAAAATTTCAGCTCAAAGAAATAAAATATTAGTAATGGCATTTCAGAGGATGATTAGGATAGGAGAGATAATTTTGATGCAAAGACCTTTTTGGAATCCTGTGGATCATGCCGTGCAGTTGCTTCCCACATTGCTGGTGAGAAAGGCCAATACAGAAGGGGATTTTTGAGTAATGACTTACAAAGATGAGGACCCTGCTCTTTAGCAGGTGACAGCCAATGGAGGGATCTGTTATAAGAAGTCAAAAGCTTCCAGGAACACCATAGGATGCCAAAAGACTTTTTTTTTTTTTTTTTTTTTTTTTTTTGGTACCGGGGATTGAACTCCAGGCCATATCCACTGAGTCACATCCCCAGCCCTATTTTGTATTTTATTTAGGGACATTTTATTAGAGACATTTATTTATTTAATATCTTTCTAAAATGTAAAAAGCAACTCACTGAGTTGCTTAGTGCCTCGCTTTTGCTAAGGGTGGCTTTGAAATCCTCGGGTGTCACCTTCCTGAGCTGCTGGGATTACAGGTGTGCATCACTGTGTCCAGTGCCAGGAGACATTTGAACATCACAAAGAAGAGGGAGGGAGAGAGAGTCAGAGAGTCCAGTTTTCTAACTCTTAACTTGGTTTCCATCAGCAATACCTCTTTAGGCTTAGAATCTATGCTGGATCTAAATAGGCTTTATTTGGTTCTCTGTTGGTCTAATAATGACCCTATGACCCCATAAATTAATCTTAATAATGCATGTTAAAAGTATAACTATGAGGGTCTATTTGGGTTGGCTGGAAAAGTGAGAGAAAGTTAGCTCTGGCTTCAGATATTTTTGATGTGATACCCTTAATTCCAAATCTCCAACATTTTCCTCATCAACTCTGGGTAATTGCTGTCTCTGACACCAAGGTGAAGTATTTAGAGATGGCCAATTTCTTTGTCATCTGTAGTGCTTGTATCTTTCATGATCTATCTGTCAACACTGATTCTCTGAATGCCCCTATTAGTGTTCCAGAGCTCCATACCTTTTGCTTGAATGACTAATCTTCAACTAGATGCCCCAGTTGGGGTCACCACATATGCTGTTCAGATTGTCATTTACTCAAAAGCACCTAAGAGTGTCATGGAAAGCTAAACTCCACTCTGTGGTTTGCTCACCAAGCCATGTACCCCTGCCATAGAGTGCATCCATCTGGAAAAGGAGATGTCCTTTTTTAATTTACCTAGAAGCAATGGATGCTAGTTGATTAGTGTTCTCTTGTGGCTGCAGTCTCCCCAACAGGCTCCTTTTCTCATTCGTGCAATAGAAACTTAAGGATCAAAGTGGCCCTGTTCCAGTTTTCAATGACATATCTTCAAAGAAAATGTTTCTCCTTCTATCTTGCTGCATGCATGAACAGACCCACTCTTGTGGCTATATGCATCTGCAAGGCTAGATGAACATACATTTTTCTTGTCTGTACTTAAGGAGAACTCATTGTGTTCCTTGAATTCTGTTTTATTAAAGCCGAAGGTTTCAATTATGCCGGAAACAAGCCAAGAATATTGCCCACTTAGTCACTTCAGAATGAGTGACTATCACTGAGTGAATATTTGCAACCATCACTGGTTGTATATTTCCTCTTTTAATGCTTGACTAAATATTAGGATTGTAGTGATAAACAAGGCCTCCACAGATCATCCTGGCTTTAGGAAATGCATTACCTAAATCATTGCAATAGGGTTGACCCCTTGATCTTGGTCAGAGGCATGATTTGGAGTGAGAAATGGTTTGGAGTGAAGGCCATGCTCTCAGAGGTACACATGAGGCAGGTTTCTGATAGAATGTGCTGGATCTGCTCTCACAGAGGGTAAGGAGGCTGCCTTTTGTGTGGGCTGGGGATTGTGCTCACCTCATTGTTTTGGGGTTAAGAGCAAGAATTTCGGAGCCAGATTTAGAAGATTCAAATTTGAATTCTACCTCTGCCCTGCATGTGACCTTGACCAATTCCATGAGCAACTGTGTAATTTGGTTTTTTTCATCCCTATCTTCTTTATCGTCATTGTCATCATCATCATTATCATCACCTAATTCTCATTCCTGGCCCTTCAGTGGCTTTCCCTTACACCTGGACACTATGCTCCTCTGTGTGCAGTTCTTTTCCTTGCTATATTACTCTGCCTGCCAAGTTATTCCCAAACGCCAGATTGGGCTTTCCTTGGTGTCTGGGTTCCTCCTGAGTAGACATCCTGAATTTCACCTGGATACAGGCTGTTTCAATTCAGTTGGATCCAAAGTTAACAGATGGTACTCCCTACAGGAGGAGAGAGTTGGGGTTTAATGTGTTCAGAGAAATAAACCCATAGATTGGAAAAAAAAAAAGTTCCTCCTAGTAGTCTTTGAGAACTTACTTGGATTAGAGTTTAAAGAAATGTAGAGGCATTATATTTACAAAAAGGGTAACTATTATTTTTGAACATATACTCTGCACTAAGCTCAAGGCTGGATTTTCAAAATAGGGATCTCTTAGCCATCTTGCTAGTAGATATTCCTATGAGGAAACTGCGACTCGCATAAAGACAGATTTATAAGGAACAGTGCTAGCTTATGCTCTTTCTCTGACACAATTTTCTTCCACATATTGGTTTGATAATTTTTCTTGACTTCTGGGTGCCCTATACCTGTGTAGAAAGCTTAACTCAGTCTAAGAAGGTAAAGTCAGATTTTTTTAACTTAGCAAATTTAATTATTTCCTTACGAGAATAATACATATTCAACATATAGAATGTTGAAACAATAGATAAGTTGCCCAAGGTCATCCTGATTGATAAATGGGAGAGTCAAGCTCAGCCTTCCTTAGAACCTATGCTCTCAACTCCTGTTTTGTATGAAACCCCTATGCTGATCTCCTTTGGCTGAATCACCCATGGGGTCAAATTCATTATTATTTAACACACTGGCACATCTCAGTTCAGAGCATTTGTTTTCTTTGCCCAGATCCATCTGTCTTTAACATAGGTTAACAGTATGGAACTTCTCTTGGCCAAATAGGCTGCCAATTTTGGGGATAGTCACATCCTCATGATAGTAAATATAACAGGATTAGCCAATGATGCAAATGGAATCAATTGTCCAGATACGAAAAACTGGCTTTTAAAAGAAAGTCTAGTGATCTGTAAAGCCATGTCCAGCTTTACGGCAATGAAGTCATATTATATGAATGTACGTATTATTTGCCTATTGTTTTGGCTGGGGAAGGTCCCAGGTCACCTCCTCCTCCACAGGTAGTTCCCTAAAGTCTACTCCTGCTGATGGGAATTATTTTCTGTTTTTGAGACATGCTTTATTATGATGCTGGATAAATATATCATTGTATTTAATTTCCTTGGCAAATAGTGGTTTACTTCTCTTTTGCGTTATAATTAAATGCAACGGAAGGCCTATAAAGTGATAGAAAACCATGAATCAGGGCTTCAAAACCTTCATTTATGCTGTTAAAGATTAGACTAGCTGATAACCAAAGACTTCTCCATCTCTCAAGATTCTTGAAAACCCTCCATCAGTCAAAAACAGTGGGAAGAATATCAGGACTTGGGATCATATTTAAAAATGTTTTCAGGGGTAAAATTGGATACATTTCAGGAAATGTTGCTAATTGATTATCTCCCTCTTTCAGGAAGTAGAGTTTTATGAACTTCATTAATTGATGATGATAAGATAATAATCATTACAAAGTAGAATCAGAAAGGAAGCTGATTTTTAGCAAAGGCATCAAGATCATCAAAATATCATGATGTTAGGTGTCGGAGCTTGTTTCTCATACCCAAGATGGAACAGAGTGGAATAAAATTCCCCGCCATAACACATTCAGTGAAGATTAAGAAATCTCTAGTTATAGTTTGATTGTGGCTTATGAGAATAATATTGCATTCATTTTCTCTACTATGCGAGCCTGAATAGAAGTAAAACTATGGTACAGTTCCTCTGGGAGTCATGGTATAGTAGGAAACACACTAGGGGTAGAGGCAGAGAGACTTCCTCTGATCCTTGGTTACCCCTCTTACTGATGTGCGACCTTAGTCATTCTACTTAAATTTATTTGAGCCTATATTTGCTCATCTATAAAATGGAACTGATAAAATGTTCTTCAGAGGTTTATTGTAAAGATTAAATTTTAATGCATGTATAATGCCTCGTGCTCAATGAATCTACATCCACAGACTCTTATGCAAAAATTGGAAATCAAAAAAAAAAATTGTAGAAGTTGTTTCCTTGAAATTGTCTTAGTGACAGAAACTGCACTGTCTTATTGGATTTAATTTGGCAGAGAAATTTTATCTGATCCTTTGAAGCTATTTATAGTCTTCGTTTCTGTCAATGTGAATATTAGTAGGTTTGGGGGCATAAATACACATGTGTTTGATTATTTGTGATGTCTTGATCTTTCTAGGGATTTTACTTAATGTACAATTTAATCAATTTCTAAAATGTAAAAGAATGTTGAGTTCTGGAACACATGTGTCCCTGAGAATATCTGATAAGGGAATTTAGTCCTATATTCCTTTCCTCCTCTCAGAGTGAATAAATATGAAAATATTTTTTTTGTATCAGCTTTATTCTACTAAATGTTATAGGTAGTCATTTTCAAAAATAATCTTTAATATTTTTCCTTTATGTTTTTTGAAGAGATATTTTTTCATTTTATGAACTAGGGTTTGGTATCATCACCTGAGAATTGCATTAGAGTTCTTGACAAAGACCCGATGATCCAGAACCCAGTGAATTTTCAGGTAAGGTAAAAACATGTCAAACACTAGTTTAGTTTGACTGAGTCCTACATCAGCCATATAGTTGTTACTACACATCTGTTAAGATTTGTTGAAATCTCAAAGATATGCAGAAATCTTCTGATAATTTGACAGTAGATAGAGGAAGGAAATTTAGTAGGTTCTCTGCTTCTATGAATATTCTTGAACTAAATATTTTTCTGAGAAAGTACAGTTTTTTCAGGGCTTTATTTAACAGACCTGAATCAACTTTTTTTTTTTTTTTTAACACAACAGAACAACATTTGTTATTTAAAAAGACAAGTCACCATCAGGGAAATTATAAATAAAAAACTACAATGAGGTTTCCTGCCAACCTTAAAATGGCTGTTATGGAAAAAACAACAAATTAACAAATGCTGGTGAGAACGTAGAGAAAAAGAAACCCTTTTACACTGTTGGTGGAAATGCAAATTAGTGCAGCCACAGGGGAAACAATTCTGAAGATTCCTTTAAAAACCCAAATCACTGCTGGGTGCGATGGTGCATGCCTGTAATCCCAGAGGCTCAGGAGGCTGAGGCAGGAGAATGGCAAGTTCAAAGGCAGCCTCAGTAATGGTGAGGCCCTACACAACTCAGTGAGACCCTGTCTCTAAATAAAATACAAAATAGGCTGGTGATGTGGCTCAGTGGTCGAGTGCCCCTCAGCTCAACCCCTGGTACCCCACCCCCAATAAACAAACCAAAACTGCAGAAAGATCAGTAGAGTGGAGGGAAGGGAACAGGGGAAGAGGAGGGGAGGAAAAGGGGAAGTGCTGAGGACTGAATTAGACCAAATTATATTCCATGCTTGTATATTATGTCAAATGAATCTTAATGTTATTATCTATAAAAAAAGAAATAAAAGAAAAGAACTATCATGTGATCCAGCTATCTCACTGCTGGGTATATTTCTAAAGAAAATGAAGTCAGCATCACAAAGATATATCTGAATAACCACGTTTACTGTGGCACTTTTCGTGATAGCTGAGATATGGAATCAGCCTGAGGGTCCATCAGCATAGGAATGGATAAAGAAACTATGGTATATACAGACATATCATACCATTTGGCCCTAAAGAAAAATATAATCCCATGATTTGCACCAAAATATGTGGAATAAAGAACATCATGTTCAGTGAAATCAGTAGACACGAAAGACACATGTGGAAACTCAAAAAGAAAAATAAATGAATAAACAAGTTGCCTTGAAAGTAGCAGAGGGATTACTAGGGACGGAGAAAGGTGCTTGACGGCAGGAGGAGGGGTGGATGGACGTGACCAAGTCAAGATGTAAGCATATGTGGAACCATCACAGTAAATACCACTCATCTGCATAATACAAATAAAAAATAAATAAACATTACTATTCTTACATGTTCAGCACTGAGTTCATGCACTTACTATGGAGGCTTACGCAAGCTGCAAATGCGTGCATACAGCCAAAGGTGACAGCCAGGTCCTATCCGCGGTAGTGAGGCAGCCTGGGTCAGCTGCCAAGAGTGGAAACCACTTGCTGAACTGTAACAAAACCAAATGATCAGTTGCCTGAAATGCCTGCAGTTTAAAACGAATTCCAGGTTTAATTGAGCCCACGTGAAATAGATCATGCTGTACAGAATGTTTTTGTAGTTTAAGACTAGCAAGAAGCACTTTCAGTGGTACTCCATACACATGGTGAAACAGACCAGTGTAATTCACAAGCCACTAAAGAGAAATTATTTTGTAGGCTACATAGGAACTGGGTAAAAACTAAGGTAATTTATTTAATTATCCTTTGGAGAGCTCTCTATATTATTTTTATGAATGCAATAGAAACATTGAAAAGCCGAAGAAAAATCGCAAATTAACTTACATGAAAGTCGACTTATTAATTTTTCTTTCATGCAGGAATGTATTTTATAGTGTTTAGAACAATGTAATTTCAGAAGCAGCAAAAGTGTCTTAATTCACAAAAGGAAGCAAACAGAAAAGGGATCTGAGAAAACATTCCGAATCTTGGAAAGATGAGGGTTTTGGCAGGTGAAGATGCCTTGATTTTGTTCTCAGACCACTTTCAGCAACACTCACTTCCAAGGGAAGAAAATGAATTTAGTTCAAGTCACTGTGGGTCTCAGGTAAAACTGGGAAGCAGGTGAATGTGCTCCAACACTCACCTTTCCCTACCCGGGGAGCACTTTCACGGGCCTCCATCACCGTCCCTCTCCTTTGTCAAGCCCTCCCACCGAGGCATGGTCAAATTTGAATTGTTTTCTTAAACTATGGAATGAAAGGTCTTTTTGTGTTTAAATCGATTATAGACATGACAGAGTGGGAGGTTTGCCAGGCAAGATAATCATCTCCATAGACTCACCTCATGGACTTGCTAAGAACACGTCAGTTATACCATAGAACTTTCCGAGCCCATCTTCTGTGGAGAATTTAGTAATAGCTGGAAACTTGCATTTTTTTCTTGCCTTTCCACAATCGGTTTTTTCACAATGAGTCAGAGGCACCTTTTAAGAGTACAAATTATATGATGTTCTTTTTGGTTTTTGAGACTGCTCGATGGATTTCCTTTATCCTCAGTAAGATGACCCAGGGTGGTAACATGGCCCGGGGAGAATAGGGGCTCTGTGTACTTCTCCCTGCTCTCTGTGGTGTAGACATTTATTTATTTGTTTATTTATTTTCTTCAATTTTCCTTTGTAGGAAACATCGAGGTATGATTATGTTCAAATGTAGAAATGGGCATCACGTTTTAATACAGTAGCATCTGCACCTGTTCATGGCTGTTTGCAATACAGTTCACCTTTATTCTCCTGGCTAATACTTTCATTTACTTGATTTCTTTTTAATCCACATGCAATAAATGAACATGTTTTTGGGGTAGAGTGCAATATTTCAAAATGATATTTCCTGGTGTGATGATCCAGTCAGGGTAATTAACATTTCCATCTCCTTATCATGTCTTCATGTTGGTCTGTTTCAGTTCTTTGAAAACTGCAGATTGGTGGAGACTGTGTTTTATTGACTGCCATATTTCTAGTGCTTGGCACAGTGCCATTATTAAGTATTTCTTAAGTGATTGAATGAAGAAGGAATGAGTGAAATGTTGACATTCTAGTAGTCTTTATAACCCATTTCTGGTATTATCACTCCACAAATATTTGATGAATACTTACCTTGTGTTAGTCCTTGTGCTAGGTGATGGTAAAAATAGTTATACTGTGTTACATCTGTGCTGTCGAGCATGAAGGGTGTGCTCCCAGAATATGTGACAGTTTTAGATTTGGAGACCTAGATATCTAGAAATGGGAGCGAGTACAGCCGTAAAACTGCCTTTCTGCTGCTTATAGACTAGACAGAAGACAATCTCCAGGGAGGCAGACATGTTTTTAAAACAGAAGTGAAACATAATTTTTCTTTCCAAGAGGAAGAAATTAATGTCAGTCACTAATTATGTTTGAAGAATGAAATGCGAAGAGACCCGTATGTGTTGAACAGCATGATGTTCATAAGGGAAGATACCTGAGGCCCACCAACTCACTTCCTGTCCCTTGGCCCTTTCATCCTGGGCATGACTGAAATGAGGTCATGAAATGTTCCCAAAGGCTGTTCCAGGTCTGGAGGCATTAGATGCCTAACTGTCACTTTATAAAGTGCTAAAGTGTTCAAAACTTCTTTGGCAAACAATGTCTGAATTACCATTTTTTTTTAAAGAGGAATTTGGATTTAGTAGAGAGAAGAAATATTAGAAAGAAAATGAGTTAGAAATGATCCACTTCTACAAGGGGGTAATCATTGAAGAGCAATTTGATGTTTCATTTGGGTTAGGGGAAGCTCTGAATCTGTTGTATGACTTGATCCAAATTGGATTTGAGGGAAAATTTCATTTCCTTTTTTTTTGTATTTTAATAGCATGTACATGCAAGAGATGTTTATTTACAGGGCCTATATATTTGTTCTTTGATTTGGTTCTTTATTTTTATTTTAAGTGGCGATTCAAGTGTTACTATCAGAATATACAGTTGTTTTCTGTGAATAATGGTATTAAATTTCCACAGGGTTGGTGTCCTGGTCCATTTTCTGTTTCTATAACAGGAATCCTCAGATGGAATAATTTAGAAACAACAGAAGTTTATTTGATTCATGGCTCTGAAGCCCGAGGAGTCCAAGAACATAGCTCTGGCATATGGAGAGAGCCCTCATGCTGCATCATGGCAGAAGGTATCCAACAGCAAGACCAAGCTGGGAGTCTCTTCCTCTTCTTATGAAGTCACTAATCTGGCTCATCAGAAGGGTCTCACTCTAGGATTCATCTAACTCTAATTAGCTCTCAAAGTCACCATTTGGAAATACCATCAACACGTGAATTTGAGGATGAGGTTTCCAAACTAAAACTTTTGTGAGACAACTATAGCAGTTGGTCATTCATATTGATACTGTGTCAGCCAGGCTTCAAAATTGGAAGCCGAATTTTGAAATTTCTGGGAAGAGAAGTGGGATTCTAAGGCATCTCTGTGTCTTAGCTAGCCTCCAGGAAAAGATAAGTTGCCTAAAATGACTTTACAAGAAACCATCTATTGTGTCGAATCCCTGGAGTGTATGCAGCAGTATCTCTTCAATGAGGCCTTCAGTGAGTTTTCCAAAAACAAACCCAATTCTTCATCTGTGTCAAGGGCTGTAATTTTCTACACCTTTTAGTCAATCTCAGATAATTTCAAATTACAGTTGCAGTTTTTGAAATCATTCTCTCAGTTGAACTATCTTCTGTTCAAATATTGTACTATTGCTCCACTCAACACATCAACAAACATCATCAGTCATGGAAATTATAGGTATGAAAAGCCTCTTAGATTCTGCCTTTTTCCTTTTTTTTTTTTTTTTTTTTTTTTAGAGTGAAGATGTCTCTCATCATCTATAGTTAAGTGCAAGCTTCAAGGTGGCAATATTCTCCTTGGGTCAAGTACACTCATTTCCTAGAAAATTTGTTGGAAACTTGCTCCATGTTAACTGAATTTCTAAACAGAGAAGTTTATTTGAAAACTTCTGCATAATATATCACCATTCTTGGAAATCCACAATGTGTATGAACAGGTTAGATTTTCTGAGAAGTGCTTGAATAAAAAACTAGTTTTTTCATTCTTTGACCTAGGATTCTTTTTTTTAATATTTATTTTTTAGTTTTTTTTTTTAAGGTGGACGCAATATCTTTATTTTATTTTTATGTGGTGCCTCTGAGAATCGAACCCAGTGCCTCACGCCTGCTAGGCGAGCATGCTACCACTTGAGCCACATCCCCAGCCCCTGATCTAGGATTCTTGAAGTGACTTGACTTCTAAATACTTTTTAGACCTCTAAACACTTGACTTCTAAACATTTTTTCAGTAGAATGCTGTTGAGTACATCTTCTCTCAACATGCATAAGTTGGTTTGAGATTTGCTTCTGGGGATGAGGATGTATGCCAGCCCATAATGTCTGTTACCCATGGATAACCACTATGCTTGGGTTGGCTGTTCCGATAGCTTGGGTAGACATTCTGTTCTTTTTGCAATGCTTTAGGTGTAACGTTCTATTCCACTGAGAATGACTTTTGGAGACAAAGAGAACATTTTCTTTGAACACGAATATCAGAGTAGTTCGTTCTCTCCCTCTCTCTCTCTCTCTCTCTCTCTCTCTCTCTCTCTCTTTCTCTCTCTATTAGAACCCAAACAGTTATCTCCAGTTTTGGGAAACTTGGAACTTTGATTCTAAATTTTGTTTGCATGCTGGTTAGGGATGTGGGATGTGAAAGTTAGTGGCATCATGCTCTATAAAGTCCACTTTCTGAAAGAACAGTAAAAGCTCAGGGCAGGGTGATCCAGTGAGGACCACCGAGTAGTCTGGTCATAGTGGAGCTAGATGTCCATTAGCATGTGAACACCAGAGAAACTCTTTAAAATAGGTTTGGATATATTCTTATGAATATGCAGATTGGCTTAACAATAGGTCAAATGCATTTATAAAACACTCTGTGACTTCATATCATGCAGGACTCTATTATGTTCATGTTTGTCTTCATGGGTATTCCTAGGCAACACCCACCACTGTCTGTCTTGGTAATCCACTCCTGGTTTTCCATGGTTTTGTTCTCAACACCCCTTCCTCAGGCCTCATGATCATTCCAGGGTTATTTCTATAATTTCATGAAGAATCTAGAGTTAGCATTAGTCTTTCTAAGAGCCTCCACTTCAGATTTAAAGTACTCCCTGAAAATAACCTTTGTTTGCACAGATGAATCTCATGCTACATCTTTCTGGTTGTAGGTGCTGCTTCCTCTTCCAGAAGGAAGAGTTTGGCCCCCACTTCATGCTCCTCAAAATGCTGCTCAGAGAAACGGTTGACACCTGTGCCAGTAAAACCACTATTGAAGTTAAACAAACTAGTCTGGATCTCTTGGAGGAAGTAGTTTTCACTGTCAGGTATGAGGAAGAATGGCTTTTCTTCAGGAAGGAGCTTAGATGGCATAAGGAAGATAAATAGCCCTGAATGAAAGGGTGAATAAAACTCTCGACAGTTTGAAATTCCTTTGGAGGAACCTGGGAGTTAAGCATTTTCTTTCTTCTCCTTTTATCTCTTGTCTGTCTCATATTTCAGTTTTATAGCCCCTCTTTGGCTGCCCATGGTGCTGAATTATGATGAGCCCCCAGACTTAGTTTAACCTTAGCTATTTCCTGACCCACACTTTCTTGAAGGTAGAAAATGACTCAGATTACTTCTTTCTCTGCAGTCATGACGATTATTAAATCTTTTGCAATAGTCACATCTAATTTCTTGTTATGCTTCCCTCTCACACAATGTGCAATGTGTCTGGCACCATCTTCGGACAAAATTACATCAAAGGCTGGAGCCGAGACCCAACAAGTGTACTTATTTAATTAAGAAAGTATGCTGGGATGGTTCAGAGCACTCGTGGTTGGCCTTCTCCTCTGCAGAGATCAATCTCTGTTGGACCTGGTTTCCAATTCTGGCTCTATAGTGTACTAACTATGTTGTCTAAAAGAAATTACTCACACGTACTTTCTCTTTCTTTTGAGAGAACACCAATTCCCATATTGCTATTTTTTTTTTCTTTTGGTAATGAGGATTGAACCCAGGGGTGCTTTACCACTGAGCAACATCCCCAGTACTTGATATTTAAAAATTTTGAGATATGGTTTTGCTAAGTTGCAATTCTCCTGCCTCAGACTCCTGAGTCACTGAGATTGCAGGGTTATTCTGAGGATAATGTGTGCTTATAGAAGAGCCATGCAGGCGTGGTAGTGTATGCCTTTACTCCCAGTTATTCAGGCTGAGGCAGGAGGATCATAAGTTCAAGGGCAGGGCAACTTAGTGAAGCCTTATGCAAAAATAAAATTTAAAAAGGGTAGGGCTGTAAGTAGATCACTAGTAGAGTGCTTGCTAGCATGTTGAGGCCCTGCATTCAGTCCCTAGTACTACAAAAATGAAAAAAATAAAAATGGCTATGCACATGCTCAGTTGGTACTAGTTTACTGAATTAATACTAGTTTCCTTTCCCCCTTTGAAAACAAACGGAGGCCATCTTACTCCCTCAGAGAGATATTAGAAACAGTTGGTAATAGACTTCGGCATCTCGATTTTTTAAAAAAATTGTATTTGTTTTTCTGACATCATTTCAAATGACAGAAGCTCTAAGATTTGGGCTTTCTAAAGAAATACTAGCAGAGGAAAACATTTTGTTTGAACAAAAGCCCTAGACTGTCTAGGTTAAGAGACCAAGTATTGAGTCATTTAAATAACAAACTAAATGACATTCATGTCGTTTTAACAATGTGAATCTATTTGAGACTGAAATGGTCTTTCTGGTTGTTGGTGCCAGGGTTGATGGAGATGGTGGTAAGAAACAGCCTTTCCAGTGACTGAGAGTTGAGATGGGGCTTGAACCTTGAACTGGGCCTGGTTATGACATTTAGATCCGACTTCTGTCTCTACCAAATAATCTAGTTTCTGGATGAGCTCAAGTTGGTAATAGGAATGCTGAGTGAGGCAAACAAGTTAAAGGCTGAGTTTCACAGACTTGGACAGAGGTGTGTGTGTGTGTGTGTGTGTGTGTGTGTGTGTGTGTGTGTTGGGGGTGATGTGAGAAGATGCTGTGTCCTGCCTCTGACATTCAGAGGTGTACAGTGCGGCCAGGAGCCATAGGGTTATGGTTAAGGGCTCCGGCATTGGAATAGACATAACCGTCTTCAAATCCCAGATCTACCATTAATTTTGACAAACACACTTAGAAGAAAATCCAACGTAGGTTAGATTTAAGGATAAAAATATTTATTATCTCACACGTCAAGAAGCACTGGGGCAAATAGGCTGCAAGCTGGGTGTGTCAGGGCTCTGGGTTCGTCTCTCTTGTGGTCCTCTTAGCTCTGTCCATCCTCAGGTGTGGGCTTGATATTGAAGTTGGTAGAAAGATGGCGTCAGCAGTTCTAGGTACCACATCCAGCATAAAATCTCCCTCCAGAGGAAGAAGAAGAACTGGTTTCTTTTTTGTGCCTTTTCTGGGAGAGTGATCACAGTTTTTTTTTTTTTTTTTTTCTCCCCAAAGGCAAACTTCCCCTCACTTTGTGTTGACCAGAATAAACTCGTGTGCCCATTTCTAAGCAAATCATGACAAGGGAACAAGAACACTGACTATTTTTTACTGAAAAAGACAGACTCTGGAATGTGGGGAAAAGGATCACACTTAATATTTTGAGCAGGGTGGTACTTGAACAAAACCAATGCTCTGTTAAGATGAAAGAAAGGACAGCCCATCCACAGTATATACTGAAACTTGCTACTTCTTTTATAAAAAATATTTTCATTAATGCATTATAGTTATACAAGATATTGGGGTTCATTTTTATATAATCACACATGCATGACATACATTTTGCTCCACTTCAGTACTTGCTCCCCCCTCCTCTCTCTCCATTTACCTTCCTCTACACCACTGGTCTTCCTTCTACTTATTTTTAGTTCTTTTGAGCTTCAAATTTTCCCATCTGTAGAATGTTAAATCTTATTTAGAAAGGACTGAATGAAATAATAAAGGCAAACCACTCCACACAACACCGATTTCACAGTAAGCATTTAATAAAATAAAATACCTGGTGATTATCATGCCACATTTATTGACCGTAAGACTGATTCAAAGCTCTTCCTTCTGTGGCTGTGTTTCTGAGAAGCTTTTTGAACTTGTCTTGACTTGCAAAGAAACCAGAATAATCTTGAGATTCCAGGTAAGTATTTTAATGGTTCTGCAGGGTAGGGAGGAGGCTTAAGTCCAGATAATAATGTTATCAAGGAGGAAATTTGGTCTGATTCTTATAGATGTGGTTTCCATTAAGAAGTGAAAAAAGGGCTGTGAATGACAAATCCAAAGCCAACATCATATTTGCAGGGGAAAAACTGAAAGCATTTCCTTCAATATCTGGGATAAGACAAGAATGTCCAGTTTTACCACTTCTATTCAAAATGGTACTAGAGATTCTAGTCAGAGCAATTAGGCAAGAGAAAGAAATAAAGGGATAAAAGTAGGAAGAGAATGAATCAAATATAGATGAATGATTCTATATTCAGGTAACCCATCAAAAGACTGCTAGAGCTAATAAATGAATTCAGCAGAGTAGCTGGTTACAAAAATCAACACACAAAAATCAATAGTTTTCCTATACACCAATAATGAATATGCTGAGAAAGAAATTAGGAAAACTAATCTCAATAGCCTAAAAAAATTCACAATAGCCTCAGAATAAAAACAAAAAACAGAAAACAAACACACAAACCAACCAACCTAGGAATAAATCTAACCAAGGAGATGAAAGACCTCTATAATGAAACTACAGAACACTGAAGAAAGAAATTGAAGAAGGCCACGGATCATGGAAAGACCTTCCATGTTCATGGATTGGCAGAATTAATATTGTTAAAATGGCCCTACTACCAAAATTTATATACAGATTCAATTCAATCCCCATCAAAATACCCAATGGCATTCTTAACAGGATTAGAAAAAACAGTCCTAAAATTCATTTGGAAAAATAAAAGGCCCAGAATAGTCTAATTCTAAGCCAAAACAGCAATACTGGAAGCATCACAATACAATTTTAAATTACACTACAGAGTTATAGTAACAAAAACTGCATGGCACTGGCATAAAAACAGACACATAATCCACTGGTACAGAACAGAAGTCACAGAGACAATTCACACATTCACCCATCTGATTCTTGTCAAGGGTTCCCCTCCCCCCAAAAAATACATTAGAGAAAAAACAGCCTTTTAAACAAATGGGGCTGAGAAAACTGATTATCCATATGCAGAAGGATGGGACTAGACTCTTATCTTTCACCCTGCACAAAAGTCAACTGAAATGGATCAAAGATTTAAGAATTAGATTGGAACCTATGCAACTCTTAGAAAAAAAATGTAAACAGTCTAACATATAGGCACAGGCAATGATTTCCTCAGTCAAGCCCCTAAAGCTCAGTAAATAACACCAAGAATTAGTAAATGGGACAGCATCAAGTTAAAAATCTTCTGCACAACAAAGGAAACAAGAATGTGAAGAGAGAACCCACAGAATGGGAGAAAAATCTTTCTTAGCTAGTCTTCTAACAGAGGATTAATATTCAGAATATGTAAAATCTCAAAAAAAAAAAAAAACAAAACTTAGCATAACCTCTCCAATGCCCCAGTGGGAAAATGAACTAAATAGATACTTCTCTTTCTTTCTTTTTCTTTTCTTTTCTTTTCTTTTTGGCACCAGGGATTGAACTCAGGGGCACTTGACCACTAAGCCACATCCCCAGCTGTATTTTATATTTTATTTAGAGACCGGGTTTCACTGAGTTGCTTAGCACCTTGAGTTACTGAGGCTGGTTTTGAACATGGGCCACCACGCCCAGTAATAGATACTTTTCAAAAGAAGAAACACATATGGCCCACACATATATGATAAAAGTTCAACATTAGCAGATAGGGAAATGAAAATAAAAACTGTGGTGAGATTTCATCTCATTCCTGTCAGAATGAAAGCCACCATCGGGAATACAATAAAAATGCTGAAGAGGATGGGAAGAAAAAGAAACACTTTTATGCTATTGGTGGGATTGTAAATTGGTACAATCACTATGGAAATCAGTACGGAGGTTACTCAAAATATTAGGCATGGAACCACCACATGACCCAGCTATACCACTCTTTGGTATTTATTCTAAAGAATTGGTCATCATACTATATACTATACATGCACAGTGATACGTGCATATCCATGGTTATAGCAGAACAATTTGTAATAGCCAAACTATGGAACCAGCCCAGGTGTCCATCAACAGATGAGTGGATAAAGAAAATGTGGTATATATTACGCAACAGAGTTTTCTTCAGTCATAAAGAAAAATGAAATTATAGCATCTGCAGGAAAATGGATGGAACTTGAGAACGTCATATTAAGCGAAATAAGCCAAACTTGGAAAATCAAGGGTGTATGTTTTCTCTCATATGTGGAAGCCAGAGAGGAGAAAGCAAAAGGAGAGTGGGTGGGGGAATCTCATGACGATCAAAGGGAGATCCGTGGCACAGAGGAAAGGGACCAGGAGGAGATGTCACACTGCACCACTCCTTGGGGTGCCCTCTCACAAGTCAATGTGCGTGGAGTCCCCCTTACTGTGCAGCTAGTGCAGCTCTGTAGGATGGCCCTAGATGCCAGTGAATTCTAGAACAGAAACAAACTTTGCACAGATGGCAGCACTGAGGTCGGGACTCTTGGTTTATTCTTATCAGCCTAGCTCTCTTGTGCTTCATTATTCCATCATGAAGTGGGCAGAATATAGATTCTTCCCTGCTTCATAAAAAGGCAGAATGACTTACTTGTTACCATTTAATCCAGAACAATTTTTATCATCACATAATGGAGCCTATGATGTTTTAAAATGAACTCCCTCTTGGAAGACTTGGAGATTCTTATAATCCTGGAGTTAATTCTTATTCTTTTCTTCAATAAGTAGGGCAAACAATTGCTTAACAGTTTGGCAGAATGTAGCATAGTGAGGTTTCTGAGACCAAAAATTCTAGCATAAGACTGCCTGATTCAAATAGAAGTTACTTTACTATGTGCAACTTCTGCTGTCGACATATCACTTTCTTCCAAAAGTAAAATGGGGATAATTACACAGCTGCCTTCTGGGGGTGTTTGGAAGAATAATTGAGTTAGTAGATAAAAAGATCTTAGAATAGGGTCTGGGCAAAAGGAATCACCCAGTAAGAGTTAGTTGTGATCATCATTAATACACCTTCCTCTTTTGGGATTCTGGTACTTTTGGATATTTAATCCAATTTCTATTTTAATACCAGAATGGCTTCTTATATTCAACTGCATGCTTTTTTTTTTCTAGTGATAATTTCATGTCTGTTTTCTCCTTCCTCCTTGCAGTAACCTGTCAGCTAGGTAAAACAGAAATAATTATCTGCACCTCTATTATAGTAATTAGTTAACTCTACAGCTCTTGTCTGCCACATCTACCAGATGGAAAACTCCCATGAGTGCGGTGTGCAAGTCAGGAACAGAATTAGCCGAGGGTAATAAATATCTAAGTAACAGGAGCTTAAATCATCATGATGTGTGTATTATGTGGTAAAAAGTTCTGAGGTAACAGTGGCTCAACGATAGTATTAAAGACCTGTGGTTTTTCCATCACCATGAGTGGCTTGATGATCTTCTTTGTGTTTGTAACCTCGTGGTTACAAGACAGCTGCCACAGTTCTAGGCACTGTAGTCCTAGCAACCTGCTGCAAGGAAGGGTCTCCCGTGTGTGGGAACAGGATCTCCTTTTATTATTGAAAAAAAATTTTGTTCCCGAAATCTATTAGATGTTTCCTTATGCCTTATTACCCAGAATTGAGCCACATAGTTATATCTAGTTGCAAGGGAGGCTGGAAAAGAGAATGTCTGGCAAAGGGGACAGGAATAGTCATGACTGACTCAGAACAATCCAGAGTTGTCTCTTAGAGCTGGGCATTACAGTCTGAACAAAACAGGAACATTAGTTTATGGAAGAGATTAGGGATATGGTCTCTCTCATTTTTTTTTTTTTTTTTTTTTGTGTAAATAAATCTAGAAAAATCACGAAGGCAGAAGACACAATGTCTACAGATGGAAATGGAAACTAATACTTACTACAGGCAGGGATTGTGCCTGACTCACTTAAAAAATATCTGAGCCTGACACAGAGAATCTACAAATATTAGAGTAAATGAAACTCTTTGAAAGATGAATGGAGGCTCAGAAGGCAGAAAATATGTGGATTTTTCTAAGACCACATGGCTAGTAAGGAAAGTGTATAGAACTGAAGCTCACCTGTGCTAACTTTTGGCTTAGAGTTCATCCTATTAGGAAAGCCATGCTCTGTTTTTTTCCCCCTTATTTCTTATGTAAAAGTTTATACAACACATTTTCTTTTTATTTTTTAGGGGAGAGGGTTTTGATGGAATGGGTCTATTTACACAAGATAGATGTTTCTTTGGATTTAGTTAAGGGACCGAACATTTAATGTTTTCTCCTATAAACCTTACCTCTTTGAATGATGTAAACCATGACTCTCTTTGAATGATGTCCCATTGTGGGGTAGGATAACTGGCATGACATAGACTACAATTCAAAGCCACACTGACCTGGCTTGTTTCACCTATGCACTAGGTTTATTAAATAGGAAGTACATTTACCTTGGAACTTCATGAATAAATACTGAGACCCACTACATGTCAGGCCCAATGCTAATGATTTAAAATGTAATTCAGATATTATTTTCATTTTTCAGGTAAGAAAACTGAGGTTTATAGAAGTTGCCACTTGCTTGGGGTCATAGAACAATAAAGTGGTTGTTCTGGGATTCAAATTTGGCAAAGTCAGACTTCAAAACATGTACTTTCCAGCCAGGTTTGGTGGTACATTCCTGTAATCCCAGCAGCTTGGGAGACTGAGGCAAGAAGATCATGAGTTCAAAGCCAACCTCAGCAACTCAGCAAAGTCCTAAGCAACTCATTGAGACCTTGTCTATAAATAAAATACAATAGGACTGGGGATGTGGCTCAGTGGTTGAGTGCCCCTGAGTTCAATCCCTGGTGCCCCACCTAACAAACAAACAAACAAACAAAAACATATGCTCTCCATGTTACATCACATTCCTATCCTGTATTCCTCAGTACAATGAACACTTTAATGTGTTCTAAGAAATCCTGAAGGATACAGAATGTAATGTTTTGCTTCTAGGTCATTTGGGAATTAGCATTTTAATATTTTGCATGAGAAAGGGTTTTATGTGATTTATAGACTGGCAAGTTTTATGTTAACAACTCTTCCTTATCATTATCCTTATGTCAAAATTCAGGTTGACTTTCTTGGAACTTCAATGTAAGCCTTTAAAAATCTTTGTATGGTATTTTGAATTTTTCCATATTAACATAAAGAAGTAAAACATACATTATGAGTTGTTTAAAGATTCCAGCAGCTATTATACATAATAATGTGCACTGAAGTTAATTCTGAAGCGTATCTATAGCTCATTTTATTTTATGCCACTGTACCTTGTTTATAGTATAGTGTATTTATGGGTTAGAATACCTTTAAATATTCTGGTCCTATGTAGCTGTTTATTCCTTTCCTGATAAAATTTTAAAGTGACATTTAATGTTTTAAGAAACATTATACTTGAGGTGCAAAGCTGTTTTATTATTTTTGTTACAAGTTAACTTTTCTCATAATCATTAATATATCATACTGACTAGTAATTTGAGCAAAATGTGAAGTTAAATTTAAAAACTTTATAGGTTTTTATCTAACTCCATAATAGCAATATCAAGGGACTACTGAGTATCTAACATATAGTAATTAGTTTGTTATGATTACAGTGGGATACCTCTCCATATATTGTAGTATTTCTCTTAGGAGCTAACTCTCCATAGTCTCTTCTGAGTTGGAAAGTTTTTATGAAGAAGACATTGGTTGCCTTTGTCCTGGTCTATCTTTTCAAAGATGCTTATGTTGTACTGTGAAGAACCTGGGAAGACAGATATGGCGTCTCCCTCTGGACCCAAGGGCACATGTGCTTATAGCCCTGGGAGACAGAGACAGTGTCCAGAACAACCAATAATACACTGTGACTTCCCGCTACAAAGACTTAAGTTCAATAAGCTCAGTGTTACTCTCCTATGATACATCCTCTTTATTGCCCTTGGGAATTGTGTTTGAGGAACTGGTACAGTTTGTGTGTGTATGTGCGTGCATGCATGCTGTGAATTGAACCCGGGATGCTTTACCACTAAACTATGTCCCCAGACCTTTTTATTTTTTATTTTTTTGTTTTGAGACAGGGTGTCACTAAGTCACTTAGGATCTTGCTTAGTGGCTGAGGCTGGCTTCAAACTTGTGATCTTCCTGCCTTAGCTTCCCAAGTCATTAGGATTACAGGCTGCACCACCACACTCAGCGAAACTGGTATAAATATTGATGCTGGCTACTGCTATTAACATGAATGATAAAGTCCTTTGTTGCTGACCCAGAACTTCATGTCCTCCATCAGCAAACAAGAAATGGTAGCAGTCTGCCTTGCTTACTTAACATAGGGAGGTATGTCAGACACTCTATAGCTTTTGACAAACCCTAAACTAAACTCTTTTGGATCGCCTACCTCTATGAGCAATTTTAAGATAATCTGTTATTTTTTTTTAAGAGGATTTAAACTTCAGAAAATTTCAGAGGCTAATATGGCAAGGAGCCACCAACAAATGATACATTTTTTATCATAGTTACTTAAGGTTTTAAAAATAAAATTATACAGACGTTAGAAATAAAGTCTACTCAGTTGTTAGAGCGAGCTCTACTACTCCTCTTTCTTTCCTTTCCTTGAGGCAATCACTACCTTGATTTTGGTGTCAAAATCACCATCAGAATTTGTTTCATAGCATATGGTTTTCCAACAATCTTTGCTCTCTCAGCATTACTTTTAAGTGTGTTCTTTTTGATAAATAACGATCCCTTACTTATCATCCATTTGTTAATTCTCTTTGCTCCATTTCGTGAAAGTAGCACATTTTCTTCATCTAGACATTACTGATTTGACGAGCTGTTTCCAGTAACTTGATACGACTAGCAATGCTGTGATGGACATCTTTGTGCCTTGGCTCAGTGTGGACAAGTTTCTCCAGAACGGCTAGTAGAATGTGGCGGGGTTGAAAGTGTGCCAGTCTGAGCCCAAGGAAGCAAGGCAAGCTCTATTTTTATTCTTTGGAGGAAGCCAGCTCCTATATAAAAGATCCAACTACTCGGAGACTGCCATGCTGTGAGGAAGTACAAGCTAGCCATGTGGAGAGGCCGGGTGGGTGTGGGGAGAGAGGGGGAGCCAGGGAGAGAACCCCCTGCTGTTCCAGTCTCACTTGCTGAAGTGCCAGACACTTGAGTGAAGAAGCCATCTTGGACATCCCAGCCACAGCAAATGTCACTGGAGCATGACAAGCTGTCCCTGCTGGGTCCTGCCCAAACTGCAGAATCAAAAGCAAAGGAATGATGGTTGTTTTGAGGCATTAAGCTTAGATAATTGAAACACTCATCTTCTTGTATTTCTTTTTCTTTTTGTATTAGTTACAAAGTATTATCTATATAGTGTGAATACCAAATACTAGTGTTTTACTGAGGAATTTCAAGTCATCAAGATATAAACCCAAATGATTTTACTTCATCCCATTAACTGTTGCGGATTGTACTATATTGAAAGCTCTTTTCCCTTGGGGATAGGATCTTAGCATAGGGACTATTTTCTGGCCACACTCTTCTTTCTTAGAATGGAGTTGCTACATTTTCTGAGATGCACACTTGTGCATTTTAAAACCTAAATCTCTTATTTGACTGAAAAATCCTCTAGATCTCTTTTCTGAATAGGTGAGACTTGCATCTCTAGGAGTGTGGAGTGATCGCAGGTGTGTGAGACCTTGTCTCATGTCACATACCACAGGATGTTGGAGCAGGAGGGAATGAGGGAGGCAGATTGTGTCCTGCTCCACTGCTCCTAAGGTGTTGAAGCTTAGTTCTTGTCTTTGGTTCACTCTGAATGGTGTTTAGGGTGGATTTTTATGGGCCCCATGGGGCAGATAATGGCTCCCACAGGTTCAGCTGATGATCGCCTTGTCTCAAGTAGCTTCTGAAGGCATTGGGTGTGCCTTCCATTGACCCTCAGTTGGCAGCTTCACTGAGCATTCCTTGGGTTTGCATGCTTCTTTGCCTCCTGATCTAACCATCACCAGCAGGACTGTAGCCCTAAGTCCTCTTAGGTACCTGAATTCAAGGTGGGGGTGGGAGAATCTTGAACTTCTCTTTTCCTCACTGTCCCCACGATAACTGTCACTTCTGGTCCTTTCTTCCCCCCTCCCCAACAACGCAAAGCGGGTCATTTGCAAGCAAAAGGCAGCCTATTAGAGGTTTAGGGGGAATGGTGACACGGGTTCTGGTGATGATGCACCTGTCAGCAAGCTCTGAAGGGAATGATGAGCCCAAGCAGCTGGGAATTTCTCATCTTGAAGGTGCAGTTTTTGGACCTCTTTTTTCTTGGCCAGACTGTGGCTTTCCTAAAAGCATCCTATCTTATAATGAATTCTTTTTCTTAAAAGCATCGTAACTACTAGTGAATTCTTTTTTTCTTAAAAGAATCCTATCTTATAATGAAGTCTTTGTCTGTTATACATGTTGTAAAGATCTATTAGCAATCTGTTGATGGGCTTTGATTGTGTTTGTTGTGGGCTTGGTTTTTCAGAAGTTTTAGTTTTGATGTAATCAAGTTTATGTTACCCAAGATCACATTCTTCCCTACTTTAAAATCATAAAGACATTCTCCCAGATTTTTTCCCCTAAGAGCTACAAAATTATGCTTTCTGAAATTTGAGTCTTTCACATATTCTGGAACTTATAAAAATTTACATATGATCTGATAAAAGGTATACAGTTTATTTTTATAGAAAGCCAAAGAATGAATCGTCTATCCTTTCCCTAGGAATCAGAAATACCAGTTGTGCCTTATATAAAGTTTCCATATGGGCACAGCTCTATTTCTGGCATCTTTATTCTGTTACATCAAGATATATAAAGTGGTAGAAATTAAGATAGTTTGCTATATTGTTTCTCTTTGAAGCAAAACGGTACTACTGAATTACTATGGATTTGTAAATCTTACTATCTAGTAAGGCAAGCCTCCTTCCTCCCTTCTTTCTTCCAGAATTATCTTGTTTTTCTTGGTCCTTTACTCGTGTATATGAATTTTAGAATTGGCCTATCAGTTCTGTGAAAAATTATGTTGGAATTTTGATTAACAATGCCTTGAATTCATAGATGGATTTAGTTTTGAACTAACTTTTTAATGTTAAGAAATGGAAAAGGGAGTGTAAATGCATGAGTGTTTCCATTTAGTGTGAAACTTATATGTCTTTTTACTTTGAAATATTTTTATTATCTGTTATCACGGCCATCGTCATATTAGTTTCTCTCAATAAATATTTGGGGGAATTGATGAATGGGCTCTGTAGATATGTGTACCAGACATTCTGGAACTTAGAATGTGTTTTGGGAAATCAACTCCATTGGACATAAACTTTCCATTACAAAAATATTCACAATTACTGTGAGACTGTAATCTCCCCTCCAAAAAATCCACTTAATTTGCAAATATTAGAGCTGTGATAAGCCAACGTTTTGCATTTTGTGTGGTTCTTTCTTAGCAAGCATTGAATTATTTCCACTTTTTGTTATTGTTGTTGAGAGTGATAAAATGAGTTATGTTTCCAGATTTGAAATGCTTGGATTTGTATTCATTTACAAAAAATTCACTCTCAAGAAAATCAAAAGCAAATATATATATTTTTTAAAAATTTTACTTTGTTCTTTGTTGATATTCTGCACTTGTAAACATGGAATATGGCCCTCAAATTTGTTCATGTATATTCTAAATCCTTTTGGAAATGTCACCTATTTTGGCTTCTGTGTCATTTATTCATCTTTTTTGTTTATCAAACATACTGGACCTATTATTAGGTTTTTGAGTCACAGAGAAGAACAATTAAATTTACCATATGCACAATTAAATTGATTTCCCAGATTTTTCACTTGAGGAATTCTGCTTTGTCCTTTTGTATCTTCTTTTTGTTGTGGAGGGGTGTCTTAAGTTGCATTTTTCCTACTAGTTGAATTCCTTTTCATCTTTTTACATATGCCACTCATGGCCCCTTCTCTGAGGTCACTTTCTTTACATTCTCAGCCATTGTCAATCCCCTGTTCCGATGCATTCCCTGAACACTCGATCCGTGGATCTTGTATCAGGGCTGTCTGAATTCCTGGAGTTGCCACACAATGAGTGGTTCAGGACAACAGAAACTTATTCTCATGGTTCTGGAGACTAGCACCCACAGTCAGGGTGTTGGCCGGGCTATGCTCTCTCTGAAGGTGCCAGGGAAGGACAGGTTCCAGCTCTCTCTCCCATCTCCTCGTAGTCCTTGGCTTGTGGTAGGGAGTGGAGCCCCAACCTGCACTTGACATTCCTTTCATCAGGATAAGGCTCCCCTGGATTAGGGGCCCACTATGCTATAGTACAGCTTCATCATAATTAATTACATCTGCACTGCCCTACTTCCAAATAAAGTCACATTCTGAAGCATTGTGAGTTGGAATTTCAACATATGAATTTTGGGGTGACACAGTTCAACCCATAATGCACCTATCAAAATACTTTAGACATCTTATATCTGTTATTACTCTGCTTACATATCACTATCCCATAATCCCTATCACTATTTTCTTCAGGGAATATCTTTTTAATCATTAAGAAATATCTGAGTGCCTAGCACATTGCCTGGTACAGAAAAAAGCAAGGTGTTAATTGAAGGGCTGTTGTGCTGGAGACTTTGATATCCCATGCTCTGGGATTTTCATACTCCTTTTATTTTAGTGACATCTAATATCCACTCCAAATTCTAGATATTTGATTGTCCCCAAATAAAAATGTCTTCTATTATTTTGACAGGTGGCTAATAGGGCTTTAATTTAAATCAGTGGGAATATGCAAAAGAGAAATAAAACTAGGAATGTCTTTGTTGATCATGTCATTGGGCAATCTGACCAAGGAAATCAGTCTTTAAAAATTCCTCAAGTTGTTTTCATTTAATTTAGAGACTGAAGAGAACATATTTAACTGCAATAGCTTCCGTATTCTGTTACCTGCTTTAATTTGAATTTAGAAGTGATGGAACACAGGAGGTCATTTAGATACATGAGTACACATTCTAATTTTGCAAATTCCTGTTGAGGTCTGCAGCTTGAACATAAGGTCAGTGTAACCTTTAGATATGGGATCGTAGCATGCATTCGTCTTTCCTTTACGGTTCACCATCACTGGAATGCTTTCTTCCTATGTTTGGGGATGCTTCCCTGCCTACCCCCACTTTGAGTCTTGTTATCAGACTGAGCTGCTTTCTGCTGCCAAAGCTGAAAGTGCCCAGTCCTCACTTTCCCAGCCTCCCTTGCAGTTTAGGACTCTTGAGAATCTCTGGCTGCAGCATGGCAGGAAGTTCACATGCAGCAGTGATAGCAGTGGTAGTCAGTGTTTGGTGCTAACTATGCTTGTGTTCAATGCTGTGTTTGCTGGCAGCACCAAGGTGTCTTCCACTGACAATTGTGTGGCATATTCTCTATGTTGCTCTTGGCTGTGTTACTTCAGCGGGGCTGCCATATTGTAAAGCATAGCACACATGACTGGCCTTGACCCTGGTTGTCTGTTGTCTTGGAGAGTCTGAGGTACCATTACTCTTTAAATAAATTCCTTTCCCTCCCCTAATCAGATACTAATTGCTCCTTCAACTTTTAACTAAGAATCTTGACAAACAGATATATTCCGTGTTGAAACTGATTCATTCATGATGAATTTTAGAGTGTGAACCAAAATAAATTACTCAGAAATATGTATGTCATGAAGACTTCTCATACTTCAGCTTGTATGCAGGCTTTGATTTTTATTGGTTCTGTGATTTTCTAAGTCCCATTTATATTCAATAAATATTTCTTAAGGGCTCATGATATTGGTTTCCTATAACTGCTGCTGTCACAAATTACCATAAGGTTGGTAGCTTAAAACATTACAAATGTTTTCTCTTACAGTTCTGGAGGTCAGAAAATCAGAATCCGTTTAGCTGGGCCAACACCACGGTGTTGGTGGGGCTGGCACCCTTGAAGACTCTGGGCCTAGTCCTCACCTTGTGCAGGGTACGGAAACTGCCTCCTAGCCGTGGTCATGACTCCTTCTTTTCATCCCTCCAGCTCCTGTTATTCTTGCCTTTTCTGTTGTCAAATTTCCCTCTACCTCCTTCTCATAGGACATTTGTGATTGCATTTAAGGCCCTGAATAATCCAGGATAATCATCCCCATCTCAAGATCCTCAACGTAATCACATATGAAAAGTTCCTTTTGTCATATACAGTAACATTCAAGGGTCCCAGGGATTAGGAACTGAATTTTCTTGGGCATCACTATGCAGACTACCATACTCTGACATGTGCAATGCATTGGAAATACAAAGGGAAGGAGTAAATACATCCTCTGTCATTATAGAGCTAAGGGGATATACACATTTGAACAAAAATTACACAATTATATACAGACATGTGCTTAGTCTGGTGGGATAAATACATTTAAATTACACTGCAAGTTCAGTTATGTCAGTTATTCAGAGGAACATATAAGATTGTTAGCAGCACAAGGCAGGGTTCCCAGGGGGTCCCAGTTCCAGATTCTTGGTGTCCCAAACAAAGAATTGAGTGAGATGTGAGAGGTGGGCAGGCATAGCAAAGGATTGCTGAGAACAAAAATCCACCCTCTGGGAGAGGAGAGGGGGCTGAGTTGTAAAGTAGCTCAAGGCCCTGTCTACACTGTGGAGCTTGCTTTCACTGGGCTCTGCTAGCTCTCCCACTTCTCCCTCTGGGGGACCGGGGTTGACCAGTCCCTCGACTGACAGTTGAATTTGACATAGTTTCATTTCATTCATCAGTTTCTTTTTCCCCTGAAAAATGCTCAGAGGGGAGCAAACCATGATGCTAATGATGTGTTAAGTAGCAACAAGTTAATTTAGGTCACTCCCTTGGGCTGCTGCCTCTACCTAAGATCAAGTACTTTCCCTTCAGGGTCTTGAATTCCCCTGGCCCTCGTCAGGCTTTCTCCCTTTAGCCACAGATGGCCAGTTTCCCTCACAGGAAGGGTGTCAGGAAGAGTTTGAGGTGCAGCTGAGGGTCCTAGAGGGTAATGTCCTCTGTTCTGCCTTTTCTATCCCTTCCCCATACCCCTGTCTCCTACCTGACAAAATGGCCTGAGTCAATGAAAGACTGAACTGGCAGGAGGTCATGGAAAATTTTACTAAAAACAAGTGGCAATAAAAATACGTTGTACAGGGGCTAGGGGTGTAGTTCAGTGGTAGAGCACGGGCCTTGCATGCCTGAGGCACTGGGTTCGATCCCCAGCACCACATAGAAATAAATGAATAAAGATATTGTGTCCCTCTACAACTAAATGTGTATTTAAAAGCACATTGTACAGGCACTGTGCTCGATTCATTTAATTCTCAAAACTATTGTAAGAAATAGGTACTTTCACTGTCTTGAGATGAAAACATTGAAGTGTGCAGATTCTGTAAGCAACCTGCTCAATGGTCTATGGCTTCTAATTGGCAAAGGATGAAATACTGAAAATAGTCCTTGATTGGAGAGGGTTTTGATGGTTTTATAGGCTTACATTATTGTGTTAAGTGCATCCTGATTTTCACTGAAGAAATTTCTTCTCCCTCATTGTACCCAAATTCTCGGCTCTCTCCTAGCCAGGAGTGGGCCTGTGCTCTAACCCATGACTGACTGTCTTTGGGTGAACAAGCTAAACAAAGAAAGCCAAAATGGTTGAACAAATAGAGGATAGTCCACCTTCTGGAAGAGTCTGCCCATCACATCTTGTGATCTCAGTTCCTTGGCTTCTGTTCTTGCCAATTATTTTGTTAGGAAATTGTAGTTTTTGATTATGTGAGCTACTTCCTATCTTTCTGATAAATTCATTTTTCTGATTATGTTTCTGTTGCTTACAACCAGAACACCCTAAAACAAGGAGGCATTAGTTGGCTAGGGATAAGAGGAGGCAAGCAATTCCGAGGCAAAGGGAAAATTATGGGTCTCAGGTGATATCAGTTTATATTTTGAGTGGCTTCCAGAAAGCCATGTGGCTGGAGTTAAAGAGTGAGGGGAAAGGTGACAGAAGATGATACTCAAAAGATTGGCAGAGGCCAGACACACATACTTCTACCCTGTGAGGATCTGGGACTTTACCCTAAGATCAATATTTTGTTATCTTTGCTATTTTTTTTTAAAGTAAGACATTTGAAGTGAATGCATTTCATAACAGGACTCAGTGGGGTACAAGCAGAAAACAACTTTATTTTATAACATTTTCTGTTAAGCTTGTTGTATTTTGGGTCATCTTTTTGGACATCCTAGGTGAGATCTGGGCTAGATAGCATTATCCTTCTGGTCCCTATGATGTATGAGTGGATTTTCTCTTTTCTTGTGGGTTATGAAATATCTACTTTAGTCTACTAACAAAACTCCGCCTATTAGGCCAACTAAAATATTCTCTCTTGGGTCTGGGGTGTAGCTCGCTAGTAGAGTGCTTGCCTGGCATACTGGAGGGAACTTCCACTGGGGAGGGAAAGAGTACAGTCATTTTCTTCTCATTGCTTTTCTTCTCTTCCTTGCCCACTGAATGCACCATACTCCAGGGTGGGAAGCAGAGGGAGGGGTGAAACTATCTCTTTCTTGGAAGGTTTCTACAGTTTCCTTATTGCCAACAGTGCCTCTCTGAATGGGCATTGATGATGATACCCTTACCACCAGCCCTAACTTCTATCAGTTCATATTTACCCTCCTTCTTCTGGGCTCAGCTTCCATCTTAAGTGGTCATTTTGGATGAAACCCATTTTTGTGTGTCTGTGGGTATGTGTGATACTGGGGATTTAACCCAGGGATACTTGACCACTGAGTCACATCCCCAGCCCCTTTTTATTTATTTATTTTTTGGGGGACAGGATCTTGCTAAGTTGCTTATGAACTCTCTAAGTTGCTGAGGTTGGCTTTGAATTTGCAATCTTCCTGCCTCAGCTTCCTGAGCCACTGGGATTACAGGTGTGTGCCGCCATACCTGGTGGGATGCGGCTGTTTTCAGGAAGTTCAGGGCTAGATGTGGCAGCAGACAATCTGCAGGTGGAAGCAGGCTTCCTAAAGTCTCAACAAATTTCAAGAGTGCAGCCATTTCCCAAACAGCCTCGACTCTTCATTCTGCCATTAAACTAGCTATAAACTCTTGCTTGTAGATTTTTTTTTCAGGCAGCAGTTTTTTGTTCTCCTGAATTCCACTGGTTAATGACCAAATTTTCCAAATATTTTTCCTAAAGTCTCTGGACATGGAAATGCCCCAGAACCCATCAAAGATTTCCTAATTGATCTTCAAATGGCTGATCAAGCCCGTTGAGATTGATTAATTTGGGGTCATTGTCTTCACAAACCTATCACTTTGCTTTATAGTGTAGGTGTAACTGATATCTATTATTTTTAACTCTAGGGCTTTAGTCCAAACTGACACAATAATGAAAGTGTCATTTTAATATTCTTTTGCAAAGCAATATGATCAGATGTCCACTATTTTGCATAATCTTAATGAATACATTTTCAATCACATTACTTCCTCGGCCCTCATATAAAATGAAATACTTAACTTTCTTATATTAGAAACCAGAGCATTTTATGAATTTGAGTTCCCTTGCCTTAGACAGTTTTAAACTGGTCAAACAATTCCTTCTTCAATATTCTATAGGAAGCATGGAGCTCTTTATCTTCTTTCGGTTAAAACAAAACAAAAACAAAAACAAAAACCTAAACCAGCTGTCAAATGCTTGAATGTGGACCAAACATTTAAAAATTCAGTGGAAATTTGGATGTATTTTATAAAGCACTCAGTAAAGTGGAAAGCCCTCTGACCACTTTCAAAATAATCCAAGCAAACAGCAATTAGGGGTATATTCTACTTCTTTCCATTTGTTCGCAGCTCACCAGGACATAATGTGATCTCCCATGCACATTGGGAAGGAAATGGACAGCACTTAGATTGTTCCTTACTTTGATATGTGACTGTCAGGGTTGTGAATAATGTGCCTGCAAAAGAAAATTGCCTCCCAGTGTACCTGAAGATGGAATTTTAAAAAATGTTTCTCCCTCCTTCCTTTTCTCTTTCCATTTACTCAGCATTACGTGACTCTGCTGTTAAGTACCTGCACAGAGGAAGGAATTTCTAGGGTGGCCCCAGAGGGATGAGTCTGACCAAGAGAAAGTGGGCAACGTGGTGAAGAAGTGTTTCCGACATTTATTTAGTATATATTTATTAAGTACCTATTGGGCACAAAGATCATAAAACATGGTGACTGCCTGCTAGAGGCTTTTAATCTGGTTGTGGCAATAGGATATATATGCCCAATAAGTTAAATGTAAGGTTTGTGATATTGAAAGCAGAGCCATTTCACACTGTGAGCCTGCAACATGTAAAGCTACAAACAAGAAAAGTGGTAGAGGGTACAGAGAGACAGGTCTGGGCTAAATGTAAGTTTCTGGCAGACCCAGGATGGCTTGGACTGCATAGTACAGGGGTGAATTTCTTGTGTGTAGTGTTAAAGCCAATCTGTATAAGCACTTATCAGTTGTGTTTGTAGAGGCCAGCATCATACCCAACGAGTGGTTACCCTTAGATGACTTTACAATACAGCAGTGCCCCTCATTTGCAGGGGTTGCATTCCAAGACCCAAGTGGATGCCTGACAGTACCCATAAAATTGAGCCCTATATATAATTTTTCCCTAAATATACATACCTGTAATAAGGTTTATTTTATAAATTAGGTAGAGTAATTGATTAACAACAATAGCTAAAAATAAGATGAACAATTCTAAGAATATGCTGTAATAAAAATTATGTGCTTATGGTCTCTCTCTCTTAGAATATCCTATTCATACTTCTGCTTATGATGATGTGAAATGATGCAATTCTTATGTAATGAGACAAAGTGAGGTGAATGACATAGACATTGTGACAAAGAAGTAGGTTAATCGATAAGTGTCACTTAAACATAAGATCTACAGTATTAAAACAGTCTCCCCACTGAGATGGTTACTAAGTAACTAATGAGAAGGTAGCATATACAATATGGATACACTGGACAAAGGGATGATTTACATTCTCAGTAGAATGGAGTAGGATAGAGCAAGATTTCATCACACAACTTGAAATAGGTGTCCAGTTTAAAACTTATGAATAGCTTATTTCTGGAATTTTCCATTTAATATTTCCAGACCATGGTTGAGCATGGGTAACAAGCTATAGCAAGTAATAGCATGGAAAAAAGGGAAGCTACTTATTTATATGACTTTGCAGTTCCTTGATTCTGTGAGTCTTGAGGACAGTGAGCATGCATGGGTTCTCAGAGTATGGCCAGAAAAGGATCTAGTAAGGGGGTATGTAGAGAAAGAGAGAGGGAGAGTCACAAAGAAATAGAGTGTGTGTGCATGAGAGAGATATATTGACTAAGCATGAAGAATTGGCTCATATGATTGTGGAGAGTGAGAAGTCCCACTATCTGCCCTGGGCAAGCTGAAAATAGTGACATAATTTCAGTTTGAGGACCAGAGGAGCCTATGATTGCCGCAGTCTGGCTGGGCACAAAATCACGAGCCACTCACAGCCTTGTAGATTCAAACAGCAATTCTTTATTCCTGAACTCACACCGGCACTCTACAAGCACGTTCTGGGCAAAATCCCCGGCACTCTATACGCATGTTCTGGGGAAATCCACAATCTCCACCGGGCTCTGAATCCCAAATACTCTCTGAATCCTGCGAGAATTCAACAGGAACTCAAGGCGCCTGAGGCAGCAGGATACGCCCTATTCCCAGCAGGAATCACCTTAAACCTGGAACCGCCCTAAACCCAGAACGCCCTAAAACCCGATCCGCCCTAAACCCTGATCCACCCTAAACCTGGATCCGCCCTGGTCCTTGAGCAAGGTCACCTTTCATGCAAAGTCACTGCCCTCTAAGCAACATGGGGTAGGCTGACAAAGAAATTGCCATGCGTCATTCCTACTTGGCAATGGCTCCCAGCATCTCCCCCCTTCTGATTAATTAAACAACAAGCAATGTGGCTTAAGGACCGTGCCTGGTAGGTTGTCCAATTCAACATATTGTTCTTACCCGTCATCGGATAAACTGACCTCTAGGCGTCAGCCTCCTGTCTTAGGTTGATACCACTGCAATTGGATCATACCCGTCACTGACCACCGGTCCAGCACACAGCCATACTTGTGGATAGGCCTATGCACCAGTGAGGGGGTGAGGTTCTTTGCCTCACCTCTGTTGGCCCCCAAATTTGGCCTTGGTGCCAGTGGGGGGGTGAGGTTCTTTGCCTCACCTCTGTTGGCCCCCAAATTTGGCCTTGGTGCCAGTGGGGGGGTGAGATTCTTTGCCTCACCTCTGTTGGCCCCCAAATTTTAGACCATCACTAGCAGAAGGGAGGAAGATACAGAAATGCCATGACACTAAGCCAATTGACGGCTCCTTAGGAAAAATTTCATCACTGGTGATACCATCAGCAAAGATATGCCAGCACTACCACAATTCGCTGCACCAAACAATAGTTCACAATGCATACAAGTGATACATAGTCCAGGCAAGTTCTGCAAGCAGTTCAAAGTGGAGGAGTCTATCAATATGTCCGTTTCCTCCCAAAGTAAGTCGACTCCTTGATTGAGTTATATTCATTGATGCATCAGTTTATACAGTTTACTGTGATAGCTATCATAGAAGCTGTAGTTTGGTTTTATCTTTGTCTTCACCAGCACTGGGATGAAGATAGGAATTCTGGCAATGATGCTAAAGAGACATTATCCTGAACAGAATTATTAAATATAATGAAAAGGAAAGGTGAAAGTAAACAAACAGATCTGTTAACCTTCTTTAAAAACAATCCTTAACAGCTGTTTACCTAATTTAGATTAAACCATTTAAATCATGTGAATAAAAAAAATTCAGATCCATTTTTTCATGAGTGCTCCTCATATATGAAATATGAACATACGCACACACAGACATACAACACAAAACACAAGAATGCACACATAACATACAACACATAAGACAATAGTAAAGGCCTTGTAGCTTTACCTAGGTGAAATATCTATTGCAATGTTTAAAAACTCTACAGTCAAAAAATAAAACTGATCAGAAAAACATTAACCTAGGTTTGTATGAGCTCAAAAAATAAAATAGAACTTTATGATGTGGGAAAAGGCAATAATAAAATAGATATTGAAAAAAGCATCCTGGTTAATCACTGTCGCAGATGTAAGAATAGCCAAGCTGGAGCTCTGGATATCAGCTGTTACAGATTTGAGTCAAATCATCTTCTTTTTGGTCTGTAGAAATTACTTTGGTTAGTCTCTCTGGAATCCAAATCGGTTGCTGTTCTCCCTGTGGAAACACACAAACAGAACCCCAACTCCAGACAATCACTGGGTCAGGACCTTTCCATTGTCTTGTTAGAATATCTTTCCAAAGTACCTAAGGCTTATGTACATTTTTTGGATACATATGCCTTTCCGCAGCACTAAGTCCTGATGAATCCAGATTTAAAAAGTTTAGAGTAAAAAGGGTTATTTTAAGTTTATCTTTGGGGGATATATACCCCTTTCCAATTCCCTCTTTTTGCTTTAATAAGTACGTTTTAATAGTTTGATGAGCTCTTTCAACTATGCCTTGTCCCTGTGGATTGTATGGGATTCCTGTTAAGTAAAACATTAACTGATTTTTTTTTTTCAGGGATGATGTTCCAAAATATCCTATATGCATCCTTTGGAAATGTAAAGCTACTTTTAAATTCAAGTCTTCCAAAAGCATTTTGTCTTAGTTTTTAGAATTACTTTAGTCCTTCTAATTTTTTGATGTGGTTTTAAACCAATTTCCTTCTAGTTTAACGTTTTCTAAATTGGCTCTTGTCCCAGTCCAAGGGTAGAAGTCTGATGTTCCAGCTCAAGCAGTCAGGCAGGAAGCAAAGGGGTGAATCTTCTTCCTCTGCCTTTTTGTTGTGCTCATGACCTCAGTGGATTGGGTGACACCCACCCACACTGGGGAGGGCAATCTATTTTGACTGAGTCCACTAATTCAAAGACTAACCTCATTCACAAATACCCTCGCAGACACATTCAGAGGTAATGTTTAATCCGTGTACACCTTGTCATAGTCAAGTGGGCACATAAAATAATCATCAAAATTACAGGAGAGTTTAAAGAACAAAATCTTAATGAGTGGTTCTTCACTGACTAATAATTTGGAAAAGTTGGCTCATAAAATCAAGCTTGAGAAATGGGCTGTGGATTTTGTCCAGTTCACCCCAACAAAGTTTGCTGAGCATCTACTGTGTTGTAGGTATCAGACACAACAAGGATAGAGATGAAAATACATCTTGAAATGTTTCCTGATAAAGATTTGCATTTAGTTTTCCCCAAGTGTTATGATCACTTTAATAATATCTACATTTACTGAGCACCTTCTAAGTGCTAAATATAATGTCCATCTGTTTCCGGTTCGAATGAGAGTCTTTCAAGGTAGCTAATTTATTATCTCTGTTTTTCAAGGAGGAGTCTGAAGCCCAGAAAAAAACAGGTATACTGCCCAACTATTAGTAGGTAGCTAATCGGGAATTCAAACAGTAGCTAAGTTAACCTAATAGGTAACATGTTCTAGGTGCTTCACCAGATGCGGGATACAGAGTACCTTATGGAGTTTTCCAACCACTGGAGAAGAGGGTACTATTGTTATCTTTATTTTATAGTCAAGAAAGCAGAAGCGTGGAAATTTAAACAAATTTCCCAGAGTCACACAGTTAGATGGTGTAGAACCAGAGTTCAGGCCCGTCTGCTTTGTTCCAAAGCTGATACACATATATTTTTGTGTATCAGGGATTGAATACAGGGACACTCAGCCATTGAGCCACATCCCTAGCCCTATTTTGTGTTTTATTTAGAGACAGGGTCTCACTGAGTTGCATAGTGCCTTGCTTTTGCTGAGGCTGGCTTTGAACATGCAATCCTCCTGCCTCAGCCTCCTGAGCCTCTGAGATTCTCGGCGTGTGCCACCGCGCTCAGCACCAAAGCTGATATTTTTTAACCACTATGGTACCCTTCCTCTCCCTTGTGTTGTGTAGTTCACAGCTTCACTCCGGCTCTGATTTCCATATTTGACAAGTTTCTCCTGAACCTCTTTCTGCCTTTACCAAAAAGTCGAGTGCACAACAAAACCATTTTGAGCACCTTCTTGAAAGGCAAGGAGTGAGCTGGCCCGGGGGGCGGAGGGGTGGGAGCAGAGATTCCCATTAGAATTCTGAATTTCAACATACACCATGGCACCAGGGAGGTAAAAATGCCATGCTAATTAGGCAATTACTGAAACTCATGATTAAAACATGAGATTGCCTTTCGAAGAGAATCCCCGGAATAAATGGTATTCTTCACTATGTCTTGGAGCCTGGTTGGCGTGGCTTTTAAAATTTTCCTCTTCTTCCACTAGAGAGGTGAAGGGAAAGCAGAAACTTCTCATCCCTTTATACATTTGATTTAGGATCGTAATTCATCATATCGCCTCTTCTTTTCAATCCTGGATCATTGGAGAAATATCTTCAGTATTCAGGGATTGTAGCTGCAGATGATTTTCTTGGATTGGACAGAACTCCTTACAGCTGGATGTTGGGATCTACCTTTGGAAAGGCTGAGTCTGCAGCCAGCTGAACAGAGAAGGTAATCAGGTTAGTTACAGGGAGCTCAGCAGAAGAGGGCAATGCTGGCCTCCTTTCAATAAGGATACATAGTGCCTCTTACATTTCATCTGCTAGGTGGGTCATGCCTGTCCCTGAGAGGAGAAGCCAATGATGAAGCTGCAGAGGTGACAGTGTCTATCAAATACATCCAAGAGGGGTTTTACTGGCTAAGAAAAATCATAGGTGGAGGAGCATATGGTGTTCCCTGCCCTCTCTGATGTTGCCCTTGGAGTCCACTGCCCTCTCTGGATCTGACAGAGGGAGAATTAGAATTGGAGAGTCAGAGAAGGTGATGTTTTCAAAGTCACACGTTTTTTTTTTTTTATGTATATTTTTATTTCAACCACATGAAACAATTGAAATTTAACTATTCTGATATCTACGAACAATAGTTTCATATGGTGTTTTACAAAAAACCAGACTTCATTTTTTAAATAAATTTTTATTTTTTATTATTTCTTACATACATGACAAAAGTGGAGTGCATTACATTCATAATTTATTTGCATTACAATTCTCAGAGTCATACTTTTATGACAAACCCGGGCCTAGACTCTAGCTGGTGAAAGGGAGTTTAGAACTCAGGGAGTCGGACTCTTCATGTCATAATAGGTCAAGAGCATCGTGGACAGTGTGTGACTTGTCCCCCATCAAACTGCTGGGACTGGAAACCTGGGTCTTCTGATTCCCTCTGGAGCTGTTCTCTGGTGCCTCACCAACCGGGAGACTCCTGCGCTGTTGGCCTGTGAACATGGTCTACCGCGTCCAGCTCTGCTCTGGAGCCTCTTTCCCCAGTTATGAAAGGGGAGCAGAATACCTGCCCGTCATCCCTCTCCTGATAACCAAACAAGGCCAGGACCGTGCAGATGACTTGTGAGTGTAACACGTTCTTTACGTGTTAGAATTTTTTTTTTTAGGGTCGTCATTCTCATGGCTGACCTCTCCGATGGGTCCCATATGAACTGGTTGGTACGTGGGTGGCTTAGATGGAAGCCAAGCTACTGGACAGATAAGCCTTTAGTACCGTGGATTTCAATTCTGTTTGCACATTAAAATTACTTGGAGAGTTAAAAAAAGAAATTCTGATGCCTGAACATGTCCCCCAGATGGATTAAATTAGAATTTCTGAGGGAGGGGCTCTGTTATCAATTTATTTTTATTTATACTTATTTATTAATTTATTTGGTACCAGGGATTGATCTCAGGGGCACTCCCCCAGCCCTGTTTTGTATTTTGTTTAGAGACAGGGTCTCATTGAGTTGTTTAGTGACTCGCCACTGCTGAACCTGGTTTTGAACTCTTGATCCTCCAGCCTCAGTCTCTTGAACTGCTGTGATTAGAGGCATGTGCTGTCATGCCTGGCTCTCATTTATTTATTTTGAGAGGTGGTCATACTATGTAGCCCAGACTGGTCTTGAACTAATGATACTCCTGCCTCAGCCTCTCAAGTGCCCAGGACTGCATATGTACACCATTGTGCTCTGGTCCCAGGTGTCCTTATGTGCAGGAAGGTTGAGACCCACAGCCTTGGTGATCCCCCAGTCCTGTTTGTTTTGCAGCTGTGGTTTTCTCCTGGAATGTGCAGATGATAGGAGATGTGATTCCATGTGGACTGTGCATCTGTTAAAATTGGACACCCAAATCTAAGCTTCAGTGGAGCCCCTTCTGGAAACCCCTTCACCTTCCCAGTGACAATTCTTTACCTGTGGAGAGATTTGGTGCTGTCTTGATGCCATTTGACTTTTAATAAAAACCCTGCAAGGCCAATGACCGTTAGCTCCATTTTACAAAATGGGAAAATTGGTTCCTACCTGAGCCTGCCTGGAAGCAGACAGCTTTCTCTGCTGCTCTTTAGAAGAGGGGTTCACACTGAGTGAGCTAGAAGATGATCGTATTTTCCCAGCTGTGATTATGGCACTTCAGCATCTGGGAATTCATGGGGAAATCCATTTTGATTAGGGAAATCTACTCCTAAGCTTGGTGAATACCAGACCCGACCTGTGGTCATTGATTGTGCGGGTTATTCACTAGCCAGGCCTACAAAGTGCTGGTTACAGTACAGTTTATGTGAACAACATCCCAAGCACTTGGGCGTTGCGCTGGCTAAGAGATTGTGTGAGGTGACTTACTCATTCCGTGCAGGCTCTATTTCAATCAGTGCCTTCTCCTAATAAGACCTAAGGGATGCTGGAACAGCCCTCAGATACTGCCCTTTCATGATAGGTCAAGTGTTGAAATAACATAAAATCAGTGGGTGATCTCTTAGCACCCCGTGACAACAGTAATCTTCTTTAGGCTTTCTTATTTAAAATACACAGACTCTTGGGAAGAATAAACTATTGCAGACTCTTGTGCTGATTTTCTCTTACAGATTAAGGACTGACACTTCATATAGAATAGGGGCTTACAATCGTCCTTCACACCATCTCCTGCAATATAGGTGTTAGTATTTTTCCCAATTTACAGATGAGCAAACTGAGGCACAATAGTCACTTTCTTCACCCAAACTAACAAGCAATTAAGAGATTGAATTAATTAATTAATTTATTTATTTTGCAGATCTAAGACTTTCTCCACTATCCACTACTGCTGGGAGTAAGGTTTTATTTTTATTCTCTTGCACCGACTGTATGCCTTTCAGAAATGTGTGCATCAAAATAAACATTTGTTGGAGAAGGCCCTGATGCTCCAGACCTGTCAGCATTCGGTGGTATCCTTTGGGGGTAATTTTTCCAGTTCAGTTGCACCTTCATTTGAATCATTTATGCTCTAAATAAGAAACTTCACATGATGGACAAGTTTTATTTCCCCCCTTTTTTTCATTTGTCTGGATGCTGAAGAAATGGTATATGCAAAAGTATGTTAATTGCATTGAAAAACTCAGATATAGAGACATGGCCAGGCTATTTATGCAATTGACTTCTTATTACAAAAACAAAACAAAACATCGCCTTTGATTAAAGAAAATAAGTTTTGTTCATAGAATATATTTTGTAAAGTAGTGGCAACAGTATGGATTTTGGAGTCAAAGAGGCTTGAGTTTCAATATAGACTTTTCCTTGTTGGCATCTTTGTATTTTGAAGTAAATAATCTGGCATCTGAGCCTGAGCTTCCTCATCTGTGAAATGGGGGCAGCGAGACTCACCTTGCCAAATAGTAAATCTAAAGCGGAGAGCACACAGAAATCCTTCAAAAATGCTAAATCCATCTGCATTCTTTTTGCCTAATAATCCGTAGGTAATAGAATGAATTGTCTGAGAGGGAGGAGAGCTGCATTCATCTAGATTGCAGAAAAGAAAAGCCTGGGCAGAAGGGCTATAGAAATGCTCCTCCCTTTCCTCATTCACTAATTCAATCCCACAGAGTGAACTTTCTAAAGCACAAAACTGATTACTGGGTTTTCTCCCTAAAACTCAGCAGAGGCTTCCATAACCTAAAATGAACCCCAAATTCCTAGCCTGGCACTGGAGCCCATGCCCCTTTCTGGTCTTATCTTCCTCCCTCCTCTCTCCCCATGTGGGCTCCCCTGAATGAAGTCATTCCTTGAATCCAAGCTGCAATTTCATGCATCTGTGCTTTGCTTGCCTGCAAGCTCCTTCCCAGACTCCCGTTCTTCCTCTGGTTTGCCTCCCTCTCCACACAACCCTTTACTGCCTCCTTGGTCTTGTTTTGTACTGAGCCCTTCAATCTGTTAAGACTCCCAAAAGGCAGTGCCAAAGCCTTCTTTATCTTTGTCCTCTGTTGCCTGGTACAGTGCCTGGTAAATAGTAGCTTCTGAGAGATGTTAACTGACAGCTACCATGTAATGTGGTAAGTTGTCCCCCCACCCCCCTCACTAGAGATATGCACAGAGATGTCTTAGTCTATTTTCTGCTGATGTAACAAAATACCATGGGCTGGGTACATATTAGAAATTTATTTGGATGATGCTTCTGGAGGCTGAGAAGTCCAAGATCGTGGGGCAATGTCTGATGAGGACCATCTTGCTAGGCCATCACATGGCAGAGAACATCACATGGTGGTGATAGAACATGAGAGAGAGAGAGAGAGAGAGAGAGAGAGAGAGAGAGAGAGAGAGAGAGAACTTATAACAAACCCTCTCTTGTATTAACTAACCCACTCACTCCAGAGATGGCCACATAAATCCATTTGTGAGGACACAGTCCTTATGGCCCAACTACAGGTCCTGCCTACTAATACCATCATGATGGCAATCAGATTTCCACATGCGTTTTGAAGGGGACATTCAAGCCACAGCAGAGGCTCTGGGAGTTCAGGGAAGAAAACCTGCCAGTTTCTGCACAAACCAACTCCAGGATCTGTGAAAACAACTCGATTTCTAGGAGCTTCGGTTTTCTTCTCTGTAAAATGACGAAACATTTAGAGCCATTGGCAGGTTCAATGTCAATCTTTGATGTCTGTAAAACACTTACAATGGTGCCTGGCATGAAGAAAATACTCAAAGTCTGTTGGAGGGTGCAGTTTTTATTATCTTTATTTAAAAAATACTTATATATTTATCGTTACTAAGACAAAAAAGCATTTCATTGACATTAGCCTCATTTGAGCTACAAGATGACTTTGTTATTTTTATTCTTCTATTTTACAAATGAGGCAACAGCGGTTAAGAGAACTGGTTGGAAGTGGAGGTCATAGGTGATAGGTCATCAGACCTCAAGTTGGGTGTACCACCTCCCATTCACCCTAAGCTTCCTCCTGGGTCTGTGTATCCCTCAATGATCAACCACAGATTCCTTGACATTTCCATCCCTGGATGACGGCTTTCTTTCCTCAAGACTCCTGCTAAAATATCTGTCAAGAGAGTTACCTACCCAGGCAGTATCAGGTAGCAGCATATCAGCTAGCCTTTCCTCTCACAGAGCAACATGGCCAGTCAGTTCTTGTTGTAGTGAGGAAGATAAAAAGAGAAGAGCCAAGCACCCTGGGTTCCTACCCCTCAAAGGCAGAGCTGAGTGTGGTCTGCAGTAGGTGCAGAAGAAAGGGGCTTCCTGGCCCTACCTGTGAAATCAGGACAATGATGCCTACTTCGCAGAGTTACTGTGAGCATAAAACAAGGTGACACTAACAGCCGAAACTTATGAAGAAGATACTTCTACTTGCATTAATTCAGTTCTCGCCACAGCAGTGTGAGAGTGTTGCTGATATTATCCCATTTTACAGAGAAGACGGAGGCCCCGACAGGTTGTCCTTCAGCCAGCAGGTGCAGGGTCCAACCCCTGTGCTCTGAGATAGCATGTCAGAGAGGGGTGCTCCAGGAACCTTCTTCTCAAGGCACCAGCGTATATAATTTTACAGCCTTTTTCTGAAAAGGCATTGAAAACAGCCCAAACGTCAAACCTATCTCTGCCCACGAGATTGGCCATAGTGGGTGCGCAGAAGTGGGGTACCTTCTCTTCTAGATTATTGGGACGAAAGACCAGGAAACAGGCCAAATGAGACGGGGACCTTGGCAGATGGGAGGTGGGGGGCTGCGTGCTCACCTCTTCCTGGCCCACCTCTTTCTCCGCACAGGTGGATTCCCTTCAAGGGCTATGTCAAGGCTGGACTGAAATTCCTCTTCCAGGCAGTGCCTCTTGGCTGCCTGAAAGCTGCCTTGAGCTTTGCTGTCTTCCTGGAGCATAATTTATAGCCAGCCTGTGAGTGGAGCTAACGCTTCGTGAGAGGAGCGAGACCAGCAGGCCTGCTGGGGAATTCCTGCCTGGATGGCTCCCCTCAGTGTGTGTCCAGCTCCTTCCTCACCTCAGACAGTCCCACAAGGAGCTTATCTCAGCTGCTGGAGCAGAGGGTCACACTTCTGGACAGATCTCTCTGTTCCACCTCCGCACCCCTCCCTCCCCTCCTCCTCCCCCACCTTGTTCTGCTCTCTCAGTCCTGGCCCCTGCCATTCCCCAGGCTAAATCCGTGCAGTGATAGCTGTTTTTTTTTTTTTTTTCTTCTTTTTTTAAACTAAACTTCCTAGCCTGGAGAGGATGCAGCTGTAGAGGACTTTTCTATTATTCTTTGATGCAAAGAATGAGCACACACAGGTATTTTAACTCCTTAAACCAAGCAGTTTGTTTATACCAAGGGTTGCCTCTAAGCCAGGCAGGCAGGAGGTGGGCTGGGGGACCCCAGGGACTGCTGGGGCCTGAGGCATACAGAAGAGTACAGGTGCTTTCTCCCAAGGGCAGCGGCTACACAGATGCAATCAGGGCCGCCTGGTGGGAGTGCAAGTGGAGAGTGGCCAAATCTTGTGATGCTTAAGAGAAAGTGTAGGGCTGGTTTTGTGTGAAATTCCAATTTTTAGAGCACTTTCTGGGACAAACCCCAAAGCAGCATCTCTATGTGCTTGTTCAGTGTGCAGGTGGAAGGGCGAGAAAAATGAATAGAATTCTGCAAATCCTTTGTATGTTTTTCTCAGTGCATTATAGTCATACATTTTGGGGTTTGTTTTGACATAATCATACAAACATGAGATGTAATCTACACCCATGCAGCCCCCCGTAGTTCCCCTTTCCCTCCCCTCCTCCTTCTCCCTGTTCTCTTTCCTCTACCATATTAGTCTTCCTTCTATTTGTTTACGTTTTTTTAAATTAGTGATTTATATATCTACACCAAGGTGGAGTTCACTATGGTATATTCATATATGTACACAGCATAACTTGGTCAATTTCATCTCACCCTTCCTCTCCTTTTCCATTCCTCTTCCCTCCCCCTCAATCTCTTTCCTCTGCTCCTCTGATCTCTCTTCCTTTTTCATGGGATCCCCCTCCCCCTTTTCCCTTCCTTAGTTTGCTCTAGCTTCTACATTTGAGAGAAAACAGTCAACCCTTGACTGTCTGAGTCTGGCTTATTTCACTTAACATGATGCCCTCTGGTTCCATTCATTTACCAGCAGATGCCATAATTTCATTCTCCTTTATGGATCAGTAAAGCTCCATTGTGTGTATACTCCACAGTTTTATTTATCCATCAATTAATCTACAGGCCCTCTTCAGAGCAGCATTAAGCACCTCCCCAGAGGCCCCACCACCAACAGTGTTGCACTGGGACAAAGTTTCCAGCACATGAATTTTTGGGGGCATATTCAGAGCATACCTGTAAGGTAAAGAAACTTTTAAAAAGCAAGCGATTCTCAAATGCAGGATAAATACCTCCTGTTGGAAAGGGCCTGAAATTTGAAGCCGAATGGCTCTGGTTTAAATCCTACCTGAATTACTCATTGGATATGATACATTGGATAAGTCACTGGGCCTCTCTCAATCTTGTTTTCCCCTCACCTTTAAAATGGAACTAGTAACAGTTTATAGGCTTTGAAGACAGTGGTTAGGATTGATACTTATAAAACACCTAGTACAGTACCTGCCAAACAATGGAGATTAATAAATGCTACTGTTGGGCTGGGATTGTGGCTCAGTGGTAGAGCGCTCGCCTCACACGTTCGGGACCCTGGGTTCGATCCTCAGCACCACATAAAAAAGTGAAATAAAGGTATATTGTCCAACTACAAGTATAAAAAAAACCCATTTTTAAAAAAAAATAAATAAATAAATAAATAAATGCTACTGTTCTGATGATTGTACTTACAACAGGCCAACTCTGTGTATCAACTCTGTGATTTCTGGTATATTCTCCCAAGGAGACTGAAGGAATAAAATCATCAGCTGTAGGAAGCAAGGATTATCAGAAAGAGTTCTTATGGAGCTTCATTACGAGCAGAGATTATGTGGAAAGAATGGATCGGATTTTAAATTCCTCCAGTAACTGGCCTCTTACACTTACTTTTAAAATCACATACTTTTAGCCACTATACTATGTTACCTCTGGTGCCCAATTGTTCCTGCTTTTTTAAAAATAATTGTCTACTTTGAAATAGTTTAAGACTCACCAGAAGTTTCAAAGTCAGTATAGAAAGTTTGTGTACTTTTCACCTGGCTCCCCCTAATAATACCTTGTATAGTTCTGATTTTCTCCCTCCTCCTCCTTCTTTTTCATACAACACTGTAGATACCCTGCTGTTGTTCCCTGCTCTTCTCACTTAAAATTAATAATCTATATATTTGTTTATCATAAATTAATGGTAAACATATATTTTAATGTTTTGATTTTCTGTATTCTAATTAAAACAATTTTTTTTACTATTGCACTGGCAAGATTTTCCCAATTTTATCGGTTGTTTCCACTACTTTGTCACCAGAGTGTTGCTGGTGAGCATCTTTGGATATAAGCCTTTCCATATTCAGCATTATTTCATTAGGTTAGATTACTGGAGGTGGAATTGCTGGTTCAGAGAATCTGAATGGGGGAAAGGCTTTTGGTACCTGTGTGTGTGGGCAGTTGTTGATGGAGAGCTGCTCAGGATGAACGGGAGGAGCAGGTGCTCCAGAAACAGAGGCTGGACTTTGAACAGAAAAAACTTTGATGCTGCTGCAAGTGACTGCAGCTGGAGCTCAGCTGGAGCCAGAGCATCAGGTCCCCACTGAGACCCAAGCATGTGTGGCAGTCCTCAGCTCCTGGCTGAGAAGCCCTGGGCCACAGGGGCTTTGCTGCTCCTGACAGGGCTGCCTGCTCAGTACTGCTGAGGCTTGCCGATAATCCACTGTGCCCAAACTCTGGGCACTTTTTTCTTTCCTGTTTCAGGTCATTTCACTGAAATCTGAGTAAATGATTGATCACTTTAAAGCAAGGAACAAATGGACTTGCTGGGCAATCAGACCTCCTTCCAGCCAGTGCGCATTTGTGCACCCAGTGGTGGATACAATGTCATCAGCATGTGATGGTTGGTATTTTCTGTGTTGTGACAGGCAGAACAATCCCAGTGGTTTGTCAGGGCTGCAGTTAAGGGCCGAACAGGAGCACGTTCAGAGTAGGGACTGGATGTCCCCTTATCGAGGACTAAGAGTTTCCATGGAAGCAGAGAGGACACAGAATGCAAGTGCTAAAGTAGAAGAGGAATATGAACTGAATTGATGGCTGATTTCCCTAGCACAGGGAGACCCTGGCACAACTGGAAATGATAGTAATCTCCTTTCCATGAATAGTGATCAACTGCAATTTTCCATCAGCACCACCACATTGGTTGAATACCTACTATGTGCTGAGCACTGTAATAGATGTTTCACACATATTAACCCATTTTATTATCAATCAGTATTTCTGAAAAAACAAAACACAGTACTTCTCTGTGTTTTGGAAATGAGGCACTTGATTGCCAAGGTTTGAATTCAGGTCTTCTATGCTCTTGTCCTGTTGCCTGAAGTCCGCTATTGCCTACGAGATGATGATGATGATGATTATTATTTTTTTTTTTGGTACTAAGGATTGAACTCAGGGACTCTTGACCACTGAGCCACACCCCCAGCCCTATTTTGTATTTTAATAGAGACAGGGTGTTAATGAGTTGCTTAGCGCCTCGCTTTTGCTGAGGCTGGCTTTGAACTCCTGCCTCAGCCTCTTAAACTGATGGGATTACAGGTGTGTGCCACCATGACCTGCGACTATTTTTTTTTTTTAAATTTAACATGTTTTCCATCAACAGATGCTGCTTACCAAAGCCATGTTCTTCTCTTCGTCTTGAGCACACTGCTACACTACATTTCCCAGCCTTCCATGCAATTCGATGTGTACCTGGGAGGGGAAATGATACATATCACTTCAAGTATTCTTCTTGGACCTCCTAGTAGTGGTGAGTTTCCTGGGTGATAGAAACAACCTGTGAAAAGTGGCAGAGTCTCTGTCCATACTTTGTGGAGCAGGGACTTTGCTAGTATTTTTCTCAACTTAGTCTTGAGGTCTCTCTCTGGAGAGCAGCTAGGACCTCTAGCCCTGTCCTTATGGGGTCAGGGGAGGTAGCTGTGGAGGGTTACAGTCTGCCTTGCATGGGATCATGGGATACTTCATTAACCTGGGAGATAGCCTAATGTCTGACCTCTGACCAGGTGTCCATCTCAAAGAAAACCTGTTTGTACTGGCAGATTCTCTTGTGGCTCTTGTCTCTCCTGTGTCTTATCCCACCCTGGCCCCCCCGAGATAGCTGCTCAGTACCCCTGACCAGGGAAAGTAGGTTCAGGTATGTCAGTCAGGTGAGACACAGAGGAGGCAACACACGAAAACACACTAAACAACAGAAGTGGTTTTATTACTCACAGATTCTAGACAGAACTGGGTGCTTCAAAGGGCCAATGGCAAGAGGGAGCTCTTCAGTACAAGGTGGACAGAATGCATTCCTTAGGCTAATAGTCGGGGACACTTTTCACCATCTCAAGATGGAAGAAAGACCATGTCTTTCCTTTGTTCCCGCTTGTCCTCTGGTGTTCAGATGGCATGCTCATGCAGCGGGTGGAAGTCAAGAGAGAGTGAGGGCCCTGTGGGTCTGAGCCTTTAAAAAGGTCAGGGTATGACTCAAGCAGGTTTACCAGGGGGAGTTCTATATAGAAGCAGGGTTATAACAACCAGGTACAAATTCCATGGAATCCTACTGTGCCTGAGAGGTGGTCACTGTGGCACAACTGCAAAGTCCATGAGAGGTGTGAGTTTCGTGGGGAAAGTCAAGCAGGCTGTATGTCGCTGTCACTAGGTGGTCACTAGAGGAAGTTGAATGAGGACGATATCCGGACATCTTGAGGAACTAGGAGGAGGTGAGAACTAGAGACTGTCGGGGGGAGTGCCTAAGCCCTCTTCCTGGTATGAAAAAACTAGAGATATTTAAAATGAATGCTGAGGGCAACATAAGATGAAGATGGAAGAATTCCCTGGAAATATGGACCCTTCCTCGTTCTTGCTCTGCAGCCTCTTCACCTGTCCAGACAATGTTGAAAACCACAAAAACTTCCTTTGGATTTAGCCACCCTCTATTTTTGGATCTATTTTTTTTTTTCTCTAGAGTTTAGGTCACCCAAATAATACAGAATGCCGACTCTTTTCTTTAAAAAAATTCAAGAGGGTCCAGCAGAGATGTTCCAATTACAAGTTGAAAGAAGGTCATAGGGATTTGTAGATGGAAGCAAGTATCTTATTCAGGCCTGCATATGTGACAAAAGGTAGGTCCCCTCTCTTGGGTGTTTCTGATAGAGGTTCCAGGACACTACAGCCCGATGAACTCGAAGTTGCAGAGTGAGAGGAAGAAGCTCTTGACCCTGAGTTCATGGTTAATCTTTCCTTTTCCCCTGTAAGAAACTTTTCCTAGAAATAACAGTTGGATTTGTGTTCCCCTTTAGGGAATCAACTTTATTTGGTGATGACTGGAACGAGGTTACATTTGGTCATGATAACTGCAGGATTCTATTGATCTTGGGGCTAAGGGATCCCAGGACTTAGTCCGATGCTGTGTGTTTGAAAAACTTTCTTGGGGTTCAAATGGAGTCAGGAGGGAATTTGATGCCTCTGAGAATCTTCTTTTTGCCTTGGTGTCTGGTAGCTTAATGAGCCTACCCAGGAGGGGATGGTTTTAATGAGCTCATGGGTTGCAATCTTAGGGCCGGGTCTGGTGCAGACTTTCCTGTGAAGCATTTTACTGCAGCCAGGCGCCTGGCTGGAGTGCTTTCTGCATACCCTAGTAGAAGGGCTAATAGTCAGGGCGCTTGACTCCATCTCAAGATGAAAGAAAGACGACTTCTTTCCTTTGTTCCTGCTTGCCCTCTGGTGTTCGGATGGTGCTGGTGGTTGTGATGGGTGATGTAGTAAGGGGAGGACCAGGGCCATGAAATGCTAAATATATGTGAACATATTTGAAGTCATTTTTTTTAAAAAATATTGATTTATTTATTTTAGTTTTCAGCGGACACAACATCTCTGTTTGAGCGCGCTACCGCTTGAGCCACATCCCCAGCCCCTTGAAGTAATTTTTTGAGAAGCAAATAATAACGAAGTGGATCTCAGTTTTTAGTGTCTAATAAGATGCTAACTTTTTCCAGAAAATTGCTCAAATGTCATCATCGCTTGTGGAAATTTTCTGAAAGCCTGTGTATTCCTCATCCCTCACAGGCAGTTGACTGTGTCTGCTTGTGTGCCTGCATCACACTTAGTAAGTACGTCTGTTGTAACACATATCAAATCAGTTAATTATTCAGTTAATGTATTGACTTGCCAAAAGTTTGCTGAACACCTGCTCTGTTTTAGGAACTCAGAGGACCTCAGCGATCCATTACTGAATTAGACACAGTGACCACAGGCGGATGGTGGAGACAAAAGTGAATCAGCGGCTGTAGGACAGTGTGATGGGGTGGGCTGGGGGTGGGCAGGAGAAGTGCTTGAATGACACTGTAGGCGGGACCTGAGAAAGCCTCCCGGAAGCGATGGTCCTCCCTACTCCATGACTCCAGGGACGGTAGAAGTGAGTCCATAAAGATGGGGAGAGGGACAGACAGAGGGGTGCTCTTTGAAGCAGGAGGAGAATGGAAAGCACAGAGGTGGGAAAAATCCAGACAACTTTCCAAAACTAGTAAGTCATTTTGTGTGAGATGAATTTGGGGGGAGGGTAGGCAACATTTTTCATGATTGGATCTTTCTTTTCTGTCTTTTCTTGCTCGGTTTTGAATTCTGGGATCATGCTTTGCACATCTCCGTATCTTTGGTTCCCACCAAGGGTCCCAATAAATTTTTGTTGAATGGATGAGAGTTGGCTAAGGTCATGTCACTGACCTCCACTGGTCTCTACTCTCGGGGCTGCTGGTCTGATGTTCAGCCCTGTAGGCCCTCAAGACAAGATGGGCAGCATGGATTCCTAGAGCTATGAAACAGCTGAAGGCTTCTTTGCGAACAGAAAGAAAAGGAGCACTAAATATTTAATGCTTAAATGTTAAATATTATTATAAAAGTAATTTAATATAAATGGCTTTCAGCAAATCCTTATTCATATTTCATGATTGCAAGGGGTGTCTGATTTCTAATGTTTGTGAGCAATTAATTTTAATGGTTACACACTTTCAACTTTTCTGTTTTTCTCCCTGGAAGACTCCAGGGTCCGTCAGGAAAAGTGAATAGGTAGGCATCCGATGTCATTGTGGACAGGAATAGATGCGGACCCCTGAGTGAAGGTCTCCAAATGACAAGTGAATAGCATTCATTCGGGAGTTGCTAAGTGATACGTAAGCAGTGGTGCTGTAAACCTCTGGCGCACACTATTGACCTGGTGACATGGTGCCTTTAATTCCCACAGAATGAGGTGCTCCTTATTCCGCAAGTCCTTGTGTTCCCTTATGGCAACAACAATTGTGATAATGACTCTCAGCTGAGTACCTACCATGTGCCAGTCCCAAGGAGACACTCCTATTAAACATGGAACACTGGTATTTCATCCTCCGTTTTTCAGATAAAGAAAGTGAGGCTCAAACAAGGAAGTTGCTCAAGCTCCTGTGGGGTTTGGTGGTTCTTGCTTCTGGAGGGTGACTTATCTATCAACAGCGATTCCATCAAGTCTTCCCCTGTCGCCCCAGGAGAACAGGGAAGGGATCAAGGTCCTCAGTGGTGGGTGGTACAGGTCTGTTGAATGAGCAAATGAATGGAGACAAGAATCGGCACTATGAAATCATTATTATTACATGAAGCACTTTCCATTTCAACAAGATTTGTTTTTTTTAGAGAAAATCCTTCTGAGGTTGAAGAGGTGGTTTATTTTTCTTTCATGTAAAAATGATCAAACTTCTGCAGTTCTTGGTACTTTATAAGGGGGTTGGAGTCCAAAAGGGAGCCCAGTATCTTCCTCTTTCCTGGCCTTAAGGTTTCATAGGAGTCCAAATATGGGGGGTGGGCAAGGGATGCTGATTGCTTCTTGATTTTTTTTCATGTTCACCTCTGACCTAGGCTCACTCTCCTTTTCGTGCTGCCCAGGGGCACCTTTTGATAATATGAAAGCCCCAACTTTGTGGGGCATGGAGGACTGTAGAATTACTCTGTTCTTTCACATCTGCTCTATGTGCTATGGAAAAATACTCTTTGCTGAGGTATTGCACATCTACATTTTTTTTTGCCTTGAATAAATATATCATAAGTTGATGCATAACATATGCAAATTTATGCAAAGATAGTTAATATTCCTAAATGACTCGCTAGGGTCACACAGACAATTCATTCTTTGCAGTTTTGCACTGAGTGCCTCTGTCGCCTGATAAGAGAGATTAATAAGGCCAATGTGGCTCTTGTAGGGGGTTTGGCTGAGTGCCACATTCCCAGATTATGTGTCATGCCAGTGGGAGGTTGTACCATTCAGCTCCATGGACACTGACATCCTCTTACTTTGTTTCAAGTTCTGTGCTAGATGCTGGGGCCCTTGGTCAAGACCCAAAAGGACCCTTGGTGGATGGCTATGGAGATAGAGACCAAAACAGAGAGCAGGGAGATACAATGCTTTTGAGAATTAATGACTCTTTTCAGAGGAAGTATTGGGGAGGGGAGGGTTAGTGTGGGCAAAGTACTGTTTACAAAGGGATCTGGATTCAGAAAGGTTAAATAACTCTCCCAAAGTCACACAGAAATCAAAGGGCAGAACTGGAATTTAAATCTTGTTTTCTCTAAGAGATGATATTACAGCTGCTTAGTGATAAAGAAAACATAGGCCGTGGGCTAGAAATGCCTGGGTATAAACTTGACCTGTCTTATTAGCTGTGTGATCTTGGTCATATAATATAACGTCTCTCAGCCAGAGTTTTCTCAGCCTGTCTTGACACTGTTACTTTTGAAGTTAGGATTAAGTGAGGTACTGATCACCTGGCCTGGCAAATGGTGGGCATCAACTAAACAGTAGCTGTTAGAATCTGCTGGGGTGTATTCACTTGTCAAAACCTATCATAAGAGTGAAAGTTGGGAGCAAGAGTTCCCACAGGGTCCTAAGTAACGGAGAAGACAGCTAGCATCACTTGGACAGACTCAACAGCATGATGATCTCTAAACTCTGTATCCAAAGATTATTACCTCTGAAACTGAAAAAGGAAAGCTACGTGATTCTGTCTGTCCAACTCAGTTGAGAACCATTGAGGGTCCTAGGAGGCAGGTGGTGAAGCACTGGCCTCTGTCCTGTGTTTCTCAATGTGACTAGATTCCCAGCCACTGAGTCACCACTGACTGTCTTACAGTGGCCGCTGAACAGTACTGTTGATCACTCTGGAGTGTGGACAGTGGGGTCAGGGTACTAACTAACCTAGTATCCATACACTCTTCCCTGAGGAATATGGTCAAAGGGACCTTGCTGAAGTCAGGCCCATGGTTGATGTGTAGTGTCAAGAGATGAAAAATTCAATAATAGGCCAGACAGGACCAGCAGAGTGGTCATAGGAATGGCACCATCAGTGCATGTATATAAACTTGGGGGTCCCTGGGCTTCTTCTCGCCTGCCCTACCAGGGCTAAATTCTCAGCAGGTCTCAGCCATTGAATTCCAACATGCTTATTTGTCCTAATCTATATAATTTATTTTTTGTTACTGTAATAAAGACACAAACTTGCAAATTATTTATTTAAGAATTTTATAACAATGTATATTGTAACCAGATGAATTTATCTGTTTTTCTTCTTTTCAACCAGCCCGGGAAAGGGAGCCATTATTATCTGTTGCTCAAATAGCTGCGTGGGCCCCTTTCTGCTGTTTCACATTGGTTCTTGTCCCCTCCTTTCATTCTCCATCAGAAGCCAGAGTCATGTTTTTCACATGTAGATCAGATTGCATCGTTCTCCTGACTAAATTTGCTGATGCCTTTCATTGGGCTAAAAATGAAATATAAGTCCTCATCCTGGTCCTTAAGGCCTTGCATGAGATAAACTCTTCTCTCCACTGACATCTGTCTCTCCCCTGGACCACGGTGGGTGCTTGAGCTCTTCCCACCTCAGGGGGTTTGCATTCTTTGTTTGCGCTGTCTAGAATTCCTTTACCTGTGTCTTCACAGTCTGGCTTTGGAATGTTACCTCCACTCACCACCTGAACTGAGGTTACCTCCCCTGAGGCCCTGCCCCAGTCACTGTCAATCACATCACCCAATGCCTCCCTTTGTAGCAATATTCATCATCCTTAATGGCTAAATCTTACTTGTTATTTGAATGTCAAGGTCCAGAAGCTGTTCTCACTCATACAATGGAGCTGCCATTGGCAGGGACCTTGCTTGACTTATTTTCCATCCGTAGCACAGTACATACACAGTAAGCATTCAATACATGTTTGCTGAAAGAATGAATAGTTAGATAATTCTGTTGCTCATACATTCTGAAATACTTTCTGGAGAGGGAAATAAAGGTAGAGTGGAAAGGTGACCAGCTTGCTTTGAATTGCATAACCTCTGAGTAAGCCTGTGGAAATAGTCATTTATGCATTTTGAGAATTTGCACTGTCCAGACACTTTTTTTTAGCACTGGAAATGCAGCTATAATCAAGGCATTAAGTTCTCAGCTCTTATGAAGCTTATAGAAAATATTAACAAATAAGTGAGATTATTCCAGCGAGTGCCAGGTTCCATGAAGAACTTCCTCATGAGAGAATGATACAGTCAAGAATGATCTAACCATGGGGAGGATGATCAAGGAAGGCTTCGATGTGGAAGGGGCATTTACAGAAGGAGTGTGCCTCTGGCAAGAGTGAAAGACCTATAAAGAGAGTTGTGTGAAAGTTAATTTTTTAATTGCAGTTATTAATGCAGATTAATTGTACAAATTAAGGAGTTGTTGTGACCTTTCCATACATGCACATATTGTACGCTGACCATGTCTATCCACCATTCATCTCCCTCCCTCCCCCTCCCCCTGGCTCCCTTCCTAGTCTCTAATAGTCAGTCCCTCTTCTACTTTCATGGCATGTTTTATTTTTAATTTTTTGAAAAGTTTTGACATTTGAAGGAAAACATGCAATTCTTGCTTTCTGTATCTGGCTTATTTCACTTAACATGATGTCCTCTAGTTCCATGCAGTTTCCTACAGATGACAGGATTTCATTCCTATTTACAGCTAAGCAATACTCCACTGAGTATATATACTATATTTTGTTTACCATTCATCTGTTGTTGGGCACTATTAGGCTGGTTCCATATCTTAGTTATTGTGAATGGCACTTCAGTAAACCTGGGTTATGCAGGTGTATCTTTTTTGAAATGGCTTCAATTCCTTTGGATGTATACTCAGGAGAGGAATAGCTGGATTATATGGTAGATTTTAGCTTTTTGAGGAAGTTTTATACTGTTTTCCAGAGTATCTGTAATAATTGGCATTCCCATCAACAGCATATGAGTTCCTTCTTTTTCACATCCTCACCAGCATTTGTAATTTTTATTTTATTTTATTTTTTGTGATAGCCATTATAATTGGAATAAGACAGAATCTCATTGTTATTTTGGTTTGCATTTCCCTGATGGCTAAAGATATCAACATTTTCCATATGTTTATTGACCATTTATTTATTCTTTTAAGAAGTGTCTAGTTGGATCATTTGTTTTTTTTTATTGGATTGCTTGCTTTATTGTTATTTTTTTGAGTTCTTTATATGTTCTGGATATTAATTCTCTGTCTGATGAACAACTGGCAAATATTTTTCTCGCATTATACAGGTTGTCTCTTCAGTCTGTTGATTGTTTCCTTTGCTGTCTAGAAGTTTCTAATTTGATGTGATCCCATTTGTCAATTCTTGCTTTTGTTTCCTGTGCTTTTAGAGTTGTGAATCAGGAATTGTTGCCTGTGCCACGTTAAAACGTCTTTCCCTTTGTTTTTCTCTAGTAGTTTCAGAGCTTCATGTCTTACATTGATGTCTTTGATCAATTTTGAGTTGATTTTTGAACAGAATGAGAACTATGGGTCTAGTTTTAGTCTTCTGCATGTAAATATTCACTTTCCTTAGCATCATTGTTTGAAGAGGCAGTTCCTTCTCTGATGTATATAGTTTTGATAGCTTTATCAAGAATCATTCGGCTTGGGGTGGGGGAATCCAAGATGGCGGGCCAGAGGGAACCAGCATTTTGTGTTGCTCCATGACCTGGGACTTAAGTAGTAAGAATACTGCTTCTCTGTGAGTGATAGAGGACACCCTCACAGCTGCTCCGATGCAGGAAACACGGCCATGTGCCTGTGCAGGGCTCCAGGCCCCAGCGTCAGAGTAGGTCTGTCAACTACTTGCCCACACAGGACTACTGGGTACTCGAGTGGGACCATTGGCATCAGCACCTGCGCAGAACTTTCAACCACCCACTCGAGCAGAAATCCTGAACACCACTCTTACACAGGGCATCCTGCTGCTACCCATGCACATCAACTCCAGTCTCCACTCCCCTGTGGACCCCCATCTACTAACATGGGGCTCTCCTGGTTGCCTCCATCTTGGGGCTCTGCAGCAACTGAGTTAGTCCTCTACACATGGTAGCCTGCCTGCACCAGGGGACACCACACAGGCTCTGAAGACAGCCTATAGCCACAACACTACACGCTACAGAGCTCATCTCTGAACACATAGCCAAATGCCATTGCCCAGCTCCCCCCGACCGTACCCAACACCCCATTGTTGAAAATCAGCTGCCTTCATCTTGGGTCACTTTTATCACCAACTTTAGTGGGGGCAATTCCCAGTTTGGAACTCCGGCTGGCCAGGTACCCATAGTTTCTAACTCCCTCCCTCTTCTCAGCAGCTGCTAACCCGGCACAGTGACTGCCCCATACAAAACAGCTCTCAGTGGCAGGTGTGCAGCCGCAAAACCTGAAAAAGGAAAGGTCCCTTATTAGGAAGTAGAAAGGGAGAGGGTGAGTGAGATACACTTTAAAGACTAACATAGAACCAGGAACTGTGAGATAAGGAAATAAGACCAGGCGTCCACATCACAAGAGCAGGCCTCAAAGGAGATCTTTGAGGTGCAATCTCCCTTCAGGACCAGAGGGTGCCATGCCCCACCTCCAGGGGCACTGCATCAAGACCAATCCTCCCACCATGGGAACATTCACCAACCTGAGAGCGGAAATACCAGCTAAAAACAGATAGCCACACCTATTGGATGAGAAGGGAAGCAGGAAAGATACTGATCTCCAACTGAACCAATCCTTGTTCCTTCCTTCCGAGTTGTCGTTGTCGTCGTCGTCTTCTTCTTCCTCCTTCTCCTCCTCCTCCTCCTCCTCCTCTCTATTCTCCCACCCTCACAACCCCAACATATTTGAAACCAAGTACTTTGCATGAATTGGGATATTGAGGACTGGGGTGTCTGAATAGTATATTACAGCTGTGTTTTCCTCCAATTTTTATTATTTTAATATTTTCAATGTTTCTTAATATGTGTTTTTTTATGTACTCTACTATTTTCCCACTTACTTACTTGTCTACTCAAATTTACTTCCTCTATCTTCTCTTGCTACTAACCTTCTTCTTAAGATTCCTCTTTTCCACTTCCTAAGATAAATACCTCTATGTCCTCACTGCCTACCTCCTCAGCATATCATTCTACACCTTACTCCTGGTTCTTTGTCCATAGTTTACAGAAACTGTTAACCCTTTTGCAAACTTACTGATTATATGGTAGATAATAATTGAATTCACTATTTCTGTACATTGTGACCAAACTGTAAAAATCTTAATAGCAACTATTTGATTTAAGTTTGTATATTGTTTATATTGGGATCTGTTAACATTGTCCTTCCCCTCAAAGGAGAGGTATTGTAACCCTCCAGGGGCACTATAAGCCTACAGGATAAAACTGGTAATGCCTCAGAACCTCAGAGCTAGAAGGAAAGACACATGATCAACATGAGAAGACAAAGGAATAAAGTGCCCCAAACAAATCAAGACACCACATTATTAGAATCCATGGCCATCACAGCAGAAGAAACTACAGAGGAGTTCAGGATGTACATAATTAAAATGTTCTGTGAATTAAAGGATGATATAAGAGAGCAAATACAGGCAGCAAAAGATCATTTCCATAAACAAATATACGAAGCAAAAATATTACTTCAATAAGGAGGTAGAGGTTCTTAAAAACAAAACAAAATAAACAACAATAACAAACAGAAATCCTTGAAATGAAAGAAACAATAAATTAAATTAAAAGTTCAATTGAAAGCATCTCCAACAGATTAGACTACTTGGAAGACAGGACATCATACAATGAAGACAAATTATATAATCTTGAAACGAATGTAGACCACACAGTGAAGATGGTAAGAAACCATGTGCAGAATATTCAAGAAATTTGGGATAGAACAAAAAGACCAAATCTAAGATTTATTGGGATAGAGGATGGCATAGAGTTCCAAACCAAAGAATGAACAATCTATTCAATGGAATAATATCAGGAAATTTTCCAAACATGAAGAATGAATTGGAAAACCAAATACAAGAAGCTTACAGGACCCCAAATGTACAAAATCACAACACTGAGTCACATTATAATGAAAATGCCTACTATACAGAATAAGGAGAGAATTTTAAAAGCCACGAGAGAAAGGAATCAGATTATATATAGTGGGAAACTAATTAGTTTATGTGAAGATTTTTCAACCCAGACCCTCAAAGCTAGAAGATCCTGGAACAACCTATATCAAGCTCTGAAAGAAAATGGATGCCAACCAAGAATCTTATATTCAGCAAAATTAAGCTTTAGATTTGATGATGAAATTAAAATCTTGCATGATGCTCTGGACAGCAGGGACTGTGGTTTATATTGCTCTACTTCAAAAACCAAAGTATTTTACATACTGTATAACATCCGCACATGTTCACTGAAAGCTGAAAATATGAACCAATAAAATATTTTCTTGACAGCTCTTTCAATGTTCTGATAAATTTAAAAACGAATGAAATAAAGGTGAAAAAGTAAAAGAAAAAAAAAGAATTTCCAACTAGAAAACCTGCATTATAAAACATTCTTGACAAAAAATTCCATAAAGAGAAAATGAAAAACAACAACGAAAATCATCAGAGTAAGGTATTACACTAAAGGAAAAGGTAATCAAAGGAGAGGCCAAGTCAAGTTAAATAATAAAATTAAACAAAAATGGCTGGGAATATAAATCATGTCTCAATAATAACCCTGAATGTTAATGGCCTAAACTTACTAATCAAAAAAAAAAAATTCTAGCAGATTGGATTTAAAAAAGACCCAATAATATGCTGCCTCCAAGAGACTCATCTCATAGGAAAAAACATTGAAGGTGAAAAGTTGAGAAAAAAATCATACCACTCACATAGACTGTGGAAGCAAGCAGGGGTTTCCATCCTCATAGCAAATAAGGTAGACTTTAAACTAAGTTAACCAAAATGGATAAAGAAGAACATTTCTTTCTGCTCAAAGGAACCATACAACAAGACAAAACAAGTATAACTATATATGCCCCAAACAATGGAGCATTATGTTCATCAAACAAACTCTTATCAAGTTCAAGAGTCAAACAGACCACAACACAATAATTCTGGGTGACTTTAACACACTTCTTTCACCACTGGATAGATCTTCCAAACAAAAGCTGAACAAAGAAACTATAGAACTCAACAATATAATCAATAACTTAGACTTAACTGACATATATGGAATATTTCATCCTTCAAAGAGTGAATACACTTTCTTCTCAGCAGCACATGGATCCATATCTAAAATAGACCATATGATATATCACAAAGCAACTCTTAGCAAATTCAAAAAATAGAGATACTTCCCTCCATTCTATCAGACCATAATGGAATGAAATTAGAAAACAATGATAAAATTAAAAAAATGATACTCCAACACCTGGAGACTAAATAATAGGCTACTGAATGAACACTGTGTTGCAAAAGATATCAAGGAGAAGATTAAAAAATTCTTAGAGGTAAATAAAAATACTGATACAATATATCAAAATCTCTGGGACACTCTGAAGACAGTACTAAGAGGAAATTTTATTGCATGAAGTTCATTCCTTAAAAGAAGAAAGAGTCAACAAATAAGTGACCTAACATTATATCTCAAAGCCCTAGAAAAAGAGGAACAAATAAATACCTAAAGAAGTAGAAGACAGGAAATAATTAAAATCAAGCTGAAATCAATGAAATTGACACAAAATAAACAATTGATAAAATAAAAAGTTGGTTCTTTGAAAACATAAATAAAATTGACAGACCCTTAGCCATGCTAACGAAGAGGAGAGAGAAAACTCAAATCACGTGATGAATCAATCAATCACGTGATGAAAAAGGAAATATCACAACAGACACTACAGAAATACAGAAGATAATTAGAAATTATTTTGAATACTTTATTCCAATAAAATAGAAAATATCAAAGGCATTGACAAATTTTTAGAGTCATATGATTTGCCCAAATTTAATCAGGATGATATGTACAATTTAAACAGATCAATTTCAAGCAATGAAATAGAAGATGCCATCAAAAGCCTACCAAGTAAGAAAAGCCCAGGACTGGATGAATACACAGCTGAGTTCTATAAGACATTTAAAGTGGAACTAATACAACTCTTCAAATTATTTCATGAAATAGAAAAAGAGGGAGCACTTCCAAATTCATTCTATGAGGCCAGTATCACCCTGATTCCAAAACCAGGCAAAGACACATCAAAGAAAGAAACTTTAGACCAATATCTCTAATGAATATAGATGCAAAAATTGTCAGAAAAATTCTGTCAAATCAAATACAAAAGCATATCAAAAAGATAGTATACCATGATCAAGTGGGTTTCATCCCAGGGATGCGAGGATGGTTCAACATATGGACATCAATAAATAACACATAAATAGACTTAAAGATAAGATCATCTCAATAGATGCAGAAAAAGCATTTGACAAAATACAGAACCGCTTCATGTTCAAAACACTAGAAAAATTAGGGATAACAGGAACATATCTCAACATTGTAAAAGCTATCTATGGTAAGCCCTAGGCCAACATCATTCTAAGTGGAGAAAAATTCAAAGCATTCTCTATAAAAACTGGAACAAAACAGGGGCTCCCTCTTTCACCACTTCGATTTAACATAGTTCTTGAAACACTGGCCAGAGCAATTAGACAGATGAAAGAAATTAAAGGGATACAGATAGGAAAAGAATTCAAAATAGCACTATTTGCCGATATGATTCTATAGTTAGAAGACCCAAAAATTTCTACCAGAAAACTTCTAGAACTAGTAAATGAATTCAGCCAAGTAGCAGGATGTAAAATCAATACATATAAATCAAAGGCATTTCTGTGTATCAGTGACAAATCCTCTGAAAGGGAAACAAAGAAAACTACCCCATTTACAATAGCCTCTTAACAAAACAAAACAAACAAACAAAAAAACCTTGGGAATCAACCTAATGAAAGAAGTGAAAGATCTCTACAACAAAAACTACAGAATGCTAAAGAAAGAAATTAAAGAAGACCTTAGAACATGGAATGATCTCCCTTGTTCTTGGATAGGCAGAATTAATATTGTCAAAGTGACTATACTACCAAAAGAACTATACAGATTTAAAGCAATTCCAACCAAAATCTCAATGACATTCCTCATAGAATTAGAAAAAGCAGAAATTCATCTGGAAAAATAAGAGACCCAGAATAGCTAAAGCAACCCTTAGCAAGAAGAGTGAAGCAGGTGGCATCACTATACCAGACCTTAAACTACTACAGAGAAATAGTAACAAAAACAGCATGGTATTGGCACCAAAATAGTCTTGTAGACCAATGGTATAGAATAGAGGACACAAAGACTAACCCACATAATTACAGTTATCGTCTCATATTAGACAAATGTGCCAAAAACATACATTGGAGAAAAGATAGCCTCTTCAGCAAATGATGCTGGGAAAACCTGGAAATCCATATGTAACAAAATGAAATTAAAGCCCTATCTCTCACCATGCATAAAATTCAAATCAAAGTGGATCAAGGATGAAGAAATTAACCAGAGACACTGTGTCTAATAGAAGAAAAAGTAGGCCCAAAATTCCATCATGTCATATTTGGCCCCTATACTGCAAGAATTAAAATCAAGAATCAATGAATGGGATGGATTCAAACTAAAAAGCTTCTTCTCAGCAAAAGAAACAATCTGTGAGGTGAACAAACAGCCTTTATCTTGGGAGCAAATCTTTATCACATGAACATCAAATAGAGCACCTATCTCTAGGATATATAAAGAACACAAAAATCTAAACATCAAAAAAACAGATAACCCAATCAATAAATGGGCCAAGGAACTGAACAGACACTTTTCAGAAGATGATATACAACCAATCAACAAATATATGAAAAAATGTTCAACATCTCTAGCAATTTGAGAAATGCAAATCAAAACTATTCTAAGATTTCATCTCACTCCAGTCAGAATGGCAGCTATTATGAAAACAAAGAACAATAAGTGTTGGTAAAGATATGGGGAAAAAGCACATTCACATGATGATGCTGGTGGGACTGCAAATTGGTGCAGCCAATATGGAAAGCAGTATGGAGATTCCTTGGAAAACTGAGAATGGAACCACCATTTGACCCAGCTATCCCACTCCTCAGTCTATACCCAAAGGATTTAAGAACAGCATACTACAGGGACACAGCCACATCAATGTTTATAGCAGCACATTTTACAATAGCTAAACCGTGGAACCAACCTAGATGCCCTTCAGTAGATGAATGGATAAAAACAAATGCAGCATATATACACAATGGAATATCATTCATCATTTTAAAAGAGAATAAAATTATGGCATCTGAAGGTAAATGGATAGAGTTAGAGAATATAATGTTCAGTGAAGTTAGCCAATTCCCAAAACCCAAATGCCAAATGTTTTCTCTGATATAAGGAGGCTGATTCATAGTGGGGTTGGGATGGGGAGCATGGGAGGATTAGACTAACTCTAGATAAGGCAAAGGGGGAGGGGGATATGGGGTAGAAAAGATGATGAAATGAGATGGACATCATTACCCTAAGTACATGTATGAAGACACGAATGTTGTGAATATACTTTGTGTACAACCAGAGACATGAAAAATTGTGTTCTATATGTGTATATGAATTGTATATGAACTGAAGTGCATTCTGCTGTCATATATAACAAATTAGAAAAAAAAAACAAAACAAGAACACGAAAAAGAATCAATTGGCTAAAGATGCATGGATTATTTCTGGGATCTGTATTCTGTTCCATTGGTCTAGGAGTGTGATTTTATACTAATGTCACACTGTTGTTATTACTATGGCTCTTTAGTATGTTTTGAAATCAGGTATTTTTAAATTGGTGCATTATAATTATACATTATTGTAGGATTTATTGTATCATTTGCATATGTATGTAGACAATATAACACTACATTTGGTCAGTCTAATTCCACAGTACCTCCTCTTTCCCTTCCTGCCCTCCTCCCCTGGCTCACTTCTTCCACTCTACTGGTCTTCCTTCTATTGTCCTGTTCCCCCTTTTTCCTCTCTGGCTTCCACCTAGGATACAATCTTCATATGATCACATTTTATAAAGAATATCATTGATATTGTAATGAGGATTGAATTGAATCTGCAGATCACTTTGAATATTAAGGACATTTAAACAATATTAATTCTTTCAATTCATGAACATGAGAGGTTATTCCACCTTTTAATGTCTCCTTCAATTTCTTTCTTCATGTTTTGTAATTTTCATTGAAGCGGTTTTCCACATTCTGAATTAGTTTGATTACTATGTATTTTATTTTATTTTTATGTGTGACTATTTTTTTAATTAGATTCCTTCTTGGTTTCCTTTTCAGCATATTAATTACTGATGCCTAGAAAAGCCACTATTTTGTGCATTTATTTTGTATCCCTATACTTTACTGAATTTTTTCATCATTTCTAGTAGTCTTTTGGTAGAGTTTTTAGGATTTTCTGTATATTGAATGGTATCATCTGCAAACAGGGATAATTTGACTTCTTATTTTTCTGTTTGTATGTCTTTTATTTCTTTCTCTTGACTAATTTCTCTAGCTAAAATTCTAGTACTATTGAATAAGAGTGGTGAGAGTGGACACTTTTGTCTTGTTCCTGATCTTAGAGGAAATGCTTTTAGTTTTCCCCCATTCAGTATGAGGTTGGCTGTAGATTGTCTTTTACAGCCTTTGTTATGGTGAGGTAGGCCCTTTCTGTATCTCATTCATTCAGGGATTTTATCATGAAGGGATGTTGAATTTTATCAAAGGCATTTTCTGTGTCTCTTGAGACAATCATGTATTTTTTTTAAATCCTTGATTCTATTTATGTGGTGTAACATGTTGATTGATTACCATCCTTGCATCCCTGAAATGAAACCAACTTGATCATGATATATGACTTTTAAAATGTGCTCTTGAATTTGATTTGCAAATATTTTGTAGAAGATTCTTGCATTTTTGCCTATCAAGGGTATTGGTGTATAGTTTTTCTTTCCTTCCTTCCTCCCTCTGTTCCTCCCTCCCTCCCTCCCTTCCTCCCTTTCTTCCCTTGTCATTGTGCCCTTATCAGGTTTTAGTACCAGGGAAATGCTGCCTTTGTTGAATCAGTTTGGAAGGACTCTTCCAAAATTCTATTTTATGGTATAGCTTGAGGAACATTGGTATTAGTTCTTCTTTAAAAGTTTGAAGAAAAATTTTTTTTTTCAAAGTCACTGCTCTGGGAGATACTATTCAAGTTTTAATTAGAATCCACTTAAGTCAGACTCTTATTTGTTTCCTAATAGTGATTAGCACTATCTTGGGTAATTAACATATCTTAGACTTGGGGAGAATAACTTCATTATATGTCTGACCTTGAGTGTTGGGTTAACAGGCTGGTAAATGGAGACAGATGGAGATCAAGCAGGATCTGACTGTGATGGTTTTCCACTGGTCAGACAGGAAGTGGATTTCCAGGAGGGAGGAGAGCTTCCTGTGCCTACGCTCATCTGACCACACCCCTGATGATCATAAATGTAAGAATCTCAACAAAATGGTCTCTAGTTCTTCACGCTAGTGTTGTGGTGCAGACCGCTGTCCCCATGTGCTGTGGCATGGTTGTGTCCCCCATGTTGTTCCTCCATGTGGCAGTATTGGAAAGTAAGGTGGAAGCTTAAAGAGGTCAGATCTGGTGGGATGTAATTAGGTCATTAAGGGCACCATCTTCAGAAGGAGTTTCTTGTGCAATACTGGTGAGTTCTGTAAAAAACAAGCTCACCTTTCCAAAACCAGAGAATGGACTGAGACAAAAGTCACAGAGAAAGCAAGGTGTTTAATGACAGTCTTGCAAGACAGGGTGTCTGGGTGAACAAGCACACCCAGAGCAGTTATAATCAGAATTTTCCCCTAGTGTGCAAGGTCCCTCCCCAGGTTCCTCATTGGCTGAGTACTGTGGGTGTACAATCTTCTAGGATGTCACCCAGGTTTTACTGCCTCCTATTGGGTTATTTAAAGAAATGTACCTTTATTTGTCTCCACCTCCCTTTGTTCTCTTGTGGTGGAAAGACTTCTTGGGATGAGTGTGTCTTGGAGGTATGCAGTTTATCTTTGCTAGTTAGGAAGGCCCCTTCCCCCTCACCTACTGTTTGTCAAGGGACTGTGAATTTGTCACACTCCAGTGCTAACTGCTTATAACTCTGCACTCTGCTCTCCCCTCCAGCTGCTTGCATTTCAAGTAATTTTACATTGAAGGCTAAGTGCTGTATTCTGAAAATAGACCACTGGACTTAGTATTTCTCACAGTTCTTACAACAGGGTTGTATAAAAGAGCAAGCCTGGGGCCTCTCCACTCTCTGGTTTCTTGTCTTGCCATGTAACCAACTCCCTCTTGCATTGCTTCCCCTATAATATCATCTGCCATGATGTGATATAGTCAGGGAAACCCTCCCCAGAGCTGGTGCCATACAGTTTGGATATCAGCCTCCAAAACTGTGAGCTAAATACATCTCTCTGTCTGTCTGTCTCTCTCTCTCTTTTTTAATAAGTTACCCAAGCGTAGGTATTTCATTATTGTGATAGAAAACAGACTAGTACAGAAAATTGATATTCAGAATGGTGTTGTGGCTAGTAATGAATATCTGAAAATGTGGAGGTGACTTTGGAACCCAGTAAAGGGCAGATGTTGGAAGAGTTTGAGGCAGCTGGTCGAAAAATCCTAGAATTATGGGAAATTCTCCTGAGGAGCTCAGAAGAAGACAATAAGTTTAGAGAAGAGCTGGAAACTATGAGAGACTGGGTAAGTGCTCATGACCAGAATGATACAAATGAAGAATATTTTGTTGGAAATTGGATTAAAATCCATCCTTGTCACCCACTGCAAGGAACTTGGATGAAATGTGGCCATGTCCTAGAGCATTATGGAAGGTTGAGTTTACAAGTGATGAACTAGGATACCTGGTGAAGGAAATATCAAAACAACAAACAGTTAGGCTAACAATTGCTTGCTAAGGAAATTAGCATAGATAAAAGAGAAGCAAGTGCTAATCATCAAGGCAAGGGAAAAGGATCCCAGGGCATCAGGGAAATCTTCAAGGCCACCCCTCCTATCATAGGTCTAGAGACTGAGACGGCAGAATTATTTTAGGGAACCTGGGGCACTCTCCATGGGCTCGTAGCATGTAGCCACCTCAGGATTCTGCTCCCTGCTTTCTGGAAAAGTACTCCACAGCCACTCTGGCCATGGTTCAAGTGGGTCTGAGCGTGGTTTATACCATTACACTGAAGGGAACAAGTAGCAGGCATTGGTGTCCACCTCCCATTACTTCTGCATGTGTGTAGCAGGCAAGAGCTGTGATTTAGCAGCTTCCACCAAGATTTAAAAGAAAGCCTGGGAGACCTAGCAGAGGCCCACTTCAAGGGAAACCTTGACGGCAGAATAACCAGCTCATAACTATGGAGCTACCAGATGCAGCATCAGCCTGGGAGAGTTGAAGTCATGAGACTCTAAACTGAGGTAGCTGAATCATGGGCCAAATCCAGCAAAGCCACAAGGATGGGGCTGCTCAAGTTCTTGTGAGCTCAAACCCCACCCCAGTGTGCTCAGGATGCTGGACTTAGAGCTTTAAGATGTAGTATTCTTAGCAGACATGAGGCCCTGGGTTAATTAATAGCACAAAAAAGAAATAAAAACATAATGTCTGCTTTCCTTTTGGAATGGGAAGGAACACCTGGTACCTGCTCCACCACTGTGTATTGGAGTTTTGATCTTATAGGTTCATAGCTGGAAGAGGTTTGCCTTGAGTCTCAGGTGAGACTTTGGCTTTTGGACTTTTGATTTGATCCTGGGATGAGTTGGGACTTTGGGTGGAAAGATAGTATTTTCTAAGTGAGAAGGAAATGGACTTTTCAAATATTAGTTCATTATAGTATACATAATAATGGGGTTCATTTTAACATATTCATAAATGCATATAACATAAGTTGCTCCATTTCAAGCCTCAGTATGTCCCCTTTCCCTCCCTTCCTCCTTCCCCTTGATCCCTTTCCTGTACTCCATCTGTTTTCTGAGAAGGATATAAATTTCAAGAAGCCAGGGGCAGAATGTGATATTGTGAATATGGTTTGTTATCTCTGAAACTCATCTTGCAGCTTAATCTCCATTAAGGCATTATGTATTATGACAGTAGAAATTTAATCCAACTATGGCAATTAGGGGTAGGGCTTCTGGGACATGACTAGGATTAAATAAGATCATCAGGGTGGAGCCTCCATGATTAGTGGCTTTATATGGAGAGAGAGAGAGAGAGAGAGAGAGAGAGAGAGAGAGAGAGAGAAGGAGGAGGAGGAGGAGGAGGAGGAGGAGGAGGAGGAGGAGGAGGAGGAGGAGAAGAAGAAGAAGAAGAAGAAGAAGAAGAAGAAGAAGAAGAAGAAGAAAAAGAAACACACACACACACACACACACACGCACACACAGCATGCTCTCTGTCTCTTTCCACAAAATGCCCTGCTTCAAGACTCTACCAGCAAAAAAGCCATTACCAAATGCAGTCCCTTGACCTTGGACGTCCAGAACCATGAGCCACATGAACCTCTTTTCTTCAAAGCTTGCATAATAAATCTTATTTTGCAGTACTGTGTTATTAGACACTAAGACTCATACTATTGCTGGCTTGACTCAGCCCAGGACATCTGGCCATATGTTTTGTTGCCTGTCTGTGCTGGGTTGCTTCATGCTCTTTCACTTTTCTAGAGACTTAGAGAGTTTCCTGCATATCATTCCTCCTTCCCTTCATCCTCCCTGGCTAAGGGAAGCTGGGTTTCCATCCAAAGCTAAGAAGTCTCCCAATAGAGAGTGGCAAACTCTTTTGACACCATTCATTTTCTTCTCCTCATATCTGTCTCTCCTAAGCGACAGACAGTCAACTCTGAAAAGTTACCGATGAAACACTGGATTTTTTTTCCAAGTCAGGCAAAGTAGTGTGTGCTTCTTAATCCCTCCCACCCCAGGCTCCACATTCTCCTCGCTTTCTTCCCCTTCCCTTCCACTTCCATTCGAGTCTGCTTTGGGTCAGAGTTTCAGATCAACTTTCAATTCTCTTTTAGCAGATTTTTAATTATCCTGACGCCACACTGAGAAGAGGCCAGTTCAGAGGCTCCAGGCGGCTTTGGTCATCTCTGCAGATCATGTAGGTATAATCTCTATGGCAACTGACCTGTGTTGGGTAGAAGCAAAGAAGCCCAGAATCAAAGGTTAATTGCTGCTTCATTTCTGCTTTTTTTTTTTTTTCCTCTCCTTGCAAGTCCAGCATTATGGATGGAGATTCTAATTAGGATCAAATAATCAGCAGATTGAACATCTTCTTTATAATTTTGATGGTTGAAAAATTACTCTGGCTGCTTGAAAAGGAAAGCAATAGATAGTTTTTACTGCCTTGGCCACTTCCTCCCGATGGGGGGACAGACAGTTTAGATGATCCAAGCAAATATCCTGGATCTTTTCAGTATCAAGGGCAACATGCACCTTCATTGTCACTTGATTTTGACATGAATCGTGATAGTGCTGATCATATTGGCAATTTAGGTTGTGTGGGGTACTCTGTTGAGCTTGTAAGAACAGGACCTCATTTAAACTGTGAAGCAATGACATAAGCAAGAGATTCTTAACCCCACTTTACAGATGAGAAAACAGCTTCTGATGTATGAACTAGCTTGCCCAAGTTCACATAGCTAGTCAATTTCAGAGATGGAGTTTGAACGCATTCATTGGGTTCTAAAGCTCCTCATAGTAGTTAGATGCCAGGACCTGCCATCTGAGGGTCTGAGAGGATTAGGGAGACTGGTAGAGACGGGAACTTGGCCTACCTTGTCACCTACTTCGAGTCAAACACACTGAGGAATTCACTTCCTAAATTCAAATACACTAAGGAATTCACTTCCTAAAAAGTAATTATAAAATTAGGGTATCATAGTACATATTAAATTTTATAATTTCTCTGAGTTCTTAAATAAAGAAATCAATATAAGGTCTTGACTCGTCCTTCTCAATTGCAGTGCTCTTGTGTTTACCTCTTGTTTTTGTGCAGGTTTTCTCCCTTCTCGGAATTCTCCTTCCCTGTCTATGTCTAGCATTTATGCTTCTCATCCTTTAAAGTCCAGTTAAAGACACAATACCTTTTATGAAATGTAGTAACTCTGGTCACATTTTCTCTTTTCTCATGACTTCCATGAGCATTCACTTCCCAAGTTATGCAGTAGTGGTACACAATTTATATTTCAATTCAGATTTCCTGGATTTGAATCTCAGCTCCACCATTTAATATTTCAGACCTCTGGAGCAAGGTGCTTCTCTGTCCTCAGTTTCCTCATCTGTAAACTGGGGATCGTAAGAGGACCTACACTTTAGAAGATTCTGCTGAGGAGTAAATGAGCTTCCACAAGTAAAATACAGAAGAGGTTGCAGATCTCCTAGTAAGTACTGTACGAGTGCCGGCTGTTATGTCCTATCTGGCTCATTTTATGTTTTATTTTGTATTAACCAGGACATAAATTTAACTCCAACAAATCTAAGACAATAATGAAGGGAATTTATTGACCCTTTAACTGGGAAGTCCAGCCATACACTTATATTGGCATTTCTTGATCCAGAGAGTTAGTTGTATCATTCAACAATACTCTTTCTCTATGATGGTTCTATCATAGGTTTCTGGTGCCTTCTTCAGAATTATGCTTACATCCTCACACTTAGTGACTCCAGAAGTTAGGTAGCACCTTTTACCTGTAGCTTCAGAAAAAATTCTGGAACTGGCTTTAATTGGCTAAACTCAGATTGCTGAAGCAGTGGTTATAGCCAGGGGGGGATTCAACAACTTCATTGGCCATTACCTGAAGACAGAGTGCAGAGTTAGCCCTGTTTAAATCATATGGCCAGAGATTGTTCAAAGGGGATTGGGTCACATAGCTGCCTCAATGTCTGCCATCTCACCTTTACGTTAAGCTCATCGTGGGAGGATCATGTGGGACTCTCCTTTCGTATGTAACATGCGGCAGAGGCTCAAAAATAGGCTTCCTGGTTGATGACATTTATTTATTTATTGTGGTTCTGGGTATTGAACCCAAGGACGCATGCATGGCAGGCTAGTGCTTTCCCACTGAGCTACATCCCCAGTCATCTGTTGATGATCTCACAGTGATATCTGCCCTCAAGACTAGGAAGTGAGCTTCCAAAGTCATAGTCTGGGGACCTAGACCTATTCAAAGCTGCCTAGGCAAGTTAGCACTTGGAGGTGGAATGAGGGATGGAGAGAAAAAAAGCATGAGATAATGGTGATTGAAGGTGTCTTTACCTCCATATTTGTAATGTTTTCTTTCCTGATGGATGAATGTGAAGCAAATATGGAAAGATGGTCATACTGGTTGAATGTGGGAGATGCAAATTTGAGTATTGTAACATCTTTGTCTCTTCCACATGTTGGATAGATTTCATTAAAATCAGCACAGTACCAACAATACAGCAAAAGACAAACAAAACAACAACAACAAGACAGTAGCTACTCAGTTTTTTCTTTCTGCATCTCTTAGATTACCAAAGGAGAGAAGATCAGCAACCACAGGATCTGATAGTTTTCTGACTAATCTCACTTAATTCAGAGTTGTCTTGATGGAAGGTTCAGTGGCCTCTGGGTAGGGATTGGAGGAAGAGGTTTATCTGAAACCTATTATGAGAAATAACAATGTCAAAATTTGTGACAACCCAAAGTGATTGTAGTGATAGTCGTTATACCATGTGGAGGAATGTTTTCAGGTACTGTGCTATGCACAAATTATCTCATTTGATTCTTCCAGCAAACTTCTACTTGGGTGTTGCTATTAGTCCTTCATTTTAGATGAGGAAGCTGAGGCTCAGATTGGTTAAGTCACTCCTTCAAGCCCACACAATTATCATTTGTGAAACTTGGGCTCATACCAGGTTTCCCTGATACCAAGACCAAGTTCATCCCCCCAAGTTCATCCTTTCTGTTTATCCAGGAATAAACAAGACATTTTGGAAGCTATAGTTCCCTTTTCAAGGAGTATTTAGAACATGGGGCTTATTTTTAGCTGCCACATATTGTTGTAGGACAGAGGAGGCTGGACACCAAGGAATTAGCAGGAAGCAGGTTTATTGGCTGCAGTCAGGTCCAGAGGGGAAAAAGGCTTTCGCCACAGTCAATCAATCCCTCTGAGTTCAGAAAGTTTCAGAACTTTATACCCAGTATGGGGTGGGGGGAGCTCAGAGGCTCACAATCTGCAGAAGTCTACATAACAGTAGTTTTTTTGTTTTTTCTATTCTTCTGGACCTTAACTCGGCCAGATTTTACAGAAATAACCCCCCAGGGACACTCTCTGTGAAAATCAGTGCCAGGGAAAGGGAGAGTTCTCCTCCCCTTTTTCCCACCAGCTGGCTTCCTAGGACCTAATTCACCATTTACTTTCACCTTTAGATTGTAAAGGACTTTCCCTAGGACCTAACTACTGTCCTTTGAAATGCAAATGCCTCTGTGTAGGCCTTGAGTTAGTGTTTCTTAGTCAGTTGCTTCTGCAAAAATACCTCTCAACCGCTATTCTTTTGCAGAAATTATTGTTAAGAGTCTAAGAACAATTATGGTGAGGGTCTCTGGAGAAGCTTAAGATTTTCTGTGGGGGAAGGGGTGCCACTACAATAAGAGAGAGAATATGTGGTATGTGTCTTTATATATATATCTAACATTTCACTTAATGTAATGCCTTCCATTTCTATCCATTTTTCTGTAAATTATAGGATATCATTACTTTGTTTTTATTCATATATGATTATAATTCATATTATACATATAGAGCACAATTTTCATATCTCTGGTTGTATATAAAGTATATTCACACCAATTTGTGTCTTCATACATGCACTTTGGACAATAATGATCATCACATTCCACCATCATTTATAACCCCATGCCCCTCCCTTCCCCTCCAACCCTTCTGCCCTATCTAGAGTTAGTCTATTCCTCCCATGCTCCCTCTCTCTATCCCAGTATGAATTAGCCTCCTTATATCAAAGAAAACATTTGGCATTTGGTTTTTCGGAGGATATCGTTACTTTTGAAGGCTGAATAATATTTCATCATGTCTCTATCACCTATCCATCTATCTCACATCATTCATTTATTGATGAACATATAGTTTGATTTAATAGTTTGATTTAATATCCTAGTTATTGTGAATAGTGCAACAGTAAACATGGGCACAGAGATGTCTTTTTGTTATGTAGATTTCATTTGTTTTGCATACATACCCAGAAGTGTATATGCATAGCTGGATCACATTGAGGTTCTATTTTAGTTTTATAAGAAACCTCCATGCTGGCTTCCAGAGTGACTATACTAATTTGCAATCCCATCAACAGAATATAAGAGATCCTTTCCCTACAACTTCACCAGCACTAATCTTTTTTTTTTTTTTTTTTTGTCTTTTTGACTATAGTCATTCACCACGGGGTTAGGTAACTTCTTATAGTTTTGATTTGTGTTTCCCTGATAATTAGTGATGTTGAGTTAGTGATTTTTTTTTTTTTCATAACTCAGCCAGCCATCTGAATTTCTTCTTTTGGGAAATGTCTATTTGGATAATATGTCTGTTTTAAAATTATTTATTTTTTGTTGCTAAGGTTTTTGTGTTCCTTATACATTCTGTTTACTAACCCTTTCTCAGATGAATAATTTGCATTCCCCCACCCTGCCCCCACAATCTTGAATGTTGTCTTCTCCCTCTGTTGATTGTTTCCTTTGCTGGGAAGGAGCTTCTAAAAAGTTAATCCAAACGTGGAATAGTGATTCCAGGAGGTGAAGGGGAGGGGGAGAGACTATGATGACAGGTATGAAAACAAAGTTAGAAGGAGCAGGTTCTAGTGTTCTTCAGCACAGTGGGGTGACTATGGTTCTCAATAGCAGATCATCTATTTTATGAATAACCAGAAGAGAGGTGCTCACAGGCTTCAAACATCAAGTAATGATAAGGAGACGGAAACATTAATTACCTTATTTGATCATTATATATTATATACATGTATTAAAATATCCCACCGTACCTGATAAATATGTACAATTTTTCCATGTTAATCAAAAATTGAAAAAGATGTTTAAGAAGGGAATGCTTATGACCATATTTGATCATTACCTACTTTATACATGTATCAAAGTACACTGTGTCGCATAGATCTATAACAACAACAATAACAACAACAACAACACCGGGTTAGACTATGTTACTGGCTATTTACTTGGGAGATTGCTTCAGCCTCTTGGAACTTGAGGTGTGCATGTGTGGAATAGAAGGAAAGAACACTTACTCCATAGGTTTTCCAGGGGATGAGTTGGGAATGTGCATATAAAATGCTCAGCACTGTGGTTGGCAAGTAGCAAGTACTTGGTAAATGTTAATATTTTTTCCTGCCATTTATGACATCGTGGATAAACCTGGAAGACATTCTGTTGGAGGAAAGATGCCAGACCCAGGGGAACAAGCACTACTTGATACCATTTATGCACAGAATCTAAAACAGTCAATCCATAGAACAGGGGTAGGATGACAGGTTCTAGGACCGGGGGAAAGTGAGGTGGGCAGCGTTAGTCAAAGGGCACAAAGTTTCAGTTGTTCAAGATGAGTAACTTCTAGAGAGCTACTGTCCAGCCTCGAGCCCACAGTTTACAATGCTGTATTATGTAGTTTTGAATTATATATTTAAATGTTTGCTCAAAGGTCGGACATGGTGGCATATACCTGTAGTCCCAGCTACTCGGGAGACTGAGCTATTGAAGGATTGATCACTTGAGCCCAGGAGTTTGAGGCCAGCCTGGGCAAAATAGCAAAACACTAGCTCAAAAATTTTTCTCTAAGGCAGTAGCTTTTATGTTGAGCATTCTTTTCATAACTAATAATAATAAATACAACAACAACAACTATAATAAGGTAAGTGGAAACATCTGGAGGTGATGGATACGATTAGGACACAGATGGTGGTGGCCTTTTCACAGTTATGGACTTTTCTCCAAACTTCATCAAATTGTATACATTAGGGGCTGGGGCTGGGGCTCAGTGGTGGAGTGCCTGCCTCGCATGTGTGAGGCACTGGGTTCGATCCTCAGACCACATAAAAATAAATAAATAAAGATATTGTATCCATCCACAACTAAGAAAAATTTAAAAAGTATACATTAAATATGTACAGCTTTCTATATGCCAATCATACCTCAGCAAAGTGGCTTTAAATAGGTAAAGCCTTACAAGTCTATTCCATTTTACTCTCTAATCACAATCACTTCTCTCAGCACATTAAAGAATAAATTATCATGATTCCAAAAATTTGCATGATTTCACAGGGCCTTCAACTAAAATGAGAAACTCCTTTTTTAAAAAAAATTATTTATTTTCTAATATAGTTAAAAAATAATTATTTATTAAAAATTATTTATTTGTTCTTTTTAGATATACATGACAGTAGAGTGTATTTCGACATATTACACATACATGGAGTATAACTTCCCATTCTTGTGGTTGTACAAGATGTGGAGTTACACTGATTGTGTATTTATGTATGAACATAGGGAAGTTATCTCCAGTTTTTTCTACTGTCTTCCTATTCCTATCCCTCTTCCCTTCCCTTCATTGCCCTTTATCTAATCCAAGGAACTTCTATTACCCCCTCCTCCTTTGTTATGTGTTAGCGTCTGCATATCAGAATATTCAACCTTTGTTTTTCTGGGAATGGCTTATTTCACTTAGCATGATAGTTTCCAGTTCCATCCATTTACCAATAAATGCCACATTTTTATTCTACTTTATGGCTGAGTAATATTCCATTGTGTATACATACCACAGTTTCTTTATCTATTCATTTGTTAAAGAGCACCTAGGTTGGTTCTATAGCTTAACTATTATTGAATTGCTATAAACATTGATGTGGCTGTGTCACTATAGTATGCTGATTTTAAGTCCTTTGGATACATACTTAAGAGTGGGGATAACTGGTTCAAATGATGGTTCCATTCCAAGTTTTCTAAGGAATCTCCATACTGCTTTCCAGAGTGGTTGCACCAATGTGCAGTCCCACCAGCGATGTACTAGTGTACCTTTCCCCCATATCCTCGCCAACATTTTTGTTGTTTATATTCTTGATAATTGCCATTCTGACTGGAGTGAGATGAAATATCAGTGTAGTTTTAATTTGCATTTCTCTAATTGCTAGAGATGTTGAACATTTTTTCATATATTTGTTGACTATTCATATTTCTTCTTCTGTGAAATGTCTGTTCAGTTCCTGAACATCAGTTATTGATTAGAACAATCCCTTTTTTTGATCCTTCACTTTTTAAAATTTTTTCTTTGATCTAATTAGTTATACATGACAGTAGAATGCAGTTTGACAAATCATTCATAGGTGGAGTATAATTTCTCATTCTTCTGGTTATACATGATCCCACCAGTCATATAGTTACATATGTACAGAGGGTGATAATATCTGATTCATTCTACTTTTCTTCCTACCCCAAACCCCTCCCCCTTCACCTCCCTCTATCTAATCTAAAATAACTCCATTCTTCCCCCGCCCACCCCACTTATTGTAAATTGGAATCCTCATATCAGAGAAAACATTTGGCCTTTGGTTTTTTAAGGTTGGCTTATTTCACTTAGCATGATATTATCTTGATTCTACTTTTAAGAGTCAACTACTCTCGTCATTATATATATCCACAAGACACTGATTTTTTAAAAAATGTAAATAAATAGAAATATCAGTAAAGGAAAGGGAACAGGGAGGAAAAAGGGGAGGGTAAGGGTAAGTATTGGAGACTTAATTGGAGTAAACTATAATCCATGCATTTATAATTATGTCGAATTAAACCTGATGTTATGTATAGCTAGCTTATGAACCAATAAAAGAAAAAAAGATCAATCACTCTGGTTCTATTAGCTAGTTATTCCCTGGGACTTGACCCATTTTTAAGATATACTTTCCATTTTGGGGTAACTGTAGATTCACATGCAATTGTAAGGAATAATGCACAGAGATCCTGTTTGCAGTTTCACCCCATGGTAGGATTTTGTAAATATATAGGACAATGTCACTTACCAGATATTGACACTGATGGAGTCAGATATCTCCGTCAGAACCCACACCCACCTTTCTCGTGGCTCCACCCCCTCCTTAACTTCTGGCAACCATGATTTTGTTCTCCATTTCTATCAATTTATAATTTCAAGTAGTTTATTTAAATGAACTCATACAGTGTGTAACCTTTTGAAGTGGCCTTTTCTTTCCCCCTCTCAGTCTAACTTTCTAATGATAGACATAACATACTTTATTGGATGTTGTAATAATTCCTTCCCTTTTCCCCTTGGCTTTGTGGAAGTACAACTGACAACTAAAAAATGGCATCAATTTAAGGTGTACAATGTGATGTTTTGCTGCATTGTGAAATGATTACCACAATCAGGTTAATTAACATATCCATCAGCTAAATGTGAAACATATATAACCAGAGTTTTTTTCTTTTTATTGCTGATGGTATCTGGCGGCATGGACTCCCACCTGTTCTCAGCATTTTTAACATTAATGATCAATTGTGTATTCACATGGGGCCCTGCATTGATTTTTAAGGCCAGTATCACTTTCCTTTATTCCCTCTGTCCTCTCTGCAATGTATTTAGTAATCTTCTTCAAAATGATGCCTCCCAGATGCCTTCTATGTTTGTCTCTTTGTTTTTTTTGTTTTTTACCTCTACGTTTTTTTTTTTTTTTTTTTTTTTTTTTTTTTTTTAGCTTTTCTTTGTTATTCCATCCAACAATTCAAAGGGCACTCTAAGAAAATGAAGAAAAAGAGATATATAAATGTATCCTCTGGTAGTGTTTTGATTGTTGGGTGAAAAGTTCTTTTGGAGTTTTGCATCGTGTCATGGTTTAGATATGAGATGTCTCCTAAAAGCTCACGTATGAGAAAATGCAAGAAGGTGCGGAGGAGAAATGATTGGATTATGAGAGCCTGAATCGATGAGTGGATTAATTCCCAGATAGAGTCCAACTTGGTGGTCACCGAAGGCAGGCAGGTTGTGGCTGGAGGAGGTGGGTCCCTGGGGGACAGCTTTTGGCATATGTATTTTGTCCTTGCTGAGCAGAGCTCTGCCTCTGCTTCCTAGTGGGATGTCCTGAGCCATCTTCCTTTACTCCACTCTTCTGCTAGGACGTTCTGCCTCCCCTCAGGCCCGGAGGAATGGAGTTGGCCACCTGTGGACTGAGAACTCTGAAATGAACTCCCCCTCCCCTCCCCTCCCCCTCCCCCTCCCCTCCTCTCCCCTTCCCGTCTCCTCCCTTCCCCCTCCCCTCCCCTTCCCTTCCCCTTCCCTTCCCCTTCCCCTTCCCCTTTCCCTTTTCCTTCCCCTTCCCTTCCCCTTCCTCTTCTCCTTCTCCTCCTCCTCCTTCTTCTTCTGGCACTGGGGATTGTATTCAGGACCTCTTGCAGGCTGGGCAAGTGCCATGCCACCGAACCACACCCCAGTTCCATTTTGGCTCTTATTGTCTATTTCTTTGTAATACCCTCCTAGTAAACCCCACACATAGTTCTTCTCAAGGCCAGTGGCTAAAGAAAAAAAACCAATAAAAGAGCCTTGTTTGCTCTATTCAAGGTTTCAAATACTCTAAGAGAAAAGGGAATACCCATTCTCACTTTTAATTGTCACCAGCCTAGTGTGTGTCTTTCACATAGAAAGATCTCAATAAATACTTTTTTATTTGAGGTAGTGTTAATTCATGAGGTATAAATTTAAATGATGCAACAGTTTGAATTTGACTCCTTCTGGTCTTTTGAGTGGGACATTTTTTGCCCGAGGTTTTCCCCAGATGTCTCTTTATTTTTATAACCTCTCTGAATTTCTATCCAGTCTATAGGAGAGCCGGCTGGGTATCAGAAAGTTTAATTTGAATCTTGGATCTGTCGCTTACTAGCTGAAATGTATTAAGAAGGAAAGTTATTGTTCATAACATTGAATTGGTAAGAAATTCCCAGGTTGGTAAGGCAACCTGGAGATTAATCTATGCAAAAATTTTCAGGAGCACACTAAAGTATCCCCATGGAATGTGAGAGGTGTGGGGGTGAGAGGAAGGAGGGGTAGGGTAAAAGAGATGAAATTCTTTCTGTAAGTGTATATAGCTCAGTATTCCAAAGTGGACATTAACATTATTCTTCTTCAATGCCTGGATTTTCATACCTTTATTAAGAGGTCTTTGATGTCTTTCACTTTAATTATTCAAAAAGGCTTTCCATATATTTTCCCCGTTCACAAGTAGAATCTATTCATGTAATTTGTTGCAATTAAAAATTCTTTCGCATATTCCTGTAGAGCTCCTGGGATAAAGCTTTTTCTTGGCAATCCCAGGGGAGCAAATTAATCTACATTCTAGCAAAATTAGAGATTCAATTACATGATAACCTTTAAAAGGATAATTATGTTCTTAATGCCTCTAGCTTTGTTGTTAGAGCTGATTTCTGAACATCTCTATCCAGTTTGGCCCCCAACTGTATGCCCAAGGTCAGTGGTGTTTTCCCCTTTCTAATATGTGGTTTCATGATTTGTGATACATAGTTGTACATCACAGGAAGGCACTGGAATGCCAAGAAGCGGACAATATTGACCATTAACCTAGATACTTCAAAATGACTGATTGAGTAAGAACACTTACGAGGAATGGTGATCAGGAAGGAGACAGTTGTTGAAATAATAACCCAGAGGGATGCCCACTGGTCAACCGTTACTTCTTGAAAATCAAATTTCGAGGGAAAGAAACTAATATTTCTGCAAAACCCATCATGTGTCACACACTGGGAGAATTATTTAAATATATTATTTCACTCACTCTCCTCATTGGTTCCATTTCATCAGTGTAGAATTGAGGCTCAGAAAAAAAAAAAATGCTGATCAAGTCGCATTTACAGGTTGAACTCATAACAGTTGAACAAAGATGTGTCACTCCAAAGCTCATCCTATTTTCAGTAGAACTTGCTGATTTCTGGTGGAGGACACAAGTTCATTAGGATACGAGGTTGGATAAATCCCACTGTTAGAGGAAAGACAGTAACATGAATCTAACTTTTTTTTTCCATTCATCATCAATCAACTCCAATACATCTTCCTTTTTTTTAATATACAACCAGTTGAGGATTGCAGGTTGATTAGTAGAAATGAGGCCATGGGCTTGGCTGGAGTCACATTGGAGAGAATGGGGTAGGGCTTTCTTTGCTGGGGGCTATGTGGAAGTCTGGATGCTAGTGACAGACATCCTTGATGGGTTGTAAACAGGGATATGGGGAAGAGCTTGGCACAAAGAGATGGAGAGCCTCGAGGAAGAAAAGTCTGATGGTCCACCATTGTGTGTGTGTGTGTGTGTGTGTGTGTGTGTGTGTGTGTGTGTGTTGGGTCACCATGGAAACCGAGATGTCAAGAAGTTGCCAAAAATAAGGGTTTAAACATCACTGGAAAAAGAGGGATGCATCCTGCTGAGGACCACTGTGTCTTTGTCCACTTGTGGACTGTACCTGGTGTGGTTGTTTCAGCAACGCCACCTGAGTCCCAATTATCAAGAAATAGAATAGTATGTTCAAACCAGAGATAGCAAGGTCCAGCAGAGCCCATGAGCATGGCCACAAATAGAACTTCTGAAGGAGATAAGATACCAGTTGGGGCAGAAAATAAGAAGTGCACTTATAGAGACTCAACAGCAGCTTGAAAGGACTTTCTGGAGTTAAAAAAAGAAAGAAAGAAAAAGAAAAACCACTTTCCCCATCCATAGATACATTAACGCAAAGATGACCACTACACAGACAGAAATTACTGGTCCAGAGGAGCAAGTGAAAGAAATACCTCCCAAATTGTAAAGAAAGAAAAAAAAAAGAAAAAGAAAAACAGGAAAATATAAAAGTTTTTAAAGTAAAAATCCATGAAAACTAACATGAGAGTAATAGATGCTCTATTACTATGTGACCAACCAACAAATAAACAAACAAAACCCTGTGTGATATATGAAGAAAAGGTAAAAGTTATATTTTTTGTATGCATCAAAACAAAGCCCTAAAAATATAACAATGAAATGTTAAAAAATGCCAGGAAAATTTGCTAAACATACAATAATATTGGAAGATCTCAGTATTTCTTTTTCAGAATTGTCTAGGTATGTTATATAAAGGCTGCTTAAGAACTAATACATTTATTACCACAATCTATTTATATGAACACGTAATAAGCATATATTTGTGGTATAGTTACAAAAGTTAATAATAAATTTGAAGACAAAGAAAACATTTGAAAATAAAAAAACAGATTTTATAGTCTATCTGTCTTCTTTAATTATGTTGTCTTAAAAAAGACTTTTTTTTTTCAGTGCTGTGGATTAAACTAAGGCTCTCATGTATCCTAGGCAAACTACACCCCAGTACCCTTTAATCAGGATTTAATATATTGAAAACAAATAAAAGATAACAAAAAACCTTAATTACCTAAAATACTAAGGAACATAGTCTTAGATAACTATGAGATCATAAAATTAGAAACCGTTGTAGACCATTTAGAAGGCAATGTAAAAGAAATAAATCACTTAATATTCAATTCTAAAAGAAAATATTAGTTTATTAGTACTAAAACCCCCCCCAAAACCAAACCAACAAAACCCCCAAACTCCCAAAACAAAGTACCAGAGACTGGGTGGATTCAGTCAACAGAATTCCTCTCTTACCGTTCTGGAGGCTGTGAGTCCAATAGCAAGGTGTTGGCAGGGCCAGGTTCCCTCATCATCCTCTTAGGGAAGAGTTGGGGTCCTTCCCTTCCTCTTCCAGTCTACGGCACCCCCCAGGCATTCCTTGATTTGTGGCAGCTTTACTTCAAATTCTGTCTTCTTCACAGGGTTGTCTTTCCTAGATCTGTGTGTTTGTGTCTCTTTACTTCTTGAAAGAAGAAAAGTCATATTGGATCAGGTCCCATCCTGATTCAGTCTGACCTCATCTTAACTTGATCACATCTGCAAGACCTATTTTGCAGGTTCCATTGTTTAGGACTTAAACATATTGTTGAGGAACAATTCAACCCATAATAGAGATAAGCAAATATACTTAGAAGAACAGTTTTAACCTTAACTAGTTTTGTTAGTGAAGAAAACAATGTACTTACCTTTATATTGATAAAGAGGTCAATGAAATGAAAGACTTGGGTAAAGAAAATAATTAAAGATAAAAGTTGAGATTAAATATAAAACAAAAAGCTTAAAGGATAATTTTAAAAACTAGTTCTTAAACAAACAAACAAACAGATAAAACCTTAGTTAAGCCGGATTAAGGAAAACAGAGCAGGAAAAACAACAACAACAACAACAAACTCCACCACAATTAGAAACTGGTAAGAGCAATATAGTCACAACTATTGAGGAGATTAAAATGATAGTATTACATTTTGAATTATGACCTGATGAATTACGGAAACATTTTGAATATCTAGAGTAGGATTTGGTAACGTAAGATCTGTAGACAAATCTGGCTCACTGCATCTTTATGTAAGACTCTCAAGCTAAGAATGGTTTTTACATTTTTAAAGGATTAAAAAATAATAATTAAAAATATTTTGTGAGTTGAGGTTATAGCTCAGAGATGGAATGCTTGCCTAATATGTGCAAGGCCCTGGGTCTTATCCCTAGCGCCAAAAAACAAACAAACAAACAAAAAACCAAACAAACAAATGAACAAAAACTTGTGATAAGTAAAAAATATGTAAAATTTAAAAATCAGTGTCCATAAATAAAATTTCATTGAAACAGTCATGTCCGCTCATTAAGGCAATGTCTATTTCTGCCTGTGCACTATGATGAGCAGTTCCAATAGATGGTTTGGCAAATAAAGCCTAAACTATCTGTCTCTTTAGCAAAATATTTGCTATCCTCTAACTATAGGAAATAGAATTTTTTTTCTAGAAAAATATAACTGATTCTAGAAGAAGTAGAAAACTTGAATAGACCAACTAAAATGGAAAGGTGATCTAAAAATATCTACTTTTGAAAGATTAACCAGAACAGATTTCATGGATGAGTTTTATTTAAAATTTAAAAAACCAGGTATTTAAAAATGTTATTTGAACTATTCCAGGCCCCTGAAAACAGCAAAGTTCTATAGTACATTTTATGAATACAGTAAAATCTCAATATCCAAACCTGACAAAAGTAGTACAAAGAATAAACTGCATAACAATCTTATAAAGAAAAATAAAAAATTCTAGATAAAATATTAGCAAATAGAATACTGACCACATCTATAACAAAGCCTCCAATTATTAAGAACAGTTTCCTCCCAGAAACGCAAAGGTTGTCCAACACATTATAGGAGAAAAATTATGTTCTTCTAGTAACACTTTTAAAAAGAATTTAATAAAAGCCTTTAAAAAATTTCTACTAAAAGTAGGAACGGATAATGTCATCTGTCATTATTATTGTTCATTTTGGTTTTGAAATAAGTGAATGTAATGAGAAAAGAATATTGAATAACTTAAATTATTGGAAAAAAAGTTGATAGACAAATGACAGCATTCAACAAACTATTGTAATGCTGATGAAAAAGGATTGATATTCTAATATACGTAGAACTCTTAAAAATGAGCAAGGGTGCTGGAGACTCAAAATTTAAAAACAGGGAAAAAGCATGAATATTTGCATGGACTCAGAATACAGGTCCAAATGTCCAACAAACCCATGAAAAATAGGGTCAAATCCAATACTAGTCAGAAAAATGCAAATTAAAATAGCGATCAGGTATCACTTCCCATAGTTCAGACAATAAGAAAATTTAAAAGATAATATTTATTTTTATTTGAAATGCATATAGGCCTATATAGTATGCTGGAAATGTAAATTGTTATGGTCCCTTCCATAAGTCATGTGGCAAAATCTATTAAATTAAAAATATTTATTGCCTTTGAGCCCCAAACTCCACAGTAGGAAATCTGTCCTATCCACTAAAATTGCCACCCTACAAGCACCTATCTATAAGTTATTATTGCAACACTTCAGGTGGTGAAAATTTGGAAACAAAGTGAATGCCCATTATTTGGGGGACTGACCGTACTATTATTGTAGGTTTCTTTAGTGGCCAATTATGGATGAGTGTTGTACTATTTCTCTTAACATGGAAGAATTTCCTTGAAGTATGAGAGCAACAAGAAATACACATGTGTGAGAGTATGTGATTCTTGTTTGATTCTATGATCATGGGGCGGGGGTCTGATAATGTGCATTTGTTTCTAAGTTCAAGGTGATTCTACTGCTGGTGGTCCAGGGAAAACACTTTGAAAAACTATCAGTGAATTAAGCTGTTCTGTGACTTGGAACTTGCTTTTTGCCATGTATGCAAAATGAAAATTGTGAGAGGCTTGTAGTCTGCTGGGATTTGAAGGAATTCATGGATTCCATCATTTCCCTTTGCAGACAATAAGGACACAGTGGCTCAGAGAAGTGAGGGAGCCCATGCTTACTGACAGAATCAAGAGGGAAACCCAGGTCCCTTGAATTCTGGCTCAGTGGCTTTAGCACTCCACCGTTTAAAGCTGCCCGTATCTACTATAGTTTGTATGTTGAAATTACCCAAAAGTCTATGCATTAGAGTCTTGATCCTCAGGGTGGTACTGTTGACCTTTATGAGGCAGGGCCTTGTAGAAGGTCTTTAGGTCACTGGGAAGGATATGTCCTTGAAGGGGATGGGAGACCCCAGTCCCTTACTGTCTCATTCTTCTTCCTGGATCCTGAAGTGAGCACTGTGAATTGCTACATGCTCCCCACTATTCCCATATGGCAGCTCCACCAGAGACCCAAAGCTATGGGTCCATCCAGTGTTGGACTGGGACCTCCAGAACCATGAGCTGAATTACCCTCTTATAATTATCTCAGGTATTTCATGGTAGTAGTGTGAAGCTGGCTAGCAGCCTCACAGCCTCATTGGAGGAGCCCAGGAGATAATACTGGTGAAGGGCCCCTATTAGACCCTTACAAAAGTGAAGGTGGGGCATTATCAATTTCTGGGTTCTAACAGTTGGTGTGGGGGAAGTCTTTGAAGGAATTTAATAAGCAGTATCTGTTTCATGACTGTGTTCTAAGTTAAATGATAAATAACATTAAACAGATGCTGGATTTAAAAAAAATTATTATTGACCAATTTAGTTTGAAGGAAGATGAAGCTCTTATCTATTGATGAAGGATTTCTTGATGTTAAACTCAAGAATCAGAATAGGAAATAGAGTTTATCCCCTTAACACGTTCATTGTCAGGGGCTGAGGTTGAATGTTTGATTTCATTTAACCATTTTCGCATTTCTATGTAATAGATCATGTTATAATCACCATTTTACACACAAGGAAACTGAGTCTCAGAAAGACCAAGTGATGTGTTTAAGGTGGAGCTTGGACAAGAACCAAAGGACAACTACCTACCCTTCAATTGTGCTGGTGTTTCCTTTAGTGAGTATTCGCTGAGCATCAGGCATGGCTTACCAGAGCCTGCAGGAGTCATGTGCAATCAAAGGTTCATTACTGGGATTAAACTTTACATATGGTGGTAGCCAGAGAAGCAGCTCATGGAAGGCTGCTGTCTCTGTTGCTGGTGGTAGGTTGATGGCACTGTAAGTCAGCAAGGCCGACAGTTGGGAAGAAGAAGTGCCTGTGAAGTACGGGAGAGGAACTGGAAGCCTGTCTGTCTTTGACCTCCAAGCAGCTTGAAGGTATGGATGACCTTCAAAAAAGTTGAAGAGTGAAACCCAACCACGAACAACCAACAAGGGTACCGGCAGATTAGCGAGTGACTTGCTGCGATGCTGCACCCACCTTCACACCTTCAGCAACTGCTGTTGTGCCTCTTCTGCTTTGCAAGCCTCACCCAGATTTCTCTGTGGTCACCTCTAGCCCAGGACCATGCAGAACAGGCAATTCTGGGAAATATCATTCTAGCTTGGCTAAATTGACACACTGTGGAAAATTGTTTTTCTTTCTTTTTTTTTTTTACCCCCACTTTTATTGAGATGTAATTGACAAATACAGATTACATAAATTTAAGATGTACAGCTAATGTATACATGCATAGATTATGGAATGATTACCCCAGTCTAGTTAGTATATCCACACCTCATATGGTCATTTGTTTTTGAGGTGAGTCTACCATGCGGCCAGCGCAACGGTTTCATTAATGAGGTTCTTGGCATAAAAGTTAGCTAGTGAGATCGAAATAAACACACAGACTCAGTTACCTTTTTCTATGACCAGGTCCGAGACGGCTCCCCTCTCTGGTTCTCTCTTCTAACCGCCCGGCAGGGCAGCAAGGATTACTCAGGGCTAACAGGAGAGAGAGAGAGAGAGCACGCCAGGGAGTAGCCTTTTATTGGGGAGCAAGAAATTCAGGGGAGAATTCCATCCAATGAAGGTTGAAGGGGGGCCGCACTCCAAGGTCAGGGTCAATGATTGGGCCTCCGGGGTCAGTGGTCAGTTACACCCCCACACGGACAGGTTCTCTCAACAGGAGAGGGCCGGGAAAGCTCCGACACAGCCAGAGCGCCTCAGACCCTAACCGGGAGTCACCCAGTCACGTGTGAGAATGGCTCCCGACAGGTGAGAATCTTTAAGATCTATTATCATAGTATATTTCAAGTACATAATACGGGATTATTAATTTTAGTCACTGTAATGTACATTAGACCTCCAGGATTTATTCATTCTGCATAATCGGAACATTCTCCCCTTTGACCAATATGTCCCCATTTCCCTCACTACTGTGTCCCTGACAACCCTCTGCTTTTTGAGTTTTTTTTAAAACCAGGAATTTAACCCAGAGTTTAACCCCTGAGCTACATCCCCAGCTGTACTTTATTTTGAAACAGTGTTTCTCCAAGTAGTTTAGGGCCTTGCTAAATTGCTGAGGCTGCCTTTGAACTTGGGATCCTCCTGCCTCAGTCTCCTGAGTCTCTGGGATTATAGGCATGCACCACTGCCGCCAGCTGGAAATTTTTTACGTACATAATTTTATCTATCTTCAAAGTGCCCTTCTAAGGCAGGAGTTCTGAGTTATAGATGAGGAAACCAAGGTTCGAGATGTTACATGACTTGTCTAAGATACAAACTTACCTAGAGTACAACCCCAGTGGTGGTGGTGGTGGGGTTTGAGTTCAGGTGCCTGAGACTTACAACCCTGTACTTTACAGTCAGACATGCTGGTGCATGCCTATAGTCCCAGATAATCGGGAGGCTGAGGCAAGAGGATTGCTTGAGGTTCAGGAGTTTGAGAACCAGCCTGGACAGCATAGCAAGACACACTGTCAAAAAACAAGTGAGCAAGCAAACAAGCCAAAACAAACGAGCACACAACCCCCACCGCTGACCCATGTCTTAGCCACCTCTTGGCACTGTACACTGATCCTTCTCTGTGCACACCTCCATTCTGCTTTTATGGGCACTGATGTCACTGGCACCACACAAGACTGTTGGAGGCATATTCCCCCCAAATGCTTTGGTTCACCTTTTATGCTCCCTAGACCACAGCTTCCTACCCAGGGCACCTCCGTTGGATTGTAGGCCTGTGGAGTGATGGGTTCATCCTTCCCTTCATGCTGCCTGGGCCGCGGGACCCATGGGAAGGCCCCGGCAACCTCAGCAGTCTCCTTCATTTGCCCCACGTGGGCCAGGACTTAAAGGGGGGTCGCCGTCGTCTCTGGAAAATGGCTCTCCTCACAGAGACCTACCACACAGGCCTCTGGGAGAGGAACCCAGAGGAAAACGGGGCGAACCGATGAGCATTCTGTGAGCTGAGAGGTCCTGGCCGAAGCCAGTGGAGGAAGAAGTCTTCATCGACCCTGTCAGCTCCCAGGTGGTAGCCAGGTGTCTTGGTTTTGATTTTTGTTTTGTAAACATTTTTCTTGCCTGTCAGTTTCTCTAAATGGAGTTAAACTCATCTCCGTGGCAGCTGAGACGAGAGAGCCCCAGTGAACACAGCAGAGCTGAGGAGAAAGCTCCAGTCCAGAACAGACATAAAGGGAGAGAAGAAAAGGCTGAGCTCCTGTTACAGGGCCTGCCTGGTGCTGCGCGGGGATAACACACCGCAGAATGTTGAGTGGAAAAGGTCCTCCTCTTTCTGGAGCTCAGCTGAGCCCTGAAGCTGAGAACTCGGGTTGGTAAATGCTCCCACGGTCTCTAAAGCAAATTGCCAATCAAATCTGTGCAAGGCTCGTTAAGAGACGGCCACCGACGTCCAGTCTTCTTAACTGCATTGAAGAGAAGCTCAGAAGTTTATTATGACAAAACAAAACAAAATAAAACGAATACTGTCTTAGTTTGGGTTTTCCCAGAAGCAGATCAAAATAATTTCCAGGTGACTTATTAGTGAAGGGTTCTGTTATGGTTTAGATGTGATGTCCCCCAAAAGCTCACGTGTGAGACAATGTAAGAAGGTTTGGAAGAGAAATGATTGGGTTCTAGCCTTAACCTAATCAGTAAATGGAAACCTGATGGGATTAACTGGGTCCTGATTGGAGGCAGGTGGGTGTGGCTGGAGGCGTGGCTCATTGGGGGCGTGGCTGTAGGGTATATATTTGTATCTGGAGGGTGGAGTCTCTCTCTCTCTCTCTGCTTCCTGATGGTTGTGTGAGCTGCTTCCTTCGGCCACACACCCTGCCACGCTGTTCAGCTTCACCTCGAGTCCCAAGGAATGCAGCCTGCTGTCCGTGGACTGAGACCCCTGAAACTGTGAGCCCCCAGTAAACTTTTCCTCTCCTAAAATTGTTCTGGTCATATGTTCTAGTCAGAGCAGTGAAAAAACTGATTGAAACACTCTCCCTTAGAGAAACCAGCAGGGGAGTGGGAGAGTGGGCAGGGAAGAGGAAAACCCAAGTGGGGTACTGTTTTGAGTAAAGTCCCTGGGCCAGGCGGAACTCTGGGGGTAAAGACACCTCAGCATTTGTTCCACCTCCAGGAAAAGGAGCTGGGATTATGCACTAACTCTCACCCGGGGCCTGCTTTTAGCTGTGGGTGCCCAAGGGCGAGCCTCTGAAGGCTGCAGGTGCTACTAGTAGCAGCCAAGCATTGCAGAGACTGAGCGTGAGCTCATTAGCGGGATTCCAAAGAACTTCAGCACAGTAGTAGCAGCAATGTCTTTTGCAGGAGGGGGCTCGGGCAGTAGTGCCCAAGCCAACAGAAGGTGCTCTAGGGCAGCCAGTCATGGAGACTGGGACTATGTGCAGGAACAGAGCCCAGCTCCCCTCACACTGCTGCGCTATCCTAGCGGGAAGTGTGCTCAGCTGATGGTGCTTGTAGACACACCTGATGCTGCCACTGGTCCTGAGTGCAGCTTGGTGTGAGTTCTGTGGGTGACTGACTCGATTTGCACCTCTGAGACTTTGATGGGCATCAAGGCTGGAGAAGCCAGTGAGAGTCGTGGCTCACAGGGTAGAGCACGGAGCCGGGTCACAGTAGGAATGCTGTGCACACCAGACTGGAGGCTGTATGCTGTGGTGCTCAAGGATTCAGACCTGGATACAGATGGCCCGAGTTTGAATCGTGGCTCACTAGCCATGAAATGTTGGACAACTTTCCTGCCCTCTCTATCTTTCTTTCCTTCTGAGTCAAGTGGGGATGATACTGTAACCTTTGTCATAGCACAGACCTAACATATGGCAAGTGTTTAATCTCTATATATCTACCACAATACTTTTACATATAATAATATAGTATGATCCAATATATATCATATACCTTAAATAATTGAGTGATTGCTCAAAGTCATTCTGTAACCAGGCATTTAATTCTGGAGCATGTGGTCTCAGCCACTATGCCATACTGGTCTTGAATACAGGTGTATACTCTAAAGGATAAATGAGCGAGCTTTGGGCTCAGCTGGCCGGACTCTAAATGCCAACTGTGTTATTACAGTTGACTGTGTGACTCTGACAAATGGTTGAGCCTTTCTAAGATTGGGATAATATCTGCTTCATTAAATTGTTAGAATTAATTAACACATGCAAAGCACACATCAGAGCAGCTAGCACAGAGTAGGTGCTCAACAACTGTTTCATTATCTAATTTTAGCTCTATCTGCATATTCATCCCTTGGTTTTGGCTTTTTGTATATATTGAGGAGCTGCAGGTTTGGGGAGGGGAGGAGGAGGAACAGAGAGATGAAGGAAAGATTCTGACAACTGTCACATTTCTCTCCCCTTCTCCTCTTTTGATCGAGACATTTTTCTCTGAAAACACTGTTTATCCATGCTACCATTAGGTTATGATTGTCCTTGACTGGTGGGATGGACCTGTCCTGGGTGTTGGCCTGGTCTAGTGCAATGTTGGGGATGGGAAATGATGAGTGGGAGTCAGTGTCAAAATAGGTGGGCAGCAGGTACTGAGCTTAAAAAACAAAACAAAACAAAAAAGGCAAAAAGAGCAAAACAAAACCAGGTTGTATGATAGCTTTGAACCAAGAAACAGTGTTTCCTCTATAATCATACCAATTTTTACTAAAGAGAAAAGCTGATTTGTTCATAAAATGAGTTTTGTCAGAAATCTGTATGTAAGAGTAGCAGTTAAGGTCTTTTCAAAAATCTAATTGTGAATGCTTTAGACTTTGGATGACAAAGGACTTAGAATAATCAGTGAAAATTTTAAGGAAAGCTCAGTAATTGTTAAAAAAAAAAAATAGTTTTTTTTTTTTTTTTTTTGTATGTGTGTTACCACGGATTGAGCCCATAACTTTGTGCATAGGTAGGCACTCTGCCTACTATTGAGCTACATCCCTAGCCAAACAGTCCCTATCCCTCAATCCGCCTTGGCACTGAGGATTGAATTCCTATCTTCATGTCTGGTAGGCAGGAATTCTACCCCTGAGCTAGGTCCCCAGCGGTTGCACATAGCATTTTAAGATGATAATAATGATAGCAATACACCAGGAGCACACCAAACATTTTTAAGTTTTGCATAATTTTTGGAACATTTACATAAAAATATACATATCACACATCATTGCAAAATACTATTCGTTCATTTAACCAGAGTTATAAATCAGTTAAAGTGATGATTTAAAAGATTTTAAAACACATGAAATAACACACAACCTTAATTTTTATTTATTTATATATATATATGACAGTGGAATGCATTATAATTCTTATTACACATATATAGCACAATTTTTCATATCTCTGGTTGCATACAAAGTATATTCATACCAATTCATGTCTTTATACCTGTACTTTGGATAATAATGATCATCACATTCCACCATCATTAATAACCCCATGCCCCCTCCCTTCCCCTCCCACCCCTCTGCCCTATCTAGAGTTTATCTATTCCCCCATGCTCCCTCTCCCTATGCCACTATGAATCAGCCTCTTTATATCACAGAAAATATTTGGCATTTGGTTTTTTGGGATTGGCTAACTTCACTTAGCATTATCTTCTCTAACTCCATCCATTTACCTGAAAATGCCACAATATTACTCTTTTAATGCTGAGTAATATTCCATTGTGTATATATGCCACATTTTTAAAATCCATTCATCTACTGAAGGGCATCTAGGTTGGTTCCATGGTTTAGCTATTGTGAATTGTGGTACTATAAACATTGATGTGGCTGTGTCCCTGTAGTATGCTGTTTTTAAGTCCTTTGGGTATAGACTGAGGAGAGGGACATCTGGGTCAAATGGTGGTTCCATTCCCAATTTTCCAAGAAATCTCCATACTGTTTTCCATATTGGCTGCACCAATTTGCAGTCCCACCAGCAATGTATGAGTGTACCTTTTTCTCCACATCCTCGCTAGCACTTATTGTTTGTCTTCTTAATAGCTGCCTTTCTGACTGGAGTGAGATGAAATCTTAGAGTGGTTTTGATTTGAATTTCTCTAATTGCTAGTGATGATGAACATTTTTTCATATATTTGTTGATTGTGTATCATATTCTGAGAAGTGTCTGTTCAGTTCCTTGGCCCATTTATTAGTTGGGTTATTTGCTTTTTTGGTGCTTAGCAAAACCTTAACTCTTATAAGACTCAGTTTTCCTAAGTAATACAAATCCTAATTAAAACGGCAGAAAACAAAATAAATTATCTTGACAAAATGCTAAATCTGTGTTTCTTAGGCCAGTTTTGGTAAATTTTGCCAATAGCAAGTCAATATTTTAAGAATCTTATTGCTTTAAACATAGAGAATAAGATTATGATTTTAGAGCAGTCGTTTTAAATTTTAAAATTTATTTTAAATTAAATATAAAATTTTAGAAAATATTTTTTTAATGTAGCCAATTTTATCACATGCAAATTTCCTTTTATAAGATTTATCCTTCATAAACCTTCTATGACTCGTTCAAATCCTCTGAGACATGTATTAAGCTTTAGTTTTGTCCTGTATTTCATTCTTTGGAAAGTTTCATTCATTTGGAAAATTTTTGTCATTCTACTTTATGATGAAAATTTTATTTTGCCATATAAAATACTTTTCTCATACAAAATAAACCATCAACAACAACAACAAAAACAAACCCACAAACAACAATCAAAACCAAAAACCCTTCTCTTTTAAAGTTTCTTATCCAAAATATATTTTTGTACTTATAACCCTCTTTATACCTCTCTGTTTTCTGCTTCCTGGGTTTTTTCTACCTTGAGTCCTTCCTCAAATTTACATTTTTAAACAATCCTTAAGAAAACTTTTAAATTCAGGCAAAATAATTTTTTTCAATGAAAGAATGTATTTTGTTTCTTTTTTGTAGTTTTTCTCATCAAAAACACACCTTAATTTCTTTTCTATAGAATTTAGCAAGTCAAGAGTCCTTGAATTGATATTTCCCAACTGATGTTTCAATATTTTGATTTACTTAACAACAACTCTATTTTGTATCTATTATTTAATGTAACTTTGGAATTTTGACTTACATGGAAGGTTTATTTATAAACATTTACCCAACTTGTAGTCACCTTCTTTATTTTAGACAATTATGCCTAGATGATTTATAAAAACTGAGGGAGTAGAAAAGTGTTTGATTTGTTTGTTAAAGAAAAACCCCAGAAGTCAAATTGCAATAAATACTTGTTACAGAAAGGGATGGAAACTAACAGAAATATAATCCTGCCTAGCAGTCAAATGAATGTTAATACTGAAATTACATTTAATGTGTATGTATGTTTGGATGGACCTATGTATTTCACGGTGCTGGAGACTGAATCAAGTGCCTCCATATGCTAGGCAGGCACTCTACCACCAAACTGAATCCCCAGCCCAGACATCTATTCTGTTTTAACAATAAGTTTATAATATAGAGTAATATTAATATAAATTTGCCAATTTATAAACAGTTTAATACAAGTTATTTTTATAAAATGGTACAAGTAAAGTTCATCTCTTCATATGGCTAAATGTTAAAGTTTATATTTGCAGTCTTTAAAAGGCTGTGAACCAAATTTTTCAGGCAAAGGAGCTCCTATAGCAGCTTGACTTTTTTTTTTTTTTTTTAAGGCCTCTGTTACCTGCTTTCTCCTTTTCTCAGTCTTAAAAGATTGAAAGAGTTGATTCTTAGATGTTTACATGTTAGCAAGAACTGGCTGAAATAAAAAAAAATCTAAGCAAACTTAAATAAGAAAATTATCTTCATCTAAGCAAGAAAAAAGTCAATAGGCAGAGAAAAGAAGAAATAGAAAGCTAAAAACAGAAACAAAAACTTTGAATGTTAACCCTGTAATTACAGTTTAAGAATTGTTAAATGTGCTCACAAGAACATTTTAAGTTAGGCATGTAGACCAACAAAAAATGTTAAACCAGGTCCACACAACCAAAAGTAAATTCAGGAGAAAAAGACCACAGGATGTAACCATGAGATCAATTATTCTAAAGAATGCAGGGAAATCCCTGACAAACAAGAATGGAGGGGCTACAGGAACCCCCTCGGAGGCCATCCCTGGGAATTCTGGGAGCAGTTTATTTTGACATGTTGGAATTAAATTTTGCCCATTCTTGCTGGCAGAAGTTTACCTTGACAGACTTGAACTAAATTCCTGAAAAAAGCTGCTTCCAGAACCCAAAGGAAGCAAAAAGTACCTTTACCTAAACTGTCACTCAGAAAAATGAGGTTAGACTAAGGGGAGAAGCTAAAGGTGCCTAAAGTAGATCTGCCTTTAACCATAATGAAGAAATCCTTGCAAAACCCCCCAAATGCAGTCAGCAGGGAGCCTCTACCAAAGACAAGGGGGCTCAACCTCCGAGGAGACTCTCCAGGGCAGAAAAGGTGAGCCATGGAGATGGAGAGCACAAAGGACCCAGGTCAGTTCCGTACTTGGTTCCGGGAGTTGCCAGTTTCCTTCGAAGGTTAGATTTGCTTCAGGTCCCATCATCTGGGTTGCCAGATACAAAAATATAAATGAAAGAAAAAAATGATCAGAGATTCTTCAAAGGATAACAAGAGGCTAGGTATTTCTTTGGGAATAGCATTGTGATGGGAATTGCAGGTATTGCAAGGGAAATATGTATGTGAGAATAAACCAGGGGCACTTTGAAAGAGATTGAAGCCAGGGCCAAGTTTAAAAGACAGAAATGCGGAGGATTACATCAGACATTTGGAAACCATAATCCTCAGTCACAATGATTAATGACAAGAGTGGCATCAGTCCAAGGTTGGACAGACAGTGCTGGGCGGAAGTCCTTGTAGAAGTAGAAGGTTTAGGTGGCCTTTGTGCAAGCTTGTGGCTCTGGCGGAATCCTTTGTGGTAGTTACTATCAGGTGATCCTGTGGAAAAGCCCTACCTTCCTAACCTGCTGGCTTTATTTGCTTTCTTCCCCTTTGTTTGAGTTGACACAAGTTAACTCCATTTTGATTCTGACAACTGTCACATTTCTTCTACAGGGTCTAGGACCAAGGAAAAGGAGAGAGGAAAAGAAATTAGCAGTGTTGAAAATGTCACTGACTGTGGGTTAGTGCTTTTGGACTTTTAGTCATTTGACTTTCCTTTTGCATTTTATTTATTTTTTTTACCCAGGGTCATCAAACTCTGAGTTTGGTTTTAAAATTGGATGAATCATTCCATTGTCCTTGAGAACTGCGTTAGGGACAGAAAGTATTTGTCTTCATTTTGCTAGGGAGAAACAGATAAACAGAGAGGCTAAGTAATTGGTGCAAGGTCCCAAAGCCAGAAATTGTATTGATGTTGAGGATACTGGCCTTTAGACATTGCTGTATCCTCAGGCTATTGCATGCAGGTTATATAAAACGATGGACAAAAAGGTAGCTTTATGAATGTGGAAGAAATTGGGTAAAACCATGCACCAGTTGATCACCTACTATGTACTAAGTACTATGTGAAGCATTTTACAGTAGTAGTTTGTCAAATTCTCACAACTACCATATGAATCAACATATGAATTATATTGGTATTATAGTCTCAATTTAGGGTTAGGGTTAGAACTAAGAACCAGTGATTGAACTGAACTGGTATTCCTGATTCCAAAATTTGTATTGTTGTTCTTATGCCAGGCAGCTCCTGGCTATTTGTCTTCTGCTTTTATTTCATAAGGAACGTGAAGACCAGTGACTTCCCTTAGTTGACTCTGTCTCCAGACTGCTGCCAGCTCCGGAGTCCCAGAGCCTCTTTTGTGGCAATGGGATTCTCCCGTTTCTATTTGGTGCTCATACTTCCTGCTCTCTTTCTCCTTCTCTCCCTCAAACCTTAGAACTGAAGGGAACTTAGTGATGTTTTCCAGGGATCACAAACTCTGAAAACACCCAAGTCCTTAGACAGTGGTTATTTGCTACATACGTAATGCAGTTCGTGTCTGTAGGTATTTATTGACCCTTTTCTCAGACCAGTATAATGTTAGATTTTTTTCTTCAACTTTGGAACCTGACAAGCCTAGCACTGTTCTAGAACATGACTCAGTACAAATGACAAGGAATTTGTCATCATCATCATCATCATCATCACCAACAACAACAAAATAGCAAACACAGTGGTTAATACATACTTTATTTACTCTTCAGAAATTTTTCACATTTCACAGATGAAGAGACCAGGACTCAAAGAAATTATTTAATTGTATAGAGTGACACATGTAGTAAGAGGAGAAGCTGAGATTTGAACCCAGGCAGGCTGAGGGCAAGCCTCACCTTTTATAAATTTATCTTCTTGTATCAGCCAGTGCTTGTTGGATAACAAACCATTCCAAAACCGAGACTTAAGACTCTAGTCACTTTATTTGGCTCATGATTTTAAGTGCCAGCTGAGAGGTGATATCAGCTGGTCTCTACTGTGCCCTCATATCTGGTGGTGGGAAACTGGATGATGCAGGAAGGCTCCTTACATGTCTGCAGGCTGGTCATTCACCAGGGCACCCTGGTTCTCCGCTCCCAGCATCTACAGCAGGTGGTCCAGGCTTGTTCACCTCAGGATCCCAGGGTTCTAAGCACAGCAGGACAGGAAGCCCCAAGGCACTCTCATTCTCCAGCCTCTGCCTCATTCCTCCTCCCTGCTGACCAGTGGCCTCTTGACCAAAGCAAGTCACATGACTAACAAGGTTCATGGATGGAGGATGAGACTCCCTCTGCCAATGGTAGGAGAGGTATTTGTAACTAATTTTGCAGTCCACAAATTTATGTTCTTCAAGGTCATTTGATCTAGTGAGGAACAGAGATATGCAAATTGAAAAATGATGTGACAGTTTGAAAACGGCTTATAATTATAAAGGCTGCCTATTTCACTGACCTCCAAAGGACTCTAGGAAGCACAGAGCATGGGATTTTCATGGGAAAGGAGCTGGCACAGGCCCCGGGGCTGCCTGAGTACTGGGCAGCTTCAGCAGGCATCTCTCATGGCTGTGTTAACCTTACCCTCCAAACTATTTTTTTTTTTTTGAGTAAGATTTTGCTTCACCTCTGCATCATTGCCCCAAACTCTGCCCCCAAGGACTCTGGCACAGCTAGACACCCAACAGGGCATCTGTTCCAGGAAACACAAAATTAACTTTATGGCCAGAAAATAGCAAGCATGGCTTCATGTGGTTTCTCTCTACTTGGGGTCTTTAACAGCCTCATACCTAGCACAGATTATTTTGTTCCCTTTGGAGAAATGTCTTTTACATAGTTATTTCTTCATAAATTTATTATTCCAGCTCTTAAGGGTGTGTCTTAGATGCTTCTGGAGGTGGGCAAGTGCGGGTGGGCAGCTGGATTCATGGGGAGCTGCCTGGGGCTTCAGGCTATGGGCCCTGGACTGCCCTCCAGTGTGCCTCAGGTCCCCATGGCCCCAAATCACCTCCCTTCCACTGCAAATGGAGGAAGACAGGCATAGTTAAGTGTGGACACTGAACAAGACTCGGTTCCCTTCTTGGCTCAATAGTTAAGTATTTTTGTGTTTTGTTTTCCTGATCAGCACAAGGAGCATAATACTAGTAACAAGTCATAGCGTGCTTGTGAGGACTAAATGAGTTACTGTGTCTAAAGTACTTAGACCAGTACCAGGCAGTGAGGTTAATAAATGTAGCTGTCATTATTATCAACACACACTTATTAGTATTAGTATTGTTACTCAGCAATGATTCCAACACCTAGTAGCATGCCAGCATTATCTCAGAGAACTTATTAAGAATATAGATCTTAGTGTCATACTCCTGGAGTTGACTCCAGAATGCCCGGGAATCCATGTTTAGAGGGGCGTGTGAGAATCACTGCTTACCCTTTAAAGCATGGCACATTTCCTTAAGTGCTCAAACCATGGGTTGAGAGATTCTATTATGAAAGCCATATATTTAAAAACATCTTTTTCTGCTCCTATAGACTGTGCTTGCAAAATACACTCACCCCTTTTCCAAGAGGAAAAATTCGGGACATTGTCTTGGCCCTCAAAGTGTTTAGTGTCTGTATCAGTCCTCTCTGCCTTAGGTCAATGAAGTACCTGAGGCAGCTGACTCTATAAAGAGGCTTATTGAGCTCACACTCAATGGAGATTCTAAGTCATGGTGCCTGAGTCAGTTCAAGGGTAACGTACACCCCCAGTGGCCTGAGAGCGTCCCTCTAGGCCCTACCTCTTAAAGGTCTATACCATCTTCCAGGATTGCCACCCTGGGGACCAAGTCTCCAGTCACAATGGGCACATGGAGGACATTCAAGCCACATGCACGTCATTAGCAGTCCTTTCTAGAAGGATGCCCTAAAGAGGAACATCTTTCCTAGGATGCCCTAGTGAGGAACTGATATTTCTTTTCTTTTTTTTTTTTTTAAGAGCACTGAATGGGTTTTTATTTTTTTCTATATTTTTTTATTAGTGCATTATGTTTGTACTTCATGATGAAATTTGTTGTATATTCATACAGGCACACAATATAACAATATAATTGGGTCAATATTGCTCCCCAGTAGTTTCCCTTTCTCTCCTCTCCTTCCTCCCTCTGGTCCTGATTTTATACTATATTGATCTCTCTTCAATCTTCATGAGATCTTTCCCCACCTTTATTTTCCTTTCCCTCTCTAGATTCTGATTATGGGAAAAAAAAACAGATGACCCTTGACTTTCTGAGTTTGTTTCACTTAACATAATGTTCTCAAAGGAAATGACTTTTCTAATTCCTGATAATAGTCTCCGTTACTGAGTGCTAAGAACTATGTGGGGAAGTTTACTTGGATTAATATTTTTAATCCTTTTAATAATCCAGTGATACTAGACTATGTTATGAAGAAACAGCAATTTTGTGAGGTGAATATCTTTGCTAAGGTTACCCAGCTAATTGATAATTAACCCAGCTACCTAGCTGTTATTTTAGGACTCAGCCTCCCAGGCCTGTGTGCTTAATTACCAATATTAACTGCCTTTTTTGGCAGAGGATGCTAGTTATTTTCTTACCTGTCCTCAATTAATATCCCCTAATAAAATAACTCTGGGATTTAGCTGGGTACTCTGCCATCCCAAATAAAGACAATTCCTAGTCCCCCTTTAGGTATGTGTCCATATGGTTAGGCTCTGGCTAATGGGATATGAGTGGAAGTGACATATATGAATTCTTGGTCATGCCCTTAAAGGAAAAGGGAATTCCCTTTTCTCCTTTAACTCTTGTTGGATGGAGGCCATTATGGTGTGCCATCTTGAAACTTAAAGGTGATTGTGATATCCTTGGACATGTGGAAGAAAATCACAGAAAGAACTTGAACCCCTGACTTGACAGGTACTGTGGACTGCTTATGCAAATGCAGATAACTAAATGAGAGAGAAATAAACTCTGAGACCACATTTTGGGACTTGACAGCAACTAAATGCGTATCATAACTAAAACAACTTTCTTTCAGCTCACTGTTTTAAAAGACTGTAGTCAGGAGTAGTCTGTGCTCAGACTACTGGATCTCAAGCAGTTTTGGGAAAGTACCTTTTATCCTTGGTGATCCAGCCTGATAGGTTCCAGGAGTTCTTACCTCAAGGAACCCCATTTGGCTGGGCCCATTTGTATATGTAATAGCTTATGGGCCATTTCAGGGAGGTGAATAAAATATAAACTATAAGAAGTTGCAATTCCATAGTTTGAATCTACTAACCAGGTTTCTGAGCATGTAGACCCCTAAACTTGTCCCTTTTTCTCTGGCCCCAAGGTGTAAAGGGACATTCAGGTGTTTTCACATAAACTATTTTTGGTCTTTGGTGCTGGTTACCAGCTTCCACTTATAATTTCCTGTTTCTATAGATAACAGATTCTGAGCTGTTATAAGAAATATATTTGAGATTGTTAAAAGGTCCTTTAAGTATTGTATATGGTCCATTGGTAATGTTTTTAATTAATACCCAGGTTTGGGCTGATTTTGCTTCTTGAGATTAAAAAGTACTGAGAACTGTAAATTGTGAGTATTTGAATAAAAGTATTATATGATTTGAATTTAATCAGTGAATAATAATAATCACAATGGCTAGCTATAAAAAGTACTAAGTACGTGCCAGTTGCATTTCAGATGTTTACATATATTATGTCATTTAATTCTCACTCTGACCCCACAAAGAGGTAATACTAAAATCCCATTTTCCAGATAAGAAATTGAAGCCTTTATGATTATGTTGAAAAGAGCCACAAGCTTCTGAGCTGTCTAATTTATTGAAGGCAGAAGACTCTGGAATAACATCAACGACAAATGCTATTTATAAAGTGCTTCCTATGCATGTATATATATAGAGCGATTTATGAAATAAATATTAGTACCATTTACAAATTAAAGAAATTGGGAAATAGAAAGTTCCCATAACTTGGCCATAGCCACATAGCTCAGAAGAACTGTATCCAGTGTTCAAGTTCAAGTCTGACTGCAAGTCCTGGACTCAATGAACTAGCTGTGCTATACTGATCTTTACCGTGGAGATGTTTCTGATTATCATATTCAGTTCTTAATGAGATATAGATAATATGGACTTTTTTGTGATGCAGTATGTGTTATAAAAACAAATCTTCAGTTCCATTGAAATTTGTTTTTATATCGTATCTTTTCATTGCTACTGTACAAAAGGTCATACTTAGCTAAATATGGGGAAATTTTATCTATGACCTAATTTGCTTAATAAATCCATTTAGTGTTCAGAGGATGAAAAACACTTATACAACCTAGCAAGAAGCAAGAATCCTCAAAAGGGATAAATTAGGAGAGTCATATTTGGAATTTTACAAATGTGATAAACACTTATTAGAAAAATGAAACTCAGACAGATGTGCCCTTAGACTAATTGGACAAAAATCCTTGAAAATCTCAGTGGTAGGCATAACTGGAAAAGACAGATGAAAAAATAAGAATATACAAAAGGGACTGCAACTAATGTTTTGTATACAAAATGCATTGCACTTGTTAAACACTGAGGAGCCATAGGGTCTAAATGCGGAAATGTCCTCAGATCAATTGATAAAAGTCCTTGAAAGATGCAGAAGAAAGAGAGACCTGAAAGAATATGAACTTTCTCAAAATGGGCTGGAACTGTCATTTCAGTTTTGACATACTTGTTTGATATTAAGAATTTTAGGCCAATGTATCATATGGGAATTGGCTTCAAGAGACTGTGTTGGCTCCCTTCTTCTCAATCTTTCAAATCTGTGCTCAAATTTCTTCCCATCCACGTTGACACTATCAGTGTTAAAAATACTCTTTATTCTTACAGAAGTAACCTTAGTAGCCTACAGGTGGCTTCCTCATCCCTTATCTATCTTCTGCATTGCGATTTTTAAAAACTGCAAGAGGGTTGGGTTCCTACTTTCTCTTAAACTCTTGTAGAGGGTTTCCATCACCTTCTTGATAAATTCTGCCTCCTTGGCTCAGCATAAAGAATCCTCTGTGATTTGATTCTTGCCCATTTTCCATCTTCTTATTCTTCTTTTTCCTGAAATTCAACTTCAGTCCAACGATGATGGACTGCTATGGACTACTACTATCAAGACAAAAATGCAGTAAATACTGACAGGAAACTTAAAATATGCCAAATCCTGGAAAAATTACAACAAATATATTGTAAATGCATCACTTGGCTCCCTGGGTTTACAAAGAGTAAGCTGAAACCTCAACAGTGAATGATTATCCTGACATAATGATCTATGTGCACTTTGTTTCATCCCCAAATATATTCTAATTTGAATGATAATCCAGATGATCATTTTATTTATAGGCTATAGTATAATCAGCTGTTGATAATCAGAGAATAAGGATCACCATCTTCCCAGCTTAAGATCACTCATGTCTTAAAGCCCTTCACCTTCACTTCTCTACCCAGCCAATTCTAAATTTATAGGATATTACTTCATTTCTGTTATGAAATTATTTATTCGAACTCATATGGCTTTAAATAATAAGGTCGCTTCATTGGTAGGCACAATAGGGAAACCCACACGTTTGGTTGATCAGTAATTTAGTGCTGTCATTGCAGATCTCTTCTCTCTCCTTTTTTTCTTATTTTTCATTCTGTCTTCTTACGCGTGAGCTTTGTCCCAAACTGTACCTCCCACCTGATGACAGAAGGCTGCAGCCACTCCAGGCTTTATGAGCACCTGTACCCCAGGCCACTCCAGCATCCCTAGCAAAGTTCTGAAGTCCACTTGGCATGGACTTACTTGGGTCACATGCCCTCCCTAATCCAGTCAATCTTTATCACACTTCCTGGGCTTCCCGGAGGTAAAGCAGAGAAAAAGAAAATAATAGATGCAGGTTGAGAACCAGTGAGTTTGCAGCCCACAGTAGAATCCTCATCTACTTTGCAGCTAAACCTGGCCACGTTATTGGAGCCTCAGACTTGAGACATATCGTGTGTGTTGGGGTGGGGGTGTTTATCCTAAAGAACTATTAATTTGCAGCTTTTTGGGTGAAGGAGAGGAGTTTGGGAGCCAATGTGATGAGTGAGTGAAGATAGCATTTGTTCTGTTCCTGAAGCCAAACAGATTTGAGTCTTGGACCTGGTTGTGAATCTCTTAATTGCCTTTGAAGTTTGGCCAAGGTAATTACAGGTGCTCCTCCACTCCTGATATCAGTATGTCCTGATAAGCCAGTTGTAAGTTGAAAACACTAAGTAGAAAATGCATCTAATATACCTAACCTATGAACACGATAGCTTGGCAATATAGCACACTGTAGGGTACCAGGAGGTGGTCTTCATAATTACGTGGCCGACTGGGAACTGTGCCTCACTGCTGCCCCCCAATATCCCAAATCACTAGCTCTGGAAAAGATCAAAATCCAAAATTTGAAGTATAGTTACTACTGAATGCGTTTTGCTTTTGTACTGTCATAAAGGAAAAAGGAAAAAAAAAGTCAAACTATCATAAGTTGGGGAACTTCTGTATTCTCTGATCCCCATTTCTCCTAATCTGTGACTTTGGGATGACTTTCCCAAGTAACTCCCCAATATGCACAGACTAAGTCTCAAGCTTGATGCTCTAATAACGTAATTGGATTTGGTTGCCAGGTGGACAGAGGTTCTGCTGACTACAGACTTACTGATTGTTGTTTTTGTTCTGTGGGAAAGAAATAAGATGATGGATATGAAGGGCCTAGTATAGTGCCTGGTGCAGAGTAAAGAATAAATGTAAGTTTCCCAAAGGAAAGAAAAAAGCACATAAGCAAACAAGGAAAAATGTAAGTTCCCTTTGTCTAGTCACTGACTTGACTCTGAGGTCACCAGCATAATGATTTTCCTCAGGTCACTCAGGCCATTGGTAGAGCTGTGGCAACTCCTTTGCCTCTTTACATAGTGGGGAAGGTACCTTGTGAAGTGGGAAAAATGATTCATTAATATTTCCCACCCCAACATTATCCGTTTACTTTTGCATCAGTAATAGATAAAAGACTGAGCTTCCCCCAAATCCTGCGGATGGGATCATTTCCCTCTTATCCAGAGAGGCTTCAGCCATTGAGTTTGGCCCAAATGTTGATCCTTTCCTGATGCCTCTGGAAACGATAGCTACTTATTCATTTCTCACCAAGACCGAAAGCAATTTTGCTGTAGGGGAGCCCATTAGCTCATTCAAATTAAATTTCCAGACTTTAAGTCAAGAATCTCAAGGTCACGAGGCCATGCAGCATCAGCAAGATATTTGATTAATTTTTGGTTTCGGCTCTCGACACCCAGCCTTGGCAACATTTATGTTCACTGCTTTCCCTTGTCCCCAACCTAACATCTCTTATTGGTCAACTCAGACATGTAGAAATAGCAACATAAACAATGCTTCAGTGAGCCCCTCCAAGCTGTTCAGGCCAGGAATGACTCATCAGCGTGGGGTGGCTCTCTTTGCCTCTGGTGATCTCACCATGAGTTACAAGTGACTAAGCTCAGGGGAAGCCCTCTCTCCGGGATAATTAGTCTTCCTTCAGCTCCAATGAATTAACTCGTCTATTTTATTGTACCCTTTGGTTGCAATGGCTATTAAGTTATCAAACAAGCAAATTATTACCGCAGGTCTACAGCAGATTATTTTGAAGCCTACTGTGTGAGCAGGACTGAAGTCATTAGGGAAATGTAGTCTATAGCTTCATGATTGGGGAGATAATTATTATTTTTTCATTTGCGGAAAGGAAAATAGATCTGCATTTCTTTCTGATCATGAAGATTGTGAAGATGAACTCCCATATGTCAAATATCACAGAGAATCACAAGTAGGAATGAAGAAATCTTAAAAAAGAACAGGAAATCAAGGGCTGGGCCTATAGCTCAGTGATAGAGTGCTTGCCTAGCATGTGTGAGGCACTGGGTTTGATCCTCACTACCAGATTAAAAAAAAAAATAAAGGTGTTGTGACAATCTACAATTAAAAAATATATTAAAAAGAGAACAGGAAATCATGAGGAAAAAGCAACAGTAATCCTAAATCTCACCCCCAGAGATGGTCACTGGTAACAATTTTCTCTCTGAGGTCCAGACTTCCTTTACCTTTTCTCTGATTTTGCATCACTGGAATCACATCAGAAGTCTTTGGTACTCAAATAGTATTGCTGGTTCTCAAATGTCCCAATTTACACATTGACTGACGATACCTGAAAGCAGGCCAGAAAGACTAAAAGAAGTCCATGGAGAGAATGGATTTCTAGATCCTAAAATAAACTGGCAACCCTTCAAGATTGACTTTAGAGACTATGTAGAGTGAGGATCCAGGGTGGTAGAATCCAGGAATCAACAAAGCAGGAGAAGCCTTGGGGGCTGGAAGCTGTCTTGGAGGGTGAGTGTGGGAAGTGGTTGTGGTGGCTGGAGGCAGAGGGAAACCAGAGGCAAGAGGAAATCTTTTTTTTCCCCCTTAAATTTTTAATTGTTGATGGACCTTTATTTGTTTATTAATTTATATGTGGTGCTGAGACTCGAACACATGGGTCTCATACATGCTAGGTAAGCACCCCAGCCTCGTGAGGAAATCTTTAGGGGTTCAATTCTTGCCTCTTTACCCCACCTGCTTTTGGATAATCAATGCCTAATTCCACTAGGGTTGGGCTACTAGTGTTAGTGATCACCCTGTGGGTGAGAGGCTGGTGGTAATAGGTAAGGACCAACTATTCACCACTCCTCTCCAACCTTTGGACTAGTACATTGCAAACCAGGGATGTGCCTCCTCCCCACACTCTCTGGTGAAATAGCAAAAGCCAAGAGTGGTGGTTTTATTGTCTTGGAGTTATCTGCTCTGGGAGTCTTAGTAAGATTTTTCATTGCTGTGTCCAAAAGACCTGAAAAGAACAATGTAGAGAAGGTGAAATTTACTTTGGCTCACAGTTTCAGAGGTCTCAGTGCATAGATGGCTAATTCCATAGCTCTGGTGAGTCAGAACATCATGGCGGAAGGGTATGGTAGAGGAAAACAGCTCAGGACATGGAAACCAGGAAGCAGAGTTCTCACCAGGGACAATATATAAATCCCAAAGGCATGCCTCCAGTGAGCTACCTCCTGCAGCCATACCCTACCTGCCTGTAGTTACCACCCAGTTAAATCACATCAGTGGATTAATCCACTGATTAGGTTGTAGCTCTCATAACCTAATCATTTCACCTCTGAACATTTCTTACATTGTTTCACACATGAACTTTTGGGGGATACCTCATATCGAAACCATAACAGAGTCTTCACTTCCCCTCTCCATACTCTTTGTAGCAATGACAAAGAAGGACCTGACAGTTGAACTTTTCAGTTCATGTGGCCAGACAAGCTGGCTGAACCTCTTGGGAAGCATGAGCTCACAAGCCAGAATAACTGGACATCAGAGGAACACAAATTTCCCCCAAAGAGAGATAATACAAAATTGGTTAACATTTACCATCTGAAGCAAAAGTATTGGAACAGATGGAAAGAGAATTTAACATAAGCATGACAAATATACTTAAGGAAATAAGGGAAGATGTTGGAAACCATAAAACAGAATCAACTAAAAAATATTAGATTTGAAAAACAGAGTTGAATGAAGGGGAAGTTACCATTTTCTTTTATAGCAGAATATGAGTGTGGATACAGTCTAAAGAGTTTAAAGAGTGAGGGCGGGGGGCATGAGTCTGAAGCAATGCATGCACCTCTAACCTTCTGTTTCTATTCTTTTGGCCCGATTCTCATTAACAAACACAATCTTGGCTAAATTTGGAGATCAGTTCATTTGTCTTATTCTCTTCTTGAAGTTATTATTATTGATACCAAATAATTTTGCTATATTAGATGTACTTTTCACCTTGTGATTGTTTTTCAAATGTTTACTTTAGTTAACTCATTGGTAAATAAGATACTACCACTTTTATCTATAGCAGGTGATATTTCTTTATTCCATCCAGCCACCCTGCATTTATTTGAAGAGTGATTGTCCCAGTAGGATCCAGTAAAGATGGAAATAAAACATATCCCCTGCCCTTGAGGGATATATTTTAGTGATAGTTAAACCTACATATGACTATGTCATATTCTGTTCAAGGTCACAAAGCTGGCTACTGGTAAGGTTAGGACTCAAACATGGGCTATGTTGACTGTTAGACTCAGTTCTATCCCTGGTGCATTGTGCAATGTTTATATGAGTGTTTCATGAAAGATGTATACACATTTGTACATTTCTAGTAATGTGTAATTCAGGAGCAAAAGCTTAAACATGTTTATTGCTTATCTCACCAACCTCAGCTCTCCATGAAGACTCATAAAACCCTGTGTTAGCAGTCTTTCAAAGTTTTGTGCATACACAGAGTAAGTTATTCCGCTGCAGGAATTTAAAAACCAATGGAGCGATCTTTGAATTCCTGGAAGAGAATCAGTGCTTTAAAATGTCTGTACAGTAAAAATAAATCAAGCCCAAGGTCATTCCTGATTTAGCTACAAAATCATAGTAAAGACTTAGCATTTTTATAGGATATATACGCTAGCTAAATTTCTACAGATTGATGATTGCTACATTTAGCAATCCTGGAGAGTTGACTTCTGTTTGAGGAAGATAGTTTCCTAATTTGAGATTGGGGAAAAATTAGGGATTATTGGTTCCTGCTGTTTTGTTGTTGGCTCATTTATATTTGAATTCCCTAAAGTAATTAGCTTTATAGTATATTGCTAGACTTTTCTTCCAAACACTCTAAGAATATCTGAAACACAAAGTGTTATCTGAGTCCTATGTTAAATTTAATTAACATATGGCACTTGTGTAATGAATATATTTCATAAAATGTTAGGCAAATTTCACCCCCCAAGCTTTTTTTGCACATGCTTTGGATATGGTTAACACATTTATAGACACTTTACTTATTATATGCCAGCCCTGTTACCTGCTAAGTGTAAAAGATACATGGTAGGCAAAAGCAGAAGAGATTCTTTCCCTCTTGTAGCTTATAGTAAGAAGAGGGAAGAAAATCTTAAGCAAATGATCACACAAAGAGATGTGAAATTGCAGTTGTAACAAGAGCCATAGGGAGGAGGGTACCCCATGTCACCAGAGTGTATCAAGAGTGTAGATCAATAGGTTGGATAGTTTGGATTTCCCCAAAGAGGTGAGATCAGCATCCTCTTTTTCTACTTCCTAGCTATATGAGCTGATTTGTGAACCCCCAAAATTTATTTGTGGAAATTTTAACCACCAGGACCTCAAAATATGACAATATTTGGAGATAAGACCTTTAAAGAACTGATTAAGACAAGATGAGGTCATATGTGTTGGCTTTAATTCAGTATGACCCCTGTCCTTACGAAGAGAATTTTAGGACCCCATACAAAGACAGAGGGATGATTCTGTGAAGATACACAGAGAAGGTGGCCATCTGTCAATCCAGGAGAGAGGCCTCAGAAGCAAAAAAACCTGCTGACGGCTTGACTTTGGACTTTAGCCTCCAGAAGTTTTGGAAAATAACTTTTTATTGTTGAAGCCTTTCAGTCTGTGATTTTTTATTTCAGAAGTTCTAGAAAGCAAATACAATGAAACTTGTTTATTTGTTGTTTGATTGCTTTGTCTGTTTCCCCCACTGGCTTGGAAGACAGAATCTGTCTTGTATTTCAGCATCTAGCCCAGTGCTGAACAGAATATTTGGTCAACAAATATTTGTGGCCTGTTGGCAAGAAACACTAAGTGTGTGACACCATGTAGGTTGGGCTTTGACTGCCACTTGTTTGCCTGTGGAATCCTGAGGTACGTGCTCCCCTTGGGTGTGCTGTGGGCACTTCCTCAAATTCACACGCAACTACTCACTTCATACTTTTTCATGGAGAAGCAGCATCTCGATGAATCTCCCTTGGGGTGGGGTATTCATTCCTTCTCCCGTTTTTGCAGGTGGGACATTCTCCAGCTTCTGGTGGAATAGAGTCTCTGGTTTGTCTATCTTTCTGATAGATCCTGGTGGAAGGGCTGTTTCTTCTACTTTTATCTATAGCAGGTGATATTTCTTTGTTCCATCTCCTGGTCAGAGCTGTGCTCTGCTCTGCTCTCCTTGTTCTACTTCCTAGGAGTTCACAGACCACACGTGTCTCCAGTCGTCCTATCTGCTTTGGTCTTAGGGGTCTTTATTCAATGACTATGCCCAGTTTTCACTTAGAAGAAGGAAACAGTATTTTGCTCTGTAGGATGATATCCTCCCCCCACTTTTTCTCCTCCTCGATATCTTGAGATAAATAAAATTTGGGGTCTTTGAAATCTGACAATTTTGAATTTTGGGAATTTACTTAATTTTAAGCTTATGTTTTTCTCTATTTAAAAGGAAATGGTAATTTTATGAATTAAAAGACATAGTGCTTATCACTCTTCCTACTCAATAGAGTCCTCAAAACATTAGCCATAGCAATCAGGGAAGAAAGTGAAATCAAAGGGATACAGATAGGAAAAGAAGAGCTCAAATTTCCTGTTTGCCAATGACATGATCCGATTTTTGGAAGACATCCTCTGCCACACACATAAATCACTCTACCAGAAGACTTCTAGAGCTTATAAATGAGTTCAGCAAAGTAGCAGGATACAAGATCAACACCCGTAAATCAATAGCTTTCCTATACTCCAGCAATAATTCAGTAGAGGGAGAAATCGGGAAAACCATCCCATTTACAATAACCTAAACAAAACAATGACAACAAAAACACACAAAAAACTTGGAAATTAATGTAACTATGGAGGTAAAAGAGCTCTACAATGAAAATTATAGAACACCAAAGGAAGAAATTGAAGAAGACCTTAGAAGATGGAAAGACCCACTATGTTCTTGGATAGGCAGAATTAATATTGTCAAAGTGGCCATACTACCAAAAGCTATACAAATTCAATGCAATTTCAATCAAAAATATCAATGACATTCTTCACAGAATTAGAAAAAATAATTTTTAAATTCATTTGGAAGAATAAGAAACCCAGAATAACCAAAGTAATACTAAACAAAAGCTAAGCAGGAGGCATCACAATACCTTATCTGAAATTATACTACAGAGGTATCTGAAATTATACTAGAGAGGTATAGTAACAAAAACAGCATGATGTTAGCATCAAAACTGACATGAAGACCAATGGAACAGAATGGAAGACACAGAAACAAATCCACATACCCACAGCCATCTGATACTTGACAAAGGTGCCAAAAATATACTTTGGAGAAAGGAAGCCTCTTTAACAAATGGCACTAGGAAAACTAAATAGGGATCTAATTTCATTTTTCTACATATAGCTCTCTCTCACCCTGCACAAAACTCAAATCAAAATGGATCAAAGACTTAGGAGTTAGAACATCAACCTTGCAACTGCTAGGAAAAAATATAGCATTTTATTCACGACCCTCTAAGCACAATAAATAAAACCAACAAGTAGGATGTCATCAAACTAAAAAGCTTCTGCACAGCAAAGGAAACGAGTATGAAGAGAGCCTATGGAAAGGGAGAAAATCTTGGCCAGCTACTCCTCTGATAGGGGACTAACATCCAGGATATATAAAGAACTCAAAAAAACTTAACACCAAAGAAACAAATGATCCAATCATATGGGTAAAAGAACGGAAGAAGCTTTCCAAAAGAAGATCACAAGTGGCTAACAGATACATGAAAAATGTTCAACGTCTCTATCAATCAGGGAAATGCAAATAAAAACTAAGATTTCATCTCACTTCAATTAGAATGGCAATGATCATGAATACAAACAATAATAAATGCTGGTGAAGTTGTGGGGAAAATAGCTACACTTGTACTGTTGGTGGGAATGCAGATACTTGTGCAATATATACTTGTGCAACCACCACAACAACATATACTAGTGCAACCACTCTGGAAAGTGGTATGGAAATTTCTCAAAAAACAGGAATGCAAACACCATATGACCCAACTATTTCACTCCTCAGTATTTCTCCAAAGGATCTAAAATCAGTATGCTATGGTGATACAACCACCTTAATGTTTATAGCAGCACTATTTCACAGTAGCTGAATTACGGAATCAACCCAGATGTCCATAAGTAGATGAATGGATTAAGAAATTGTGGCATATATGTGCAATGGTGTTCTACTCAGCCATAAAGAAGAATTTAATTATGCATTTGCTGGTAAATGGATGGAAATAGAGAATATCATGCTAAGTGAAATAAATCAAGCTCAGAAACTCAAAGGTTGAATGTTTTATATGCAGAAGCCAGAGTAAAATAAAGGGGGATGGAAGGATAGGATATCAAAAGATGTAGGGAAGACCAGTGATGTAGAAGGAGGAGACTAAGAGGCAGAGTGGAGGAATGGGAAAGGGAAGCAATGCGGAATGAACTCTTGAAAAATTGTTATGCACCTATATAAATATACCACAGGGAATCTCACCTTTATAAGTAGAAAGGACCAATCACATGTAAATAAATAGATGAGTGAAAGGAAGTCTAGTAGAGTAAGAGGAAGGAGAATGAGGAAGGGGAGGGAAGAAAGGAGGGTAAAGGGAAGATCACGGACTGAAATAGAATTCTGTGCATGTATGGGTTTGTGGGATGAACCCAGCTACTATGTGTAACTATAAAGCTCTACTAAAAAATTAAAAGATATGGTACACCTAATAATTTATAAATAAATTTAAGAAATGATGATAACGTTATTTTTGGTCTCTTTTAGTACTAGGGACTGAGCATGGAGACACTTTGCCACTGAGTTATATCCTCAACTCTTTTTAGTTTTTATGTTGAGACAGGGTCTCGCTAAGTTGCCCAGGCTGGCAAACTGGTGATCCTCCTGCCTCAGCCTCCTGAGTCACTGGGATTACAAACATGTGCCACAGCCCCTAAATGGCGACCATGGTCCCCCTCCCCCTCCCCCTCCCTTTTCCCCTCCTCCCTTGAATCACCTCTACATAGAGAAATAATATAATGAATCATCACTCATGAGACTTTTTGCTGTGTGTGTGTGTGTGTGTGTGTGTGTATTCTTAGATGATGATGTACTTTCTGTTCACAGATAATTGTTTTCCGTCTTCTTTAGAAGTTCTTTTATCCTCTAGTTAATCTGTTTAACAGCTTTTGCTACGGTTCTCTAACAACATCTGGATTTGAGATTTCTGTGTCCTTTTTACTCCCATGTATGAAACGCAAATGCAATAAAACTCAGTGAGATTAATTGGAAGAAAGAGGTTGGGATCTAATTTAATACAAACTTGTCAGCCATTTCAAGACAATTGTATTTTTATTATTTTTAACGTCTTATGGTAACTCAAATTAAACTAACTGTTGGGAAGCAAAGTCTTTTGGGATCTATTTTGATGACTACAAGAATATTTAAGGGAATGCTCTAGTTGTAAACATATACTTGTCAAAAGCTTTTTTTTTTCTTAAATGGGGCAGTTAGTTTCCCTTTAAGTTTATGTTGTAAGGAAATGTTGCCACCTTGGTTGTCAGAAGTACAGAGAGAATGATAGACTGCAACGAAGCTACCTTTAATTTACTTGAAGTCAAAATAAACATTTATAGTTTCTGCCATCTATTTGGCGACTGCCATGTGTTAGGACCTAATGTAGTTTTATTTCATGAAAATATTCACAATTTCCTGATGGCATGATCTCGATTCTCCCATGAGGTAGATCAAACTCATAGGTTACGTAATTTGCCCAAGTTAATACAGCGAAGAGGAGGAGCTGGAGTTTGATCCACTTCTCATTAGCTTCAAAGCCCACACCCTTTCCTCTCTTCCTTGCTTCAACCTCGTAGCTGAGGAAAACCTCAAGGTGGCTGCTTGTCACCAGATAGAGTGAGGACACTGGGAGAGGAAAATCCAAGTACCGTGGACCAGAGAGGAAGGAAGAGCAAGGTTCCACTCACTGACTGAGCCCAAGGATGCTGCTAAAGGCCTGCCAGAGAGAGGCTCATGGGCCATGAGGGAGAGTTGGGAAAAAGTAGAACAGTCTGTCCAGTAAAAAGTGGGCAAGTGTTTCTATGGGGTCAGAAATGCTCTCAAAAAACTGTACAGAGAAGAGCAGGTGGAAATCTGAGCCCCGGAACTAACCTGGCTGGGTTCAAGTCCCAGCTGTCACCAGGAGCTTCTGAAGTGCTTTAACTTCTATTCCTTACATTTCTTCAGATGCAAAATGAACACATCTTGTAGATATTAGAGGGACTAAACTGTAGGAGATGATGCAGGTAAAGCATTTATCATGCTGCCTGGCACATTTTGGTTTCTATGTGTCAACACAGAAAAATGTTCCTTTTTTTTTTTTTTTTCCACCCGTGGTTGGGTAAACGATTTTCTTAAGGGTTAGTCACTGTGCCAGTCAGTTTTCTAATACTATAACACATACCTGGAATAATCAACTTATAAGAAAAAAATGGTTGGTTTGGGCTCAGTGCTGGAGGTTCCAATCTGTGATTGGTTGGCCCATGGCTTTTAGGCCTGCGGTGAAGCAGCCCATCATGGTGGGAGCACATAGTGGAGCAGAGCTGCTCACCTCAGGGCTGGGAAGCAAAAGGGAGTGAGGAGGGGGCTGGGTTCCCTCAGTCCTTCTAGGGTAAGCCCCCGTGATGCCAAGGTCTCCCACTAGGTGCCACCTCTTACGTGTTCCACCACCTCCCAATATTGTCACATTGGGCACCAAGCCTTTAACATATGGACCTCGGGGCACATTCCACAGCCAAACCTTGGTAGTCACGATCTTAACACACAGCCCATGCTTCTGTTCTTCCCAGCTCTTTATAAAACCCTGATCTTCCCTCCCAGACCTTTTATGAGGGTAGTGAAAATTGAATGGAAATGCGATTTTTTTTTTCCTAAAATTTTTCCAAGTCACTGCACTTTTGCTAGTTCAAAGATGATAGGTTTTGTTCTTGACTCCTCTAGTTTCTTGACCGGGCCATCCCAAGCCATTCTGGGCATGCTTGTACCTTTGTCTCCCTCAGACGTGGTGTCGGAATTTCCCATTCCTGGCAGTGCAGGGTGACTCTGTCTGGGCTCTCCCGGTTTCATCCTTGCCTTGCTATTGGGAGTGGGGAATCAGATCTCAAGGTAACATTCCAAGGTAACATTGCTCATTCTGTTTTTTCCTTTCTTGCCCATTTTTTCAACCTCTCTGCTCCTTCTCTGTAATCCATAAACACAATCTAGTCTGGTTTTGAAAAATTATTCTTCGATTTTGCATGGACTTGTAGGCACTTTTAATGAAGTTTCTGTGCTTTCACATATCAGATCCGTGAAGGTGTGGTCAACCATTGCTGGCCATCTACTTCATAAACCTCTTAACGAGTCCCATTTCTTTCCATCTACTGGAATACCCCATCACCACTACCTCCTTTCTGCACCCTCCACAACACCTGTCTATCATGCATCCATCTTTTGAGACACTGTCAATGTGATCTCCTTTACTGGTTATTTCCTAAACCTACATAGAGAGAGTTGCAAAAATATTCCCCCCAGAACCTGTATCAGTGATACAGCATGATGATGAACTGGTAGTGACCTTGACTTAATCTTATTTTAATACTAACTTTAATAAATTACATATGGCTCAGTCTTAAGAAATGTGTTGAGATGAATTCAGAGCTCACATCTGGAACCTGTTAGGAGTATTCTGATCAATAAGCAAGGTCTTTCCTGGAATGGGAGGAGGGAGGATGGTACCTGAGCCAGTGTGAGCTGTTTTTGTTTTGCATAAGGAGGCCCATCATAGCAGCTATGCAATATTAGTTGACTCATTTGTTATTTATTTGGGAAATAATAATCATACAGTCAACCCTTCATATCCTTAGGGTTCCTGTCCATGAATTCAATCAGCCAAGGACTGAAAATATTTAAAAAAAATTGTACTGAACAGGAACAGACTTTTTCCTTGTCATTATTTCCTAAACGAGATAGAATAACTACTATCTCCATAGTATTTGCTCATCTTAGGTATTATTAAGTAATCTAGAGAGGATTTAAAGTGTTTTGGAAAATATGCAAATACTATTTTATAAAAGGGACTTGAGACTTGAGGATTTTGACATCCTGAGGGGTCCTAGAACCAACAATTCATGGATGCTGAGGGATTACTGTGTATGACTGGTGGGGTTCAAGGTGATATTTTGATACATGTATACCTTGTGGAAAGATTAAGTCAAGGTCACTACCAGTTCATCACTCACTTTTTTGTATACTTACCAATCTGAATACTAACTTTTTTAGTAGGTCTCTGGCTTTCACCCCAGCAATAAACACAAGTTTCAGCTTTCATTAACCCTTCAGCTTTTGCTGAAAGAATGGATGCTTTCCTACTTGTAAGTTACCCTTTCTCTGCCTTGGTTTGCACAATCCCAAAGCTTGACCCAATATGGAGAAGTTTTCAAACCATTTTACCACAGAAATCTTAACCCACATGAAATCTCACACTGAAGCCAGATATGCAGAATGCAAATTTAAAAAAAATGTTGTTTTGGTTGAAGGAAGAGGAAGATGGTGCCAAGCTTTGCCATCCTGAGCTCTTTATCCATCCTGCCTCCTGAACTGTCTGAAATAGGAGCAGTGGTGAGTGGACTTTGTGGTATTGAGGGAGATATAGGATGTAGGCAGCTAGGGCAAGATGGCGAGTGAGGATGTCCAGAGCAGGGCCAGAACAAAGCATGGAGAGGCTCTTCCAATGAGGTCGCCTTCCTGGTTGATGAAAGTGCTCGTGGACACAAGCTGGGACCCAATCAGGCACTTCTGTGCTCAAGCTCTTAAACGGGGGGTCCAATAGAAAATCTAAAGCAGATGTGAGGGGGCACCAATCAATAATATCGAGGTGCACATGAACAGGGGAGGAGATAAGAAAAGGAGGAAATTCCAGAGTCCATAAAAAGAACAAGCCAAAACTCCCCCACCGGATTCCCAGCTCTGGGGCCCCTTCTCTACAGAGAAGTCTCTCTCTCTATCTTTGTTGCCTTTGGAATAAACCTGCTGCTTGTTTGCTATCTCTGTGTCCTGTTCTTCAGTTCTTTGCTGAACAAAGACAATGAGTCCAGCACCTCTCGACAGTAACAGTACCAGCATCAGCTTCACCTGGGTACTTGTTGGAAATGCAGTCGATTTTCTACCTTCCATCTACTGAATCAGAATCTCTGGGAGCAGTGCTCAGTGGCTCAAATTTGAATAGCCCTCCAGGTGATTCTCAGGTATGTTAAGGTTTGAGAACCATGGCACAAGAGCTCTTTGGAGACTTTATTAAGAAAGAAGTCTCTGGCGCTCTAGAATGTTCCATTTTTCATTAATGCACTGTAAGAATAGTCTTGAAACAGAACTGCCATCTTGTGCTATTAACCCATAGGGCTAGAACATGACTAGTGGCTGCAAGTCACTAAATTTGCCTCCTGTTTAAGAACTGGCCAAATAGAACCCGAACTTTCAGTTGGATAAGTGCAGGCCTCGTGCTGCAGGCAGGGTAGGCTGTGGGAGGAACCTGGGGCTGCAACTGGAAACCAGAGGTGGAGCCCCCAGGGTGCAATGGCTGTTGCCACTCCACAGCTCCTCCTCCCCAGGGATTCTGCCAGCCATGGACAGTGAAAGCCACACTGGTCTAGGGGGATGTGGAAGTTTTTGTTGCAGTAGTAGCAGAATCTAATTATTTTTCTCTGAATTTTTGTGACTAGGTATGAATTGCTTTCTGACATCAATGTAAAAGATTGCTGGAGAGCTTGGACTGGGACCTTAAGATGAGCAGGAAATAGAGCTAGACATATTTGTATTGAAACCCACAAATCCCCTTGCCTTAAGGCTGCTCAGAAAGCAGTTGGAATAGAGGCGTCCCAGAGGCTTTACCTCAGATACCTGGAAAGGGGTCACCATCTTGTAAAGATCTCAAGTATGGAAGGTAGAATGATACCAAGAAGCCGGAGGAAAACAGAGCCTTAGGTCAAGATGGAGAAAGCAGCAATGAGCCCCAGAAAAACCCCTCTCAGAAAAACAGACCCTACAAGCCTTCATTAGTGGAGGCCAAAATTCAGCTAGACCAAGATCCTATGAATAAGTGCCAGAAATCTGTGGTGAAGGCCTCATGGAACCAAGCCAGGGCCAATCTGGGCAGCTCCTCCTCCTCTTGGAAACAGATTGTCCTTTAAAGCTTTGGTAGTGATTCATATGCTGAGACAGGTGTCAAGATCCCTCAGCTGTGGTGCAGGTGTGGCATCCACAGTTGACATTTCATCTGACTGGTGTGGCTTTCTGTAACCTGGAAGGACCTACTCACAATGAATGGATCCTAGGCTTCCTTCATCTCTTGCTGCATCTTCATCTATGACAAACCTGCTTCATGTCACTTGTTGCATATGAGTGTGTTTTGTCTCAGCAGACCCACTCGAGTTGGTTACCAGTGCACAGTGAACTTGCTTCACAGAAAGGAGGATATAGGAGGCTTGCTTGGAGCCAAGATAAGCTCAAACCAGTATCCAAATAATTCAATGCGATATATGGTCTTGGTCTAGTGTTAATGGATACTAGGATTATGGGTTAATTGACAGGTGGGTTATGTGTTTACAAAAAGAATATGAAGAAGTCAGGTGATGGGTGTCAAAAAAAATGTGGAGGTAAATCTCTTTGAGATCACTATTCATATTTTGGGTGAACTTCTGAGATAGCTTATTTATGGAAAAAAAGGTAAAGATATTGGAATTAGGAGAGTAGGAAAGGAAAAGATATTGGAAATGCTAGTGCCTGCATTCAGAACTCCTTGCAAGATTATCATTAGTGGACCTTCTGAGATGTTTGTATAGTATTAGAAGAACTCTCTTTTCTTACTGGAGATAGAAAATTTTAGAAGACAGTAATGGAAGTGACAAGGCATATACCTTTCCAGTCTGGGAAGGATGATAAACTAGTGCCCGTATTTGTCTATAGCCACAGTGGCTTCTTTATTCCAATGGATGTCTTCTCTCTTGGAGCCAGAGCTGAAAGTGGATTCAAAGAAGAAAGAAAGCCTATTTCTAGACTATGACTAGAAGACTATGGTGAAGCCACGGGAGGAGCATAAAATCACCTGCTTCACCAGTCTGAGCTTAGCCAACTGACTTTCATAGGAGACATTGTCAAGGGTAAATTCACAATCAACATGAATTATTTAGTGTGCTTCTGCCTGAAACCTTAGATCCTGGTGCTCTCAGTGGGCTGAATGATGACCACATGGATCCAGCTAAACCTTTTCTGGAGATGTGCCACCAGATGTCTCATCTGTTTAAGACTAGGCTCTGCGTAGGAAATGTGGACTTCGACATTAACTCTAGGATGAGGATACAGAAGTCTGGCTTGATGACAGTTCAGTCTGCTATGACCAGTGTGTTCTACCTGTATTGGCTAGGGGTCGGGGCAGGAATAAGAACTATCAGGATGGAGGATGGGTGGTCCTGTGGTGCTTTCACAAGCACGCTTCCCTCCATCGTTGGCTATTCTATCAATGATCATCTGAATTCAGTCCCAAGAGACAAGATGGTAAGTGCCTTTCTGGGAGAAATCAACAAGTCATGTTTCTTTTCTGATGACATGTCTGCTTTAACTTTGAAAAACATGTCTTTGATACAGAGGGTCTTCCCTCCCCATCTGGACTGCGGCTTCAAAGGATTGGAACAAAAACCAATGTGAATAGCAGCACGAGCACTTCCAATCATGAGCCTTTTCTGGGCTGAACATTGCATGTAATATAAATTTTATCTTCTGAAGGTCATAGATTGGCAAGCCAATTGCCTATGGGCAAAATTAGTCATCCTTTGACTTTCAGCGGCTGTGAGCCAGGCAAGTTCTAAATCTGGGCTGAAAATGGCAAGTGTCGTGGGACAGCTGGGTTCCAGGACACCTTGGAAGTCCAGGTGCCTAAAGCCGTTTCAGGGCAAGCGCTGCATGCTTTGACTCCATGCTCACGCATTTCTTTAGGTGACAATTCAGGCAGTCTTTGGGGCTGGTTTCTGGGTCTGTGCTTTCTAAATCGGGACCATTGCGAGGAAGGAGGAAGAATGAAGTCAGCAAATTTCTGATTCATGGGGGAAAAAACAAAATTAAAAAAATCTACCAACAACACAAAATCCTGCCAAACAGCATGATTTGTGTTTTCAATTAGCTCCTTTGGGGGGAAATTGCACCGCTGCTGGAGAAGAGAGAGGCGTATAGCTGGTGACAGAGCTGTGGGATCCTGGCGATGGGAGCTAATGAGGTAAGAAGAGACAGACTAAATATACCCCGTGAAAGGGCATGGCCCACTTTGGGCTTGGTCAGTTTGTGATTTAAAAAGATATTAGGGAAAACATACTCAGTTGCAATTCTGGGGACACTTGACCGTGTGTCATCTTCACTATTAATTGAGTTACCATATTGTGCCCATTAAAGTTTTAACAGAGTGGCGCACGGTGAGTTTGTACACCCAGCAGGTTGCTTACTGTGGCTGCGTAGCCTGGCCCGAGATGAGCTACCAACTTGACATTTGCCCTCCAGCTGTGTTCTCAGCTGTCTTGAAGAGCTGAGCCAGGTAATCACAGACAATACGTGAGAGTAGTAGTCCCAAATTGCATACAGATTAAGGATGAGATTTAATGATTTTTTTGGTTAGTCTTAGTGCAGTAAAGTGGAGTATAGGATGATGTGTAAGAGCTCCCATTCTGGAGTTAGTGAGACCACGAGTGTAGTGTGAAACATTGCTCCATGAATATCCTCCCCTCATTCCACTGTAGAGTAGTAGTATGCTTCCACACTGATATAGGGCTTAGTCATGTGACCCGTTTGGGGATGTGAGCAGAAGTGATGGAAACAGAGGCTCGCAAAATACGCTTGCATGGTTGAGCCTGCTCCCTTGTGCATTGGCTCTCCACTACAGGAGGGGCGTGCCGCAGATAACCCGAGATCCAGATAAGGTTAGAAGACTGCAATCTGCAGCCTGAAATAAAGTCATTCAGCTGAGAATGACCAATCCAGATGAATGACAACCAACCTGCTGTTTCATGAGCACAAGAGTAAATACTGTTCTAAGTCACCGAGCCCAGACATGGTTTGTTATGGAGCTGCCTGAGCACAAGTATGAATCCTCCCTTTTGTTGCCATCCAGCTGTATAATTCTGGTTACCCACCACTCCCTTTAGGGCTTAATCACCTGATCTGAAAAATGAGCATGATTTTTGCTACCACACGGGTAAGCATCATGTGAACTAATACACATGTGTGTCATTGCTTCTGTACGCAATAAGTTTCAGCTATGGTTTGAATGTTTGAATTATGGCTTAGATGTGGTGCACCCAAAAGCTCATGTGTGAGACACTGTGAAGTTAGGAGGAGAAATGATTGAAATACAGCCTTAATCTAATCAGTGAATTGATCCCTGATGGGATTAACTGGGTGGGAATTCAGGGCAGGTGGGGTGTGGCTGGAGGAAGTGGTTCATTGGGGGCATGGCTTTGGGTATATATTTTGTATCTGGAGGGTGGACTCTCTCTCTGCTTCCTGATCATCATGTGAGCTGCTTCCCTCTGCCAAACTCTTTCACCATGATCTTCTGCCTCATTTTGAGCCTGGAGGAATGGCGTCTTCTGTCTAGGGATTGAGACCTCTGAAATTGTGATCCCCCAAATAAATTTTTCCTCCTCTACAGAAATTTTGGTCAGGTCACAGCAGCAGAAAAGTTGACTGAAATAGTTTCTGTCCCTCCAAAATCCGTGGTGAAGCTTCATCACCAGTGTCAAGAGGTGGGGCTTGTAGGAGGTGATTCAGGCAATGAGGGTGGAACCCTCTTAAATGGAGTTCACAACCTTATTAAAGAGGAATCTGTCGTGAGGGACCTACTGGTATCCTTTGTCCCTTCTGTTATGTGAGGACCCAGGAAGAAGGTACAAGCCCTCACCAGACACTGGAGGGCTTGGTGCCTTGATCTGGGAATTCCCATCCTCCAGAACTCTGAGAAATAGATTTCTATTATTTATGAACTACACACCCTGAAGTATTTTGTTGTAGCAGCAAGAATGAACTAAGGCAGAGCTATAAGCATAATAATAATAGCTACAGTTTATTGAGACAATGCAGATATTTTGCCTATGTCATCTTGACCAATACTCATCATAATCTCAAGAGATTATTATCAATATTAAATGTGTGTGTGTATATATAATTATATGTAAATATTGTCATATTTATATATAATTATATAGGTTAATATTCACTTGTAAAATAATACACATATAATTTATACATATATTTATATAAGGCATAAATTATTAATAATATACATATATTTATATAATTTATGCATATAAATTATGTAAAATTATAATAAAATAATAGTTCATTCAGTAAGCATTTATTGTTTACCTACTATGTTCCAGAAACTAACCAGGTGCTGAGAATTCAATGATAAAACATTTGGCTTTGGCCAGTCAACCAGCATTAAGACACTGAGTTAACACAGCTCAGTTTTCTCCATTTGTACTCTCTCTCCTAACAGAGCTTATCCTTTCCCCATGTGGCAGTATGCCTTGTGGACGGCTGGCACTACCTCCTTTGCTGGGTCAATTGTACTAAGGATAATATCCTTCCTCTGTCCAGCGATTGGTTGGAAATAGCCAGGTGCCTCATTCTGCCCACTGAGAAAGGAGATGGAGTTTGCAGAGATTTTCTGTCAAGTCTCTTTTGAGAGAGCCACAGGCACAGAGGTCTGAATCCTTCCTCTGGACAATGCTGCGCTTGTATCTAATGAGCATCTTGCTACAAATCTGAACTTGAAACCTATACTAAGGCAGAGGATGGTGGAGCAGAGAGACGAAAGCAAGCCTTTTCATAACATTGACTTAAGAAATCCTGAAGCGCATCTTGCACCATACAGACACCATTTCCTCATTACTTTATTTTAGAACAGTGTCGGTCAGCTACTTGCACGGAGAGTAATCCTAACCTACGTTGACATTTTGTAAGATAAGATATTTTTTTGAAGAGAGATTGAACATGGACTTCTTCATATTCATGATGAAATCTGTGAAAGTTTCGTGGAACTACTCGGTTCACATATCCAGAAACCACCTGTATAATTGATTTCCTCCTCCTCCTCCTCTTCCTCCTCTTTCCCCTTTTCCTTCTCCCCCTTCTCCTTCTTTGCTTTCTCCTTCTTACTCTTTCAAATGTCTTTCCTTCTGGTAAACCCATTTTGGATAAGATTTTTTATTTCTCTGTTTGGGAGTTGTTCCGCCCCCACTGAGTCAAGCCATGGTGCATCTCATCTTCTTGCAGCCAGGCTGGCCCCTTGGCATGGGTCCAGTTCATCAGAATATCCCAGTTTCCTTGCCACAGTGACTGGTGATTAAGGCAAAACAGCAAGGGGTCAAATCATCCTCTGGGATTGGTTGATTTGGAGCCGTAGAAGATGGCGTCTTGCCTTTGGGGTGACAGAGCAGAAAGAGGTGAGGCTGGAACTGGTTTGGCAGTGTTTGCTTAGCATTTGGAGTCAGCTCTTCAGCTTTGGAGAAGGAAGTCAGGACATAGAGGCAGAGGGTCTTCCCCGATTTCAGACAGGCAGTTATGTAACTTGAAGTAGTCCTAGGGAATCCAGATTACCCAGATGATCTTGAGAATTTATAAATTGGGCTGGGTTAAGAGCCATCATATCTGGGTAGCTATGCCCTACCAGCAGGAAGACAATGTGTAGTGGAAAATCTTAAGATATCAATATCAAGTGGGGACAAATAAGGATTTTCTTTTGGTGTTCACAAAAGAAAATTAGGGGTCTGGATAAGAAAGGGTGCTTATCTTGTTTTTCTTAGTATGTTCATATAGCTCCTCCTTTCTTTTTAACTTGTACTTCATATTACTCTAGCTCTCTAGACATAAATTTATCCACCTATAAATCTATTTAAGATTTTAAGGAACTAGCTCATGTGACTGTGGGGATTGGCAAGTATGAAATTTATAGGGCAGTCAGCATTTTGGAAATTTAAGAGACAGTTGATATTGCCATCTTGAAAATGAAACCTATAGGGCAAGCTTAGCAGGTGGATTTTTCTGCTATAGACCAGAGGCAGATTCCCACCCCACCCTCCTTGGAAATGTCAGTTTGTGCTCTTAAGATTTTTACCTGATTAGATGAGGCCCACCTACATTATGGAGGGTAACATGCTTAACTTCAGTCTACTGATTGCAAATTTAAGCCCAATCTGAAAAGCATCTTCATAGTGACATCTGGTTTGGTATTTGATCAAATAATTGGCCACCGTGGCTAAACCAAGTTGACACATCAAACTAGCCATCGAATACTTTAGTGATTGGAAACTATTCTTGGATGTGTTTGTACCAGACAACAGGGAAAAATAAGCATCCTATTCTGTGCATATGACACGGTATTTCCAGGAAAATGGAGTGGACTTAATTAGTAACTGACTAGCTATTTAATACTGCCTCCCCCAGAGGAATTAAAATAAATTGTCTTAAAAGTCAAGTCATCCTTTTTGAGAAGGTCTTTCAACATGTAATTGGATAATAGTTCTATAAAGTTGAGAATGTCCTTCAATTAGGCAGGTTTTGCCCCTTGAGAGAATAAGGCTCAGGTGAGTGGTTGAAGGGGATGGTAAAGACTTGCTGATAATGTCACCAAGCTATGGTGCTCAAAATTAAAAATGTGATGGTGTTGGCATTTTAAAAAATAGAACAGCCTAGGTGGTTCTCTAGTTATTTTACTTAAATGTTCCATATTATGCCTCACAATCTATGATTCCCAGCCTTTTCAAACACCAAGACACCTCTCTTAATCTAGAAATATAATGATTATAAAAGAGGGGTTACATTTTTAGCTTTTTATCAGGAGAGACAACACACAATGACAGAAAGTTGCCATAAATTCTGGAATGTCTTGAGAGCAGTGGTATTTTTTTTTTGTCAGTCCCAACTAAATCTACAGAGAGCCCCAATGCCAGGACTTTCTGCCCCTTGAGGTCTAGATAAAATTGGTTCAAATTCCTTGGCAATTCCAATGCCCTTCCCAGGATGGATCTGAATATTGGGGGTCTGGATAAGAAAGGGTGCTTATCTTTACCTGGGCAAATCTAGTTTGTAACTTTCCGCTGTTTTAGCATCTGGGTTATTTTGTGCCCTTCATGCTCCTTCCTTCTGGCCATATTCTGACCCGGGCAGAACTGTCAGCCCCTTATACTTCACATAAATCTGCTCGCATATGGCCAAGTATAACAGACCCATGCATTGAGGACCCACGTGAGGTTTAACAAAGCAACTTCAAAGAGAATTCTGGACACTGTGTTGGTAGTAGGCTTTATTTTTCATCTTGTCGGGATTTTTCCTCCTCCTCGTCCTTGACGACCCCACTTCCCCGGGTTCCCACGTTAATACCACTTCCCTAGCTTCCCAGTACCTTCCCTGTCCCAACAGATGCCTCTTGTAGTCTCACGGTTTCCCTCTTTGATCCTTTGGCCCTTGTTCGTACCCAAGACTCCAAAGCTTCATCTTTTATCCCAAAGACTTATCCAAGCATCACATCGTTCTGTTAATATGTGCAATTTTTATGGTTTTCAAATAAAATGAATTAAAAATAAACTACATTAGTACTTATGAAGGCATTTTGCTGATAGTTCTGTTCCTAAGAGAGATACTGTTACTTTTAAGATCATTCACTCATGCAACAAATGGAACAATGCATTTTTTTTTTCCTTATTGAGAAATGACTCCACGGGGCCAGGGACTGTGTGGGGGCACATACCAATGAATGAAACAAGTTTATGCTTTTGTGGAGACATATAACAAAAGTGTCTTGGTATGTAAGATGGTGAAATTACCATACAGGAAAAAATAAAGCCTGATAAGGTGATAAGGGGGTCTTTCGTGGGAGTAGTTGTTTCACATGGAAGATCATATATAAATGACATGTCACTAGAAAAGGAGCTGTATTGATATTTTAGGAAAGAGTGCTTCAGGAAGAGGAAACATCAAGTGCAAAGGCCCTGAGGTAGAAGTCTGCATCACTGTTTCAAGGAAAAGTAGAGTCCAACGTGACTGTATTGAAGCGAATGAGTAGGGTTGAACTCTTTTCAGTATGATTTTTGGGTGTTCATTGCTGTTTGGTCTGTGCCCTCACTGGATGTAGTTCCTATCAAGAGCATTAGAGATCATTGGAAAAAAATGTTTGGTTTTATTTTTATTAAAGTAGGAAGTCTCTGGATGGTTGGAACAGGGAGTGAGCTGATCTGACTCAGATTTTTAGAGGAACTCTCTGGCTACTCTCTGGAGAATGCATGGTCAAGGGCCAAGGCTAGAACTGGAGATTGAAGTTGGGAGGCAGTTCTGATAACCCAGGTGTCTACGGTGCTGGGTCCAGGATGGCTGTGGTGATGACAGTGACGGAGGAGAGCTGGCTTCTGCATGGATTCTGAGGTAGTGCTGGCAGAATGTCCTGACTGGCTGCTTAAGGTTCCCTAAAAGAGAAATGATGAAGCAGACTCAAGCTTCTGGGATCTGCACCTTGGGGAACGGGATTGCCATTCGTTAAACACGATTGGAGGAAAGTCAAGTCACATTTGGGTATTGTTTTGGCTTACAGATATTAGTAGGTAGATGTCGGTGAGAAAATGGAATAGTCTAGACTTGCTCAAGTGCAGGTGGGAGGTTGTAGCTAGAGAAATAAATATGGGGCCTTCTGAAATTGATGACTTCTAAAACCATGAGGTCAGGATCTGCACCACTAAGGACTGTCCATACCTGGGTTTGAGGCCTGGGGTGTTCTAGTTCAGAAAGGTGGGGAGATGAGGAGCAGACAGCAAATCCGTGGCTGCTTATCTTCAGAACATATTTGTTTTGGTAAAACAGTCACTCATAAATATATACAACATGTATATTTTTTGGTCTACTAGTTGTTGTTACTATGTACCTGGATCAAGGACCTTATTATAATAACCAGATACATTGTGGGTCTCCACCGGTATTAGTTGAATGATAAGCAAATTAAAGAATGCATGAATCACTTAATCATCCCCCACACTGTCTGAAGCCCTTACTTAGTCTTTTCAGAATACTCTTTTGAGGGTGTTTGCTGACCCTTTGTCTAGGCCCTGAAATGTATCCTCAAACTACAGGAGGAGAATCTTGTCCTGAATGTGTGTGTCTTGATTTTATCTGCCTGAGCTGGCTTTCTGTCACTGTGACAAAGTACCTGAGAAAAACAACTTAAAGGAGGAAAGATTTAGTCTGGCTCATGGTTTCAGTGTATGGTACTTGGCTCCATGGTTCTGAGCCCATGGTGAGGAAGAACATATGGCATCAGGGCATGGTGGAGAAAAGCTGCTCACCTTAAGGTGGCTGGGAAGCAGAGAACAATGGGGTCATTAGGGGCTGGCCACATCCCTAATGGCACCCCTTAGGACACACTCCTAATGGTCTGCTTCAGAAGCATCTCCTCCAGTTTCCACCAGCTCTTAATAATGCCATCAAATTATGAACCATCCATGGGTTAATCCATAAAGTCAAAGCTCTCGTGATCCATCCATTTTCCCAAATCCCCACCTCTGCACCCTTCTGCACTAGGGGCCAAGCCTGTAACACATGGGCCTTTGTAGGACATTTCAGATTCCAACTGTAGCATCCCCCTTCTGTGGACATGGGGTAATGGCTTCAGGAGTTACCCATGTGCATCAGAGCCTGCCTGGAACAAATTACATCACCATGTTGAGCAAATGTTGAGAGAAACCATGAATAGAGAGGAATATTTTGGGTGAAGGAAGAGTATTTGGTGCTGTTGCTGGGGGCTCACAGGCAAAGGAAGGTCTCCTGACCCTGTGTGAAATAGCTTTAGTCCTGCCAGTCCACCAGAAGAGGCTGTGATCTGAACAGCTCCCCAGTGCCTTTCCACGGGGAGCGCAGTTGGCCATGCCGCTTGCTTCTGATTAATATCCTCTTGGTGTCACAGTGCATCCCCATTCCAGCTGCCTCATCTTATGGATTTCAATTTAGAAGCAAATGGAGAATTCAACAGCATTCTTACTATTCAGAGTTTTAAATATCATTGAGCACACTTCCTCCTGCTCTTTCTGCCCGGCCCTGCTTTGAGTCTCTTTGGAAGGCGAGACTTTGCATTTCCCTGTGGCTGGTGGAAGCTCGTGGGAACCGAGCCTGGGAGCTCCCATTGCAATCCAAGATGAACCAGCGCAGGGGAGCCCTTCTCTCTTCTTGCCCTACGTTTCTGATTCCTCTCCTAGAAGGGGGAATGCAGGCCTGCCTGTCCACTCTCACTGAAAGACAGAAGAGGAATCTGTTTTCATTTTCTTCACGTCCCTATATGACTCTCACTTTGGGAGAATAAATAGTGAATAAGATGGTTCCAAGTTATCAGCGGGGCCTCCCTGAGTTTTCTGGAACCAGACTCTGTTTTCTTGCTCCCTTGGAGATGAGGGATTGGGTCTGTTTTCCCATCGTTAACCAGAAAGAACCTGCTTCTACCTGGACCTGTGCTTTGTTTTAGGCTCTCTGTGTGTAATTGAGTGGGTCAGATCACAGCAGAGGGGAGGGGAAGCTCTGCCTTGACTTCCAGCCCAGGTTTACTAACAGTGAAGCAGACACTCCCATGAGATGCTGATTTTGCTCTCTGTGAGGGTTCCAGGGAATTAGAACTTGAAGAGGAGAGTGGTTTGGTTCCTTAGAATCTCAAACACTGGACAGTTAGACACAGGGCCTCCCCTCAGCCGTGGTGGATTCAACTAGGAGTGGGAAATTCCAGGCCTGGGATCCTATAGCACCGATTTGATTGATGTATATGGATGACTTTATTTATTTTTTTTTTTTGATACCAGGAATTGAACCTAGGGGTGATTAACCACTGAGCCACATCCCAGCCCTTTTTATTGTTTTCTTTTGAGACAGGGTCTTGCCAAGTTGTGGAGGCTGTCTTTGAACTTGGAATCCTCCTGCCTCAGCTTCCTGAGCCACTGGGATTACAGATGTGCACCACTGTGCCCGGCTTGTAGGAAAAACCAAAGGGACACAATGGGACTTAACCTTGTGGAAACTGAAGTAGGGCTGGGAGACGTTTACCAGTAGCATTTGTACTTAAGGCCATATACTGAGCTCAGATAACCATTACGGGGCACAGGCATGTCAAATGCGAAGAGAATGATACTCAGGAAATGCAGCTGTGAAGAAATGAAAAGTGAGGAGACTTCTTCAGGGAAGCAGGGAGCTGGGGGAACGATGGAGATAGTCACTGTCCCCTTGGGCGACTACTGGCTTTGCTACAGCTGAGGTGTATTTCCTAGAAACCCATGAGATATTGCAGAATATTTACCTCTAGTTACCTTTTTGTTGGAGCTTGTTCAAAACGTTTTATTCTTTTTGTATTGTGAAAGTCTCATTGAAGAACCTTACAGGCAAAAGGACTTAGTTCCAGCATAGGTAGGAAATTGGATTCACCCCAAACAGAAGTGTCAGGCAGGATCCATCTAAAGCTTGTGAAATGTGAAGCTAAGAGCCCTCTTGGATCTCCACTGGGGTTTCTAGATGCACCTGAAAATGGACAAAGTATTTTTCTGGCACTGAGTTTTGCTCACTCAGCATTTTCCTTCATTTCTTTCTCCAGGCAAGTAAGAGAGCCGTGAATGTTTAACCCATAATATGTTAAATTCAATTACTAATTGTCACGTCTAGATTTGCAGGATGTCGTTACCTGGACAGAGCCCTGCTGGCCTCTTGGTCTCTAGAGGAGTTAGGTATCAGATCCCTTCTTTTGCACCACTTCTCGTCCTCTTTCCCTCAGCTGCAGCAACTGTTGGCACGGCCCTTGAGCGACCTTAAGAAGACAAAACTTAGTTGTTGATATTGGAAGTCATAGCAATGTAGCCCCAACCTGAAAAGAGTGGTTAAAAAAAAGTAGCCTGAAATAATGTGTAATTCATGTGAGAGACTGACTACCGAGAGTTGCTCACCAAACAATTTTCTTTTTCCTCTAGAGCATAGCTAGATCATATGTCCAGCCTTCTTTGCAGTTATACGACTGGGTTCTGGTCAGTGGATTGTGGACAGAAGTGAGAAGTGCAATTCTAGCTCTGGCCCACCTTGCATGAGCAAGTCTCTATTCTTTGCCTCTAATGTACTGTTGAGTTGGAAGGATCCCAAGGACTTTCAGGACAGTGGAGCCCCATGATGGAAGAGGTTTGAATCCCTGAATGACACGTTTTCCCCTTAGCTAACCCATTTTGGACTGTGACATGAGATATTGCCCATTATTATGGTAAACCACTGACATTTTGGAATTATAGCCTTTAATCTGTCCTGACTGACATTTAAGTGTTACAAAGGTGGTTATCATACACAAAGTATTTCTCTACTGACTGCTCTTGGTAATCAGCAAGCATGGGAATGTCAGCTTGGCAAAATAGGTGCTGGCAGATGAGGTTATATTTAATGGGACTTTTTATCTCCTACAACTACCCCCTCCCATTCCTTATGGAAAAGATTTCTGAAAGCAGTTGATGGGGAATGATACTGCAAGTAGAGTCCTTAGGCACAAGGGAACATTTTATGATCATAGCAAAGGGCTTTGAGCATGTGCTATGAACATGAGCATATGCAGGTGCATGTGTGGGGGCAGTTAGCACTGAAACAAGAATCCCCAGCCATGGTGAAACCCTAAACTTACCTGTCTCCTTTCTCTTCTTCTTCCCCTGCCACCCACCCCTCCCTCCTTGAACATCTATTGGTGCTTAATGTACGCTAGGTAGAAGAAGGTACTAGGTTCTTCAGGCACCAGGGTCTCTTCCTGTTGTTACCAGGACTGTAATCATAATCCACTGGAATCATGAAATAAATAAGAGGGTTTTTGGCAGATGGTATCTTAGGCGATCTCATTTGTATAGTTTCCTAGTCCAAACTTGACTCAGAGAACAAGTCTCTCACAAGATTACATAAGCTCTGGAATCACAATAACTTCTCACTCTCATCACAACACCACACCCATCCATGTCCATATGTCAAGATGTGGGTGGAAAGAATATTAACTTCTATCTTGTGAGAATAGCATCATCTGTTTTGATATCCAAATAGGCTTGGATCAGACTCCCACACTTTTCTACTCCCTCTATTCCGCTGTGTCATAGTGAGTCTTAACTATCTTTATTTTGGAGAGTCTTTGACACTGACACTCCATACTGTATCTGTAAGCACTGTATGCATAGTTGAAAGGCAGAGATTTGAAGCAGGGAGTGACATTTTACAATCGAGGAAGGGAAGTCTCGGGGAAAATCAAAGAGAGGCATCCCACGGGCTACAGTGAGCAAGCTGCTGTTCCAGGTCTAGAACTCTGATTCCCGCACAAGATGGGAATGGACTAATGTCACGATCTGTCCCATTAGTTCTTCATTTTCAATCAAAGTATCAGACAATGTCATTTTCCCCTCCATGTGAATCACTGAAGCTTATTATTTTGCACATAAAACCATGTGGGGCTTTGCTTGTGGCCACCTCAGATATTACCCTGGAGGTACATGTAGCTCTGGATCCTTGGTGGCCAGTAAGGTGAAAGGAACAACAGTTGGGGTCAATCACATGATTACAAATCTAGGTTTCCAACAAGGTTCCAGGTGCTCAACCTTGGCTTTTACAGATGCTTTAAGGAAGCAGTGAGAACACCACATGGCGGGTAGTACAGGGGAGCTAGCTATCTGGGGGACCCTACAGGTATTGATTGGTGTCTCTAGCTGCCCAAGCTGATATCAGGGGCAGGATCGAATTAGCCAGGAAGTGGCAGAAGGGCTCAGGACTTGCCTTCCCACAGCTTAGTTGGCAAGGGTCTTTCTGAAGTTCTTGACAGCAAAGTTAAATTTGGTGCCCACTTCTTCTGCAGTTCTTAGGAGTTGGTTGCACCTGGCCAAACACTCAGCAATGGCGGTATCTTTGGTCTCCCCACAAGGATGAGATACCAGAATGCTCCAACATTGGACTGGGCCAGCTTGCACACCTGGAGGGACTCTGTTTGCTTCCTTCTGGACTTTGAGAGGGAGGCAGTAGCACAATCACTTGCTTGTGACTTTGGCAATCCACTTCAGATGGACACTGTGAGATCATGTTCCATCACCTGGATTTCCCTACTCAAAAATCTTTTTTTTTCTTTTCTTTTCTAATATGTTCCAAGAACCCACCCAGACCTTGAATGACTGCATGGAGCAGAGCTGCCCTCTGTGAATTAGGAACATCCATTTTGAACTCCTGGCTTGATCCAGACATACAATTCTTTAATGTCAAATCTCAAATTTCAAGATGGATACAATAAAGCAGATGGTGTTACCTTTAACAACAGAGGCGGGTTGGACTTTTTCTGACTGAATACAGTAGTTGATAGGAAAAGATATTGATCTATGTCTTAAGCATGACCCATCAGAGAACTTCCATCAAATGGAACTTATGACACTGATAGAGACATGGCACTTTAGTTTTGGAGGAATTGTGCATCAAGAAGCTAAAACAAGCTAAAATCATTGTGGCCATTCTTAGCTCCTTAAGAAGAATATATTTTACCTAAGAAGAAAACCAACCCAAAAGAAAGCAGGGATGAGTGATGGCCAAAGTGGATCACCTACAATGATCTGAATTTTTAACACTTGTGGGTAGATGGGTTCGTTTTTTTTTTTTTTTTTTTTCCTGTGTAAGCTAGTTTGAGTTTAGTTTCTGCCACTTGGAGCTGAAAGAGCCCTTGCTAGTATTAACCAGATGCTAGAGTCAGGGTTGTAACTGACGCGCTTTACGAAGTCTTGGAGTTGTCTAATTTTTACCCCGTAAGCATTTGTATTTAATTAGCTGCACTGTGAAAAAGTGGGTAAACGCCCATGGGAAACTCTGATCCAAAGACCTCAGGGTTGATTTCCTGAAATCTTTTTTCATTTCTCAGTCCTTGAAGGGCCTGCTGCTATAGTAACTTGACACTGTGTCTTGCTAGTTTGAAGAGAACAGAACGTTTCTACACTTCCTTAAAATGATCGGAGCCAGGTTATCATCCTTGCCACTTCCCTCTAAGCTTGCCTTCTCCTTTTGTCAAGCCCTTGAAGCAGCAATAAATTCGACTAAGCATCAATAAACACATTTTCCCTCAACTTAGGTTTCTAGTTCCAGAAGCCATTTCTCTATGGTTGATGGATAGCAGGCATGATTCCAGCATGGACTACACTGTAGAGTCATTGATTTTTCTGTGATAATAGTAATGGAAATATATGAAACCATCACTGGGTTTTGGGACCTGAGCCTCACTTGCAAAAATTCCCTTCCTTTCAGGAGAACTGAAATGAGAATTGAGGCACATATTTTGGTAATGAAATTTTTTGCAATGTCCATGCTAATTAAAATTTAATTCCTTTAACTTATTTGAAGTTCAAATTTCTCATAATCTGACTGGAACTTTTCTTTCTAACTTGGTTTCTGTCTCTTTTCATTAGATCAAGTTGCTTGTGTTTCTAGAACATACACCTTACCTGCCCGTTACTTTGCTTTTATTCCTGATGCTCTTCTGCTGAAATGTCTTTCCTTTGGTTTTCCTCCATCTTTCTGAATTACTCATTCTTCTAGGCCCAGTTAGAATGTCAAACTTCTATAAGGCCTTTCTGGGTAACCTTAGTTGGAATGAATTCTCCCTGATTGGAACTTGGCAACACTTGGTACATACTCCTCTTTTATCAGCCACCATACTCACCCACTCTAACCCTCACAACTCCACCATCAGCCATCTCAATCCTGTACTGCCCCATAATAATGACTGTCACCACCCTCCTTTCGTATCAGGAGGCATAACCTGAGTGCCACTCCAGGTCGGCTGACACTGAAGCTGGATGCTTCAACTACTGATTTTTCCTATGGCATATAGTTTGATATGGATGAACATATTGTACCTTTTGAACATGTCAATTGGGTGTTCATTTAATTCATCTTTATAACTACTTGGCGTAGGGCTAGGCAAATGGTAGATACTTCAGAAACAGCTGGATGGATGAATTCATGAATTGAGATATACATTTCAGCAATGAAACTTTTTGTGAGAATTGAAAAACTGTTTATCACTGGTTTTAGAATGACAAAGCAGTAGACGATGATTCTTTTTTGTAATTATGTATGAATTGGGTATAGAAATTAAATGATCTTTAGTTGATGGTTGTAGACGACCCAGGAATATAGAAGGAAAGATAGTGTGAGAATAATATTTGAAGCACAGAATCCAGTCTTCATATGCAGTTAATTGAATTATTATGACATAATTGGAATAATGTATTAGAAGAGTACATTATGATATAGTAGACTGTCTTAGATATATATCTTGATGTTCTGGCTCATCTTTTTCACTTTTTCCTCAAAATAGCTGACCCAACAGATCAGAATTTCTCAGCTTAATTTTTCTGACATGACAACTACATTGAATGACCCCTGTGTGGACAATTTCTAGTGGAAAGATCATAATTCTACTTTTTTCCTACTCAGCAAACTATGTCAGAAAGCTTGCAGTAAGGGTGATAATATTTTAATTGTTATAATCATGGTCAAATCCATGGGAAAAAAGTAGTGAGAAATTTTAGCATTTGAACCATTATTAATAACAAATAGGTTGTGACCCTCTTCTCACAGTTGAATGGGGACACATGGCATCTCTAACCTTCTCCTGAAGGAGATGGTGAATTTAGCTGTCAGTCACATTGGGAATCCTACTGAGCAGCAGGAGAGGGTTTGGAAAATTAGAGAAAAGTTCTCATTTTAAAAAGAAAAAAAAAAAAACCTCCTGTTGCAAATTGTGTTTAGCTGGGAAAACACCCAGGAATCGGCTCACTCAACTGCTGCATTTTATAGTTGAACAAACCGAGGTAGAGAAAAGTCACCTGTTCATCCTCCAAGATCACATTACACTCTGTGTGGCCCATATGTGCCTCCAGTGAGAGGTGCCTGTATCTTCCATGAGCTTCTGCTATAAGCATTTGCAACCCAAGCAGGACCTGCTTTGTTTGGAGAAGGTACCTGGCAGCATTGATGTCGTTGTTTAGAAAGTCTGGTGCATCTCTATTGGTTCAGGCTACAGAGTAGGTGAGATTTTGAAAGTTTTTTTTTTCTCTTTCAGATATTGGAAGTTGATCAAAGGGAGGGCATTTTACTAAAGAAAATGAAATGTCACGCTGAATCAAATCAGTGTGTTGGGTAGCCCAGAATTTTGTTTAGTGTAGATGTCAAGGCTTGACTAGGAAGGACAGAATGTTTTCTCCCCATGTGGGTAATATGAAGTACATTGTAAAAATGCTCAGGGAAAAGGTGGCTTATAACTCTTGAGTTTCACAGTATTACCTAGCACAGTTATATACAACCGGAGCGAATGCTTGATGAGATCCTATTGTAAGCCACATCAATGTTTACAGCAGCTCAATTCACAATAGCCAAGTTATGGAACCAACCTAGGTGCCCTTCAACAGATGAATGGGTAAAGAAAATGTGGTATGTATACACAGTGGCATATTATTATTCAGCCATAGAGAAGAATGAAATTAAGTCATTTGCCAGTAAATGCATGGAACTAGAGAATATCATGCTAAATGAAATAAGCCAGTTTCCCCAAACCAAAGGCCAAATGTTCTCTCTGATGAGTAGATGCTAAACCACAGCAAGGGAGGTTAGAGAGGGGAAAATAGAAGTTCGCTAGATTAGATGAAGTGGTGCACACCTGTAATCCCAGTGGCTCAGGAGGATCGTGAGTTCAAAGCCAGCCTCAGCAAAAGTAAGGCACTAAGCAACTCAGTGAGACCCTGTCTCTAAAATAAAAAATAGGGCTGCGGATGTGGCTCAGTGGTTGAGTGCCCCTGAATTCAATTCCTGTTTTACCCACTCCCCAAAAAAGAAGAGGGAATGAGGGAAGTGAAGGGAAATGGGAATAGGGTAGATGGTAGAATGAATTGGACATAACTTTCCTATGCTCATATATGAATCCACAACTAATGAAACTCCACACCATGTACAACCACAGGAATGGGATCCTAATAAAAATAAGATATATTCCACATATGTATAATATGTCAAAATTCACTCTACTGTCATGTATGTCACATAGAGCAAATGACAAAAATCCTACCATAAGACAAGCCCTGTGTTGGGTCCTGATTTCTTGTAATTCTCTCAACAACCCAATGAAGCAAAAACATCTATCCACACTTTAAAGAGAAGTTGAAGCTCCATAGTAATTTCCCAAGTTTCTGCATCGAACAAGTACTCTGGGTGCAAATGAGGAACTACATAACAAGGGTGATGAGGAAGGAATCCTACCTCTCTGGAAGTGCTGGAAGATTCCAGGCATCTGTGAGAAGGTGCTTCTGGGGTGGAGAACGGATTTCACAGTCAGACCTGGGTTAGAATCACTCACTACCTGTGTAACTTTCTGAAAACGTAAGTCAGATACATATTACAGTGCTCAGCCATATTGAAAAATAATAAATGCTAGCAATAGTAATAATTGTAATTATTAATACTCACAGGAAGAGCTAAGATAAAATCTTGGGATGGTTTGGTTCTAAATCCTGCACATTTTTCAATTATACTATGCAGATCCCCACATCTTTTTTTAATGAATGGATTTCTCCCTTTCTTGGCTCTATTCTCTGCAAATGCATCTTCAGCTACATCCCCAGAAGTAGCAGAGCTCTTGGGCTCAGAGTTTGATTTCTCTCTCTGTAGATGGTCTTTATTTAGTTTTGTGATGGGTGGATCTTATTGGTGCTGTAAAGGCTGCATTTCAGAAAGCGAATCCTTGACTCTCAGTTAAGAACTTGAAAGAACTCTCCTTGTTCACCTTTCTGCCTCTATAATTATAGAGACTTGCCAATCACTACTAAGATATCAGTGAGTTTGGGGCATTGGTTGTGTACTTTGCTACTTATTTTCATGTTTTGTTGTTCCCTGTTGAGAAGTTTGAAATTCCATGATTATTTATCTGTGTGGGTAGTAAAACCTTGGTACCCTTCCCTATAATCTTTTGGGCTTTTAAGAAAAACATGAATTAGATTTACAGGCTATAAAGACCCAGGCTTTGATTCTTCCATAAAACAAAGTTAAGTTGATATTGACTGGTCGTGACCTAGACTTGGTAGCTTTAAGAATAATACCCAGGTTATATTCAATATTTGATTATTCAAAAAAATTCTTGAATTTGGAGAGGATAGAGGACTTTGAGATCTTATGTTTAATTCTTTTTTAAATTTCTTTCCTGAACTGGGGATTGAACCCAGGGGTGCTTTACCACTAAATCATATCCCCAGCCCTTTTTTATTTTTGAGACAAGATATTTCTAAGTTGCTGAGGGCCTTGCTATATTGCTGAGGCTAATCTGGAACTTGTGATCCTTTTGCCTCAGCCTCCCATGGCTGCACCTGGCTTATGTTTAATTATTAATTAAAGATGATTGGAATAGTTGCTTGGTGGAAAGGATAAGCAAGAGACAATATGGTGAGCAAAGACTTTGGAGTCAGATCTAACTTTTGCAGGGGCAGGTATCAGGGGTTAAACTCAGAGGCACTCAACCACTGAGTCACATCCCCAGCCCTATTTTGTATTTTAATTAGAAACAGTCTCAAATTTTTGCATTGAACAAGTACTCTGGATGAAAATGAGGAGCTACATAACAAGGGTGATGAGGAAGGAATCTTATTGAGTTGCTTAGCACCTGGCTATTACTGAAGTTGGCTTTGAAATTGCAATCCTCCTGCCTCAGCCTCCAGAGCCACTGGGATTACAGGCGTGACCCACCATGCGTGACCCACCATGCCTGGCCCTCAGACCTAATTTCTAATTTGGGCTCTGTGACTTAGGAGATGAACCACCTTGGGACAGTTAGTTAATTCACAGAAACTTGTTTTCTCCTCTGTAAATGGAAATAGAAACAGGACTTATCTCATATAGTTAGCATGACTATTTATTGAAAATTTACTTGTAAATGCTGATGGGAGTGGTGGAAGATAGGCTCTCTATAATTAGAAGCTATTGCTATTATCATGGATCAAAAGAGAACATCAGATAACAATTACAATTCAGGACATATAACCCCTTTAAAATGGACGAAGTTCCATCTCTAAGAGTAGAAGCTGTGTATTCATGCAAGTGCTAGGTTAGTTTTTATTATAACCTACCTTCTGTTCCTTGTGTGAGTTTTGGCCTTGGGACGTTTCCGTACGTTGTGTGACCAACGTTGCTGAAGCTGAAAGATTTCTTGGAGCTTTTGATGAAAAAAAAATAGGTAAAAACGCATATGTTAGTTATTATTTTAATCACTGTGACCAAAAGACTTGGCAAAAACAATTATGAAAGAAAAAATTTATTTTGACTCAGGGTTTCAGAGGTTCAGTCCATAATCAGCCAACTCCCTAACTCTGGGCCTGAGAGAAGGCAAAACATCTGGAGAAAGGGCAGCTCAGGACATGGCCATCTGGAAGCACAGAGGGAGAGCTCTGCTCACCAGGGACAAAATGTAGACCCCAAAGGCACATTCCCCAGTGATCTACTATCTGCTCACAGTTAATACCCAGTTAACCCACTCAAGTAGTCTGGCCCACTGATTAGATTAGAACTCATGATTTGATCATTTCACCTCTCAACATTCTTGAATTTTTTGAATTCTTGAATCTCGTGGGCTTTTGGGGGGACACCTCATATTCCTGATAACCTGAGATGATTGCTCTATCATAGCTTCTCTTCCTCAACTTTGCTGGGTCTTGGACTTGGTCATCTTGCCTTTTCTATGCCTTGGTTTTATCTGCTACCTTCCCAGCTTCACCTGACTAAAGGCAGGACGATTGCTTGATTTTTCCCCTTTAATACCAATTCTTAAAGTGATGATTTTTTTTCCCTACTATTTTCCAAAACTTACCCAGGAAAATTTCAATATGCCATTATGATCTCATGTGTTTAAAGTAATCGCAGTTATTATCCTTGTGGTTGCTCAACGAGCCCATCTTTGGCCAGTGACAGCTTATTCAATTTGGCTCCTTTGCCTTTTTGACATCATTCCTATATTTCAACAGGACCCAATGACAAGATGGAAGTTATCCCAGATTTGAATTCAGTGGCTTCTTCACAGATCCCTCTTAAGATCCCTGGGTTTTGGAGAACACAGTGTAGATACTAAGAGCTCTCATTACTGCTGATTAGGTTACAGAGGCCTAGGGAATATGTAATTTTAATTTTTAGAAAACAATTCATAATCTCATACTTCTTCCTTCAATTTGAATTTGTAATTGATAGCATCTTTATCTGGTAATATCAATATTATATCTGTATACTTTTGTCTGTGATGAAAATCATGGTACTTAATGACACCAGTACGTTAACCAGTTTGCTTTATCCCACAGTGTGCAACAATCATTCCAAGTGACAGTACCAACACTACTTCTAATAATTAGGTGGTACAAAACAATCTGTGGGGTTTGGACGTTTGTGAACATCCCCCCATGGCTCATATGTTGAAGGTTTGGTCTCCAATGCAGCAGTGTTTGGAGGTGAGGTTTTGGGAAGTGATTAGATCATGAAGGCTCTGATCTCATAAGTGGATTAATCCATTGAGGGATTGACAGTTTGATGAAATTATTGTGGGATGGTGGAAACTGTAGGAAATAGGGACAAGGAGGAGATGGGTCACTGGGCATCTGCCCTTGAAGAGTTTCTTGCCCCTATACCTTTCCTCTTTCTATTTCTACTTCTTGACTTCTGTGAGATGAACAGCTTTCCTCTGCCTTGCGGGTCTGCCATGATGTTCTGCCTCACTCAGGCCTAGAGCAGTGGAGCCTGTGATCCACAATGAGTCTTTCCTCCTCTAAGTTGCTTTTATAATGCATTTATAAGGCAAAGCTGACTAACTCAGAATTTGAATTTTTTTTTTTTGTGTGTGTGTGTGTGTATCCCACTAGGAATGAATAGCCAAGTTACTATGATTTAAAGTTACTTAAAATTTTTCTAGTAATAATCATACTACTAACTGCATTCACTTGTTTCATTTAATTTTGAATTTTAGGAATATTTTAATTTTGTTTCATAGTTGTGTAAAAATTTTACACTATCCTAAACTCTATAATACAATATCGAGGGTATTCAAAGAATTCCAGCTTCAAATCTTATTTCTTCCCACCTATTCTTCCTCTCCTTTATAGACAATTTTTTTTTTAAAAAGTATGCTGTTGCAGTAGTCATTTTTTGGGGGGGAGGGTCACTGTGACCAAAATACTTGAAAGAACAACTTAGAGGAGAAAAGATTTATTTTGGCTCATGGTTTCAGAGAATTCAGTCCGTGGTCTGTTAGCTCCAAGACAGAAACCTCATGGAGAAAGAGAATGGCGGAGGAGAGCCGCTCAGCTTATGGAAGCCAGGAATGGGGGACAGAAGTGGGTAGCAGGGGAGAGGAAGAGGGAGAGAGGGACTGGAAGGGGCAAGGGACAGACACAGTCCCCAAGGCCACACCCCCAGTGACCTACTTCCTCCAATCATGCTCCTCCTGTCTACAGTTACCACCTAGTAGTCCATTCAAATTATTAATCCACCAACTGGATTAATCCACTTATAAGGTTATAGCCCTCACAGTCTTATTGTATAAAAATTCCACCTCTGAACCTTGGTGTATTGAGGACAAACTTTCAACACATGAGTTTCTAGGGGGCACATTTTAGATCTAAGCAATAGCATTTGTTTTCATCATTTTAAATATAACCACACAAGCATACAGATTTAAAGTGTTTTATTAAATAATTTATTTCAACTCAATCTCTTTTATCCCTTTTTTAGTGTATTTCCTTTTTATTTTTGAATGTATTTTTGTTCTAATGGTTTCATATTAATAACATTATATAATACTCTTATTTTTTCTTGATCTATTTTTTATTGGTCCTCAACTATAGGTAGTAATGAAATTAGTTGGTAACCTTTCCTTCTGACTTCCCCTTCATATCAAGTACTGATTAGAAGTAGTTCTCTCCTCATTCCCCATTAACATGCATTACATAATTGGTGACCTTAATCTTCTTTCCAAATACTCTGTCCATCTATGCCAGTTTTTTACTTTACCTATATCATAAATGCATATGCCCAATATACTGTCTCCCTTATAACCATTATTTAATCTTATTTTTACAAGTAAATAAGTATATTTTGTTTAGGCTTTACTTCTTATTTCTTTCTAATCATTTTCATGTCTGAATATTGGTTTGCAAGAGATTCCCCAGGAAATGCTCTCAGGAATAGTATTTCCTTAATTATTGCACATGCCTAGAATTCTGTCTGTGCCTTTATCCCTGCTCAACTTCACGTAAAACAATTTTTATTCATTATTTTACCTTAAGAGTCTTCTGTATATGTTGTCATTAGCAACTAGCTGAGCTACACTGCAGAGGCCTTTCTGATTCCCATTCCTCTTGGAGCTGGTAGGACCCTCTATTTATGTCTCATGTCTAGAATTACATACAGATATTCCCTGATGGAGGTTTTATGTTATTCACTCTGTTGGGCACTCAGTGTGCCCTAACATGAAAACTCAAGTTTTCTTTGTATGTGTGTGAGTGTGTTTATGTGTGCATGTGGTAGAGAGATCGACTATTCCAAAGAGTGATATTTATCCAGTTTTCTTGTTTTCAGCTCTGTGATTTTTCCATTAACATCATTTGTATCGTGACTCTAAAACTTGAGAATTTCTGTATTTCATTGAAAAATTAATTCTTTGACACCTTTTCCTTTACTATCATTTTGAAAATCTCAGGAGAGAAAATTGCTAAAAGTATGTAGTCAACCTTCCGCATTTAGTTAGAAGTGGTAGGTCCTTTGGATTTATTTTGAAAGCCACAGAAAGACAACCATTTTGATTGATAATTATAGATCAGAAAGCATTTTAATTTAACTAGCTATAATATGGAAGAAAAATGGAAACTGAATACAATATTTTATCTAGTTGTTTAAAGAGAGAGAAAGTAGACACAAATGAGTTGGATTTCAGAAAGAGTTTGAATGAGGCGCCAAGAGGGACTGTAAATGGTGTGAAATGATGCTGTAATGGTGTTTGGTGACGGTTTCGCTGGGGAAGTTAACTCTCCTGTGTTGCTGGGCAGGAGTTTCGAGGCCCTGTCTGAAAACTGAGGCAGTTTCTTAATTTGGACTCAGCATGTTGGTTGTGTATGTCAGGCACAGGACAATTGATGGTTCCATTATAAAATATTGATTGCATTTAACCAGTATGAATGAGTAGGCTCTGGTTCCACAGGACACTGGATAAGGTGTTAATTCCCTTATTTCCCACATTTATGTTTCCAGTGAAACACAGCTTGCTAGGATATTTTTGGAAGTAGATTTCCTAAACGGCAGTGTAACCGACTCTTCTTTTTCCAGGTTTTCTTCTTTGCCTTGTCCCTCTTTCCCCCCAGTAAATCTGTATTGAGACTTAGGTTTGGGGAAAGAGAGAAGAGAATGGAGTAATATTAGGAACCTGTTATTCTCGAATGAGAATTTTTTGTTTGGCCTTTTGTCTCTTCTTAGGAACTCCACATTGGAGACCACAGACTTTTAGCAAAGGCAGCTAGGATTCTTACAGTATTAGGGTACATTTATTGGGAGGCTAAAAGAAGGTTGGGGTGCGCAGTCATATGTAAGAGTAATTTAAGATTGGTAAGACATTTAGTAGAGGTATACTTGGCCCCCGTATGAAATGAAGATCAGCCAGATGGTATTTGCCTCCTGTTTTCAAATTGCTGTTGTCTAGGCTGCTGGAGGTTGGTTCTTCCAAAGGTTAGCATCTGACGAAGACTTTAAATATGAGTAATAGTTGGGAAGGGCTTAACATGGTCTAAGAAGTGTCCCAAATTTAAGTTCATTAGCCAATTCAGTCTTAATGAGGAAGTTCACCATTATTATCTGTTCAGGTTTATGCAGGAGGAAATGGATCCCGAGAGTTTAAATAATAACATGCCCAGCATCTTAGAGAGTGAGGTGTGCCTTCAGACCCTGTGCTCCTGAGCATTGTGTCGGACCACCTCTCCAGCACACAGAGACGGTAGTGACCTCAGGATGTTGGGGTCTTCCATCCTGTGATGGCTTTATTTGGCTCTGATCACGTTTCATCACACCACCCCAGCAGAGGTTCTGAACTGATAAACTCCCCTTTCTCTATTTTATAATGAAGGAAAATAAAATGGCAGCAAGCTCATATGCATTAAGAAAGTCACATATACCACCCTGTTCATCTGTGTGCATTTTTTCCATGAAAAAAAGGTCACATAACACTGTCACTAAGAAATGAGCCGATGATAGCAGAGGGCTGGGAACAGTGCTTTGGAGAGAGAGGCTGATGGAACACAAGTCCAAAGGATCACATTAACTCTGTGTCTTTGGGTAAATGACATCCTCCTCTTGGTGCCTGGCTGGCTCATTTATCCAATGTGGTAGTTGGGTTCAGTTGCTTATAGCCTTGTCTTAATACAGTTCTGGAGTTCCCTAGGTTCTGGGATGTGTCTGAGAGGCCACCTGAGTTGCGGATGGGGAAGTCAAAGAGAAAGAACTGTTTTTTCCTTCCTCCGATCCAGGATTCACTTAAGAAGTTGCACTTTTATTAAATTTATATATAGAGATTCTGTGCAGGCTTGTCCACCACTAAAGGGCTCTGTTGCTAAAATAGTTTAAAAGCCACTCAACTCATAATTTATATGTCATCTTCTAGTTCTAAAACGTTGCAAGTTCATGTTGCCCATGCTGTGGTTGACGAAACTCATGCTGGCCCCACTTGCCCTTTCTGTCACAAATACACTTCCCGTGTGACTTTCCTTTGTCTACTGGGCATGGCGGACCATTGCTTATATGGTAAAGTTAACATAATTATAGAAGGATTGTTATCCTTGTAAACCTATCAGATTAATTAGCCCCTTTACTTCATTATTCCATTTATACTCGTGTACCCATCAGTGAAGGAATGTGACTATATATTTCACAATTACTATCATCTTTCTTTTTAGATTAAGGAAATCAAAATAGGGAAAACTGCTTTCCCACATTCATGGTTCTGATGAGTTGTGAAGTTTGAACTCAAACAGCATGAACATGCTACATTTGTTTGTAGTGGCTTTTGTGTAGGCCTGGTTTCTGCTCAGCATGACCTATTTCTGTACTGCTTCTGGTTTTGCTAAACTTCAAGCATCTCCATTGGTGATAAGTGGACCATTTTTACTTCATTTCCTACTACTTCCATCCTTTCATTTCATGCACCTAAACCACATGAACAACTTAAAGTTTTCTGAAAGTTGATGCTGTTTTACTTCTTTGTTGTATTAGTCTGTTTTGTCACTATGACAAAACACCAGAGGCAAGATAATTTATAAAGAAAAGAGTCTTATTTGGCTGCAGTTCTAGAGGGTTAATGATATAGCATTAGTATCAGTTTGGCTCAGGTGAAGACCTCATGGCAGACAGCATCACCATGATGGGGGCATGTGGGAGGAAGAGATCTTATCACCAGACAGAAAGCCAGAGAAAAGCTTCAGCGTCAGACTTGCACTTAAAATAATTCACTCTTGTAAAAACTAGTTCTTATGGAGTTACTTTAATCCCTTAGTGACCTAAGGACCTCCCCCTAGGTCCCACCTCTTAAAGGTCCCACCTCTTAAAGGATCCTCTTAAAGGATCCACGTTGAGGATCGCTGGGAGATAAACCATATCCTAAGCATGTCACCTGTAATACCACACATATTATACTTTCTTTTCTCATCACCCTCTCTCTCCTCCTCTTTATCTGCTTGGAGATCTCCTATTCATCCTTCAAAACCCTGCCCTACTCTGTTGTCCTCAAAGGGGGCAACACTAGACTTTTACACAGAAATGCATTGTAGTTGATTGGTGATCTGTCTATATTATAATATAGTGATGGCTTGAATGTGAAGTGACCTCCCAACCTCTCCCCAAAAGCTCATGTTAGACAACAAAGAATGTTCAGAGGTCAAATCATTAGATTAGGAGCATTGTAACCTGAACAGTGGATTCATCCATTTGATGGATTAATAATGTGGAAGGAAAACTGTGCTGGGTGATAACCCTAGGCAGGTGGGTGTGGCTGGAGGAAGTGGGTCCTTGGGGGCGTGCCCTGGGGGACTATATATCTTGTCCCTGGGTCCTCTCTCTCTGCTTCCTGACTGTCATGGCTGAGCAGCTTTCCTCCCCAGTGCCCTTCTGGATGGATGTTCCCCCTCGCCTTGGGACCCAAGGGATGCAGTCGGCCAAACCAGAACTGAGATCGCTGGTACCGAGAGATCAAAATACAGTTTTCCTCCTGTAAGTTGCTCTTGTTAGATATTTTGGTTACAGCGATGAAAAGCTGACGAACACTGCCTAAAGAGCTTGCGCTAAACCCTCTATTACTAGGTGTTGGCATTTCACTTGTGCTAAACAAATCTCTCTTGGTGAATTCTTCTTACTGAATATATATAAAAAATCCTATGGTGATATCATGCCGTCTCGTGGGTTTAAATACCACGTTCATGTTGGCGGCATCTGAATTTAAGTCTCTCCACTCTTAAAAACTCGAGATTCACATGTTGATCTGTTCACTTGACATTTGCACTTGAGATGTCAAATAGACACTTAATGTTTCACACTGCACGCCTCCTCTACCCTGTCCTAGGGTGACCAACTGTCACAGATGGGTAAGGCTGGGAGTTTTGTGAGCCATGCAACTTTTAGTGCTGAACTCAAGAGAGTCTATGTAAAACAGGTGGTTGCTTGGTCCTCCCCCTGCCCCTCCCCCTGCCCCTCCCCTGCCCCTCCCCCTGCCCCTCCCCCTGCCCCTCCCCCTGCCCCTCCCCCTGCCCCTCCCCTGCCCCTCCCCTGCCCCTCCCCTGCCCCTCCCCTCGCCCCTCCCCCTGCCCCTCCCCTCCCCCTGCCCCTCCCCCTCCCCCTCCCCCTGCCCCTCCCCCTGCCCCTCCCCCTGCCCCTCCCCCTCTTCTCTCCATATCCATCCAATTGGTATCAATTTCTTCCTTTCCTTTTTCTGTTCTTGGAAGCTCTGTCCTTGCATTTGCTTGGGCCAAATCCCCTGGAGTCCTCAACACCTCTTTTTCTCCCACATCCAATTCTTCAGTAAAGCTCTTTGGGTCTACTTTCTAAATCCAGAGTTCCAACCTATTGATATTATTTAAAATTACAACCAGCAAACCATCTTCACCTACCCATTTCCCAATCTCCCTTGTCTGAATTTTTTTCTTTTTTAGGAATATCTATGACATGTTTTTCTTTTTTTCTTTTTTAGGAATATCTATGACGTTTTACCTGCTTATTATTTATTGTTTATGTCCTTTTTTGAGGTCTGTTTTATCCTCTGATATTTCTCAAGCATCTAGATTCCTTTCTGATACCTATTATGTGATTAAGGCATATTTATTTAATGAATAAATCACTCACCTACGGTTCTAAGTCAGAAATGAGTTACTTTCTTCTTTATTTTTATTTTATTTTTATTTATTTATTTATTTTTTTAAATTAATTTTTATTGTTGGTTGTTCAAAACATTACATAGTTCTTGATATATCATATTTCACACTTTGATTCAGGTGGGATATGAACTCCCATTTTTACCCTGTATACAGATTGCAGAATCACATCAGTTGCACATCCATTGATTTACATATTGCCATACTAGTGTCTGTTGTATTCTGCTGCCTTTCCTATCCTCTACTATCCCCTTCCCCCCTCCCCTCCCCTCTTCTCTTCTCTCTCTACCCCCTCTACTGTAATTCATTTCTCCCCCTTATATTTTTCCCCCTTTCCCCTCACTTCCTCTTGTATGTAATTTTGTATACCCCAGAGGGTCTCCTTCCATTTCCATGCAATTTCCCTTCTCTCTCGCTTTCCCTCCCACCTCTCATCCCTGTTTAATGTTAATCTTCTTCTCATGCTCTTCGTCCCTACTCTGTTCTTAGTTGCTCTCCTTATATCAAAGAAGACATTTGGCATTTGTTTTTAAGGGATTGGCTAGCTTCACTTAGCATAATCTGCTCTAATGCCATCCATTTCCCTGCAAATTCTATGATTTTGTCATTTTTTAATGCAGAGTAATACTCCATTGTGCATAAATGTCACATTTTTTTTAATCCATTCGTCTATTGAAGGGCATCTAGGTTGGTTCCACAGTCTTGCTATTGTGAATTGTGCTGCTATGAACATGGATGTAGCAGTGTCCCTATAGTGTGCTCTTTTTAGGTCTTTAGGGAATAGACCGAGTAGGGGAATAGCTGGGTCAAATGGTGGTTCCATTCCGAGCTTTCCAAGAAATCTCCATACTGCTTTCCAAATTGGCCACACCAATTTTCAGTCCCACCAGCAATGTACAAGTGAACCCTTTTCCCCACATCCTCGCCAGCACTTGTTGTTGTTTGACTTCAGAATGGCTGCCAATCTTACTGGAGTGAGATGGTATCTTAGGGTGGTTTTGATTTGCATTTCTCTGACTGCTAGAGATGGTGAGCATTTTTTCATGTACTTGTTGATTGATTGTATGTCCTCCTCTGAGAAATGTCTGTTCAGGTCCTTGGCCCATTTGTTGATTGGGTTATTTGTTATCTTATTTTCTAATTTTTTTAGTTCTTTGTATATTCTGGATATTAGGGCTCTGTCTGAAGTGTGAGGAGTAAAGATTTGTTCCCAGGATGTAGGCTCCCTATTTACCTCTCTTATTGTTTCTTTTGCTGAGAAAAAACTTTTTAGTTTGAGTAAGTCCCATTTGTTGATTCTAGTTATTAACTGTTGTGCTATGGGTGTCCTATTGAGGAATTTGGAGCCCGACCCCACAGTATGTAGATCATAGCCAACTTTTTCTTCTATCAGACGCCATGTCTCTGATTTGATATCAAGTTCCTTGATCCACTTTGAGTTAACTTTTGTGCATGGCGAGAGAAAGGGATTCAGTTTCATTTTGTTGCATATGGATTTCCAGTTTTCCCAGCACCATTTGTTGAAGATGCTATCCTTCCTCCATTGCATGCTTTTAGCCCCTTTATCAAATGTAAGATAGTTGTAATTTTGTGGATTGGTTTCTGTGTCCTGTATTCTGTACCATTGGTCCACCCGCCTGTTTTGGTACCAGTACCACGCTGTTTTTGTTACTATTGCTCGGTAGTATAGTTTGAAGTCTGGTATAGCTATACCGCCTGATTCACACTTCCTGCTTAGCATTGTTTTTGCTATTCTGGGTCTTTTATTTTTCCATATGAATTTCATGATTGCTTTCTCTATTTCTACAAGAAATGCCGTTGGGATTTTGATTGGCATTGCATTAAACCTATAGAGAACTTTTGGTAATATCGCCATCTTGATGATGTTAGTTCTACCTATCCATGAACAGGGTATATCTTTCCATCTTCTAAGATCTTCTTCTATTTCTCTCTTTAGGGTTCTGTAGTTTTCATTGTATAAGTCTTTCACCTCTTGTGTTAGGTTGATTCCCAAGTATTTTATTTTTTTTGAGGATATTGTGAATGGGGTGGTTGTCCTCATTTCCATTTCAGAGGATTTGTCGCTGATATACAGGAATGCCTTTGATTTATGCATGTTGATTTTATATCCTGCCACTTTGCTGAATTCATTTATTAGCTCTAATAATTTCTTTGTAGACCCTTTTGGGTCTGCTAGGTATAGAATCATGTCATCTGCAAATAGTGATAATTTGAGTTCTTCTTTTCCTATTTTTATGCCTTTAATTTCTTTCGTCTGTCTAATTGCTCTGGCCAGTGATTCGAGAACTATGTTGAACAGAAGTGGTGAGAGAGGGAATCCCTGTCTTGTTCCAGATTTTAGAGGGAATGCCTTCAGTTTTTCTCCATTCAGAATGATGCTAGCCTGAGGCTTAGCATAGATTGCTTTTACAATATTGAGGTATGTTCCTGTTATCCCTATTTTTTCTAGAGTTTTGAACATAAAGGGATGCTGTACTTTGTCGAATGCTTTTTCCGCATCTATCGAGATGATCATATGGTTCTTATTTTTAAGCCTATTGATGTGGTGAATAACATTTATTGATTTCCGTACATTGAACCAACCTTGCATCCCAAGGATAAATCCTACCTGATCATGGTGCACAATTTTTTTGATATGTTTTTGTATCCGGTTCGCCAGAATTTTATTGAGGATTTTTGCATCTAGGTTCATTAGAGATATTGGTCTGTAGTTTTCTTTCTTTGAAGTGTCTTTGTCTGGTTTAGGAATCAGGGTGATGTTGGCCTCGTAGAATGAATTTGGAAGTTCTCCCTCTTTTTCTATTTCCTGAAATAGCTTGAAAAGTATTGGTATTAGTTCCTCTTTAAAGGTTTTGTACAACTCTGCTGTATACCCATCCGGTCCTGGGCTTTTCTTAGTTGGTAGTCTTTTGATGGTTTCTTCTATTTCCTCAATTGATATTGGTCTGTTTAGGTTGTCAATATCCTCCTGACTCAATCTGGGCAGATCATATGACTTAAGAAATTTATTGATGCCTTCACTATCTTCTATTTTATTGGAGTATAAGGATTCAAAATAATTTCTGATAATCTTCTGTATTTCTGAAGTGTCTGTTGTGATGTTGCCTTTTTTATCCCGTATGCTAGTAATTTGAGTTCTCTCTCTTCTTCTCTTTGTTAGCATGGCTAAGGGTCTGTCGATTTTATTTATTTTTTCAAAGAACCAACTTTTAGTTTTGTCAATTTTTTCAATTGTTTCTTTTGTTTCGATTTCATTAATTTCAGCTCTGATTTTAATTATTTCTTGCCTTCTACTTCTTTTGCTGTTGTTTTGCTCTTTTTCTAGAATTTTGAGATGAAGTATTAGATCATTTATTTGTTGGTTTTTTCTTTTTTTAAGGAATGAACTCCAAGCAATAAATTTTCCTCTTAGAACTGCTTTCAATGTGTCCCATAGATTCCGATATGTTGTGTCTGTGTTTTCATTTATCTCTAAGAATTTTTAATTTCCTCCTTGATGTCTTCTATAACCCATTGATCATTCAGTAACCTATTGTTCATTCTCCAAGTGATGCATGATTTTTCCTTACTTCTTTTATTGTTGATTTTCAATTTCATTCCATTATGATCAGATAAGATGCATGGTATTATCTCTACTCCTTTATATTGTCTAAGAGTTGCCCTGTGACATAATATATGATCTATTTTTGAGAAGGATCCATGTGCTGGTGAGAAAAAAGTGTAACTGCTCAATCTTGGGTGGTATATTCTATATATGTCAATTAAGTCTAGGTTATTAATTATGTTATTGAGTTCTATAGTTTCCTTATTCAACTTTTGTTTGGAAGATCTGTCCAGTGGTGAGAGAGGTGTGTTGAAGTCTCCCATGATTATTGTATGGTGGTCTATTAGACTCTTGAACTTGAGAAGAGTTTGTTTGATGAACATAGCTGCACCATTGTTTGGGGCATATATATTTATGATTGTTATGTCTTGTTGGTGTATGGTTCCCTTGAGCAGTATGAAGTGTCCCTCTTTATCCCTTTTGATTAACTTTGGCTTGAAATCTATTTTATTTGATATGAGTATGGACACTCCTGCTTGTTTCCGAAGTCCATATGAGTGATATGATTTTTCCCAACCTTTCACCTTCAGTCTATGTATGTCTTTTCCTATCAAATGTGTCTCCTGAAGGCAGCATATTGTTGGGTCTTGTTTTGTGATCCATTCTACTAGCCTGTGTCTCTTAATTGGTGAGTTTAAGCCATTAACATTTAGGGTTATTATTGAGATATGGGTTGTTCTTCCAGCCATATTTGTTTATTTATGTTACTAAACATGGTTTGTTTTCCTCTTTGATTATTTCCCCCCCCCCTTTACTGTACTACCTCCCGCTGTTGGTTTTCATTGATATTTTCCATTTCCTCTTCCTGTAATATTTTGCCGAGGATGTTTTGAAGAGATGGTTTTCTAGCTGCAAATTCTTTTAACTTTTGTTTATCATGGAAGGTTTTAATTTCATCTTCCATCCTGAAGCTTAATTTTGCTGGATACACAATTCTTGGTTGGAACCCATTTTCTTTCAGTGTTTGAAATATGTTATTCCAGGATCTTCTAGCTTTCAGAGTCTGTGTTGAAAGATCAGCTGTTATCCTGATTGGTTTACCCCTAAATGTAATCTGCTTCCTTTCTCTTGTAGCTTTTAAAATTCTCTCCTTATTCTGTATGTTGGGCATCTTCATTATAATGTGTCTAGGTGTGGAACTCTTATGATTTTGCACATTCGGCGTCCTGTAGGCTTCTAGGATTTGGGATTCTGTCTCATTCTTCAAGTCTGGGAATTTTTCTTGTATTATTTCATTGAATAGATTGCTCATTCCTTTGGTTTGGACCTCAATACCTTCCTGTATCCCAATGACTCTTAAGTTTGGTCTCTTTATGTTATCCCATATTTCTTGAATGTTCTGCTCATGGTTTCTTAACAGTTTTGCTGAGCTGTCTGTTCTTCTCCAGTTGAAATACTTTGTCTTCATTGTTTGATGTTCTATCTTCTAAGTGTTCTACTCTGCTGGTAGTATTCTCAATTGAGTTTTTAAGTTGGTTTATTGCTTCCTGCATTTCTAGGATTTCTGTTTGTTTGTTTTGTATAACCTGTATCTCCCTGTATAATTGATCTTTTGCTTCTTGGATTTGTTTATGTAATTCATTGTCGAAGTGGTCGAAGTGGTCTTTCTTGTCTGATTTTGCTGTCTAATGTCTTCCTTGAGACTCCAGATCATCTGAAGCATGTATATCCTGAATTCTTTATCTGACATTCCATCTGCTGCAGATATTACCTCTTCTAAAGTTGAGTTGACCTGCATTGCTTGTGGTCCTTTCTTTCCTTGTCTTTTCATACTGATCGCGTTTCTTTCTGCTTGGTGAAACTGTTGTGTTATTGATTTTTCCCCCTATATATTTATATTGCTCTTGTATAGTTGCAAAGTCTCCCTCGCAGGCTTTGGTGGTGGTTCTGCCCCTCCTCCAATTGGGGCAATGTGCCTACCACGCCGGCAGGCCGCTGGGCCTGTACTTTTGGTGGGCCTGTTCTTTCGGTGGTCGCAGGTCCGCCTACCTTGCAGGCGCGAGCAGCGGCTTTGCCCCTCCACTGGCCGCTAGGCCTGTTCTGTCTGTTGGTTGCAGGTCTGTCTACCTAGCAGGCGCTGGTGGCGGCTCTGCCCCTCCCCCAACCGGGGCGATGTGTCTGGCGGGTTTCTGGGCCTGTGATGTTGGTGGTCACGGTTCCGCCTACCTTGCAGGCGCGTGGGGAAGCTGTGCCCCTCTGCAGGTTGCTGGGCCTGACCTGCCGGTGGGTCGCAGGTCCACCTACCCTGCAGGCGCAGGGGGTGGCTCTGCCGCTCCGCAGGTCGCTGGGCCTGATCTGCTGGTGAGTTGCAGGTCTGCCTACTTTGCAGGCGCCTGGCGGCACTGCCCCTCCCCCAACCGGGGCGATATGTCTGGTGGGCCACTGGGCCTGTTTTGTCGGTGGTCACGGTTCCGCCTACCTTGCACGCGCGTGGAGCAGCTGTGCCCCTCCGCGGGTTGCTGGGCCTGACCTGCCGGTGGGTCGCAGGTCTGCCTACCTTGCAGGTGTGGGGGGGTGGCTCTGCCGCTCTGCGGGTCTCTGGGTCTGATCTGCTGGTGAGTCGCAGGTCTGCCTCTATTTTTTTTTAAATATATATATATTTTTTTTTTCTGAGAGAAAGAATTTTTTTTTAAATTTATTTTTTGGTTTTCGGGGGTCACAACATCTTTGTATGTGGTGTTGAGGATCGAACCTGGGCCGCACGAATGCCAGGCAAGCGCACTACCGCTTGAGCCACATCCCCAGCCCTTTCTTCTCTCTTTATTGACCATTTATTATTTCTCTGGTGATTATTCTAGATGCTTTATAATCTTGTGTTCTTTAATAGCTCAGGAGAGTGTTCAGAAGTTATCTTAATTCGGAGATTAATTCGTTCAGCAGTGGTGAGCACTGAAGCCAGGCTTTGAATCTAGGTGTGTAGGATTTCAGAATATGAATGGTCCACTTGTCATGTGGACTTGTCCCTTGGCCAGCTTAATCTGACCACCAACTCTAGGACTCTACCTCAGTAAATCATGGTACCCTTATGCTGTTGCTCAAAGCTGTATGTTCTAATTAGACAAGAGACGGTATCGAGTACAAGATCTGTTTTTGTGGAGGACTGTGGTGGATAGCACCCAATTAAAATGCCATAGAGCAAACAGACGGTTTATTTGGAACAAGTTTCCTACTTAGTAAATAGTACCGCTAATGAAAAAAAAATCACATCTAACCATTTTCACAACAGTTTAAAACTCATTGAGCACAACAAGACAAGCAGTTAGCCATTTAGAGGGATGGCCCGAGCAGTGTGGTGGAGAGAAACTGTTTAAAAATATAAACCTTTAGAAACTTTAGTTTGTTTCTCCCCTTTTCCCATCAAGTAATTAAAGTTCTCGACTTGTTTGAAATGGCTCAGATTTAATTTCATTTTGTTAAGTACCTCTATTTCACAGCTTAGAAAAAAAGGCTATTAGCATTTGCATTAGCCATTACACCCTCCTTTATAATATGAAATTTATATGGGAAATGCTAATTGGATGTTCATCATTGTAAAGATGATGATTTCTGTACTTTTGCTGGTGTAATTAAGATGAAAGATGAAAATGATAAGGGGTGAAAGTTGGATTTTTTGTTTTTTCTATTTTCCATTGAGTGGAGACTGGGGAAGGCATTCTGTTCTTGGTTTGGGACAAGTGGAAGGCTTAGCGTTTCACTTTTGTGGAGCTGTCTTTGAACTCGCCATCCTCCTGCCTCAGCCTCCTGAGTCACTGGGATTACAGGCGTGTACCACCGCACCCTGCTCATTTAATTTTTTCAACAGATGTTGATTCCCTGTCCTAAATTCCAGGCCTTGCACTATTGGAATCATTTTATTCTCAAAATTTGGTTGAGAAGTATAACTCTTTTTAATCCCCCAATATTTTCTTGATTGACTTGAGTCATTCTAAGTCAATGCCATTTTAATATGTAGAATTATTATTTTTTCCAATATCACAGGCTGTAAGCACTTTCCCTTCACTTTAGAAAAGTCTTTCCTGGAAAAGGGAGTTGGGGAAACTAGTTTAAACTTTCCTACATGGAAGAAAATTCTGCTTATGAGACACTCCTTTGGCTGAAATCTGTGTTTTGTTTGGCCCTGGATTCAGCACTGAATGTGCACCAAGAAATTAAAGAAGAGGGATGATGGAAGTTCTTCCTATTGTTTGCCTCCAGGTAGATTTTTTTAAAAGGTGCTATTGACTGACTCTGTGGGGTTGGGCCCATTCTAAGTGCTTTACCAACATCAGTGCCCTCTCGCTGCCCTCCCCCTCCCACTTCCTTTCCTTGATGTACATTCTCCATGCAGTAGGCAGAGACATCTCCTCCAACGCCAATCTGATCTTGTGGGCCCCTCGTTCCCAGCCCATGTCACTCTTCCAGGACAGTTCTGGCCCTTGGCTTGCTTTCTGACTTCATCTCCTGCTGTGCTCCTCCTCCTCCTCTGTGTCCAGCAACACCAGCTTCGAACATGCTGAGCGTGCTCCCATCTCCTGCTTGCTGCAACTTCTCTTCCTGCAGCACAGTTTCCCCAGCTCATGGCAGCACTTTGTCCTTCCCCCCTTTCATGCCTGGGCCCAATGTCACCTCAGAGCATCCTTCCAGAAAACCCTCATGGTAATCCTTGCTTTCACTGCTCTGAGACCTACTCTGCTTACTCTTTTCAACACATCGCTCCCTGACAGCCAGTGACATGTTTATTTGTGTTCTCAGTCTGTCTACTCTAATAGAATGTAAGCTCCAAAGACAATGGGATTCATTTCTATTCCTAGCACCTCCTACTTGACGCCTGGTGGGCTCTCAATAACCATTGCAGGCATTATTCCCAACCAGTTTATAGAAGGGGAACCTGAGGCTGGATGAAGCTTTGTGATTTGCTGCCAGGTGGTAAATCCAGGGTCCAGACTGCCTAAGAGCCAAAGCTCTTCTCCTTCCTGCTAGTTCACTTCTCATAATGCCTCCTCAAGGCCAGGGCCACATTCTATGCTTTCTGTATCCACAGGTGTCCATTATTTGTTGAATGGACTAATAACAATAACATACAGACACATGTATGGGTCAGATAAACTCCTAGGCATTTTCTATGAACTGTCTCATTTAATCAGAGTACCTGGGAGATGGTGTTATTATCACCTCCAGATTGCAGAAGGCAAAAAAACTAAGGAGCAGAAAGAACTGAGTAAAGTAAGTCTAAAGTTAAAAAATTGAAGCCAGGAGTGGTGCTGCACGCCTGTAATCCTGGCAGCTCAGGAGGCTGAGGCAGGAGGATCGCTAGTCCAAAGCCAGTGTCAGCCAAAAGGAGGCACTAAGCAACTCAGTGAGACCCTGTCTCTAAATAAAATGCAAAATCAGGCTGGGGACATGGCACAGTGGTCAGGTTCCACTGAGTTCAATCCCCAGCACTCCCTCCCATAAAATAAATAAAAAATAACCTAAAATAAAAATCTGAATGGGAAGGTTCTAGCATTCAGTCTGGCTTGAGGTCACACATCCTGATCACTCAGCTCAGTGCTCCTGAACCTTCCTTTCATGATCCTCTAGTTCTTAGCTTAACTGTTCTCCTCCCCATGAAATTTTAATATCACAGGTATACTATATGCTTATGTATCACATGTGTATCTTTGCCTTATATATACAATAAAGTGAGAGTTTTTTCCATCCCTTATGACATAGGCACCCCATCCCTTGCTGCCTGCCTGCGTAGCCCCAGCGGAGTCCTGTGCATAGTGGTCTAGGCTTAATTTTATGTCTGGCATTGTTATTGGTTTATTTCTGTCTTTTCTTTGAGTCATTATAAATTCTGTGAAGGGAAGAGGCCCTGAATGGCTCAATGTTACATTCACAGAGCTGGGCACAGAGTAGGCTCCCTTAAAGATCACTGGACAGTATTGTTCACTCTGCCTCCGCCACCTGCTCGGGTGTGTCCTGAGGGTACCTGTTTGAGCTGCAGGAACAGAGCTGGTTTCTTCTGCTTCTCAGCTCACAGGCATCAGTATCAGCCCACTGCTTCTTCCTGGATCATCTGGGGACAGCAGTGACGTGAATGCTCAGACGCTCCATCCTGCACAGGTTTCCTGGCAACAGAGGTGAGGTCAGGAGTTCTTGGAACACGGTGGGCTTTTAAATATCCTAGAGGGCCTGAGGATGTGCTCAGGCTCCTGTTGGGAGGACAAGTGAAATCATACCTGCCCCTCCCATGGTGTCCCACATTTGTGTTGAAATGAAGGAAGAGGCAAAGGGTGGAAGGGAAGAAATAAATTTCTTCTTTCATCTTCGGCTGCTCTACCTCTAGGGCACATTCTACTAAGTTTTTTCTTTTTCTTCCCAGCCATTTGGGCTTCTCCAGGCTTCTCCAATAATTGCCTGGGAGGTGTTCTCTCCTCTCTGCACGTGCTGATGTCTTCTTTTTGACTTTCCTGTTCCACTACCCATTCTCCATCCTGTTTGCTGCCTGGTCAGGTGGACCTGCCTGGACCACAGCAATGGTCCTCTTACCCTCTGGCTTCTAGTTGGTTTCTGCCAATTGAGAGCGCTGGTGAGACACTGCAGGGAGGGGGTGGACAGGTTGGGTATTGGCTTCCCTTGCCCACTGCCTCTGTGCTGGGCCCCCATGGGCTGATCACTTCTATTTTGTTTTGTTTTGTTTTAAATATATATTTTTTAGTTGTAGTTGGATACAATACCTTTGTTTTATTTATTTTTATGTGGTGCTGAACGTCGAACCCAGGGTCTCGTACCAACTAGGTGAGCGCTCTACCGCTGAGCCCCAACCCCAGCCCTGACTGCATCTTTTGATTGAGTTGCGGCTGTCCTGTGCATCTCTGGATCTGGTGGCCCTCTCCATGTGATTCTGTTTGGGGACTATGGCAATTACTTCCTGCTTGATTCTAGAGACACATGGGTGTGCATTAATCATGATTTTTACTTACTGTCTTTTATGATATTTGACATCCTGGGGCCTTGTGAACCCAGGGAGGCTGGAGGATTGCTCCTTCCAGAGTTAACCAGCTCCTAGAGGAGAGGAATGCAGAACCACCAACACCAAGTCCATACTCCCACCCGTAGCCTTGATCAAGCTGTTCCAATCATGGGCAGAATTCCCCTGCCCCAGATCACCTAAAGGGAAAGGATCACAGGGCTAGGTCTACACCCAAAGCCCAGGGTCTGCCAAATTATTCAAACCTGCTTACCTTAAATCCACCCAACTTACTTTCTCTGTCTCACCTGTTAAAATACACACATTCCTCCTACTCCCCCTTGCCTCCTGGCTGACCCTGGTGCCTGCTCGTGGGCCCCCTGTGATGGGCCCCTCCTCTTGGGAACTGGGAGTAATAAACTACCTTTTCAATGGCAGTTGTCTCTTGCTCTGTTGATCTCACTATGCCCAGATAAAACCAAATCCCAGGTACATTTGAAAATGAGAAGGGGGTGGAGTCTCCTTAGTTGCCCTCCATGCTGGTTTCTGCTTTGTAATTAGTCCCTTTAGTAAATCTTCCTTTAATTATCTTGATTTGATGTGCGGCCTCCTTCCTGCTGTGACCCTGACTGATGTACTTTGCGTGTGTTCTGAACTTTGAGAGTCAGGGAAAGACACAGGGAGGTCAGCCAGGTCCACGCAGCTGGGGGCTCTCCATGTCTTAATGTACTTGGGCTCAAATCGCTGTCCTCCTCCTACTGACCCCGGGAAATACTTCTTATCTAGTGCCATGCCTGCTATCTATCAGGTGCTCGATAAGTGAATTAATATCACCTTCCCTGGTGACCTGCTCTGTGCCACACTGTGCTTGCATATATCACAAATAACTGAGCACATACAAATCTAACAGTTCATAATATTGTAGTGCTTGAAGGAATTTTAAAAAATAATTCAACTGTCCCTTCTTTTCTCCTAGTTAGCAAATTAATAAATTTAAAGGAAAATGGTCCAAGACTAGAGCCAAGATTAGAATTCCAAATTCCTGTTCAGTATGTTTTACACGGTTCGGTGATAGGAATTGTAACAATATTCCCCAAATATCATAGAGTTGAACACACTAAGCCCTGTGTTTAATGATGCTCATGTGTTAATTCATCCACACCCAACTTTCTTAAATACTTAATAGTATTAGCCTTGTCTTTCATATGAGGACCCTGAGACATAAAGAGATCAGGTGACTTATTCAAGGATAAATAGCAATTAATGGGTAGACCAGGGTTTAAATTAGGCAGTCTGGCCCCAGAGCCTGTTCTTCCTGATCCAAAAACTTGCATCATGCTTTCCTTTTGATTCGACCTGTCTTTCTCAAGGAGGAATGTGCCAGGGCTGAACAGCATCCCCATGTACAGGGGTTCTAACTATACACAGACAGATGCCAGGTCCTCAAGCACTACTAACCAATTGCTTGCTTCTGAGCTTCTCAGCTGAGTTCTTGAATACAGGTAGCAATGGATCCTAATTTGATGGCCCCTGTTTGTTCTCTATTGTTATTTCCTCATCCTCAAGTAACCCTAACTAACTGAGCAGAAGAAGCCTGGCAGCAGAAGAGGGAGGTCCCGGTGATATGAGCATATTCTGTCCCACTGAGCTGAGGTCTGCCTTGGGGTCACAAGTAAGCATCACTAGAAGGGGTCCTTTCTTCTTGCCAGGGAGGGAGACTGGCATTTTTTACTTGCCTCGTATTACAACATTTGTAACAATCAGGCATTTTAATTAGCATAGCAGTTTGAAGTTTTAATAGTTACTGTACTTAAGCAGTTTCCCTGGCACTCCTGCGGTTTCATGACACTATAATTTGGCTCCCAAATGGAGAAGTGATAAGGCCAAATCAAGAAAAAAGGTGTAGCATTATTCTGGAGGCTTCTGCACAGCCAAGGCAAGGTACTAGTGAGGCAAGACGGCTCTTTCTGCTGGCTTCCTCCAAGGAAGCCTGAGTTATTTTGCTGAGAATTACACTGTGTGTGGCCGACGCACAGGATAAGAGATTCACTAGGACTTGAATTCAGGTTGGTTTGTCTCCATTTAACCAAACAAGGCATCAACGTTAGCAGTGACGTGATTGTGCAACCATATCGTATTTATGTAAGGAAAGATGGTGTCTAGTCCTAGAGCTGGGGAACTGTATGATGCCCATGTAGGAAATGGTAGAAACCATTTTTGTGGAGCAGTTTAAACTCTGTTTAAACATAAACTGTGTTGTTTATGTGAGAAGGGATGGATCTCAGCTTTACTGGTGTGGAGGTGGAGCCATGAAGAGTTCATATGGAAAGGGCTGGTATCCAGTTCTCCTCGTCTTAATGAACTGGAAATTACATCCTAAAAGAGACTCCAAGCAGAGGATCAGGTATGTTGTGCCCAGGTTCTTGGCCCACATAACATTTTGAAATAATAAATGCCTGTTGCCTTTGCCATTTAGTTTTGGGGGAAATTTGTTATGCAGCATCAGATGCCTAATGCATCTACTTTTTAAAAAAATATTTATTTTGTTATATATGATAGCAGAATGCACTTTAATTCATATTACACATAGAGCACACATTTTCATGTCTCTGGTTGTACATAAAGTATAGTCACACCATTCATTTCTTCATACATGTACTTAGGGTAATGACGTCCATCTCATTCCATTGTCTTTCTTACCCCCATTCCCTTCCCTTCCTCTCCCCTCCCTTCCCTTTGCCCTATCTGAAGTTCCTTCATTCCTCCCATGTTCCCCCCACCACTCCCCATTATGGATCAGCATCCTCATAACAAAGAAAACATTCAGCATTTGGTGTTTTGGGGATTGGATTACATCACTTAGCATACTATTCTCCAACTCCATCCATTTACCTGCAAAATGCATATACTTCTATAACATAGGACAAAACATGCAGGCTAAAGTAATCAAATTCCAATAAAATTGTTTTTGTTTTTGCTAGCTCATGCTTTCAGAGAACCCATACATTTCCATGAACCTCAATTAAGTTCCCATATTCCAGAATCAGATATTCCCTTTTCCTATTCCACTGACTGCTCTTTGGAATAATCATTTTTAAGAAGAATTAGCATAATTCTAAGGCATACAAGACAGATTAGCTCTCTAATTTCAGTCCACCAATACATGTGAAGAAATAATGTATTTGATCATCTTGATCATCATGAGCCCGGATCTTTTCCTGTGTGACCACGTCACCTGGAAACCATGTCATAATCAAATGGTCCATTTGTTGATTCACTAATTGGATGAATATTTATTACACACTGAGCAAGGCAATGGGTGTCCGATGTTGAACTAAATAGGCTATGCCTCAGTTCTCATGGAGTTTAATCTTTGGTTTGCTTTTTTTTCAATTTAGAATCCAAATACCAGGTATTGATATGGTCTTATTAATGGTCCTGCAGGGAAACTATGGTGAGGACACTTCTGTAATGGAGTTGGCTTTACAGAGTGGGTGGATTACTTGAAGCCATTGGCCAAGGCTTTGTTTCCTCTTTATTGCACTTGCTGAACCTCTATATTGTCTTTACTTTTTAATGTGTGTTTTCTTATCTTTTTTTGGCAACTTTTGTATTTCTTTAGATATGCTATTTTTAGAAAAACTTCATTCATTTGAGAAATGTTCATCAACCATGTACTAGGGTCTAACACTCCTTGGAAGAGGGGATTCAGCCGTAAACAAAGACCCACAAAATCCTTTCCTTAGGAATTTGCCTTCTAGTGGATTAGGCAAACATGAATGTGGTAATTTTAAAAATTCTTTCTTTTCTCTCCACATTTTTTAGATTGATGCATTATAGTTTTACATATGGTGGGATTTATTTATACATATTTTTACATGCACACAATATAACAATGTAATTTGGCTAATATTCTTCCCCAGCACTTCTCCCCTCTCTCTCTCCACCCTGATCCCTTTCCTCTATTCTACTGATATCTCTCTGATTTTCATGAGATTCATTCCCAACTTTCTTTGTCTTTTTCCTCTCTAGCTTTCTCATGTGAGAGAAAACGTACAATCCTTTACCTTCTGAGTTTGGCTTATTTCACGTAACATAATAGTCTCAAGTTCTATGCATTTTCCTGAAAATGACATAATTTTATTTTTCTTTATGATTGAATAAAGCTCCATTGTATGTGTGTGCCACATTTTCTTTATTCACTCATCTTTTGATGGACACCTAGGCAGGTTCCGTAGTTTGGCTATTGTGAATTGTGCTGCTATAAATGTGGGTATATATGTATTGCTATAGAATGCTGACTTTATTTCTTCAGAGTAAATACTGAAGAGTGTTACAGCTGGGATAAATGGAGGTTCCATTCTTAGTCTTTTGAGGAACCTCTATGCTGATTTCCATAATGGTTGTACTGATTTACAATTCCATCAGTGTGAAAGTGTTTCTTCTTATCCACATCTTCTCCAGCATTTTTACTGTTTGTATTCTTGATGACTGCCATTCTGACTAGTGTGAAATGAAATGTCAGTGTAATTTTGATTTGCATTTCCCTAATTTTTAATGATTTTGGATTTTTCTTATATATTTGTTGACTATTTGTATTTCTTCATTTGAGAAGTGTCTATTTAATTAAATGGGTTATTTTTTTTTTTTTTTGCTGTTGAGTTTTTGGATTCTTTATATATTTTAGATGTAGTCCTCTGCCAGAAGAGTAGATTATAAAGATTTTATCCCATTCTGTATGTTCTTTTTTCACATTATTGTTTCCTTTTCTGTGCAGCAACCTTTTAATTGGATGCCACCCCCCCCCCCCTTTTTTTTAACTCTTGGCATTATTTCCTGAGCTTTAGGAGTATTAATGAGAAAGTCATTGGTGAATGTGGTAATTTAGCCCAGTTTTTCCCGGTTTTTCTTGTGTCAGTCAAGTTAATCTTTGGTTGGCTTTAATTAAATTATATTGAGAAAATTTTGACAAAGGGACTATTTATGAAAGTGTAGAAATGTTCAGAAATCTTTCTCGACTGGAAGTGATTCTATTCTCTAGGGGACATTTGGAAATGTCTGGAGACATATTTGATTGTCACAAGTGGGGGAGGAGGTTTGCTACTGGCATCTAGTGGGTAGAGACCAGCAATGTTGCTAAATATTCTATAATTTACTGGACAGATTCCCAAAGCAATTATCTATCCAGAATATCAATAGTGCTGGAGTTGACAGATCTTCGATTTAGAGAAATTGACAAAGGATATTGCAGTTCACTGAAGCTAGCCACTGTCAATCTCTTATGATTGATAGGTCCTGAAGGGACAAGTGGAGGGAGCCATTTCCAGAACCTGGAGAGGGCTGCTTGGCGAAAGCTGGAACCTTCAGTAAGAAGATGGCAAATCTGGCAGAGGAAATGTTCAGGAAAAGTTCAGGGTAATGAATATCTTGCCCATAGTGTTCCTCTGCCCCTCTAATCTGTCAGTTGATTTACTAAGAGTTAGGTAAGCTTGCTGTTCATTGTTCATTCAGGGTTGACCTTGAGGGGAATAAGGGAGAGTGGATAAAAATGGAGAGCAAATTAGGAGGGGTGAATGGAAGAAGTCGAGCAGAGAGCTATACTTTTGTGCCTGAATTTGGAAAATGTTTCAGTTACCTATTTACAAATTTCTGTTGAGGAGGATGCTCCAAGGGGTCACAGCCACCTCCATGAAGGGTTAATTTTATACTATATGTGTCATAAGCCATTTTTTGTTTCCTTTTAAGTTCTCATTTATAAATGCTGATGATGGGCATTTTAGACGTCAGTGTGGATGCGAGGACAGTGAGGGTTTGGAATTTTACAGCATCTAGCAGATGGGCTGTCAGGAGGTGAGAGGATGCAGCAGAGAGAGAAGTGGAAATGAGTCACAGATATCTTGCTTCAGAACTTACCTTGGGCATGGACCTGGGTCTCCTCTTAAATAGAGGCAAAGCCCATTAGTTCAAATCCTGTTGACCTGCGTAGGAGAGAGGCAGGGCTACCCCGAGCTAAATTAGACAAAGCTCAAAAAACAGACCTGATTCCATCTGTGTATAGGTAGAAAAAGTGGGGCACAGAAATACTGACATTGGGTAAAAGGGCACATTTTTATATATTTTTTTTTTACTTTGTGTTTTATTAGTTTTAAGATTTTTGTCTATCCTTTCTCAAAGACTGGAATAAATACTCTTTGCATGTGCTTATTTGCAAGCAAAATGTATGACAATTACCGGGATTTCTTTTTGTCCTAGGAATTGAATGCAGGGATGCTCTACCACTGATGAAACATACCTAGTCCTTTTATTCATTTGTTTATTTTTATTTTGAAAGAGTCTCGATAAATTGCTGAGGCTGGCCTTCAACTTGTGATCCTCTTTCCTCAGCCTCCCAAGTTACTGGGGTTACACGTGTGCACCACTGCACCCAACCACTCATTTTTATTCATCTATTCAAAGGCAGAGATCATCCATAGACCTTTCACTATTGTATCCTCAATGAATGCAAATTATAGATAGTCAATACGTATTTGTTGAATGAGTGGTTGAAAGTGTATTGGAATCGGTTTCAAAACTGGAATAACTATGCTGATCATTTATCTTCCTTTCTTTTCAATATGTGTGATTTGTTACTTTTTTGTTTATTCTGTGTCCAGGTGACTAGTCAGCTGCTCCTCCTTCCTGGGCTCATCCAGCCCTTTCTTGAGTGCCTCCTTTTCTCTCTGGGGGGATTCTCCACTGCTTTGGCTAAGGGTTATTTCTGAGATTGCCTCCTCCTGTCCCCTCTCTTCAGAAGCAGAGGAGGTCAGATTCTTCTTCTGTGCATGTCCTGGAACAATCAGGGACAGGCATGTGCTCTAAGTGCTATTAAATCCAGGGTCATGGAGCCCCAAGGCAGGGACCCATGGAGGAGGCAGATCTGGAGTTCACACCCAGCCTGGTGGCAGGTGTGCTGTGTGTGCCAGCTTGTGCCTGTGATGTGACATGTGTTTGGGGACCTGCAGTCAGGCTTTGCAGCATTCCTGATTCCAACTAGGTTTTCAGGCTCGGACCTTAGAGCTGCTAGTAGATATATTTTGTGAATTCCTGAAACCCTTCCAAGAAATTTCCTTTCTTAAGTCCTTAATAATTAGTTTTCTTCCATTCACCTGTTTTACTAGTATGTGTTGGAAAAAACTTGACGATGCATGGTGTATAAGAAGGACATTGAAAAATATATAAAATTTTCAGTAGATGATAAGGATCACATAACTAATTTATTTTCCCTCCACAGATTTGGGAGATTGATTACTTGTGTAGAAAATAGGGAGTAGAAAATTATGTCTTTTATGTGTGAGACATTGTATAAAACTGTGTGGTTACATGTCAAGAAATCCAGCTCAGAAAGGCAGTAATTCCGTTTTACCGTTGGGAAAACCGAGACCCAAATATGACGACTGTGTTATCCAAGCTCTCTCAGACAACAGGCATGAGAACGAGGAGTTTCAAGCCAGGAAATCTGTGCTTGCTCCTCTTCTGTATCTTTCCAGATAAATGGTCAGTTGCTTCTTGGCCGGTGCCCAGCAAGCTGGGCAGAAGGCCAGAGCTCTTTGCTTCTTGCATGTTGTGAGCTTATGACGTAGCCGACTGTTTGCCTCTTTTCTCTTATACTCACGTATAGTTCTTTTCCAATCCTTTCTATGATACTCTCTGCAGTTTCTGCTGTGTACTTTTCTACTGACAGTGGTGGTTAGTAAATCCCATAAAAAATAAGAGACCATTTAGGATGAAAGGGACAATTTAATCCTGGTTATTAAAGGGGCTCCATGGTGGCTTTCATGTGGTTCAGACTTGTTCTTGGGGGAACAGGGTACAACTGGATAGAGCAGGATATTTTGATGCCAGTGTTTTGACACTTCAAAATCATCAGCTTTGGTGCAATTTTTTCTACCTGAGAAAAATATTTCTGACCTTTGTCAGTAATGTTTGATGAAGGCTAATGGTGGTGTTCTTGTTTCTAGTACAAAGAATAAATTGGATTTTAAAAAAAAATCAGTAGATGGCACCTACTTCATTACCCTAAAAAACAAACCTATGAAGTTGCAGCTTTTGACAGCTAATAGTGGGCCGTTTGCTATCACCAGCAATATAATCGTGCAGTATTGCATTTATTTTATTCAACAAATATTTATATAGTATCTATTGTGTACCAGGTCATGTTCTCTGTGTGTGGTGTATTTATAATTATTGACTGTATATAAGCTCCTCACCAGCCTTATGGATTGAACACTATTATCCCTGTTTTACAAAGGACGAAACTAAATGGCATTATGCACCCCAGGTCACACACCTTGTAAGTACCACAGCCATGACTCACACCCAGGTGTAGTTTATATTCTGAGCTCACAGTGTTAACATCGTCTCAGGTTGTCTTTGTGATGTGCCAAGAAATGGATACAACATGGGCTCTTTATAGCCAGAGGGTTTGCTCCTTACCCTGCCAAAAGGAACCAAGTGCATCATTCTTTACATCTTGATTAGATTCTCAGTTTATACTTAGCTGCTCTTGATTGTTCTGCTGTTTTCAAAGTGAGCCGGAGAAGAAGGATGATTTGAATGAGTGATCTCAAATGCTGAGGGTATATTGCAATGAGGAATGATGTTCTAGTAAAGTTACATCACAAGACTCACAGATATCAAAATTGTTGGGAAATTGGTTAGGACCTACATGGAAAAATTGGCCACAAAGATATCTTTCTCTGGTTGGGTTGTTGATTTGGCATGGTTAGGAGGTGAGCAAGAAGTATAATCATGGTATGGAAAGAAATATGGGAATGGGAAGAAAAGGGCAGAATCTGTCAAGGTGCCGTTAGCAGAATGACAGATGGTAACATGGTGGACTCAACAATATCTTGAGTCCAAGAGGGGTACAAAGGAGTCAACAGTGAGTTTGTCAGGACTGGAGTAGAGATTGTGGATGTTAGGGGTAGAATGGCAAAAGATGAAGCCAAAGATATAGGGTGGTGGGGTGATAAGTAAGAGATACATTTTAGCTTAGGGGAATTAGGAGCTACTGAAATGTCTTAAGGGAAAGTGACATAATTAAGTATAGATTTTAAGGTTTCCCTCTAGAATTGATGGGGAGAATTGATGACTAGAGGCAAAAAAATCATTGCTTTTCTTCTACTTTGGTTTATTCTTTGATGTACCTGGCTTGACGCCTTTAGGGCCTGTTGGAAAAAGATGGTAGGTCCTAATCAGCCCTGCCTTCTCCATTCCAGAATGCCCCAAGGAGTGTTCTTGGGCGGAATTCAGTATCTGAACAATGGTCAATTTTTATCGACGTGATAATTTTCTGCCATTATGAAGCTATGTCTATCGACCTTGGGGACTCACAGATGTGGTAAGTCAGATTTGTTTAGACCCTCCCAAATGGCAGGAGTCTGCCAGGGAAATAATGAAGGGTCATTTATCTTGCTGAGAGACTCCTTAAAGGGAATCAATAACCTCATTGGAAAGAAAAATTGCACCATTTCTATTAGGGCCCCTTTTCAGGTGAATAATATCATTCGAGTGTTTCACCAGCCATTTATTGGGTGTGTTCTCATGACAGGCTCCAACATTATGCTGGTGGACAGGAGCTTATTTCATTGAAGGAAGGTCTTATTGTTCCCATTCTTGGATGAAAATACTGAGGTTCTGTGAACTTATCTGATTTGCCCAGCAGCACACAGTAAACCATAAGGAATTTGAACCTGGGTTTATCAGACATTAAAGGTGCCATAAACTGTTTTTTTTTTTTTTTTTTTTTTGTGTGTGTGTGTGTGTACTTTTTTTTTTTTTTAACAAATCTTTATCTTGGTGTCTTTTTAAAAAATTGGACATAAATTGGGCATCCACCATTCACAGTTGTATTTTAATAAAATAAGCTATATGAAAAGTATCTTATCAACTTTAGCATGATATAGAAATAATAATAATTTTCATCTATTAAATATTGATTTCCTAAAGAATAGGGACCATCATTCTGTGATACATGTATGCATTTTGCTCTCAGTGCCCTTAAAAGAGGCTTGCAGTCTGTTTCGGCATCCGAGTCATTTTCTTGTTTCAGTGGAAATAATGGTACAAAGACTGTGGTTCTGGGGACATTTTAATTATTCTGCAGTCATCTTTCCATCTGCTGAGAGTATGAGTAGCCTAAGAGGATTCTGAAAAGGTTAATCATAAAAGAAAGCGTTTCTGTTCTCACATCACTGAGTCAGATCAATATACACTTTCTCTTGGCTAATTCCAAGGGCTGGTTAATTTAGTGACACTAATGGTTTCTATGACAATCCTGAAGTCGAAGTTCTCAGACCCCCTACCGAGGAAGGCAGAGATCTAGGAAATCATTTACCACTCCAAATGAGACCTGTGCAGTTCTTGGCCGTTCAGTTAGGGGATTTGCATAGTACGCCTCAGGCTGACAGACAGCAGAAATGAAGTCCGTGCTGGAAGAAGGGTCTAGAAACGGGAGGAAGCTGTGTGCTGGTTTCCATTGCTGACCAAATCTCTAAGAAATCACCCTGAGGTCCTTCTGATAAAAGATACCCAACCTCATCCTTCATGCTTTGACCCCCATCTCCCCACACTTAAGTAGGGCACACACACCAGTTTGGTGGAAGAGCCTTATTAATAATACTGTTAATGGCTATCATTATTTAGAACAACAACCAGGGTCATTTAAAAAGGCCTGTGTTAACCCTTGGCCTCATTCTCAGCATGGATGGTTGATTTTTAGAATTTTGGTCTGTCTCTTCTTGTCAGAGGAACTAGCTGGAGAAAGACTGAAGATGGGAAGGGAGCGTCATGCCATCTCCTAATACACAAACCACATATTGCTTCTGCAGGCTTTCTACTGGGGTGATATTTTGTAAGCGATTTTATTTGACAGTCCCTTAAGCAAGTCAGTCCTAGTCCAGCAAGATAATGGATTGGATGAGGAAAGAGTCTAACATTTTAAAGAATGCCTGAGGTTGCAAAAGCAGGGCAGGGGGCCATCCATTCGCATTTGCACAGAGGCAGAAATGGGGACTCAGATGGAGAAGTGACTTGCCCAGGGTTTCATGGTTAGGTGAGCAAACTAGGCTTGAGACACAGTTCCAGTTCTGGTCTTTTCCATGAGGTTCTGTTGGTAGCTTGAAGTTCTGGGATCTAGCCTGAGACCTTGGGAAACTTCTGGTGGATGTAGAAAGATGGTAAGGGCTCAGCAAGGAGAAGCCCCACAGCCATCCTCCCCGGCACCTGAGTGGGCACAGTATCATGGGTGACTGTGCACTGGCACCAGTCGGGATGCTGTTGAAATAATAGGTGGAGTGTCAGTGCAGCTAGGAGCTTGGGCTTCCTGACCCAATGTTTCAAAGTGCAGTTGCTGCCTCTGAGTTCATAGTTCTATTTCTTTCATCTCCTCTCTCAGCCCCCTCTGCTGCTCTCCCTTCCCCAATTCACAGAGGAGCTAGAGTGTGTAAACACTGCAGGCATCTCTCCTCAGGCATTGGCTATGTGTTTGGGGAATTAATTTATGTTCCTCTAAAGGAGTATCGATCTGAGTTAGGTGATTAAAGGCACTCGATAAAGAACCTGCTCAATCCATTCACCTGTGTTCCACTGATTATGGAAAAGGATATATCTATCTTTCCTCATCAAACGAGTCGTCTTTTGCCTGGACCACTCTTCTGTTTTGCTGCCCTCAGGCTTTCAATTAGGCAAAGAGGCAGAATTCACAGTCTCTTAGGGAGATAGGAAAGGAGGAGCGTAGAGCTTGGGAGGGAGCAGAATGGAGCAGCAGCTTCACCTTTCAACCAGGTGTGTGAGCCGGGAATGCAAACTCTAGCCCCTCCCGATTATCTCTCTCTTTCAACCAACTTCTGATTCTACATCGAAAAGGTTTCTTGGATTGATTTTTTTTCTTTCCTTCTTTTCTTCTGGTACTGTCCTGGATCGGGGCCTGATTGTACTCCCTGGACGACACAGGGGCCGTTGTCCCTGAACTGACCTTCCTGCCTGCACCATCTTCTTATCCAATCTGTCTCCCTTTGACCTTGTCCCTGCTTGTCTTTTCTGAATCAAGTTTGAGTGGTGCTGGTGGGGTCTCTTACTTCTCCCTGTTTGAAAGCTACTAGTCTCCTCACTGCCATTTGTAAAGTTCTGAACTTGCTAGTATAGTCCATAAAGCATTTCCTAGCCTGAACACAGCTTATGCAGCTGATTTTGTTCTCAGCCACACACATTTACTAGGCTGTAGCCATACGTATGACTTGTCGTTTATTGAAGAAATCACTTACTACCGTACTTATGCATCTATTTCCCCCCGCTAGAAACTCATTTATTCTCAAGATCCACCTCAGAAACTCAAATATAAAGCTCTTGCTGATTCTTTAAACGTAAGAAGTATTAGATTTCCCATTTCCCCTCTCACATAGTATTTTGGATATTTCCTTACTTAGCAGTTTTAATGTTATATTTAATACTTTTTTTTTCTCTGAAATCTGAACTCATTAAGGACAGCAATCAATTAAGACTAACTTCATTCTAGTTTTTCCAGAACCTCCTGGAAAGTCTAATGCATATTAGATGACAGATTGAATTGTTTTTCTGTGGAAACTTATCTTCTTTCTTTCTTTTCTCCTTATAGTGGAGTATACTTGTTGGGCTCTGCTGACTTTGAGTGTGGCAGTGTGACTTCCCTAGTGACTGGAATGTGGATGGACACAATGTAAGCAGTAGCCTTAAGCTGAAGTATGCACAGATGGCTTGTCATATGCTCTCTGGGAGTCACTAGAAGCAACTGGGGAATTGAAACAGTCAAAGGCTTAACCTGAGTTCAGTCAACCTGAAGATCTGTAAGTGGAGAAATGAATATGAGGTAGTTTATTACTTAGTATTATTATAGGAACAGCTAATACAGGTATTCAAGTATTTGAACCAATGCATAGGTGAGAAATGCAAAGTCAAATAGGATGCATTGGGAGGACAAGAGAAGAAAGCTCAGAAATTGTGAGCTGAATTCCTATGCATTTGTTTATTTATTTGTTTTGGTACTGGGATTGAACCCAGGAGCTGTTAACCCTTGAGCCATATCCTTGCACCCTTTTATAAAATATTTTATTTAGAGACAGGGTCTCACTAAGTTGCTCAGAGCTCACTAAGTTGCTAAGTCTGGCTTTGAACTTGAGATCCTCCTGCCTCAGCCTCCTGAGCCGCAGAGATTACAGGGATGCCACCATGCTCGGATTCCTATGCATTTCTTTTGGGGAAAGTGTGACATGAGGGCCTCATCAGTCCTAGGAAGTTCAGGAGGAAATTATACAAAGTTATCATAAACTTTAGTGAAAGGCATTGCATTTTTAGTTCTACAAGCCTGGGATGGTGGCTGGAGTTTATAAAATGTAAAACTCTATGAATTAGAAATTCAGTTTCTTGCTTGAATATTTGTCATGGAACACATAATCAGAAGGTAAATCTCCTGGGAAGAAAGTCATAATGAATTCTAAATCCTAATAGAAATTACTATTGGATTGTAAACTATTTTGGATTAACCATGCTGCTGTTCCCCTTCATTAGTGTGGATAATTAAAAGTTAACTGTGTATCATTTTCTTGATTTTTATGGATATTGTGTTGCCAGTGATGGTATGGTTAGGATGGCCTATGACTAGTTATTTTCTTTAGTTAAGGCGATCAGTAATTGAATTCAGCATTAGAGGATTGAGACTTAAGTGAGCTTATAAACTTTGTCTTCATGATCTCAAGTGCATATCGGGAAGACCTGGTGAGAATTTGTGACTGAACAAACACAGCATTTATTCTGATATCTCCCAAATCATCTAGCACCTAACACATGGTAGGAACTAAGTGTTTACGTGAATAAGAAATTACATAGAAGACGACAAATGAGAGATAGAGAACTGGATCAGCACTTGCATGTGGGACAGCTCCTAAATTGACCTTTGTTTCTAGGAGTGAATCTGGGAAAAGAAATCAGATTTAACCAGCCATCCTTGAAGAATTCACCACATAGTGAGGTGACTCATATATCCCAAACCATCCTGCCTTGCATTTCCTGTATCGAAAGACCCAGGGTTGCTGAATTCTGCCAGGGTGAATTCACAGATGTTTGAACTCAGGGTTAAAACATTAAGTTGCTTGCTTGAATATTAATCTTTCAAATGAGAAAAAAAATGTCACAAGTTGTTGGTTTGATTTGGATTAATAGGGTTATGCTTGTATTTTGAGTAGAGAAAATTACATGCTTTAAGGAAGAAATTTGTTATTTGTGTATTTTTCTTGTTGGGATCTTTTTGACATTTAAGAATGGTGCTGGTGTATCATTTGACCTGTTCATCTCCTGTTCTCAACTTGGGGCTATTACATCTCCTCTAGAGTTGGCCTGCTGTTAATTGAAGGCACAAAAAGATGTCATAGTTACTTCTATAGTGTTTCCTCCATAGCACTTACTCCTGGGTCCCTTTCTCCCCTGTTGGTCTACTTTGTACAGTTTACCAATTACGCCAAGCAACTCAGTCACTGAAAACTAAGTTTCTTGGAAACTTCAAGAAAGCTTTGCTGTGGTCTGGCGAAGATGGTGCTAGTGGTAAAATTGGATTTCTTTCATTTGAGAGCCTAGTAATATTCTATCAATATACATCTCAAAAATATAATCCTTACAGAAAATTTGAATTTCTGCTCAACAGCTGTAGAATATGCACATCATTTGCTCAAGTGTGGGACAGAGGTGAATTCACATACGTCTTAGTAATTATCTAAAACATTGGTTATAATTCAGAGTGGACAATAATGTGACAAAAAATGAGCTTCTGAATGTGGCTTAGGTAGAAACTGCTTTTTGGGTTACTGTAAATTGAGCCTGGTTCATGGTATAGATTACAATAAGATGATTTTAATAAGGCATCATACAAAATACGTTGAATTGTAGAATTACTGAGACACAAGTAAACTTTCTATCCTTGAAGAAATTAGCAACCAGGAAAAGAATCTAGATAAACTTGGGCTGGTGGAAGGAGTCAGCTCCTTACAACTCATTACAGAATTCTTTGCTTTCTTCTTTCTTTTGAGCACATGTAGGCATTGGACATCATTCTTCTGCATATGCAGAAAGAACATCAGAGGGAAGTAAACAGCTTTCTCACTGGCCCCGGGTCTTCTATAATAAGAGAGCCGGAGAAATGAACTAAAATAAATATCTGTGCAATTGTTATTAATGCATGAGGGCTATAAATTCTTTTAAAAGTCTTTTATTGTCATTTTAAGCATAAGTTATGGTTTGTCCAAAGTGCTTTGAAGTCTGCTTATACTAATAACTGTTCCGTAGCTCACCATTGTGTTCCTTGCATTGTCTGTCCCCCTCCTCCAAGTTTTATAAAATGGAGAATCACTCCTGCCTGGTTGGAGTAGGAGATGCACTATTTCCTTTTGAGGTTAACTGGTTTAACTAGAGGTAGTGAGGTTAATGCTATCCTTTCCTTTGAATTGCCAATTTGATACAGGACTCTGAATATAAGAACAGAAAGAATATCAGAACATAGAGATGGGATTTATGTCCTGTAGGTGAGTAGAATAGGTTTATTTTTGGTACCTGGAATAGAACTCAAAGGTCCTTAACCACTGAGCCACATCCCTAGTCCTTTTTATATTTTATTTAGAGACAGGTTCTTGCTAACTTAAAGCCTCACTGAGTTTCTGAAGCTGGCTTTGAACTCACAATTCTCCTGCCTCAGCTTTCCAGGCTGCTGGGATTATAGGCATGCCCCACTGCACCCAGCTAGTAGAAGTGATTTATACTTGTTCTCATAGTGTGATGGTTATAGCAAGGACACGGAATCAATCCAGGTACTAACACCAGCAATGTGATCTTGGGTGAGTAAATTCATTTCTGCACATTAATTGTCACATCTGTAATAGAGAATAATAGTATAAATCTTATCAGGTTGTTTTGAAGATTAAATGAGCTAATATCAATAGTCTCTGACACATGGTGAGTGCTGTGTGTTAGTGAGGATGATGGTGATGATGAGTACCATCTAGTGAGAGTGCTCAATGTGTGTGCTTGATTATCGAGGCAAGGATGTAACCATGAGCTCCACCCACCTCCCGAACTGTTGATTACCTGCTTTATATAGTTTTGTTCATTTGTTGCATGAGATTGAAGAGCTACCGTATTCTTGAAGGCAAAAGGAATGCACTAACTAAAGTGCACTCATGGGCCTTTGGACTTAGTGGTAGGGACTAAGTTCTGAGTCAAATATGGTTTTTTAGCATTATCTTTAAGTTAAGAAAAAATAGAATACTTAAACAGGTTTCAAATTATGAAGTCCCTCCTCAGTTTATACTTATATTTTCCATTTTAAGGCAGTTTTTAAGATGGGAATAAACCTTCATCATTAGCTCCATAAATTGTCTCAAAGCACTACTGCAGAGACTGCTGGAGATGGGATGTTCATATCTACAGCAAGCATTGAAAATCGAGAAAGGAGTAAAAAGATGCCCAGGTTTGGGGGCTAATTCGTTGTTAGGACTAATTAGTCCTTGGGAAGTTGTGACCTTTAGAAGGAGATAAAGAAATGCCTTTTTTTTTTTTGGTAGAGATAATAAATTTACCATGTTGGTCTCAAATATAAATTTCATTATTCCAAGGACAGAGAGGTAGGTGTGTCAATTTGGCGTGTTTTTATCTGAAGCCAGGTCTTGCCTCCTGTCCTAAGACGTCTCACCTTCTCCAGTGTTTCAGGAAGCACCACTTCCTTGAGAACTAGGGTTTTTTTTTTGTTGTTGTTTTGTGTGTTTTTTTACATTAGAAATTTGGTCCTAGAATTACCCCCCCACACCCCTTTTTCCATGATGAGAAGACAAATTTCTCCCTCACACACTGAAATCTTAGGTGGAAATCCCTGTCCTTCATTATCCTGCTGCACCTGGCTGAGTTGGTACGCTCCTTGTTCATAGTGTGATTCTGGCTGTCACCCCGTCCTTCCTCTTGAACGTCATGCTGTTTAGCCGCCTCTCCTCACCCTGTGGATATCAGCTGTTCACCCGGGACACTCTGCTTCCTTCCCTGTGACCTCAGAGGTTGCCTCAGTTTTCCTTCCAACACCTTTGGCCAGTCTTTAGCTCATTTTCCCCCCTAACAAAATAATACATTTGCCATTACAAAAGGACAAACAAAAGGAAGAAAAACAATTTAAAAATGTATTTGCAGTTCATAGATGTATCTAGATACATCTATTGTGTATCTATTATATCTTACCAAAGTGGGACCATGCTCATCTTCTGCCTTGTCAACTCTAAATGTTTACTTGGAGCATGTTGAGACTGTTTTCCCATGTGGCTAACTTTTCTCCTATATCAGGTTTGGAGTGGGATCCCATTCTAGTGGGATCTCTCTCTGTATGACCACACCTTTGACCTCTGGTACCTGGCATCATGATTGGTCTTCTTTCTCTTAGTGTAAACTTATTTTTCCTTTGTGCAGTCATCTTGATTCTGTGTGTCATAGTTAATCTGACCCAGGAGAAATAGGGCAGGGCTTGCTAACTGACTTGCTAACTTGCTAGCATCCTTGGGCACAAGGTCTTGGCAGCAGCACTGGAAAACGGATCCGACGTTCCCCTTTGCATTTCAGACACACCTCTAGTTCACAGTGTGATGAGGAGGGACAGTGGTTATGTGCAGGATGCCCCTGACTGAGTTCTAGTGTTTTCACTCAGCAGACACCTCAGTTTCCTTACCTGCTTCCCACATAGCTTTTGCAAATGACAAACCCATTGATACCTTTAGCAACCACTCAGGAAACAGTGTACTCATTATTTTTATTCAGATAGAGATTTAAAGTTTAACCCATTCAAAGCTGTCTGCTACATCTCCTCCTCATTATCTCCATTCAGAATCTGAGTTCCTGAAACAGTTTCCCAGCTGCTCCTGTCCCCACCATGTGAGGCCTCTGGTTCATTCTTCACGCTATGTCCAGAGTGAGTTTTCTAAAACACAAATCTAATCAGGAGCCGCCTCTGGCTGAAACACTTCAGTGTTCTCAGGATGAAGTCTAATCTCTTTTGCTTGACTTCCCAGGCTCTTTAAAATTTGACCCATGTTTTCCTCTTCAGCCTGCCCCTCATCATTTTCCGATTCCCTTTAAAGTTGTACTCAGCGCTGTACAAGTCCTCAAACTGGCCATGCATTTTCTCTTCTCCGAGAACCTCTGCACTATTGTTTCATCTGGGTGCAACATCCTTCTATTTATCCCAGGCCTCATGAAGGGCTAAGTCTTACATATCCTTCAGGATGCAGTAGAAGCTTCCATTCTCTCCAGAAGGGCTCCAGAACACATGCCCCGCCCCGCCCCCCCCAGCCCTGCCACCTCCCAAGACTGAGTTAGGTGTGCCTCCCCACCAAGGGCTCCGTAGCATCCTCTGCACTGGGCTCTGCTTTCTATGTTATATGATATGTCTTGTATAATGACATCTTCATCTGTTTCCCCCATGGATCTGCAACCTTCTTCAGGACAAAAGAACTATCTTCGATCCTTAGTCTCTGTATAGCAGTCGGACCATGATCATTGATATGAATTAATTTCTAAGAATCATTTTTTTCTCCCAGGCTTGATATCAGTTTTGACGTGTTGGCTTTTGATCGTTTCAGTTGTCAAGAGTGGAGTTTTTATTAACTTTGTCCCCACATTCTTATCCTACTGACCTTTTAAAATTTCTTTTGCCCCCTGTCTCTTGTCTTCGCCTTTGACCGCCTGTGCTCAGAATCTTCCCTCCATTCCACTGTCCCTGTGTTGTGCTATATAATTATATAATTATTCTATAATTTTGCTTCCCGCCCTTGCCTGAGCTTAGTAATTTGCTGCACTGTCTGTTTTCCCTTGGGATTATGAGTGACTCCAAGATGGAGACATGGCTTCCTTGGTCTCCTTTCTTCTAAAGAACCTTGGTATAGAAGGATTTTGGTAAGCAGAAGTCAACTTAAATCCAAAGCTTTGAAGCGGGAAGTCAAAGAAACACATTTTTAGAACTGCCTTTCTTCTTGAAGCCCATTATTAATTCAGCAATCAGATCAACGAAGCTCAGAGAGATCTTTTATAAAAAAGGTGCAAGAAGAGGTTTTACCTTTAGGTGCAACTGTGAAGAAACTTTTTTTTTTTTTAATTTAGACTTTTGCTTTAATTTTGAAAGTTGGTAAATATTCCATGTGACTTTTTATAGACTGAGAAGACAAAAACTGAACTGTGTCCAGGGCCAGGCAAGTCTCAATAGGCAATGGAAGCTTAAAACATATTTCACATACTAGATGAGGATGGTGAGGTTGGTTCCAGGGGACGACTCAGTTCTGTGCTCTTCTGTAAAAATGGCCATGTTCACCACATAAGGCTGTTCTGAGCATTAAATGAACTAATTCTCACAGAGTACTTAGAAAAATGGCTGGCATATAGTTAGAATTTTAACAAAAGATAGATTATTACTTGGTGGCAGTTGTTTTACATGTGGTATCTTATTTTATCCACACATATGCTCTAGGAGTTTCCATTTAATTTTCTGAAGCTCACAGATGTCAAATAGGCCATGGAGCTATAAAGTAGTAGAGTTAGAATTAATTTTATTTGACTTTGAAGTCTTTTTACCATACTGCTATTTTAGAAGGGTAGCCTGGCTGAATCTGGCATTGTGATGACCATGAATCTCTCATGTGAGTGTCTGAGTTTGTCTTGATGACTCCCTATCTCTACATATATTGACCTATCTAATTTGTAGACTCATGTTTCAGAGGAATCCTTCTTATCCAATGAGATCAGGGGTTTAAAACCTCAACACTCTTGATATTCTTGGTTGAATAATTCTTTGTTGGAGGGGATGTTCTGTGCTTTGCAAGATGATTAGCCACACTGCCAGTGTCAACTCCTAAGATACCAGTAGCATCATCTCTCCCCCAGGTGTAACAACTCAAAATGCCTCCAGATGTTTCCAAATGCTCCCTGGGATGTCAGAATTTTCATGGGTTGAGGAACATTGATCTAAAATATAAATTTTAATGTTCACTAATCATTTGTCCTTGATATGTTCCAGAGGGGACAAACCTTAAATGACATAACAAAGAGTAACTCTTTCCAACTCTTCAGTTCTCCTTGAGTTCAGCCATCTGCCATTGATTTCTAACTCTCAAGTTGCTTATTTTCTAAGTCACCAAGAAACCGTGGCCTACCCAGCCTGTGGTAGTTTGTTAGAACCATTGTAATAAAAGACAATGGAGACTGGGTAGTCTAAACAATAGAAATTAATTTTCTTACAATTCTGGAGGCAGGGATTCCAAGTTGGTAGACCAGGAGCATTGGTCTCCTCTGGAGCCTCTCTCCTCAGCTTGCAGATGGCTGCCCCCTTACTGCCTTGACACATGGTCATTCCTTTGTGCACATATGGCCTTCCTTGTCTAACATGTGGCCACATTTCCCCTTCTTTCTATGGACCCCAGTCATATTGGTCTAGAGCCCACCCTAATGACCTCACCTTAACTTACTCCCCTCTTTAAAGGAGATTTATCTCTAACTAAGGTCTTGTGAGGTTCTGGGGATGAGGGCTTCAACACATGAATTTGGCATGGACACGATTCAGCCCAGAGCACACCCTCACTCATTTAATCCATCTATGCTGATACTCGCCCTGATTTTCTCCAGTCTCAGAGAATGAACTATAATCTCCTCCTACTTATGGCTAAGACTTGAGTTTTCATCTAAGCTCCAGATCCCCAGTCTCCTCTGAGGACTGGTCCAGCCACTCGCCCCACGACCCCCACCCACCGTCCCTGACAGTTTTGTTCTCTGGCTTTTCCTTCTTGATCTGTTGAAGGGCTTCATCAATCCTGTGTTGCCCTGTGACTTTTGCGCTTCGCTCTCCTGCTCGTCACAACTGTATTTCCTGTTCCTTAAAATAAACTTAAGATGCTTTCTGCTTTCACCTACTGAGGTTTGAATAGGTTCCTCAAATGTTGATGTGTTGGAGACTTAATCCCTCTGCCCTCATGACTGAGTTAATGGATTAATGAGTGTTCTGCGCTCAAGAGTGGATTAGTGTCACTGTCACAGGAGTTAGTCCATGATCAGAGGCTCTGTTATACAATGAACTCTCTCTAGCCTCTCACTATGGTGCCCTCCACTGTGTCATGATGCAGCAAGGAGGCCCTTGCCAGATGCTGAGTCAGTTTCATGGTCTTCAACTTTCCAGCCTCCAGAACAGAGTCGAATAAACTTCTGATCTTTATAAATTACCTAGTCTCAGGAATTCAGTTACAGCAACAGAAAATAGACTTAGACACCATTTTTTCATTTTCTTTTCTTTCTTTACTTCTTTTCAATTTTAATTTCTAACTTCCTCTATCATGTTTTTTTTTGGGGGGGGGGTGGGGAGTTTGGTACCAGGGATTGAACCCAGGGGTGCTTAGCCACTGAGCCACATCCATAGCCCTTTTTTACTATTTTATTTTATTTTGAGACAGGGTCTCATTGAGTTGCTTAGGGCTTCACTAAGTTGCTGAGGCTGGCTTTGAACTTGTGTTCCTCTTGCCTCAGCCTCCTGAGCTGCTGGGATTATAGGCATGTGCCACCATGTCCAGCTCTACCATGCTTTTAAAATTGGTCTCATTATTGCTACTAAATAAGTTCCTGTGACCAAATTCATTGGAAATATCTTGATCTCTTTATTTTATTTGCCCTCTTGGCCACATTTAATAAATCAAACACTTATTTCGTATCTAGTCACCTATTTATCTATCATCTGTTTATATTAAAATTATGCTTACCCATAGGTTAAGACCAAATGCTTCAGAACCTGGAATAAGAATGACCTGTTCATAAATTATTTCTCTTTATTGGCAATGTTCTATTCAATGAAATTAACACTTTTTTTTTGCTATTGCATTAGTTTTTACATGTATATTTTTAAAACAAAAATCTTATTCCAACATTTCTGGGTTTTGCTGTTTTAAATATTACTAGATATTATTATAGTAATTATGGACATTTAGTCTCTGATTTCCCACTTCATCTAACAGTACTTATGTTTTCCTACCTCCCCAATATCTTTATATCAAAAATTTTATTTGATGTTTTGTTCATTTCTTGAAATTGAGGGATATCTAGGCCGATTCCTCATCTTAACTGTGCAAAAAGTACAGTGCTGGAGACATCCTACTACCTAAATTAAAATATGATGCAAAGCTAAAGTAATCAAAATAGCATGCTATTGACCTAAAAACAGATATACAGATGAGTGGAAAGAAAGGAGTGCCCAGACACAACCCCATGATATACAGCTACCTGCTTCTTGACAGAGATGCCAAGAGCATATATTGGAGAAAGGATAACGTCTTCAATAAAAGGTACTGGGGAACATGGATACTCACCTGCAGAAGATTGACACTTGGTAACTATCTTTCATTCTGTGTAAAAACTCAAGATGGATCAAAGACCTAAAGCAGAGATCTGAAACTGAATATACTGAAAGAAAACACAGGGAAAATACTTCAGAGCATTGGTGTGAACAATGCTTTTTTGGACAAGACCCCCAAAGCACAGCCAAAAAAAAAAAAAAAATCCCAGAGACAAATGGTTTTATATGAAGCTAAGAAACTTCTGCATTGCAAAGGAAACCATGAACAGAGTGGAGAAACAACTTATGGGATGCAAAGAAATCTGCAAACTCTTCATCTGGCCAAGGATTAATATCTGGAATCTATAAGGAACTAAACATCTCAATAACAAAAATCTAAATAATCCAATTGAAAATAGGGAAGTGATATGAATAAACAAGTCTCCAAAGATGCAATTCCAATGGCCAACACACTCACGGAAAAAAAATGCTCAACGTAATTAGCCATCAGGGAAATGTAGATCAAAACTCCAATGAGGTATCATTTCACCCCAGATAGAATGGTTAACATCAAAACAAAAAAAGACCAGTGCTGCTGAGGATGTGGAGAAAAAGAGAACTCATAAAGCCTATTGGTGGGGATGTAGATTAGTGGAGACAATATAAAAGTTACTCAGAAAGCTTAAGATATATCTTAAAAGCTTAAGATACATCTGGGTATGTATTAAAAGGAAAAGACATCAGTGTTTCGGAGATATCTGCTTGCCCAAATTTATTGCTACACTATTCACTGGCGCTGAGACCCTCCCTCATTTGGTTGAAGCACATCTTCTAGACTTCCTAAGAAGGAGTATGTAGTAGGTATTTGATTCCTTCATAATGGATGAGTGATTTGTTGCTGAATTATTCCAGGTTGTGAATAATTTCTTCAAAGAATTCTGAAGCTTCCAGTATTTCTTTTGTGAATGCTCATACCATTCTGATCTCAGATTATTTGTGACATATATTCTCCAAGACAACTCTGGTCTGTAAGACAACTCTGAACACACACACACACACACACACACACACACACACACACACAGTGTACTCCCTCTCCCTTGGCCTGAATCTGGGGTGTTCTCCAAAGGCTCCAGTGTTGAAGGTTCAGTTTCCATTGCTCCCAAGTTCAGAGATGGGGCTTTTAGGAAAGGATTGGGTCATGAGGACTCTGACCTCATTGGCGGATTAACACATCAATGAACTCATAATTTGAAGGGTCTTTGGGAGGTGGTGGAAACTGCCCGAGGTAGTAACTAGTTGAAGGGAGTAGGTCCGGGCGGTGGGACCGTGGGTACTATGTCTTGCCTCCCGCCCCTCCCCTGCTTCTCAGCCACCGTGAGGTGAGCAGCTTTGCCCACTGAAACTTTCTCTGCTGTGATGCTTTGCCTTAATACAGGCTCAAAGCAATGGAGGCAGCTGATCATGGAACGAAACCTCTGAAACCATCATCCAAAAAAAGTCTTTCCTCCTTTCTTAGGTATTTATCAATGAAAAAAGTTGACTAACATGAGCATTTATCTCCTCTCAGATCATCTGGTAAAATAGTTCCCCTTGAGGGAAAGCCTTGCTCAGGAGAAGAGAATGTTCTTAGCGTATTTCAAAATGGTGACTCTCACCTTCTCACTACCCAGAAACTTCAGGAGCTTTTTCCTTTGATTTCATTCTGAGAACCTGGTTGGGTTCCTAGAGGTAAACCACATGAAAAAGTGGGCCCCTTACCATCAGGCCCCTTTGGAGCTTTCAACTTTGAATCTTGCCCATCTAAGCCTCCAGTAGTTCATCAGTTACAGTTTGAGTTTTCTTATCCTGTGACTGGGTTCCTGCTCCATACACTGTCATTCTCTGAGTTTGCCTGTCTGTCTCTTCACTTCTTGGGATAGCACTTTGATCTGTGACGTCAACTCTCTGAGGAATCTAAGAAGAGTTGTCGATTTCTAATTTGTTCAGTGTTTTTCTTGTTGTGAGGATAGGAGTGACAACTACCATATTCCTTGCGTACTGGACTGGAACCTGGACGTCCCTGCATTTGTATCACACATTACACATTCCATCTTCCTCTCTACCTCTATGAACTGTAGGTTCCTATCAAAGAAAGCTTTTTTTTTTAACACATTTTTTACACACTTTAAACCATCTCTGGATATCACTCAATTGTTTTATCTATACCATGATGTTTCCCCTTTTATATCTGTCATTCCCATCAACATTAAAAATGCAGTAAAATTTCCTATTTTTAAATGACAAAAGTAGCAACAACAACAGCCAAAAAACCAAATAAGCAACAATAAAAACCCATGTCCTCTTTTGATCAAAAATGCTAATCAAGCTACCACCCATTTATGTGTGTCCGTTATCATGAACTTCTCCTTAAGACTCATCAGTGATTATTGTCTCCAATTTTTCCCCGTCTTCCAGGCTTTTGTCTTCCACACAACCTAGAAAATGCTATTGTTAAGAGCACTGATGTTTTCCACCATGTTCATGGTCATGTTCATGTTCATGTTCATGTCTCATGAACTGTCAAAAGCACTGGCAAGTGTTAGTCTTTCCTTGAAACACATTTTATCCTTTTGCTGAGAATCCATCCTTGCATGGTTTTCCTCCTAATTCACCTTTGCCTCTTTCTGGTCTAATTTGAGGATTCCTCCTTACCTTCCCCAACTTTAAATTTTGGAGCGGCCCAACACCCAGTTCTCGGATGCTTTCTTTATGTGAATTCATTCCTTCCTGACCTTATCAGGTCTTTGGTTCTAAATATCCATTTATATGCTGTCATTCTTGTGTTAGAGACTGGAGAGTTGCTTAGGGGACCAGTTTCTTTTCATCCAGGGGTCATAACCAGACTGCATTTCCTAGCTGCCTTTGCATTTAGATATATCCATTTGATTGAATTTTAGGCAAAGTCATATGAAAACTGACATGTACAATTTCCAGGCCTAGCTCATAAATGTCGTCTTCCCTTACTCTTCAACCCTTTCTCCCACCTTTTGGCTGGTTGTAGAGGACTCCAAGGAAAGACTCACAAATGGGAGGAGGATGGATCCTTGAATAATCAGGTGAATGGCTGCTCATCAATCAAGACATTAGTTTGGCCTTTGTGTAAAGCCACTGAGATGTTGGGATATGGAGTGGGTATTGCCATCAAAGAAATCTAAAATATATTCATCTTTTTAGTGGTTTAGTGGTGTCAAGCAGCAAGGGCACTAATGTTAGAAGCAGACCTGATGCTTCCTATGTAATAAAGTGGAAAACAACTGGTTAAAGCATTTTCTATGATATTTTGGAAGGCAGATTTGTTGCTAATGAACTCGTATTTCTCGGAAAAGAATTAGAAAGTAAAGGTGTCATTTGGCAGGCGGGTGTCCTAAAAGAAAATTTCAGGAAGAGATGAGAATCCGCTGGTTTATAAGCAGAATGAAAAGTAGAGAATCCAGAAATTCCAATGGAACAGAAAACTCTTTCTTCATCCCAAATGGTAAGAGAGAAGATTAATCAAGTCTTTGAGGGAAATAGACCCATATGATTGATCTCTGTAGCAAAGACCAGATTATGAATATTCCTTTTCTCCCCAAGGCTATTGTAACTATCAAACCAGCTCATCAAACTAGTTTCAGGTTGTTGGTTTTTTTTTTTTTTTACTTAAGAGGGAAAAGGAAGGCAAGGGATAGATTGGCATCAGTTGGAGCATTATTTTCAGGAAGAGACTTTGATGTAGTCACTGAGAGGGATACTGACAGGGAGCAAACAGATTTGCAGCCTACTAAGAGGTAAGGAAATTTGTACTGCCAAGGAGTTTTAAGTCCAGACTAAAAATCCTGTGCTTATTCAAGACTTAACATAGTCTTTGGAGCTTCAAAACTGCACCAGAATGGGCTGAGGATATAGCTCAGTTGGCAGAGTGCTTGCCTCTGGGTTTGATCCCCAGCACCAACCAACCAACCAACCAACAAAAACACCCCTAACAACAAAAACACTGAACCAGGAGTAAGTGGGCTGAGAAAGTGGAGCGGCCACAAGGAAGAGTAGCCCCCAGCATTCCCTTCAGATGATGCCACGGAGCATGATGGACAGGCGAGTTCCTTCCAGATTGTAATCAAAATACTCAGACCATCTGCTTACTTCCAGGGACGAGGCCTCCATTCCGCCCACCCAGCAGGATTTCCGTGACTGTTTCTTAGATTCTTCTCCTTTTTGAGTAGGAGATATAACTCTGGTTTTTATCTTGTCCCTGTTTTTTTTTTTTCCTCCTTATGAAATGACTGTGATGTGGGGAAAGGCATCTGACTCATTTTGTTTTGGTTCAGAGGTGGATGAATTATGAGGAGCCAGATCCAAGAGTAACAGCCGCTCATACTTGGGGCTTCTCAACGTGAGATGTTTGCAGGGGCTGGGTGTGACTCGAAGGGTGCATCCTTTGAGGCAGAGGAGGTGTGTGATGGGTCACTGGCAGGGAAGCCTGTGGAGAGACCAGCATGTGCTCCCTGAGTCCCTGTGCTCTCTTCGTGTGGCACACGGCAAGACTAGCTGCTTCCTTGCCACCCTCTGTGGCCACGTAAACAGAAGCGATCTGTGCTTTTTCCTACCCTGACCCATCACAATTCTTGCATAAGAGTAAGCATCCTTTCCTCTCCCTTTCTGACTGAATTCAGTGGACCCTGAGACAGCCAGCCACGTTTGGATGGGCCTTCGTGGCCCTTGAATAACCACGAGGAAGACCATCAAACAAATAGTTTTACACATGGGTTTGAATTTCACGAGTGAGAAATAAAGTTCTGTTGTTAAGTCCCCAGGGTTTTGGGTTGATCTCTTCTAACGGTTACCATGACTCGAAATAATACTACTGTCCAAATGCCATCTCCAGTCCAGTGCTCCCCTTTGAAATCCAGTCTTGCAATACCGATCCCTTCCGGAGGTTTCCTAAGGATCCACTGTAGATTTATCTAAAGTAACATTTCTCAAAATGTTATTCAGAACCTGCTCTTCCTACGTGATCTTTCACACCATCATAAAAGGCAATTCTGTTCTACTAGTCATTCAGGTCAAAAGCTTAGGATCATTCTTAAATTCTCATTTTCTCTTGCACTCTGAATGTACACAAATACTAGCAGGTTTCCTCTCAAGGTATGTCTAGAATTTCACCACTTTTCGCTGTCTCTACTGCCACACCTGGGTGTATAATACTGTGAATTTTCACTTGGGCTCCCTTCAGTGGTCTCCTGGTAGGTCTCCGCTTTGATCCTTGCTTCCACTGTGGTCTATTCTAAATACTGTAGCAAGAGTAGATTTACCAAAAAAAAAAAAAAAAAAAAACCCAAACCCAAAAACAAAACAAAACAAAACAAAGCCCTCTAAAACTACCTGATCTTATTAGAATTTGATGTCCTAAATTGCTACTGGATCTGTCGTTACTTAGTTTTTTGACTTCCTATTTTCCTTACTCATTGGCTTTTGTGAATCACATGTGCCAAGAATGCTTGCACTTCAGGGCCTTTGCATGTACTATGCTTGTTGGCTAATATCCATAAATCTCCCAAATTTCCTTTGGATCTATAGTGTTAAGCCACCTTGTGATTGTATCTACAGACCCTCAATAAATAATGATTGAATAAATGAATAAATTGGTGATGCGTTTTTATCTCTTTGAAAGTTTTGAGATCTCTTGTGATATGCTGAAGTTTCACAGGGATGTAACTTATTGTGGTTATTCTCTATCTTATGTGCTACATACTTTTTGGATCTTCTTATTCTGGAAACTCCATACTTCTGAAAATTTTCTTGAACTCTTTTCTTGGTAATCTCTCTTGTGCTTCCTTATTTCTGAAATGCCTTTGCATTTTTTTTTTCTCTCTGGGGGACTTTTTCCTTTATCTTTAATAATATCCTTTAGTGGATACTTTTCAAATTCTGAGATCATGCATATAATTTTCAATTACCATTTCCTTTTTTATTATTATTTTTCTTCTTTTGAAATATACATTGTTCTTGCTCTTGGGTGCAGTATCTTCCAATATCTTTTGAATATATTCATTGTGTCTTTTAGAAGCTTTTCTGCATTGACTCTGGTTTTTTTTTTTAAGATCTTCCTTTAAAGCATGTTCATTTAAGCGCTGTTATCCATGGTAGGTGCTGTCCTTGAAAAGTGTGCTGATCATCACTGCACATTTCGACTATGGAAGTGACGGTATCTGGAAGTGACTGTAACCCTCATGGACGGCAGTTTCAGTGGAGCCAGTTGGCATTTTCTTGATGCATCCTCCATTTTTCAGCCTGTGTAATTCTTTCCTTTTGTGCAGGTCAGTGTCTCCAGAGAGGAATCATTTTCCATTTCCAGCTTGAGATGGGTGTCTGTGTGTTTGTGGGCATGGAAATCAGGAGGGCTTCTAGCATTCTGGAAGCCAGACAGGAGGGGAAGATAGGAGTCTCACTGCTCAGCACCAAACTTTTCCTGACTTGTCCTCTTTGCCGTGAGATTACTTGCTCTTACACTTGACCAGCCCTGTTTTCTCTAGATCAGAGCCTCTCTTGTTCAGCTTCTCTGGAGGTTAAGGATCCTATCCTTAGCTGGGTGGGGCAGGACAGTCACCAGCTTGGGGGCATTTGTTGTCTTCAAACTTCTTTACACAAGTTGTCAAACTATCTTTTCCATTTTTGGACCAAACATAACTCAGTGCTTCAAATGTAGTTTGTCCTCAGTTCCTCAGAACTTATATAGAAATAGGATACTTTTCTGTGTTCTTCCACTCCCCATCCTAAGCCCTTGCAAATGCATGTTTTAGTTTCCACTGGTCTGCTAAGTCAGACACTTGCCTGTCTCCTTAACAATTTCCAAAAAAATCATTGTCAACATATCCAGTATCCCTGTGTCTCCCATTCTATTTTTTATGCATCTATAGCTTATGGTCTTTTTTTTTTTTTTTTTTTTTTGGTTTCTGTGGGGGAATGTGGTTACTATCTGTGCTCAACTTGCTTTGTTTTTACGCGGTTCTCTTCTTCCTAAAGCTCTCACCAGCCTGGATTTTATCACCCACCCTGGCTCTGACTGCCCCTTTGCTTTGCTTCCTTCACCAGCGGTGGTCCCCAGCCCTCCCTCGCTCCTTCCACTACTATTCTTATGCTCCCCATTTTGATCAAGAGAGCCCCATATGGTCTCATGGCTTTAATAATCCCCACGGGCTGATAACACACCCTTCTGTCTCCTGCCCTGACCTTGCCCCTTGGTCCACATTCCAGTGTTCCCTCATCTCTGGACCCAGCCCCGAGCATCTTCTGGTGTTCCGTGGGCAGGAAGCAGCAGGTGCAGGTTCTCCTCTCCTCCCACCCTGCTCCTTCTCTGATTTGCATCCAGTCCCTGTCACTGTCCTCATCTCCTACCTCTTTTTCACTCTGGGGATCCAGATAATCGCCCAATCCTGCCTGAGTTTCCTCCCAGGTACTCCATCCCCTCCCTCTGCATGATGATGGCCCTCATAACCTCCTTTCTGCTCGGCTGCCAAAGCCTCCTGCCGCCACCTGCTTCTGTCTTTTCCCTCTGAAATTCATCCTCTGCTCAGGTACCATAGTGACCTACACGAAGCATAAATCTCATCACATTGCTCCCCTGCCGAAGCCCCTTCCAATGGCTCCCCTGCGTGAAATAAAATCGATGTTCCTTGACATAGAGCACAGGGAACATGACGGGTCCTGCTCGTCTCTTCTCCGTTTCATTTCCCTCCCAGCCTCCTGTGTTCAGACCTGTTGTACAGAAAGGCCTGTTTCCCTCTCTCTCAGGTCTCCTGCTCTGCACCTTTGCCCCTAGGATTCCCTTTGCCTGATTCCCTGACGCCTACATACCCTTTGAGACTCTGTTTACTGTGTGTCTTCTGCCCAGGAAGCAGCCTCCACTTTCTCTGTCCCTTGTCTGCATTCCTGTATCTCTCTTCTTGTTTGTGCCAGTGATCCTGGTAAACTCCGCCAGAGAAGGAATTCTCTCTTGTTCTTGGTCCCGGGAACCTAGTTTGGATTAATAATTAGAGGTTGGATGAAAGTGAACTTGCTTATGTGTTACTTCTTGCCGACTTGGAAACAGCAAGATCTACTAGCCCAGGAGGCATGTGGTGCCGGAAGCATTGGCATATGGTGATGATGGGTATGGGTGGTGTGACAAAGGCCATCAGTGGCCTCAGCTTCTCTCCATACTTTGCATTCTTCACTGGGTGCAGGTCAGGGGTTGCTGCTTCCTGATCTGGAGGTGCTGGGTAGCAGAGAAGAGAGAAAGCCAGGCACAATTTTTATTTTATTTAATTAATTAATTAATTTATTTTGAGAGAGAGAGAGAATTTTCGGCGGACACAACATCTTTGTTTGTATGTGGTGCTGAGGATCGAACCCGGGCCGCACACATGCCAGGCGAGCGCGCTACCGCTTGAGCCACATCCCCAGCCCCCACAGTTTTCATTTTCAATCGATGACTTGTATGTACAAAGCAGAAATGGCTGTGACTCTAACCACAGGTTAAAGCAGGTGATTTTATACTACCAGGTGGTCTAGAAGAGGGTTGAAGAAGGGTGGATCCTCCAAATGCCTGGCAAACGGGACTAGTTGGATGGTAGTGCAGGGGGCAATAGGGCTGACACAGATAAAAAGTGACATCTACTTTCACCATTATCACCTTTGAAAGTTCTGTTGGTCCAACCCAAATGTCCCTGAGCCAGGTCCAGTTTGCAGATGGTAGCGAACACCCTAATGTTGTGTGTAGGCACTTTAAGACAAGCTCTCATAAATAGCTGGCGTGCCCTGGGAGGCACGCCAAAACACATTTCTGTGATGACTGCAGAGATGCTTGCTAAAAAGCAAACAGCGCATTAGCGGCCTTCTGAGTTCTTGTGCAAATGGACTGTGAAATTGTGGCTTGATGCTCCAAAGCTGTACCTTTTGTCTCCTTGATGATGATTAAGAGAAACCTGGCTTAATTTGATTGGGAGGGTGTGGATGGGAGGAAGAGGGGGACAGATGGGCAGCAAAAGAAGAATGACTGATAAAGGGGAAGGAGAGGAGTGACACACCCTCTTCAGTGGAGTACTTCATTTGACCTTCAGGAAATTGGAATAGAGATCACATGACTCAACGTTTGCCCGGAAATTAACTGCCTGTGTTTGTTCCAGGCCCTGGGATTGATGAAAGAGCCAGGGGATTCTGACCATAGAATAATAATAAAGGGAAATGTCTCAAGCAATTATTAAATATTTAAAGAACCATCTCAACACTAACTTGTCAGATGGAATGATTGAAATTGAAGTGTTTTTTTTTTTTTTTAACATTCTTTCCAATGGCTTGGTTAGAAATTCAGGGATGAAAATTGCCTGGTTGCTGTAAAGAAAATATTCTGAGTTTGTTTTTGTGACACTGGTATTTCTGCATCACCTTTCATCCCAAATGTTAATTAAGGAACACTGCACCCAGGAGGTGGATCCAAGGAGGATTTCAAAGGAAAAGAGCATGGTCAAGTTTTTTTGTTTTTTGTTTTTTCTCTTTGCAGTATCATTAAGCCAAGCTATACAAAGGACAAGAGGACAGTTGCACAGTTGAGAGATTCGCTACCAAAAAAAAAAAAAAAAAGGAATCAACAGCTTTGTTTGTTTTAAACCGGACAATGTGAGACAAAAGTAATATTATCAGGGTTGCCACAGAGGTTTTTCTTCATTGGATTTATTGTAAATATTGGGGGTCACCCACTTAACACTCATTGACGACCTGTGACAGAGATATTCTGTGATGCCTACCCGTCAGAGAATTTTAGTTGCAAAAGTGTAATTTGATTGTGAGATGTGAAAATACCCAGTTAGTACCCAGTTAAACCTTTATTTCTTAGGTTCGCTTAAAAGTATGCCATGATTATGTGATAGGATTCTGGACAATAAGGTAAAAGAGTAAATTGTGCTGTGGAATTCTAGAAACGCTTTTAAAAGGATAGCAGGGTTTTAAACTTGCACACTTTTTCCCCCTTTTTTCTTACTCCTGCATGACACAGTGGCTGGAATGACAGAAAACATTCCATAACAGAGGATCAGGAAAAGGCCAAGACAATTGCAGATACTTCTCTTGACTGTTGCATCTTTGAGCTTTTGAGTTGGTCCCGAATCTCTTCTGGATACATTGTAACATTAAAAAGTCACCTCTTTGCATGTAGGTGACTATTATTTGGGTACTAGATTACACAAAATGCAATCCAATGTCCTAAGTGATATTCCATTTACCAGAGCCCTAGCTTTTTCACAAACTAGACTAGGGTAAGCAATAAGAAATAGCCCTCCACTGAGGGTGACTGGTCTGGGCATGAGCATGTGATGGGATGGCAGCTGATGGAATCAGGACCAGTGCACTGTGAGAGGAAATGGGCTTTTCTCCCGAGGGGAAAGGTCTGCAGTTTTGAGAAGAGGCATGTCAGGAAGGATGGTCTCTTCTACTCTTAGATATTGCCTTGGTGTGAACAGGATGTCAGGAGCCACAATAGCTGTCTTACAACAATGAGGGGTGCTAGCATGGACATGAAGCTGATGGCACAGTGCATGTTTGGTAAGAATCAGCCCTTAATGATGACATTGCGCTTCCGAATCAAATAATGCAGGCTGCTCATCAATGGGTTTCTGGCTTTGTGAACTAACATTTTTGGTGGGGGGGTCAACAAATTTTTCTCTAAAGGGTCCACGTTGTAAATCAGGCTTTGAGGGTAACACTGATACTCAAGTGTGACAACAGCCACAGATAACATGTATGCAGATGAGTGTAGCTATGTTGCAATAAAACTTTATCTATAAAAACAGGCAGTGGACAGAATGTGACCCCTGGGTGGCAGTTTGCTGACCCCTGGTTTAGACAGTTGACTTAAGATTTTCTGTTTCTTAGCAGAATTAGAGATCAAAATATGTGAAATCCAAAATCTCTTCCAACTTGGAGGCTTGGAGAAAGACACGAGACTCGGGTAGAAATTCAGGGATGAAAATTGCCCTGTGCTGCAAAGAAGAGATTCTGAATTTGTTTTGTGTGTGTGACACCCGTGTTTGTACAACACATTTCACCTCAAATGTTAATTAAAGATCTGTGTGCCAAGAGGTGACCATGCCAAAGAAAAAGGGCATGGTCAAAGTGTTTTCTTTATTCTTTGCAGTATTGTTAAGCCAAGATGTGCAGAGAAAAATGAAAAAGAAGTTAACAGTAGTAGTGATACAAGGCACACTTGGAAGGCATAGAATAGAAATAAGGCAGGCTGGGAAGCTGTACCTGCCTCAGGTGAACAGGAAGAAAAGAAAAATCCTTAGGCGCAGGCTGCTGGAAGAAGGGAATCCCTCAGAACATAGCAGCATTTTAAAAATTTCAATCATTTATTTGACACATAAGTTAAAAAATTGGAACTATATATAATAACACCTCTTCATATCCCACTATCGAGACATTAATCTTGCCATGTAGCTTTGTATACATATGTATTTTTTCTTTAAAAAAATGCAATAACACTCTACATGCTGATTTATTGTTTATTATTTTCACATCAATCTTGGATTCTGAACAACTTATGAAATTTATAAACATACAGCAAAAACATCATTTTGAAGTTGGCTTGGTAGCCCATTGTATAAAGGTAACCATTTATTTAAAGGGTCCCTTATTATTCTTTCATTTGGATTGTCTTCTTCTCCCCTATTGGCTGTTTTGTAAAACGTCCTGAAATATTCTCTGATGTCGGGAAGTCCTGTCCCATTCCTTCCCTGAACCCTCTGGTCTCAGACGATAATGCCAAGCAGATGGTAAAGGGCACTCTTAACGTGTTTGAGTTTAACACTCAGGGCATCATCTTCTATTCTGCTCTGGGTGAAATCCTGATGGGGTCCTCTGCCCAGATGTGTCTTCAGGGATTTCAGTGACAGCCCTACTGTGACTCCCATTCTCCTGGCTTGTTCTTCTCCATATTTCACTCAGCCCTGAAGTTGAAGATAGGGCTGACTGCTGATCATCCGCAGTCACAGGAGTGGGCTCCATGCCTTCCTTCCTACTCTCCCTCTTACATCTGGAAATCATCGGAATCATTTTCAGGAGCAGTTCGGCTTATACTGTTTTAGTCCAGAGTTTTCTAATTAATGAGTATCTGTCAATTAGTAAGTATGCATGCTTATTAGACCACATGGAACAGAACAGCTGCCCTTTAGGATTGGATGATGCAGTCCTAGTCTCATTGATCTACAGCATTAGGAAGAAACAGTGATGTCAAGACTCTCAACGTCAATTACACATAGCTCTAGAATGCAACCTGAGACCCAGAGAAGGAAAGGACTTTGCTCAATTATGCACAGCTCTATAGAGGTGAGGCTGCATCTCTGCACAGTCCTCAGTGATTCAGAAACAGTAAGAGGAAAGTATCTTTTAGAAAGTGCCCATCTAGGGTCCAAGAGTATGGGTGGCTTGAAAAGTGTAGAAAATGAGCTCAGAACAACAGATGCAGTACATGCAGAAATAGCAAATGTAATAATAGAACATTTGGAAGCAAAATATTTATTGGCATGAGAAAATATTTATAAGGTTACAAGATAACATAGGAGTGTGGTTCTATTTTTGTTAACAAATTAACCTCATACAGGTTGGCCTCTGTCCAAGTGTCTGTCTCTCTCTCTCTCTCTCTCTCTCTCTCTCTCTCACATCTATTTATCTCTACCTTCTGTTAAATTATATTTTTAAGGTGTTTCCAGTGGTTATTTTGAGGTATTGGAAACTGGGATATTTTTATTTCATTCTTATAGATCAGAAATATTTAAAAAGTCTTTCTTAATAAGCATGTATATCCTTCGCAGCATGAAAAAAAGTGTTATAGACAGGCACTTATTGATGCACTTGTAGGTCACATTTTACAAGCTTATCTGTATACTAAGATAAAGAGAATTCTCAAACATTGTTCTGAATGAAGACTATTCCCTTCATTGAGAGCAACTTTCACAAGGGCTGTAGTGTATGTCATGAGTTCTTTGCAGTCCTCACCCTCCCTCACGGCTCTTGAAGGCAGACTCTAGGTCTCAATGATTTGATGGTCAGAGGCATTTTGATTATTGGCTTTTTTTTTTCTTTGAAGGATTGATTGAATGGGAAATTTGGAATACCTCATTTCTATTGTCACTGTGGCTAAAATTAGTCAATGAAAGGCCAACAAATGGGACACTAGGGGTAATTCCTTAAGTCTTGGATGGGGGATGGGGGAAGCAAGAGAATATTCTCTACGTAGCCCCCAATCTGGCCAAGCATCATGAAATGGAGTGACGTTTCCGATGCTTTGAGATTTATGCAGAGAATATGGGGTTGGCAATGCATTTGTGAGCTGGTGTTTTCTAGAAGGATCAGTGATGCTAGGTGCATGTGGGGATAAAGGGAGGCTTCTGGAGAAATGGCAGAAGGAAGATTTTGAGAGAACTGGTCAAGGGACCATAAATTTAAAAAAAATCCCTTTGTCATGGACCACATATGAGAAATGGGTGTTTGGTAAAAATCAAGGAAGTAGAATAAGTTGAGTTTTCTTTTTCTTTTTTTTAATTTTATTTGCTTCTTGACTCAAGTCTCAGTCAGATGCAGAGGGAACATGGGAGAATCGGAGTGCCATCAGAAGTGTGGCTGTTAAGGAAGAAAAGCACCAGGGGATGCCATGTGGAGCCCTCTTGGGAGCCACGGAGGGAGGGGCTAGGCTCTTTCCTTTCTGCAACCTGTTCCCCAGATAGCAGGTAGTGTTGCCGTCAAGTACCATCCAACAAGACCAACTGACATTTAAAAGAAAATCCAGACCCCTTCCCTTGGCCTCTGTCCAAGTCTCTGCATGCTGTGTCACCACCCCTTCTCTAACCCCTTTCACTCCTCCAGCATTAGCTCCATGAGCCTTCTTGTTGGTCAAGAACAGGCCAAGTTTGTCCCCGCTTGGAGCACTGCACTAGCTGTGCCTTCTGCTTGGACATCTCTGTCTCTGGACCTTGGCTGCCTTGCCCCTCCACCTTGTCTTCCAAGTCAGAGCTTAATGCCACCTTTTCATAGGTTGGGTGATGGAGAAAATTCTCTTAACACTTATCAATCACATCATCCTCTGTGTTTTCAACATAGCACCTGCTGTTACCTGGCATCGTAAAAAATTAATTTCTTAAAAATCTCTTTTATTATGCCACACTGTGAACCCCATGAGAAAAGAGCCATGGTCTGTCATACATTTAAGAATAGTCCCAGCACAGAATCGGTGCACTATAATATTTTGGCGATGCATGAACCACATACCCCAGGATCCCTGTATCTTTACTGTAGGAAAAATGCTGTGTTCCCTTAGGCAGATTCGGGTATCTCTGTTTTCCTTCCAATGCATTCTCTGCAATGTAGAATCCAGCTAAGCTGTCAACTTCCTCCACACAGGGAAAATGTCTTTTCCTTTTTGCATCTTCGGTGCTCTTCTGTGCCAGGAATGATTTTCTGAGTGAATGAATGAATGTTGTGATGCAGATGTGACAGCTCCTTGGGCAGAGCCTCGGAGTAGGAAATCTGATTTGGGTGGGTAAGAAGGGAAAGGGGGATGGGAATTCCAAGTGATAGACACATTTTATTTGAGGCTTATCTTGGGTCACATTTTAGAAAAATAAATCATAGAAACAACCACAACAATAACAACAACAACGAAAACCAAGACTGGAAGGGCTATGAGTTGACAAAGAAAATAATTGAAGCTATTGGCTTGGAAACATGAAAGGCTGATTTTAGAAGACTCGCTCCTTAGTCTACCCGCCCCTCACTTTCCCACTTTTATTAAATATGAAGGCCATCATTCCTCTTTAGCCACCTTGGAGGTCTGATTAAATATAAAATTCTTGGTCAGGACAGAAAGAAAGAATATGGGACCTCAAGAGATCTCCAGTGGGATATATTTGGAATAAGAGAGCGGTAATATTCCACTTGATGAAAGAGTCTTCTCTCCCCACTCTGCACTCTAGTGTATTTCTGGGGTTTTCAGATTTCACTGCTGCCGAGCATATTAATGGTCCAGGGAAGCTGGAGGTTCATTTCTTTTAGGATAACTTTTGAATTTCACTAGATAGCTTCCATAGGATGGAATTCCTGCTATTCAATTTCTGTGAAGAGTTAAGGGATTTGGAGGCTAATTAGCATGGTACAGAGCATGCCATGCTCTCTCCCAGATAACCAGACCTCTGGCTGGCATTCGGGTTCTGATAGCCTACTTCCGGCTAGAACTTGTTCCCAGCCCCAAGCCTACTTTCTGTCATTGTGACATTAAGAAATAACCTTGTTTGTTCCCCCTATTATCTATCCAGGTATGGGTTCCTGAGGGAAATGTTTTGCTGGTGGAGTGTCTCTCCCAATACTCCTTGTAAATCAAATGCTTAAAAACCTAGGAGTCCCAAGGGTGATAATCAAGTGCTTAGGAGCTTGGTGGGAAGAACAGAACGGCAGCGGGAACGCTGTGTATAGAGCATCTGGTAAAGTGGGCATTGAACTTCAGTGCCCTGACCCATCGGGGAAAAAGAGAATCACTCTTCCTAAATTCTGGAGTGAACATTTCTAATGGTAGTTTTTAAGGATAATTTATAGGAATCGTTGATTACTACTTGAAACATGATTTTTAGACATAAGGGTAATTATTATCATTATTTTTTTGGGGGGGAGGAGTACAGGGGATTGAACTCAGGGACACTTGACCCCTGAGCCCTATCCCCAGCCCTATTTTTGTATTTTATTTAGAGACAGGGTCTCATTGAGTTGCTTAGCACCTTGCTTTTGCTGAGACTGGCTTTGAACTCACGATCCTCCTGCCTCAGCCTCATGAACTGCTGGGATTACAGGAGTGTGCCACTGTGCCCAGCTCTAAGGGTAACTATTATTATGAAAATAATAGTGAACTGTCTTTCCTTGTACTTTTTCCCAGACTTGCTTGAGAGCTAGCATTTTCACTGATGTGAAAGAGTCGTGCAGGTCTGCATCATCCTGCTTGAGATACTTGTGATCATCAAGTTTTTCAAATGGCCTGAAAGGCAGAATGTGGTTTTATATTCTTTATAAAGCCTCTTTAATTCCTTCATGTATGTGTTTAAAAAACAGGGTGCTTCATGAATCATTTGGAGGAGAGTGAGTTCTTCCCCCAGCCCCAGGCACTCCGCAGTCTGTGGCTTCTACCTGTGGCACACTCTTTGAAGGCAAAATGATCTCGCTCAGAAGACTTAAGGGGCCTTGCATTAAAAGGAAAAGTCAGCTGTGTGAGTGCTGAGGGACAATTTCCTATCCCAAGAAGTGACCTTGAAATGCTGTTCAAAGTGCCTGTGAGAAACCTTCGGCTCGTTTTGGCTGGAGAACATATGTGCTTGGAAATGAAGTGCCCTCTTGGGCTGAGTCTGCTTTCTAGTAGGGAGCACTAATGCATTTGAGAGGAACTGCCCACAGTAGGGTTAATTGATAAAGAATCGCGATTGCTATACCACCCAGTCTTTTGCCTTGGAATGGATGTCTTTCTGAGGTTTGGAGAAAAGATGCTGATGAAAAGACCAAGTGGGAGTGAGGTGAGGAATCGGATCATCTCTATTTAAAAAAAGGTCATTTATTAAGACCCCACTCTGAGCCAGGGACACTGTTAACTGCTTTCAATTCTTTTCTGCCTTTAACCTACCCAGATAATCTGTGACAGGTATATGATTATCTTTAATTTATAGACGATCTCCAGTTTTCTGGAGAGGTAAAGCGAACTGCCCAAAGTCACAAAGCTTGTAAGAAATGGAACTGGAGTTTGAATCTGGGTCTGCCTGTTCTCCTTTTAGTATATATCATGATGCCTATCCAATAATTACCGTCACCATTGATGGCCACAACCATCAAAAGCAACAATTAACATTGACTGAACTCTTAGTGTTTGCCAGATGCTATGCTGAATTATCTCGTGTAATCCTTACAAATAGGCTTTGAGGTACATCTGTCCCCTGGTATCTGCAGCCCTCCCTCCCACTTACCCCAATCAGCAGATGCTCAAGTTCTTTATGTAAGGGGGAAAGGCATTGTCATATAACCTGTGTCATTCTCCCTTTTACTTTGAATCATTTCTAAGTTACTTACGATACCTAGGACAATGTACATGCTTTGTAAGTAGTTAGTATGCTGGGTAGTTTAGGGAATAATGGTGAGAAAAAAGTCTCTGTGTTCAACACAGAAGCAACTTATTATTTTGAAATATTTTTCATTTGTAGTTGGTTGACCCTTCAAGATGCAGAACCTGTGGATTCAGAGAGCTATTACTCTGGGAGTCTCCATTTATAAATGCAAAAACTGAGGCACACAGAGAGTAAGAAATTTAATCTAGATCACTTACTTAGCAAATGGTGGAGGCAGGCTTGGACTCCAGGGGGTTTGATTCTTAGCCCTGCCCTGGGATACTGCATTACCTCCTGGTTAAGAAATGCCAGGCACTGAATTAGAACAAATTATATTCCATGCTTTTATAATTAAGTAAAAATGAATTCTATTGTCATGTGTCACCAAAAAAAAAAAAAAAAAAACAATCAAAAAAGCCAGCTGCAGTGGTGCACACCTGTAATCCCAGTGGCTTTGGAGGCTGAGGCAGGAGGATTGTTGAGTTCAAAGCCAGCCTCAGCAAAAGCAAGGAGCTAAGCAACTCAGTGAGACCCTGTCTCTAAATAAGATACAAAATAGGCTAGTGATGTGGTTCAGTGCCCGTGAGTTCAATCCCCAGTACACTCTCCCCCCAAAAAGAACCAATAATAATAATAATAATAATAATGATAATAATAATAATAAAGTTCAGTGCATCCATGACTCCTGTAGACATGGTCCAAAGAGAGTTGGGGGCATCTATTACTTTTTTAGTGCTGCCATAATAGAGCGCCACTTCCTGGGTATCTGAAACAAAAGCACATTATTGTCTCATGGTTCTGGAGGCTGTAAGTCCAAAATCAACATGTTGGTAGGGTCGGTTCTCCTTCTGAAGGCCATAGGGAAGGATGTGTTCTCTTCTTGGCTATAGACAGTCATCTGTGTCCACATGACATTGTCTCTGTATGTGTATTCGTCTCCAAATTCTCCCCTTCATAAGGACATTAAAGTAGTCTTTCACTTATTGCAAATTTCACATATCCATCCATCCATCCATCCACCCATCAAACTTTCAAAGCATGCTTACTGTGTTCTGGGTCCTATGGTAATAGCTGGGAGAAAGTCAGATTAGTGGCATGGTTTCTGTCTTCAAAGCAAGTATAGGTGTTAAACCTTGGCAGCCTCCAAGGAGAAGATCCACTATTGTGGTTCTGTAGAGCACTCCAAACTACTTGACAATAACCCATGCCTATGTGGGAAAAACACTGGGGGCAGTGTATCTGTACTCTGTATCAATTACCCTGCATCCGTGAAGGCAAAATTTGATCTATTTAGGACCTAGACCAAAGACCCAATGGAGTCAAAGGGATGTTGGTTCTATTCTTTCCTCAGAGTGGTGCCCTCAGGGAGATGAGAGCAGTGCCCATGCTCATCTCCTCTTTTCCTCCCTCCCTGCTACTGTGCCACCATCATCTCCATCCCTGGCAAGTCTGAAGGTCAAGGAGGACAGGTCGGAACTTGACACAGATATTTCAGTCTTCCTTCCAGGATCTATCTCTATAAGATCCCAAAAGTCCTTAAGGGGACTAGCTAGGATCTGTCTAGCTGTCACTAGGGGGCTCAGAATGAAGCTGACTGCCAGGAGTTGTACTCTAGGAGTGATGCCAAGAGACGAGTCTGCTGTTGTATGCAGAAGGACTCAAGGCTGTCAAAGACTTGGAAGCCCCTAAGACTCCCCGGGGAACTGTTGAGAAAGGGCAGGAAAGAAAGTGAAGGTCATGGACAGACAGACTGAGACATTCTGCGGGTGGGAAGGACCCATCTCCCCAGCACTGGAGGGTGTTGGGCCCTTCATGGGACTCACGAGGGATTAGGAAGGAGGCATATAAATTCCAAGTGAGGTTGAAGCTAATGACAGCATCAATCACCGAGTGCCTCGATTGTGCTCCAGTGAAGTCTCTCCTAACCACGTGGATCCAATCTTAGGGCCACAGGCTTTGGGACACCCCTCTATCCTTAGCCACATTTCTCTCCATTACCTCTTCGCTTGCATTTATATTCAGATTACTACCAGCTAGTGGAGCTAAAGATCCACACACAAGTTCCTGAAGGAAAGTGAGAATTTCTTTCCCTTCCCGAGCTAGGATGGATAATGAGAACTAAGGGTCAAAGAGGATTTTTGCATGTGAAAATGCAGGTTCTGGTTAACTGTATTTAATACAAAGAAGATGCTATGCTATTCTGGAAACATTGTGATCTATTTTTTAAAAAAATCTTATTATTGCATTTTAGTTGTACATATATTGGGCTTCATTCTGACATAACCACACATGCATGGAATATGATTTTCTCCACTTGGTCCCCAGTTCTTGCTCTTTCCCTGCCTTCTCCCTCTGACTGTCCCTTCCTCTATGCCACTGACCTGCCTTCTATTTTCCTGTGTCCTATTTTTATTTAATCAATTAACCTATTCATTTTGGCTTTAAAAAACAACTTCAATGACAGATCTGGGCTTCATTTGTAATTTCCTTTGAAGGCAGGTGAAAGTTACAGGGGTAGGATTTAATGGCCCTCCTTAGGGGACCTTTTGAGTGACAGCTGTTTAGGAGTAGTGTGTCCTGTGGGCTTCCAAGAAAGAGAAGGGGTTTTATGTTCTCTTGGTTTGCAGGTTGCGCTCTTGAAACAAGTGATGGATGGATGGTTTGCTTCAGACCAGTAATTGTACATAGATGGCATTTTAGGGAAGAGCTCAAACCTGTAATTTCTCACTGTTCTCAAAATTCTCCTTCAGCAGGAGGTGTGAGGGTCTCTCCCTTTTGCCATTTATGAATGAGTTTGGATGCTATTACGCTCAGTAGGGGGAGTCAGACTCTTGCCCTGCCCTTTGTCCTAGCATGGACTAGCTTGTGTTCAGGGAGGGTAGTTTGCAGAGCTCAGGGTGTGCCTTGCTGGCACAAAGCTTGAACCCAGACATTTCTGAGCCTCCGACTTGAACTGATTATCTGCTGGAATACTAGGTGAGCAGTGGCACGAATTTTGTGTTGATTATGCACTGAAAGTTTTAACTTCTCTTTGATATCGCTATGGCAGACCTTAGTGAACTCGGGTCCTTGAGCCTGGGGAATCTATCATTGATACTCTTACTCTGGGAGTTGGGGTCCCTTTATGAACCCCCACAATTTCTTGTACTTCCCTTCTCATTATGTTTATTATACTTAATGCTTGTTTTACAAGTTAAAATTTTATTTTTATGAAAAGGTGTAATTTTTTTTAAGTATGATGAGTGATTGAACTTCTCTACTTACTGATTTATTGAACAAGTCTTCGTTTGTGTCTACAATGAGCCAGGCATTGTGTTGGGGACCAAGGAGATGGTAGTAAACAAAATATTCAAACAAGACAGAAGTATATGGGGTAAAAAAGAAACTCCTCTTAAGTCAATGATCTTTCTCTCTCTCAAGTTTTACTTCTTTAAAGGATCCCACTTTTAATAATTTAGAGCAGAAGTTGGCAAATTATGACCCGAGGACCAAATCTGGCCTGCCATCTGTTTATATAAATAAAGTTTTATTGGAATACGAGCATTCTCTCTTGCTTATGTCTAAATGTTCTATAGTTGCCTTCACAGTATAATCCCAGAATTAAGTAGCTGCAATAGCAACTGTATGACCCATGATGCTGATGATATTTACTTTCCAACCCATCACTGACAAAAGTTTTCTCAGCACTGATTTAGGTGGTGAACATTTTTTTTTTTTTTTGGTATGTGTATCTTTTATGTGTGCAAATGTAGGAATGTTTTGTTTTATACATTTTTCTGAAATGAGGTCACGTTAAATATAAATATATATAGAATAATCTGTAATCAGCCTTTTTCTATTTGCTTGCATAATTGTCTGGAACCCAAATAGAAAAATACAGAAAACCTATTCACTGGCTTCACTTTAGCCCTTAGCATTTGGTGTCTGCTACATTTCAAGTGCTCCACAAATACTTGTTAAATTGTTATTTTTAGTAAAGTTCCAATGATTTACTTAACAAATAATTTGGAGCTTACTCAAGGTTATTCATCTCTCACGCTGATATTCCATTATGATTTCTTAGGATGAGAGAGAAAGTTTTAATTTGTCCCCGGGGAATTGCGCAGACATACCTTATGGGTCTGAATCACCTTTTGAGTGGGTTGAGGCAGCAGACAGGCTGTGTTAGCCATTCTTGGGAATACAGGTATTCCCCTATCATTGTAGCAAACTCTTGTGTTGAAACACTAGTGAATACAAGTAGGCTTCTTCATTTGGTGATTTTGTATTCTACCGTTTGAGTACACAGATTATACTAATCCAATGCTGAAGACTTTGCAATATATATGTGTGTTGTTCATAAGTGAATCCCTTATTATTACTTTGTAGCTTGCACAATTGCTGAGGGGTGTTGCTATAATTTGGATGTTGAATTCCCCCAAAGGTCCATGTTTTAAATACTTGGTCCCCAGTTTGGTGCTACTGGAATTGCAGTGGACTATTTGCAGGTGGAGCCTGGTGGGAGGTCCTTGAGTCACTGGAGATGTGCCATTAAAGGGATTGTGGAACCCAAGTCTTTCATTCTTGTTCTACTGCCTGACCCATGATGTAAGCAGTTTTTTCTGACATGCACCATTGCCATCTGGCACCCTCACAGAGACCTGAAGCATGAGACCCCTGTCCAGTCTCAAACTGGACCCTCCAGAACCATGAGTTAAATGAACATTTTATCTTTATGAATTTATTGCCTCAGATATTTTATTATAGTGATTGAAAACTTATGAATATAGATGTTCTCCAATAAATAGTACAAATAATGTATGAAGCTATTCATATGGATCTTTATTTCCACTGAAGCAGGGAAGGAGGGTCGCTTTCTTGGCGTGTATATTGCTTTCTGCAATTTGGCAAATCCCTGTTCTTAGATAGCAAGGAAACCATCTTAGGTGGCTTATCTTATTTAAATGGCTTTCATTTCTGTGTCCTCTCTCCCAAGGCCCTAAATTCTCCCCGTCACATTTAGGCAAAGCATGACCATTTTGGCAAAGCACGACGTGCAAACAGAGCAGATGTGTCGACAAATGAGAGAAGGTGTGTGGGCACCTGGGAACCTACTTGCCATAGCTTTTCCCCAAATTTCTGTGTAGGGGAAAATTTGAGCATTTCCTATCATCTGGCATGGAGTCCATCTCAGGAGGGAAACGTGGGGGCAGGCAGATTCTTCCTCAGTGGCTGTGACTCGTGGCCTCCTGGTAAAGCTGAATTCCTTTTTCCCCCCCAGCCCCAGTGAGTACCTTTGAATGGTCACAGCACAAAACAAATGCATAGAGTTACAGAAGTGGAGACCCTTTTGAACCATCTGAAGAAATCTGTCGTGAGGACACGGCTGACCTGGAACCCAAGTTGGGAGGGAGGAAGGTGAGGAGGCAGCTCACTTGATCTCTCCCTGGTCGGGTCTGACTCTCTCTGCTGTCTGTGTGGTTCTCTTTATTCTGTTTTCCTCTGCTTTTTTTATATCTCCATTTTCCATGTCAATCTGCTTTCCTACCAGCTTCTCTCCATTTCTGTCTTCTAATCCTCTCTATTTGACCACACATATTGTCATTGGTGGCAGTGATTCTTGCCTACTCCAGTGTCTAGATGTCTGCATAAATAGATGGCATGGGCCCTCCAGGTTGTTCTGATAAATTCTCTTTAGATAGAACACAACTCAATCAAATTGAGAATCATTTTTACCCACGTTTGCTTCTTCCACCAATATTTAAGAAGTATTTCCCCTGTATTTCTCAGACATTTTTGTGCATACCAGTCTCCTGGAGATCTTGTTGAAGTGTTAATTTTGATTCTTTTTTCAAATATTTATTTTCATATTAGGGATTGAACACAGGGGTGCTTTATTGCTGAGCTACATCCCTATTCCCCCTTTATTTTTTAAATTTGAGATAGGGTCTTGCTAAGTTTTTAAGGATGGCCTCAAACTTGCCATCCTCCTGCTTCAGCCTCCCAAGTTGCTGGAATTACAGGCATGTGCACCAGACCTGGCTAGATTCTGGTTCATTAACTCCATATTGGGGCAGGACATTCTGTGCCTCCTAGCAAGCTTGAAAATAATTCCAATGTTGCAGTTTGATGAAACACATTTTGAGAAATGGGGATCTTGAGTCATGGTGGTCAGAACCATGCAGAGAACTTCTTCAAATTTCTGGGCACACTCCACAGAGTTTCTGATTGTGTAGGTGTGTACTCAGACCTGAGAATATGTATCAATCAATTCCTAAGAGATGCTGATGCTTCTCACACTTTGAGAACCATTTCTGGTTCTCAAACACTGCCTTGTTCAATCTTGGCTTCGTGTCAGAGTCAACATGTGAGCTTTGCAAATTGCATAGACCCAGCCCACCTCCCCTCAGCCTGATTTAATGGATCTGTGGTGGAGCCTTGTACCTGTGTGTTTAAAAAGATCACCAGGCGATTCTAATGGGAAACCTGGGTGAGAAACCTTATAGAATTCAGTGTGCCAAGTTGACCTTTTCAACCAGTCCATGAATTGACTTCTCCAGAACAAGTTCTAGTTTGTGGTTTAAATAGCCATGGTCAGGAAAGGCTCATCTGGGTAAATATAGCATCTCAGGCTAAACAAGCTGTGAGTGGGACACTCTGTTCCAAGAAGCCATAGCAGGAAGAGGACTGAGGTTATAGTCTGCTTGGAACAACAACACCCAACTTAGGGAATTGCCATGGAGAATTCAGTGTAGTTGGTATGCCCTTGGTACAGAGTAGACATCTGAGCACTTGTGACAATAGAGCTGGTTCTAGCTGGTTCTAGAGTGGCTGTAGTTGCTATTCTTTACTTATGACTTGAGGTCTATGGCAGCTACCCTGAAGAGTATTACCAATATTTTTTATGGCACTAAGAGCAAAACCAAATTCATGCTACCTGACACCACCAATCTTCACACTCGTTAATTAGGAAGCTACCTGACTTGATCCTGTTACTGGTCTGAGTCTTGTGGTTCTGGGGCCACAGCTCTCTCCCCTAAGCATCCCGACCATTGTGCACCTCAGTTAGTGTCCGGTGCATAGTATTAGCTTCCTGTTAGGGGAAGGGTTGACGGATACACACGTTGCCAGGCTAAGTAGTATGACAAAGTTGCTGTTTGTGCAGCTCCACCCCCAGGCTCAGTCTCCATCTCATGAAGGGGGTCTTTGGGTGATTTGCTTGCATCTCTGGAAAATTGTTAATAATAGCTAGCTGGCCCCTGTTGTACTAAAAATGTAAGCAATTTAATACAATCACTTATGTTATGAATAGGGATGCTGAGGCCCAGAGAGTGAAGAAACCTAGATCTCTGCATGTTGAGTTATATTATTAATCATCCTGTGGCTTAATATCTAAATGGAGCCAGCAATTTGGTTACAGGGGACAGAAACTTGCAAATTTGGCTTCCTCTTTTATTCACCACTAGGGAGCTCAGCCAGGCAGGATAGTATTTTTTTTTTATATATATATATGTGCCAGGCACTGTACTAAGCACTTTATAAATGTGTTATCTTATTTCACTGTCATAGTAACCTCAGAAACTGGTGTTTTTATTAACTCTAGTTCATGAATAAGTAAAACTAGGCTAAGAAAAGCTAAGATATATCCAAGATCACACTGATAGTGACTCTGAGGGCCCAAGAAATTGGAGCACTGAACCATGTTCTTAACCAATGTGCATTCTCTGTGTGCTTTGAATGAGAACATTTAGGGGTACCCTCTGCAAGAAAGCATACTTCTTTGATTCAGGAATATGGACAGGAAAATGAAGGCATTCACTCTTCTTGGTGAAAAGCAGGTAACATCCATTTAGTTTCAGTGTAGACTGGTTCCTTCAGTGACAAAGATTATTAAACCCATGCAATACCAGAGCAGATGGGATCCCCGACTGCTGTGTCAAAGAGCTAAGGGAGCAGCAAGCCCCTGGCCCCGGAACTCTCCCCCCATTTCCACTTTGTATTTCAGGTGTGGATGGTCTTGGTTCTGTGCTTGAGAAGAGGGCCCTGGAAATGAGGGGTTGACTCACTGTAATTTTAGAGCTCATAAAATATTTGGTAGAGTCTTTTTTGTTTTTTCAGAGACATGAAATATTCCTCAACTTCTAGGCCCAAATCAACATAAGACCAGTATTTCTTGGAAAGAATAGTTCCCCCTACCCCCAGTAACGTTTTTATCTTAATTGATGCTATTTCAGATCTTGAGGATGCGTGAATGAGGAGAGTCTTTGGAGGCTGTTGTATGGTCTATTTCTAATTGCTTATCAGAATCTGTGCCATTTCCCATGGTCACCTAATAACAAAGGAACTTTGTAACATCTGTCTTCATAATAGTGTGAATTACCTTAGAATATTGCTAGTGGGGAAAATCACCTAAGAGGGTCAGTGTGAAGGAACACAGTAAATGGAGAAAGACTCCAAATAGTCCAACAAACGTTAAGCGGACTAGCCCTTTTCTAAGAATGCATTTGGGAATTTCAGTAGATTGCAGGGCTAAGTCTTCAAATTGGACCCGGAGTCACCCAGATTTATCCTTACTTCTTTGATTCAGGAGTATGGACAGGAAAATGAAGGCATTCACTCTTCTTGGTGATTAGCTGACTGCCAGGAGAATGTGCAGAAAGGATTTCCAGTCCCAGGAGCCCCGAGAAGCTGCCTTCAATAGCTTTTATAGTCTCAGTGCTTCAGACTTTAATTTATTTGACATTTGGTTGTTGAAGATGATTTATTTTTCCCTGGCTTGTTTTCATTATCTCAGGCACTTGAGAGGGGGGAAATTTAGAGACTAGAAAATAGGAAAGCAGTTCTTTAGGTCTTGGCTACTCAGACTGTGGTCTCTGGGTTAGGGAGTTTGTTAGAAATGCAGAATCTCAGGTCCCCTTCCAGATATATCAAATCAGAATCTGCGCTTTAGCAAGATGCCCAGGTGATTCTTGTGTTGTTCCAGTTTGGGAAGCACTGTTCAGCTCCATGATGCCTCCTGCAGGTTGTGGAGATGCTCACAGAGTGTTGCAGGCTACACTGGCCCAAGGTGCAAATTTAACACCTGCACTTAGTGCGGTTCCTGGCACATCCTCCTTCTCGTTGTCACTATATCACCCTGAACAGAACTGATCACTGGGTGGACATTGCATGCCAAGCACAGCTCAATGTGCTTTGCAAATATTTTCTCATTTAATCTCCAGAAAAACTGAGAAAAATATTGTTATCCCTATTTTATAGTTGAGGAAAGGGACACAAAAGAGTATGATCAATTTTTTCCCTTTTTTATAGCTCAATGGAATTAAAATTGAAGAACTGAACTTAGAGAAGGCACTTTTAGGGTAATGAATGAAAAGAACTTGGTCTTTGAGGTTAGATAGACACAATTTCAGTTTTGATTTGTTCCACATATGAGCATTATAACTTTTGGGGTATTATTATATATCTTAATGATTATTGTGAAGGTTTTGAACTTAACCTATGTAGGGTGTCTAAGCAGAATTCCTGGAACATAAATGTCTTTCCCTCTTTACTATTTTCTCCTCCTTCTTTCCTTTTTCTTCCATTCCTCTGCCTTGTGGTAGTTTCCTGCTGGCTAACTCTGGTTCATCTTTCAGCACTAAAGATGAACTCTGCCTATTTGAGGCCTGTGGAACTGAGGTTTTATAGAGCGTTTATGTTCTTTAATGTAGTTTAGGAAGGACTGTAATATGAAGCCTCAAATCAGTTGCCAATTGGCTAGTAAGCATCCATGATTTCAGTGCTTAGTTCGAATATTTACTTGGATCGGGTCTATGCCATCAAGTAATTTAGATTCTGGTCTGTATTGAAAGCAAATGTGTTTAGGTGAAACGGGGGGAAAACCTTTGGGTTCAGCACGCTACTTTGAGTGCCATTAGTAATTGCTATCATTATGACCTAATGACATTTGAAAGTAAAACAGAGCTGAGGTCAAACACGCAGACTTGGGGGCAAACAGAGTATGTCTGACTCTTGGTTCGGGTGCTGACTAGTTGTATGGAACTGGAAAGCTGCCTAACCTTTCGGTTAGGTGTAATATGGGATTAATTAAGCCTGCGTCTTAGATTATTATGAGGATTAAATGAGTTGGTGGATGTACAGCTCAGAGACCAGGTGTGGGCCATATCCACAGCTGTGTAGGTGATAGTTTCCATGGATCTGTAACCATTCTGGCCCTCATCTCCTCGCCTGTGTGACAGGGATAATCCAACCTCTTATAAGGTACAGAGATTAAAAATGGCCCCCAAATGGGTGTAGCACAGTGCCTGGCATGCACAGGTACTCTGTATGACACACACAGTCTCATTTTGAAGAGTTAGCCATGTTCTAACACTCTGTTTATTTTCCTACTTTGGGGATGCCAAGCTGGAAATTTTTCTAAGACCCAATTTACTTTACTCATGGGTCTCAAGAGAGGTAGATGTCACATGAGCTGAGAACTACATCATGAAGTAATAACAGTAATAATGGAACCGGCTAGGACGCTTCCCAAATCCTCCTCGGAGGACTCACACTCCTCTCCGGGGTGGTGGCAGGGCAGATGTTGTCATTTCGATAAGGGGATGCATCCATGGCAACTGATGAGACTGGAAGCAGACGGGGGCGAGTCCACTGTCAGTGGGTCAGGTGACAAAATGATGGAAATGGCGTTCTTTAAATGCTCTCTTGCCCATCGTCAGTGGAGCTTGGCATTCTGACTGCTCCAGGTGAGGGGCGACCCTAGTGGACCTACGCAGCTAATTTCTTCCTATCACTGGGCTCTGTCAAGTCCACATCAAGCGTAACCTCACAAGCCTTCTGAGAAGGGGGAAGGCACAAAGTGACATTTTCCTTATCTTATGGATTGGCAAGGTTGTTCTCAGAAATGTTTGAAGTGGAACTCGGTGCCTGTCTTGCAGCTCTCCCTGTCGCTTCCCCCCACGCCTCCCTTCACAAAGCTGGTCTCTATCCCTCTCTCTCCTCATTCTGAAGCTCTTTCTTTTAGGGCCCCTCTCTAGTCTGTCAAAATGAAGCATTTAGATGATTCATGAGGATTTTTAGATGATAAGTTATGTCGCTGAAGATATTCATTACCCTTGAGAGCACTTGTATATTAAACCTCCTTAAAGACTGAGAAGCATGGAGCTGAGGAACACCATTTAAGGACCTCCTGTTACAAGTTGCCTCCGTAGCCATAGGGGACGTCTGTGTTTTTGGTGTAGGACAAAGCACCATTTTCCTCCAGGTACGTTTCATTTATCTTCAGAGACGGCGGGAGCTTCCAGTTATTGTCATGGCTCCAAGAAAAGCAGCCTTTGCTCCACATGAACTGCTCTCTGTCCTTACGCTCTTGCTCCAATAGCTCTTGACTTTTAATTTGGTTTCTCCCCTCTGCTCAGCCAGGCTTGCCTGTGGCTCACACAGTTTTCATGTAGCTGAACAACTGGGTCTGAAGACATGAGGGATTACCAAGCTCCAGGAAAGAAGCCTACATCAGTGCCTCAAACGACAGGATGTCTCATTTCAGAACGTCTGCAGACAGCTACAAAGTCAGTCAGTTCAAAATGTACTTGGGGGTATTTACCGTGATTAGTCCATTGCAAGTCTGTGCCTCGGGTTTCTCCTTGTACATTTGGAAGATCACAGTGTAGACTTGGAAGGCAGGTAGGCCAGTGGCTCCCCAATCTGGCCCCCTGGGAACTTTGTGGAAGTCAATTACGAGGTCCTACCTCAGTGCCACTGAATTAGGGTGGTGGAGCCTAAGAATCCTGGGACTCGGCATTAAAAGCATGTTTGAGTCAGCTGTTTCCACTAGTGGGACTAAAAGATCTGACCAGAACAATTTTAAAGGAGGAAAAGTTTATTTGTGGGCGCACAGTTTCAGAGGTTTTAGTCCTTAGAAGGTTGGCTCCATTCCTCAGGGCTTAAGATGAGGCAGGACATCTTGGCAGAAGAGTGTGGCAGAGGGAAGCAGCTCACATGACGATCAGTTAGCAGAGAGGTAGAGAGACCCCACTCTCCAGATACAAAATATATTCCCACAGCCACATCTCCAATGAACCACTTCCTCCAGCCACACCCCCACTAGCCTCCAGTTACCACCGAGTTAATCCCATCAGGGATTAATCCAATGATGGGCTAAGGCTATAACCCAATCATTTCTTCTCCAAACCTTCTTGCATTGTCTCACATGTGAGTTTTTGGGGGGATACCTCACATCCAAACCATAAGAAAGCAACAACATCAGAAATCATGATACTTATGTAGCCAATCGGTGTCTAGTCCAAGTGCCAGCACTTGGAAACCACTGCTACACTTTTTAACGTATCATGATTGAAACTTAGGCCCAAGAAACTTGGCCAAAGTCCCAGGGCGAGGCTGTGAGCAAATGCCATCCACATCTGGCTTTATGATTATCATTAGCTTTTCCTTCAACGTGACCACTTAGAAGGTGTTGACAGCTGACTGGGCTTTGGTGGGAAGGTGCCCAAGTGTTTCCTCTTAAAGCAGCTGAGTGGCTACTTTCCCTGCAATTGGTACTCACAAGCCTCATTCTGTTCTATTAGTAATGGCTTTTAGTTGTATAATGTCCCACTAGGCCTACTTTTTCTTTAAAGGGCTTTCTATTATAGTTAAAGAATACTTCATTGTTGCTTAATTTCCAAATCAAGTGTGCATAAATAATTTATTGATGCAATGTTGCTCTCAGACAATTTTTGAAATTGCGCTGTGTAACTTTATTAAGTACGGAGGCTGGAATGCTAATTGATCTGATTGGAAAGGGGAAAGGGATCTATATATTATTAGACCATTCAGGTGGTAAACAGCATGATTCCCCCCCTCCCCCGCCACAAGTCCTAATCTCTGTTTTTAGTCATCAGATTTAAATTGTAAATGAAACAGTGTCGGTGCATTAGAAAAGTGCACGCCATGTTTTGTTAACATAATCAGAAAAATGGAGTTGCTACAAACCCTTTCCCCATCTGCCAGTCATTGTATTAAATGCTTCTGCAATTTTATTAGAATTCTCTGTCTCTGCAGATGCCAGTCAGCTGTGAAATTGAAATTGCAAACTGAAATATTACATTTCCATCCAGAGTGGAAGCTGAGAAAGTCCATTTTTTTGGCAGGAAAAGAAATGGCATGACCTTGTCCACTGGGTCATTTTCTGTCTGGTCCTGAAGGCAGTCATGAGTTGGTCCCTTGAAAGGGAGGAAAGAAAGGGGCCTTTGCATTTCTGTTGGCTTTCTCTGGCAACCTGATCAACAGTTACGTGCCACAGTTTGCGGAAGGAGCGTCTCTGAGGTTTTCAATGCAACCCTTTTCTTCTTCCTTCTTTCCCTGAGGGAATTGAGGGTGCATGGAGGTGTTTTGGTACTTGAGAGGGGCAGCAAGCCCAACAAAATGTTAGCTCTAAAGTTTCAAAGTTTTCCAGTCAATAAGGAGGTTTAATGGCCGTGATAACTCGGGCTGCCTGAACTGGCCCCAAAGTGGTGGTCAAAATGGACCGTTGGGGCTGGGGATGTGGCTCAAGCGGTAGTGCGCTCGCCTGGCACGCGTGCGGCCCGGGTTCGATCCTCAGCACCACATACAGACAAAAATGTTGTGTCCGCCAAATACGGAAAAATAAATATTAAAATTCTCTCTCTCTCCCTCTCTCTCCCTCTCTCTCACTCTTTCTTTAAAAAAAAAAAAATAGACCGTTGGATTATCTTTCTGGAAACGCTCTTTCCTCTCTCCTTTCCAATTGGGTAATTCCCAATCATTCTTTTGGTCTTATTTAAATGTCACTTCCTCTTGGAAAACGTCCTCCATCAACCACTTCCACTCCCTCAAGCCTAGGTTATCTGTTCCTGATTTGAGCTACCATCACCCCTACTCATGTACTGATGTTCTCACTTAAACGTCTATTTTCCTTGATTGACTTTAGACTTTCTGAGGATCATAGATACTGGATGTCTTGTTCATTATTGTGTCTCCTGGCTTAGACTAGTATGAGTTACATAGGTTAGTATTGATTGAAAGCATAAATGACTGAATAATAGTACTTGCCAAAATGGCTTAGGTGAGAGGTATTGGGAAAACAAGAAGACCAGAACTAGGTAAAGGAGATATAGAATGTATTTCCAAAAGATGGGATCAGGCATGTTGGCCAGAAAAATTACTCTAAGGGCACAATGGACAGTCTGTGTAATTGCAGTTGTGAATTCTGAACTCGATTTATAGGCAGAGGGGGAAAGTGGAGGTGGGTCCTTTATCTTTAATTTGAAATATGTGGCAATACTTTTGTAAATACTGTGTAGTCCAGAAGGAGATGATGAGGGCTTTTTCCCCCCTATGTGGATGAGTTGTTGAACTCTAGGTATCAATTTGAGTTGAAGAGATCTGGTCTAACACTTTTGAAGTGCAGCTCTGAGCCCAGCGAAGTCTCTCCACAGTGCGTTTGTGCTATCATATAGGCATGTCTTGAACATTGTCTCACTCGAGCCTCAAAAAAAAAAAAAAAAAAATCCTAGGGTCATGGGTACTGTTTTAGTTTTCCTTTGGGAGATGTAGAAACTGAGGCGCAGAGCTTTGGGACTTACCCACGGTCATGCTGCTAAGGAGTGGTGAAGCTGTGGTTCAAGACTATGACGATCAGATTCCAAAGCTACCAGTCTTCTCACCATTCGTGAAGATCTGCATCTCCAAGTGGACCAGAATAGGGGCTTAGGAAGACTGTATTTGGTGGCCTTGAGGAAGGACTATGGGAAACCAGCAGGACTGTGTGCTGGTGGTGTGGAAATGAGGCAGCTGGGGAGAGCTGGTCCTTGTCCCTGGGTGGAAGGGGCTGTTCCTTGGTTTCAGAGGAGCTGACCAGGAGCTGCATCTGCAGTTCGCAGCTCTGTGCCGTGCAGCTCTCCTGGGCAGCTGGTGCCCACACTCACACTCCTTTTCTTGATCTGGAAGGCTGCTTCCTTGAAAACCTTATAAAAAGTGTAGTGGAAGGATCCTGGAGCAAAGTTGGTGACGGCTGCCGCTGTGCCTGAAGCTAGCACATCTGTGGGATGCTGAGAGAATAGAGCATGTGGCTCCCGGAGAGCTCCAGCTTCTCTCTGGGCTTAGTTCTGTGGCCTTTGTTCTCCCTTCTGCTTGCCAAGACCAGAGAAAGGGACAAGCCTCCCTCCAACTTGGGGCAACAAAATAAAAGCCTCAAAACAGAAAACTCCAAGTTTTCTGCTGGCCCCCCCTTCCCTTTATAGGAGTTTCTATGCATGAATAGCCATCAGTGGGTCCTCCTGATGGCCACGTCCATTGTTCTATCCATTTAATCATCATTACCTTAATAGCAATTCCCATCTTCTGAAGGCTTTTACCATGAGCTGTGCTGTGAGCTGACTACTTTGTCCGAGAGCCATTTATTCTTTACAATACTGCTCTGATGTTGGCAATATTATAATCTCTATTCACAGATAAAAAAAAAAAAACCCAAATCCCATAGCTTAGAGGGTTTTAGTCACTTCCCTCAGATCACATGCTACTAAGTTGTAGTTGTGGATGACCACCGGGGTCCATCTGGCTCCGGAGCCCAGCTCTGTACATTGGTACCTCATGCTGCCACTTTGCACATGCTGAAGCATTGGCTGGGCCACATGCATGGGCATTGTCTTTGAAGTCATGTCTCTGGTCCAGCTTTGAGATGCACTGTAGCTGGGAGGTATATTGATACAAGCAGGTGGGTAGCCATATGTGCTGCCAGGACTGCTCTGTGCCTGTGACCACCCCTTCATCAACAAAGTCCATGCACAGCTGAAGGATCCCCGAGGCAGTTGAACCTACGTGGGAGCCAGTACTTCTCCAAGGGCTATCAAAGCAGCACCAGCTCTTTCTGGTCTCCTTTGGAGAGCTAGCTGGGTATTTAGCTTCACCAATGTTTTCATCCCCTAGGCCATCAGCCTGATGCCTTACAAAAGCCTCTCTGGCAAAAACTCTCCAGGAGGCACCTGCTATTTTTGAATACCGTCTTCCTTTGCTGGCATGGCTCTGGAATTTAATTATGGAGCCCGGATTAGTGTAAGGCCATGTTCCATCTGCTACTGTACTTAGTTCCTTTACCCCTCAAGAGAAGATGCTGTTTCCTTGTCTCTCTTTCAATTTCTATTTGGAGGCAAGCTTGTCAAGGGGCTTAACTGCTGTCTGGTGGGTGCCTTTGGGCTGGTGTATTACTTATGATTCTTGCCCAGATTGGCTGCCACCAGCCTGGAGATTTGCTTTCTGTATTTTGTCAGAGCCGTACCCTGAGTGCACTCTTTTTAGAAAGTTCACAGCCGACTTGATTATAACAAAGGTTGAGATAGAGCAGCTTTTGAACGTTGACAGAATACTGCCATTTCTCCTGCTCAAAGGCAACCAGAGATCAGCAGCACATTTGGGAAACTGCAAATTGGCATCATGCTTAGTCCCCTTAAGTATTCTTGGAAGTCAGCTCGTGCCTCAAAGCCTCAGCTTATTCTGAAGGATGGCCCTGCCTGAAGGGCACAGTCTGGGCTTAGCCCCGCAGAGGGGGTGGGCTGTTTATCCTGAGTGTGTAATCTTTCATCCCCATGAATCAGGAATCTGAGTCATGGATTTAGGAAGTCTCTGGAAAACTGTAAAATTTGGAATTTGGAGAGTTGGACTGTCCAATGGCACAAAGGATATTTTTTTTTCCTTTGTAGGATACCAGCATTGAATGCTTTCATCTTATAAATATCTTTTGGTGGATGTGTGAACTTCATAAAGTAGGGGCCACCTGGCACAGAGAGCCATTACCTTTGGAGATGCGATCCTCTTGTATTATCTAGGTGGAACTTAAATTCTATCATAAGCATTCTTCTAAGAAAGAAAAGAGAAAGAGGCAGTCTGTCACAGGTCAAGGAATGCTGATAAAGGATAGATTGTTTCCTAGCACCAGCAGGATATAACACTGGGGATACCTTAACTTCAGGCTCTGAGATGATACATTTCTGCTGTTTTAAGCCACCCAACTTGGGGTCATTTGTTACAGCAGCCACAGGAAGCAAATACATCACCTTTATCAGTGTCAAACAAATTCTTACATTTCCCTTGGGCTCAAGAGGCTTTAGGTCCTGCCTGTATATGTCTCACATCTTTTTCTTGGTGCATATATGTTCATTACTGAAGACTGTAATATGCTCTGTGGAAAAATTCTTTTGAGGATGAACAAGGTTTCTCCTCATCTCTGAATATGTCCTCATTGGACTTTGTCCTAAAAGTGTAGTGAAATACTAGGGAGTAGTGTAGAAGAGATTTCTTGAATTAGAATGGTTGGGTCTAAATCCTGCTTCCCTTTCTAATTAGCTATGTGACTTCAAACAAATTACTTAACATCTCTGTTCCTCAGTTTTTAATCTGTGAAATGGGGATAATCACACCTATCACATAGGGTTTTTTGTGAAGTCACTAAATTTATTCGACACACACCCATTCACATAGGAGACCTTGAACAATGTGGTCAATCCTACACAATGTGAGTTGTTCTATTTTATCAATATGGTGCCTGGTACTAGTAGAGGGACCAAATATAGTAGATAAATCTGTATTACAAGTGAGGAAACCCAAGCTCAGCAAAGGGAAGTAATGTGTCCAGTGCTTATACTGCTAGTGAATGGCAGAATAGGGAGCACCCAGATCAAAAACAAGGTTGTGTGAACTATTGAAGAAAATATTTTGGATAAAATATTGGATTTGGTATGATTTTGGAGAAGCATATTCTCTACTTCCCGAGTGCCCCAGTGGGGTTGGCTTTGCAGTTCAACATTTAAATTTCTTATTTCAGTTCTTTCTTGGCTACTCATGAAAATTAATCTGGCTCCATTCCCTTCTTCTAGGGCCCGTTTTCCTCCAGAAGTGGTTATTTACTCCAGAACATCATGGCTAATGAGCATGTGGGTGTTGATGTGTTCATATGAGCTCTTCTGGATTACATATTCATATTTTGATGTGAATATTTGGTTTATCACTACTGAAGGTTGTTGGGGTCTGGGAGGTATGAATTAATAGCGCCTTTTTCTTTTCTCTCCCAAAGTGGATCCAAGCAAGTCAGATGCATGATCACAGTTAACTCCGATGAGCTGTGTGATCGAATGCAGTTTCAGACCTGCAGGCACCCGAGCTTGCTAACTCCTCACTTGAGAATACAGCAGATTTATCCAGTCATTACAGGACACTGGTGCGGAGACGGTTTTCTTTTTTTCTTAATCTCATGGCAGAAAACAGACTATAATGCATGTTCTTGGCAGGAGGTTGATTTCCCAAGGAGAACTCCGTCAGAGCTGTGCCTTAATTTCTGTACTTGCATATTGAGGAAGTAGAACCAGGTAGCTTGTAAATGTCTCTTCCCTCCCTCCTAACATTAAGTTTAATTCAGTTATAAAAAACCATTCCATTTGACCTGCCCACATGCATGCTAAGTCACGACAGAGACTAGAATCAGAGTCTTGACTTCCACAGTGGGGTTTCTCTGTGCGACAATTGTCCTGGATCTTCCCACCATTCTTATTTTAATGATAAGATGAAAATCAGTGGCATTACCCTGAAATAATATATTCAAATAGCCAGATAATATTTGTAGTGCTTATTGGAAATGCACAATGTTTTGCCCAGAGATGGACCTGATCATTAGACGGATGTAAACAACCGTCCACTTGGGAGAGGTTTAATTACCAACTCCAGATGTCGGGAGAATCTGGTTCCAGGACTCCAGCAACCTGGCTGTCTGTGCTAGCAAATCTCTTCCACCCCCAGCCACACTTGCCTGCTGGCCACCTCTCTCGGTGATAAAAGCAGATGCTCCAGACACTTGGACATAAAGAGGATATGGCTGAGAACCAAAAATGCAGGGGTTCCTGTACCACACGGTGCTTCAGATATTCTCTGGTTTCTGGGAAGGATCTAATTCTCCTTTTTTTGAATTAAAAAAAATTTTTTTTGAATTCCCAGAATTTAAAATTGAATTTCCCAGAAGACACTGGTCATGGTTTGGCATGTTGCTCTATAGATGACCCCATTTTTTTTTTTTTTTTTTTGGTAACACACTTGTTTTTCTTATTTCTCTTTTAAAAGAATTGTGATAAAACCCAGCGAGTCTCCCTCAGTAGCTTAGTGTCTCTGTTATATGACTGCAGCATGGCAGAGATGTTCATTACTCTAAAAGGTGTGGTTGTCAGAATCAGAGCTGAAGATTTAGGTCATGGAAGCAGCACAGGTGTCGCTCAGCATGTAAAATATGTTTGCATTCAGAATATTTGCTACGAAAGGTCTATACCACCTACTTCTACTCTGTAGCTAATGACAGGTTTGTGGTTTAAAACACCACAAATTTAAACCTCAAGCTTCAGGTTTTTCAAATTTATGCCTCCAGCTCCAACCTCTTTCTTGCATTTCAAACTCAATACCCAATTGCCTACAGTGTTATACACGATCCATAATGTGAGGACCCTGCCTTGGTCCCTGACCCCCCTAACAGATACACAAGTACTCCTTTTTCCATAGTTGTGTATCTCATTCATTCAATTTTTTCATGTCTCTGCTAATCTACCACTTTTGAAAAAGCATTTGCAATTGTATGATAGGAGATGATACCTCTAAAATAAAAAGAGCTTCTAAAATAGGGAAAAGTATCAACATCCCTGTTAAAAAATGGAGAAGGGGTATAAACAGAAGTACCACAGGAAAAAATGGCAAATGGATTTTTTAACTGTATTAAAGACCCTCAATTTCACCCATAATAAAAGAAATGAAGATCAAAATTATACAGAGAGATGCCATCATGGACTACAAATTCTTTGGGAGAGCTATGGGAAAACAGGCTCTTTCATTCAGTGCTGCTGGGAATTCAGTATGGGGTAAGCACTCTGGAGGGGAATTTAGCATCGTTAACCAAATTATGTAATCATTTATTCTCTGAGTGGAACTTCTGCTTTCAGGAAGCCACCCAGATCTGTTGAGGTCATAGTTGAAGGTGAGAGGATTTAATGGAGAGTGGTGGAGAGAAAAAGGTGGATATTGGTTCTGGCCTCAAAAATCAACTGTAATGATGAGATCACTGTTTTAAGTTTGTCTCACGGACCACCTCCTTCTATCTCTCCCCTTAGGAAGGGCAGCTGTTTCCAAAGCCCACACAAAAGAATAGGTCTATTCAGTACAAAGGGTGGACTCTCTTGTTCTCCTATCCTTTAGTGTTCTTCTGGTTGATCATCATCTATCATATTATGTAATTACTCATTGTCTTCTCTCCCATTAGAATGTAAGATCCCCCAAATCTGCAAGGAGCTCACCCTCATTCCTCTATCAATGCACAGAGACAGTGCCTGGCTTATAGTAGGTGTCAGTGATGTTTCTAAGGAACGAATGAAGAAATCCTTGAATAATGATCAAGCTTGAACCAGTGACCCTGTATTTTTCCACTGTGTGTCTATATACAACACGATGCTTATAAGACTCAATATTTGCAGAATTAAATACTAAATATGACTTTTGACCATCTAGGAAAAATTAAATATTAATAATGTCATATCTCATTAATTATAATTTCATAGACATGACTAGAATTTCTTGTAAAGTGAATACCTTAATAGGTAAGGCAAGAATTGTCTTTGTCCACTGCCCTTGATTTCTTCCCATGTAGCCTTCTGGTTTGACATGTATCATTCTAGATTCATCCAGTTATATCTACAGTCAAATAACATTTTAATCTGTATCTTTGAATCATTACAATAAACAACAATATGTGCATTCTTACAAAAATGTCATTATGGCTAAATATATGTACATGTAATGCTAGTATTAGAGAACATGTGTTTAGCAACTTTCATTTTTCATCCAACATGTATGCTGATGCTGGTTCTATTTCACTTTATATGTATATTCATTGCTTTTGAAGACTCTTGCACACGATTCCATAATTTGGATATAGCATAACTTAATTAACCATTTTCCTAAGAATGGATAATTAGGTTGTCTCTAGCATTTTATATAACTGGAAATATAATAATAAATGTTCCTATACATTTTTTTTTGTTTTAGATATAGCTATGAGTATTTAAAATGCTAACTGATACTGTTAAATGTGGCTGCACATATCTAGGATACCACCTGCAATGTATGACAGTGCTATTTCCCTAATCCTTCACTACCAACTGATATTATATTTCAATACTTTTGGTCAATCTAATAAGAAGGAGATCTATTTTGTCATTTTTTGCATGTCCCTGCTTGCAAGTGAGATTAAATGTATTTTTCTATTTTTATTAATCCTCCATAATTATTCTATGAATCTCCCGTTTGTATTTTTGCCCATTTCCCTATAGTTTTCTGTATAACTGATCTATATGAATCTTGTATAACTTAGATATTAACCTACCAATATTTTTTTTTGCTGTTAAGTTTCACAGTTTAAACTTTATTTTGTGATTCATCATAAAGAAATTTTTTAATTTTGATGTAGAAATCATTTTTCTGAAAGTGTTTTTCTTTTTTGTCTTCATTAAGTCAGTTTTTACAACTTTCAGGACTTATATATTCACCTATAATTTTATTTATTATTATGCATCTGTTTTTATATTAGGTATTTAATCTACCTGAAGACTCCTGTCAAATTTCCACCAAATGACCTCATGTGTCTATCCCATATTGAACAATAGACAATATTGTTAATATTGCATAATAAAAAAACAATGGGTATATTAAATAATAGGGTCTGAGCAGCTATGCTTAAATTACTTCTTTTCAATCAATTTTTAGAATGATGGACAGAAATCTGGGTGGTTTATTTCTGTCATACAAAGACATTTTGTAAAGTAAGCACCCCAACTCCTAATATTTTTTGCATCAAGTCTTATCTGCCCATGTTTTGGTCAGTTTTTTTTCAATGAGGTCTGGCTGCAAGTCTGAATACCTTAAACATATGTTTGTTGGATTAATTAGAATGCATTTTTCAGGCAGCATTTTAATAATTGTTTTTCTGTTTTTGTTTTCTTTTCTGTTTTCTTCTACCCAATACAAACATCCTGTTAATTTAAAACACAGGGATTGCTTTTCAAGGATGCAAAAATCATGCACTGCAGCATTTCCGGATCAACACCTCACCATTCCCACTTTCCTAGCTGTGCCGCTGGTGCTAGGAATTCCTTTGACAGATGAAAACGGATTGATGGCCCAGCTTGGGAGGCGGCTAAAGTGCACATTGTCTTGACAGAGCCAGCTTATCAAAATGAGTTCTTCCTGTGGAGGTACTGTTCTCTGTATCTTTGCTGCAAACAGATATGATCTAGATGTAGAAGAGGACAATGACAACCTTGAATGAAGGGGATGTCTGGGGGGGGAATGGCCAAGGTCTTGGTTTCTTCATGTTTCAATGAGGGTAATTATCTTATCAATTTCATAGGGTGATTGTCAGACTCAGAAAATGGACTTAGCACAGCACCTGGGATATGGTGAACAAATACAAGTTATCCACTATTCTATTTAAGAATGGTAGCAGATCCTTTTTATGCAGTACATATGTACATCCTTTGATCTAGGTAGTTCTGATGGAGATAACTAAGGTGGGCACAGGTGACCTCGGTCTGACCAATCAGGGTACTCCATTCCCTGGGACACTGTTGGGTCAGGGATGAGTCATGACCCAGGTTAGCCTAATGAGCACCAGCCCTGGGAGTTTAGCTGGGACTGTCAGGGAGGAGGTATTCTCTTTGCCTGGCATTGATAACCTGGTACAATGAAAGGCTGGAGCTGCTGGCTTGCTCTTGCTTTATGATAAACTAACCCAGGATAAAGCAGAGCTGAGAGACAGATTCCTGCTGGCTCTGTGTGAGTTCTGGATCCATGCATGCCCCAAACAAGAAACCCCTTGTCTTCTTTGTCACAGGAGGCCTTAAATTTCCTCTCTCGCTTAAACCAGTGTGGGTTGAATTTTTGTCCCGGTAGATGTTCAAGGTTGCTGTCCTTTGTCTGTGTGAAAGTTCAGGTTAAATGATTTGAAGCAGGCGTGGGCCTTTAGAACTGAACCTGTGTGCAAACTCTCTGGAATCTTAGGGCTCAGTAATCTCAGCTTTTTTTTTTTTTTTTTTTAAAAGAACATTAAGAATTCTGTCTGGCAGGAAAATCACAAAAGTAGAAACGGCAGGGGTTTTCTTAAAGCATAGTACTCTGCCATTTCCAATTAATTCACTGCCTACCCACCCACTGCCCATTCGGAAATGCTTTTATTAACATATAGCACCCTAGGACTTCTGGAAGGTGTCAGGGCTTGAAAGTAATTCACGAGAAAAGGGGAAAAAAATGAAAAAGGATGAGGGGAAACCCTGCGTGCTACATACACACACTAAAGCTTAATATAAAGTACCAGCACAGTGGGTTGGTCCAGGACACCTGCATTAATACATTTTGGAAAGCAGGTGTCTTTAAATGGGAGGCTCAGATGTTGGCTCCTTCCCAGGCTACTGTAGTATTCCATATTAATCTCAATTTTTTGGAAAAATATAAATTGATGCCTTATAGTGTTGTTCCCAAAATTAATTTTGGGTTTGGGGCAACTAGTTCTAGTGACAAGGGCTTTTGTTGTAACAGATCCTAATATTGGAACTTCTCTCCACACCCTTGTCCTCAGGGCTACATGGTGATTCCCTTAGTCATACGTAGAGTGTTTTCCAGGGGTGAGTGTGTGGATGAATATCTCTTGAGAGATCTTCCCTGAGTTCCCCTTGGCTCCTCCCATTGGATGGGTAAGAATTGCTCATCTCTGTTCTCTTGATGCTCTGTAAAAACCACATTAGACTGTAATTGTCTTTGATGCTCACCAGGGCTGTACTGTTTTTGAGGGAAATTGCTCCTGAGCTGTGTGTTCTGTGAAGGTAAAGCCTGTATCTCTCTGTTTATCCCTGAGTCTAGAGGAAGGTATTGGGATTTGGAGCTTATCTTAGCCCTTCCGAATTTTCCTATAAGACAGAGTGTAAACCTGGAGACTGGACTCCGTTATCTGAAAGATTCTCCTAGATTCCATCAGTGAGAGGCCTCTATGTGAAATTGGGAAGGTGGAAGACAGGAGAATCTACTGTTCCCCTGTTGATGTCTGTGAGCAGATGTGTGAACACTGGATGTGGCCATGGTGATGTTTTGCCCTTGACTTTTGAGCATGCTTTTGAGGTGCTGTGGGTAATGGAGACTATGGGCAGAGGTTTCCCTATTATTTTAGGTAGCTTTTTTTTTTTTGCTTCTGTGACTATAAGCCCTCACCAGCACAGTTGTAGAGGAGGAAAAGTTTATATGGGGGCTCCTGGTTTCAGAGGTCTCAGTCCATAGACAGCTGGCTTGATTCTCAGGATTTGAGGTGAAGCTCAACATCATGACAGAAGAGTGTGGTGGAGGGAAGCAGCTCATATGATGATTAGGAAGCAGAGAGAGCCGGAGCTCAGCTCACCCGGTATATACCCCAAAGACACACCCCCAATGAATCACCTCTTCTAGCCACACCCTACCAGCCTTCATTTACCACTCAGTTAATCCTCATCAGGGGATTAATTCACTGATTGGGTTAAGACTCTTATAACCCAATCATTCCTCCTCTAAACCTCCTTGCATTGTCTCACACATGAGCTTTTGGGGGACACCCCACATCCAAACCATAACGCCTGTGATGGCAGTGCCTCTAGATTTCCTGAGCACAGTCTTCCTGCCTTTTGCCCCTACAGCTTACCAGTGGTGATGTCTGACTCTCTTTTCCTGTAGTACACTCTTCCTACTCCAAATACCAACAGTAGTTATGCTTTGCCTAACTGAACTCTGAGCAATGAAATAAGTTGACTGTTGACAACCTGACCAGAAAGTTTATGGAATGTAATATTTTTTAATTTTCTGATTTGTATTATTCATATTGGAAGGTGTACATATGTGTTAGGGTTTATCACTGTGATACCATACCTGAGAAAAGCAACTCTAAAAAGGAAAGATCTATTTTGGTTTATAGTTTCTGAGGCTTCAGTCCATGACTGGCAAGTTCCATTGCTTTGAGCCAAGGTGATGTAGAACATCATAGGAGACAGGTGTGGCAGAGGAAGCTGCTCACCCCAGGGCAGGAGGGGGAGAGAGTGCATGTGAAGAGACTGGGACAAGATATTATTCCTGTTGCCATACCCCATCAACCTCTCCCTTTAATTAGGTTCCATTCCTCACAGTTTCCACCACCTCTCAATAGTCTGTTCAGCTATGAATTCCTCAATAGATGATTCCACTGATGAGGTCAGAGCCCTCATGATCCAATAACATCCCCAAATTGTCCACCTCTGAGCATTGCTGCATGGGGGACTAAGTCTTCATCTAAGTCTTTGGGGGACACTTCATATACAAACCCAACAGTATATTACCAGTTGGTAAGTGTGCTTAATGGACAGGCCAGTCCACCTCTTTTGTGAGCTTTGCTGTGTCCTGATGATGGTCTTGCATTCACACTTTTAAACCTATATTAAAAACGTTGACAAAGGAAAGCAGTTTCATTGTTGGGTGAGGAAGAAAGAAGCTATAGCTCTGGAATAGGATGGAAATGAAAAGCATGCAAAGAGTTGTAAGAAAATGAGAATTCGGTATTGCTCAGTTTTGGCTGTTGGACAAGCAATATCCAAATCACAGTGCCTCGCAATAATAAACATTTATTTTCTTGTTTGCAGGTCTGCAGGTCAACTGTGACTTTGAAAATGGCTGTTGGTGCTACCCTGGGACACGGGCTGAGATCAGTCAGCAAATTTCCTCATTCTCCTGGAACTAGCAACCCTCTGTGGCAGATTTTTCTCATGGCAAATCATAGCAGTAAGGCAAAACAAGAAAACCAGGTAAAGTGGCTGCTGGTGTCATGTCTGCTAAAGTGCCATTCACCTAATCAGGTCACGTGACTGATCAGACCATCCATAAAACGGAGACACTTGGAGACATTCAGGGTGACCTGGAGAAAGGATGTGGACATATAATTACAATTTGGGAAGAGGTCAAGAATTAGGAATGATGATCTAATCTACCATAGGTTCCCAGTCCAAACTGAACTTTCTGGATAAATGACAATAAAATGCCCAATCAGATCATGGCTTCTCTGTGTAATGTGGACCCAATCATTGACTACTCCAGAGCAAAAAGAGACAGTTTCTGGGTGAAAAAATACTTGTCATGTGAGATGGAGCACTACAGGCACTACAAGTGAGGGTGTGAGGAAAGTCACAGAAAATTCTCAATAAATATGTGATACGGAAGGAATCCAGTGGTCACACTTGACTGGGAGGCTGCATTGAGAAGGGTACCCATGCCAAGGATAGGCATGAGATTCCATGTCTGCTTAGACGGGTACAGAGGAGGAACGTACATTGACCATCTATATAGCACTTCGTTTTCCCTTAGGTGAGTTGGATCTCTTTCAGCTTTAATATCCATGACTCTATGACTGAGATTCCTGGAAAGGAAAGACTCAAATTCATTTGTGAACACCCCACAGTACCCAGCACAAAGAGGAAAGCAGAATTTCTCAATGCCATGAGTGGTTCAGAACATGGTCTTGAAGTCCTACTGGGCAGCAAGTTCAGGACCCCACCCACATCCCTCAGCACTTTCCATTTCCTGGCACCTTATAGGGTACGGATTCAAGTAAAATAATGCATGCAATAAGCTCATAGCTTGCTTGGCACATCAAAACGCTCGCTATATTATTGATAAATGTTTTATGAATTTAACTGTAGTCATTTATTGCTAGAAAGTTGAAATGAATTTACAGATCTACTGAAGAATGGAAAGGGTAAAGAAAAAAAAATACTGCTGCATAATAAGATTGCAAATCTCCAAGAGCTGTACCAGTTCTGAGTCTTCGTGCTAGCGTTTCTGATAGGAGTAATTCACGGGGGCAAAGCAAACAGCACAACACAAAACAAATGAAACAAAACAACATCAAACAGAAGAGTGTACTCTTTGGAATGGCCCGTGTAGTCTGGGAACGAAGAATAGGCTCATTTTATCACCATGGTAATATTTTCTACCTTCCTCTCTGTTTTTTATTCTCCTTTTCCACTGTTTGAAGGCTGGCTGAAGAAAACAGAAATGGAGGAATTCTTCCCCAAGTAATCAAACATGCCAATTAGGAAGGAAACACTGCCAGGCCCCAGGAGCCGGGTGGCAATTTGTAAGCACGGGTTGTATCAAGGAACATGGAATGTTGCTGGGAGCCTGGCATCCTCCGAGAAGGCCAGTTTGATGTCGTATCCAATTCATATGCATGAACGCCTGGCCTGCTGAGTCTGGTTTCCTTTGTAGACACTCAAGGAGAGCAAAGCACAGAAAGCTAAGTGCCCACCATGCTGATTTTAGCCAAATGTTTGTAGAGTGTGGTTTCTAATAATGGGAACTAGTTGCAGTAGGGAGGGAACTAGTGGGGAATCCTGTTGGTGTAAAATAAAACTCTTGGCAGGGTGGAAGACTGAAGCTTTATTCACTTGAGTTTGAATTTTGGCTCTACCAGGTAATACCCATAAGGCATTGGTTATTTACTGAACCATGCTGAGCCTCTGTTTTCTCACTCATGGAGACAGTGCTGCCTTTCCAGGAAGGATTTTATTTTATCTATTTTTTAAAAAATATCTTTAGTTCTATATGGATGCAATATCTTTATTTTGTTTATTTACTTTTATGTGGTGCTGAGGATCAAACCCAGTGCCTCACATGTGGGAGGCAAGCGCTCTACTGCTGAGCTACACCCCAGCCGCCCCAGGATTACTCCGTATTTTTTCCCTTCCTCCCTTCCTTCCTTTTAATTAGGGGGTGGGGTGGGAATTGAACCCAGGGATGCTTAACCACTGAGCCTCATTCTCAGCCCTATTTTATATTTTATTTAGAGGAAGGGTCTTGCTAAATTGCTTAGGGCCTCACTAAATTGCTGAGGCTGGCTTAGAACTCAGTCTTCCTGCCTCAGCCTCCCAAACAGCTGGGATTACAGGCATGTGCCACCGTGTGTCCAGCTTCACTTTCTTATTTATAATCCTCTGGTGGTTTTTCACTGACCTTTGAATAAAATCCCAACTTCTCATCCTGGACTATGTATTTCTCTGAGATCTGGCTCCCGCTTACCTCTCTGACATTGTCATCCACCATTCTTCCCTTGCCCATCTTGATCTGAATAACCTTAGCCTTTTCCTTCTTCCTCCAACATGCCAGACTTCTTCCGGATCGTCAAGGGCTTTGTACCTGCCGTTCTCTCCACATGGAGTGCTCCTCCCCAGAGTTTTGTCAAAAAGGTTTCAGCTTAAGAAACCATCACCACCTCTGTCATTGTCACCATCATTACTGTCACCACCGTTACTGTCTTTGTTATCATTGTTGTTAACACTTATTAAGTGCTTCCCATGTGCCTAGAAAAATTCTTCAGCATCCTATGTGTAATAACTCAATTATCTTCACATGCATTCTCTGAGTTGGTTTAAATTATCATTCCTATTATACATATGAGGAAACCAAGGCCTTGAATGGGACAGAGCTGGGGTATGCTCTGAGCAAGTTACTAGAAACTAGTCATTAATCTTGTGCTTCTCTAGCTGCCCAAATATCAAAAGCCATCCGGGTTCTGTCTCACATGACCCAGTTTAAATTCTTTGCAGCAATATTTTCTGTTCTCCCTTCATATAAACCACGAAAAGGAAGCAGCCCATTTTGTTCATTTCTGGATCTCCAGCGACTTGAAAAGAAAGTCAGATACTTAATATGTGTTAAATAAATATTGGTTCAATGAATGAATGAATAAAAATGGTAAATCTAATATCAGGCTTGAGCCTTGAAAGTAAACTGGTTTTGCAGAAATGTTATTCTTTCACCATATTTTTCAGTCATGTGTGAAATGGCTCTATTTTGATGATGAAGATGCCCCCCACCAAAAAAAAATTTTTTTTTCCCTTTGGTATGGGGATTGAATTCAGAGGCGTTTGATTACTGAGCCACATCCTCAGCCCTATTCTGTATTTTATTTAGAGATAGGGTCTCACTGAGTTGCTTGGCACCTCTCCATTGCTTAGGCAGGCTTTGAACTTGGGAGCCTCCTGTCTCCTCCTCCCAAGCTGCTGGGATTATGGGTGTGCACCACCACACCCGGTGGCCTCCCTGATTTTCAGCTCCCCTATTTTCTCCTTTCTTTTTCCCGTGGCTTCCTCGGATTCTCTGTGGGGAGAGGACGTGACCCTTTCAGCTGCTGAATGCCTTTGGTTCCCCTTTATCCCATTCTCCAGGTCTGTAGATTTACTGTTTAGCATATTTTTAAGTTTAGACTGGGAAAAAAAAATGAAGTACCTTAGGAAAAGTTCAGAGACACGTATGTACTTGGACAATGACTCCTCTGCATGAAGTCCAGTGCTGTGCATAAAGTGACCTGGCTCAGCAGGTGACATTCCTTTATCCTTTTGTATTTCTATTGCAGAGGGTTGAGCAAAGCTTGTCACCATTTCACATGGAGTATCTTTGTCATTGGTCTGCACAAGCCTTCTCTCATTTTTATTGAACTTGTTTTCTTTATTCCTTTCCCGCTCCCATTTCGTTTCTTTTCCCCAGACAGCACTTCTAATGTTTTTAATGTGTGCACTTATGGATGTTGTCTTGTGAAGGTTTTTTTTTTTTTTAAAGATGTTTGTAATTAACTTACATAAATGCATTTTATGAGATGTCATCCTGTTTCTGATCCCCTTTTCCAGTACTGTGTCATAAGATCCATCTAATCAGCTTCGTACATCTAGTCGGCTTTTTCTGACTACTTCCTGGGTCTCCACAGTATCTACCTCCCAAATGCTACTGAGACTCCTGGGAATGAACCTCTCCTTACGGTGCCCTGGGTTATTGAGAATTCTCCCATCCTGTCCTTGAAAGGAGTATACTTCTCTTTCTCTGCATCTTTCTTTCTGTTCCATTCAATTTCATCCCAGCTTGGCTTTAATAATGCCATGTCCCTGCTTTGCTCACCAATTTCTAGTACCTACACTACAGATTACAATAAATACTCAGGTATTTATTCCTTAAACAGATATTTATTACTTGCTCCTATGGGCCAGGGCACTGTCTTTGGAAATGGAGATGTAGCATTGAACAAGACAATAAAGTTTGTCTTCTCCTGGATCTTAGATTTTAAAGGGGAAAAGACAAACAATAACCAAATGTAAAAATAAGTAAACAATATCTGTAAAGCTCCGTGGGTAATAGTCATGCAAACATTGGCGGTATGAAGGGACCCTTAGCTGGAGCAGAAAGCACAAATGTCACATAATGGGTATAGGCTTGATCTGCTCAAGAAAAGGCAAGATCAATGTAGCTAGAGTGGTGTGGGTAGGTGGAGGGGATGAGTAGGAAGGAATGAGGCTGGAGAGGCTGAGCCAGGAGAGACAGGGCATGGTGAGGGGGATGGATTTTATCCTAAGAGCAATAGGAAACCTACAGCCAAATAAGGATATTTTTTTTAATAGAATTTATACTATGTAGATAGTAACTCTGTTCTGTTTTACTTTAATGTCTTGGAAGGGGAGAATCCCAGTTTGCCTTCTATATGATATCATGTCCCCAGTGCAGTGTCCCTGACCATATGTTCTATGTCACAACCTTGGTGGGAGAACTATACCTATTCACGTGTCATTCAAAGTCAATGACCCTGGACCAAGTTGTCTCATGACTCTTGACTCGGGGACAGAATCCAAGAGCCACCCAGAGGACCAGGAAGACAAAGTCAATGCATTAGGGTCTGTAGCTTCTCCCACGGTCCACCTCTAGCAGGTGCTGCATCCTGACTGGGCAGGGCCACACTACTGGAGATGGTCAGGTGGAGAATCATGGGGTTTGATTGTTCATAAGGTAGTTTCCTCAGGTTGGAGAGTCCTTTGTTTAGCCAGTAAAGCTTCAGATCACGAAATTATCTCACTAAATATTCAAACTCTTTTTTTCTACACCTATTTTAAATTTTTGCATTCTCCATCGGTCGGGCCCTAGATCCACCTGTAAGATCGCATTGCAAGTCATACAGCCCAAGTGATTCTTTCCTCCCCAGATTCCTCAGTCTCGCCCCTGTCGAGTGACCCCAGTGAATTACGCCTCATCCCTGTCTGTCTTCAGTTTTAAAGTCGCCAGTCCTCCAGTTTGTTGCCTGCACTGTGACCTCTCCAGTGGGTAATGTCTGTCATTCCATACACAGAGCAGGCTATAAGCTGTGGGTGGACTTTGAGAGGAGCCCATGGTGAGCAATACTGCATTGTGAGTCATCACCCAATAATTTACCCCTTTGCTAGTATAGATTTAGGGGTTTTACTAAAGGTTGTCCTTGGAGCAGTATTAAGGATAATTAAAACAATGGAATTGGAATCGGAAACTCTACAGCTAGGGCCAGAGAAATAGAGTATTCAAGGTGCGTAATGAGAGATCTTAGGATGGATAAATCTTTTGTTTGGTAAAATTTTTTTCTTTTTAAATTAACATAAAGTAATGAACATCTTGAGTAGTATTTTAGGGGCAAAGTATTTTTTTGGGGGGCGGGGATAGATTTTTGAAGTAGAAAAACTCATACCATGTTCCAGTTCCATGAAACTCCCATGTTTAAAACAGAAAACTTAGTCACACAAGAGGATAAGTGTGACTTTCCAGGAGGTTTCACATATGAGCAGAGGAAGGTCTAGCTACAGAACTCGTGGGATCCAAATAAAAAGGCAGGACCTTCTGTTCACAGATGATTAAAAATTTCAAAGCAGTGGACAGTGAGTCACTGGACCAGGCACTGGCCCTTATATGAACCTTGAGCAGAGTTGCTTTGTCTGGCAACTTAGAATAGATGTATTAAGAGTGGAGAGGTTAAAAAAAAAAAAAAAAGAATATGGGCTTTACCATGGGACAAGCCTGGTTTACAAACATAGATACCAGCCATTTAATAATGTTGTGACCAGCACAAGTCATATAACCTCTCTGAACCTCAATTTCTTTATCTATGAAATATCTTTCTCTTAATCTTACAGAATTTTTGGAATTAGTCAAGGATTCGTAATAGTTCACTCATTGTGCTTTGCCAGGGGAGAGTATTCCATAAACAGTAGCTGATGGTTTGATGGTTTAACAAGTTCAAAAGCGGAAACTCTCTAGTGACCATCATCTTTGTTATCTTCAGCAGACTTTATGGTATTTACAGGCTTCAAGCTCCCTAGAGACCAGTTCTAGGAACATGATGGAGACAGTGCTACTTATGGAGAGAAGAAGTAGAAGACTAAGAGGTTCAATATGGGACTTTAATTCTGGAGAACCTTGTCATTTAGTTAATGGGATAAGACAAACACACAAGTATCATACATTATCATGCAGAGAGGCAGAGGAATGGTACAGGAGGGTTGCTTAACCAAATAATGAAGAAATTTAAAGAAAAACAAAGCCAACATGGTATCATGGTTTGGATGTGAAGTGTCTCCCAAAGACTCATAGGTTGAGGTCTTGGTCTGCAATGCCCCGATATTCAGAAGTGGAGGTTTTGGGAAGTGGTGGCATCTTGAAGGCTCTGACCTCATCAGTGAACTCCTGGGAGGAGGGGCAAATATCTGGGGATTGGTTGGAATGAATAGCTTGACCAGAATTGTATACAGTAATCACCCCTCATCCATGGTTTTGCTTTGCACTGTTTTAGTTATCTATGGTCAACTAGAGTTCAAAGGTATTAAATGGAAATTTCCAGAAATAAAGAATTCACAACTGGTAGGAGGTGGGATCTGGTTGAAGGAATTAAAAAGAAGTTAAGTCACTGGGGCAACCCCTGGAAGGGTATTTCTGTCCCCAGCCACCCCTTACCCCTTGCTTCCTGGTTGCCACTAGGTGAGTGGCTTTCCTTCACCATACCCTAAGCCATCAAGATCTGCCTCACTTCAGGCCTAGAGCAGTTGATCCTGACAATCATAGACTGATACCTCTGAAACTGTGAGCCAAAATACCTCTTTCCCCTTTAAGTTGCTTATGACAAGTATTTTGGTCACAGCAATAACAGGCTAACGGTACAGCTACTTGATTCAGGTGGTCTCTTTATTGCTGAAGAAGATGAAATTATTGAAGTTAAGAGAGCTGCTACAAATTGAAATGGGCTCCAATAACTTTGTGAGCATCATGGCTATGTAGGGTAAACTGTGAACCATGTCTCTCATTCATGCATCTATGTAGACCCCTCCCCTTGAATCTGGATGACCCTGTCCACCGCTGGAAGATCCATTCCAAGACCCTAGAGATGCCTGACACTGCAGATAGTGCTTAATCCCATGTAGATTGTTTTTCCTATATACCCATATGCTGGCTAAATTTGTATGATTCGTGTCACATACAGGATGGAACACAATGATGTGAGATTTTATCATGTTACTCAGGATAGCACACAATTTTAAAGTTGTGAATTCTTTATTTCTGGAAATTTCCATTTAATATCTTTGGGCTCTAGTTGACCATAGATAACTAAAACAGTGCAAAGCAAAACAATGGATAAGGTGTAATTACTGTAAACAATTCTGGTCAAGCTATTTATTCCAACCAATCCCCAGATATTTGAACCATCTTAGCTGGGGAATTAGATGGGTGAGTAAAGAGGCCACCTAGAATATTCAGCTCTGGCATATATCATGTAGATAGAGATAAATGTGCCCTGTTGTGCCTTGTCTGAGATTTTTAAAAATTATTATTTGTGAAATATAGTAAGGTAGTTGTCATTTTAAGTCACTACATTTTGGGATAGTTTGTTGTATGGGAATCGATGATTGAAATACAAATTGTTACCTAAAAGTGGGTTGCTGCTATAACAAAAGGTGCAAGACACGCACCTCTGGCTTTGGAAATGCATAGTGGCAGGGGCCAGAGGTCCTTGGTTAGATTAAGTGGAGCCTGGGAGAATGGTGGGAAGTTGCTATTGGAGCTGGAGTAAAGGAGACTGATACATATATTGGCAGAACTGTTGGTCAAACTGTTACCATTATCACAGAGAAGGAAGACTAATTAGTATCTAATGGATTGAGGGCTTAGTAAGTAGATACCCACACAGAACATGGAAAGTATCAGCTGGCTCATCCTTGCTGCCTGTTGCAAGGTGTATGGAGCTCCAGATGAGCTGAAGAAGAAATTGTAGACACTGTTCAATTTTCAAACAGAATTTAGAGACAATATAAAGAGGTTAAAACTTCTTGGGTCTGAAAGTAATTTTTTTATTTCTTCCCAAATTCTGCATCAAGCAAAATGATTTTAAAAATTACACATAATGCTTTATGCATTCACTTTAAATTTATGACCACATATCTTAAGTGGGTATCCAGTACAACCAATTAATTCTAATGTGCTTTCCTAAATTTTTGTTCCAGTTAGTAGGCATAGTTTGTAACTTCTGTCTTTACTTCTCTGGCCCTCTCTCCTCCTTCACTGATACCTTCACTTCAGACTTTGTAAAGGAAAAAAAAAGATATAAATAAAAATCACCTCATCTCCCCAACACTAACCCCATTAATCCTCCTGCATCTATAGTCACACATTTTGCCTTTCTTCCCAATGAAATAAAAGTAATGCCTCTGCTTTGGTCCAAGGACAGTCCCTCTATTTGTGCTTAGACTCACTCTCCTCTGACATTGTTAAGGGTTTTGGATCTGCAATGATCTCCATTCTGTCTTACAACATGAAGTTACCACTCTCTAGGGCCATTTCCATTGGCATTCAAACATGTCTTGCCTGGGTTTAAAAATTGTCCTCTTGACCCCTCATTTCTCTCAGAACTGCTCCCCTTTATGGAAAAAGTTCTTGAAAGAGTTATCCAAAAATGATGTCCACCACTCTTCCCCTCCCCATGGTCTCCCAGGTCTTTCTAGAGAACTTCTGTGTTCACTCCGTGGTGATGTTTCTTGTCAAGGTCTCCACTGACCCATCCCTTGACTAAGTTGATGATGCCCTCTGTCCTCATCTTCCAGGATTTCATAGCAACCTCTGACACACTGTCACTCCTTCTCTGATCAGATACTGTCTTTTTCAGGTGACTGTAATACAAGATTCATCTGATTGTCCTCTCACCTGGTGGCCTCTCCGTTTCGGATTATTCTATTGACTCGTCCCTTTCAACCAGGTGTCTGAACATGGCAGAATCTCTTCTCGCCCTTATTGACACCTTTCCCCTGACTTATGCCACTAAATTCCATCGGTATATGGATTAGCCTTAAAGCCCAAATACTTTGTGTGAGTGTGTATGCAGATTTCAGATTTATATGTCTAGCAACTGCTCTGATGTTTCCACTTGGATTCTAATAAGTACCTAAATTGGTGGGGCAAGGTCCAAACAGGACTATGGATTCTTACCTCTTTGATTCACTTTCTCATTTCAGGAAATGACACCATTTTCTAAGAACTTGTCAATACATAGTAATATACTTACCCAGGTATTTCTACTGACCCCTTCTAAAATTATTCCAATTGGTCCAATCCACTTTTTTTCTTTCTTGTTATCTAGACTGTAATCCATACTAGTGATTCTTAACACCATCTCTCATTTGGCGAGTGTTTCAACTTTCTTTGCCTTCCACTTTGAACTAGTCTGGAGTGAAAAACCACCCATAATTTATGCTATTGCCATGGCATGAATAATCTCTTGGCCAAACAGAATAGTAATACCCCTCTGACATCAGGTCACTAAGTAATCCTCTCAGCTGATTACCAGTGCCGTGAGCTCATTAGTGACCACATGGTGTCAAGACCTTGGTTTCCTCTTTTGGAAGCCCAGTGACAACCAGCCTCAGACATTGCACTGCCAGCAAGGACTCAATTGGAAAGAAATCATGATGATACTGCTGTTGTGTCCAAAGGAGAGCAGCTTCATCCTGGTGGTCTCTTTTCTCACAATCTGAGGACGGAAGAGGCCTGTACACAACTATTTTTCAAACAAGGATGTCTGGCAGTTGGCCAACAGTGGTTATCTAGGATTCTGATACCATCTTCTTCCAGGGAGAAGTGGCATCTATGGGCCAATCAGATAAATGTACTCTTTATAGCAACTGAAGGACGTTCATGATATAGTTTCAGAGAGCAGACAATCCTTGGCCAGAAGAGCAATGCTTGGATCACTGATGGGTTGGAATGGAAGGGATAAATGTTTTTCTTGTTCCCAAGTTTTTCATTCCACATTCTTCCCTTCTTGTGCCTCTACCCTCCCAATCTCATTGTAGCTATGTTGGGCAGTCTGTGATAAAGAGACTGCTCTGGAAAGAAATAATAAATGTCCAGCAGTGAGGAGTGGATATCAAGAACACCGATTCCTTCTCAGTCTGGAGCCCTCTGGTAACTTGAAAATATACTTCAATTATCAGGAAGGTCTTGGAGAAAGTTTGGCTTTAGGATATGGAAGCCTCCCAGCCCCCTGTTTTACATTTTCCACATATAAGTGAGACCACGTGGCATTTTTTTTGTGTGTCTGGCTTTTTTCTTTTTTTATCTTAATATAAAGATACACACTTTACATCGTGCTGTGAAAAAGTCGGATTCTCTTTTTTTCCCCCAGGCCAAACAATATTCCATTGTGTGTATATAACATGATTTCTTTATTTATGTGTCTGTTGATGGTTATTTCTAGGTTAAAGGATACAAAGTACAAAATATATATGGTGAACAAGTCTAGAAATTGAGCGTATAACATTATAACTATAGTTAATAATATTGTATTTGGAATTTTTGCTGGAAAAGTAGATTTTGGCTGTTCTTGCCAACACACAATAATAGGAAACTATTATTAATTAATAGGGTTAGGGGGATGATGGGTACATTACTTTGCTTGACTAGTGTAGCTATGTCTTTCTTTATATGCTCATCAAACCATCATGTTCTATTCTTGAATTTATCCAACCAAATTAATACAATAAGTAATGAGGACTGGGGTTGTGGTTCTGTGGTTGAGCACTTACCTGGCATGTGTGAGGCCCTGGGTTCGATCCTCAGCACCACATCTAACTAATTAAGTAAATAAATAAAACTAAAGGTCCATTGACAACTAAAAAAAATTTTAAAAAATAAGTAATGAAATAATTTAAAAAAAAAACAGATATGGACACTTCCAATAATGTTTGCCTTGGGATCTCATGTTGATTTCCTAGCTCTTTGATCTATTATCCTTGTGGTTTCATTAGATGGTGAGCTAACTCCTTAGTCTGACTCTCTATTTTTTTGTTAGTGCCTGGCCCAGAGTAATGATTAATGAAGTTTGGTTGTATTTAAGAAAAAAAAAAGAGAAAAAGAAAGGAAAAAAGAATAAGAAGGCTAACATAAGTAGAAAAAATGCCAAAGCAATTTCTGTATCCTTTTGGTGAGAAAGCTACCCCGATAGAGTAGTGCCTTGGGTGTATCCTAATTTTGTTTTAGTGCTATAAAATTATTATCTCGTTGAAATATCAGCATGAATTAGGTTATCTTATTGTAGCTTTTTGATGGGGATACTTAGAATCATCAAGGTTATATAGCTAATAAGTGATAATGCCAATACTCAAATATTGATCTCTCTTATTCCATAGCTGATTTTTTTTAACTAATCCATGTACAACAAAGGCATTCGATGTATATGAAATCTACTATGTTAGTCTGTTGCATCTTACCTTTAGCCTTTTCTCTTGCATACAAATGTGGACACACTGCTCCCAAAGTATCCATGTAGTGAGAGGAAGTACTCATCTAGTTATCAGCTTGGAGTCTTCTGATTAATTCTGACCAAGATATTGATAAGATATTCTTCTTTCTGCATTTCTAGCTTTGCTGCACTTCCCGGAGCATTTGGTTGAATTGCAGACAAATACACCCTCACTAATTGTGCTTTTCCAGTTTGGGGTCTGCATGAGATGGGACTTGCTTCTGACTGCATGTCACAACCACCCCAAATCAAAGTAGTTTCATTCCTTAGAGGTTATTTCTCTTTCTTATCGAAGTTACCTGCATCAATTCAATTGTTCCATAGAGTTGTCAAGGGCTTAGAAGTCTTCCTCTCTCTTTTTCCTTATGTTTTTTTGCTTCTATGTTTTTCTTTTAAAAATTTTTTAGTTGACAAGGAAAGATGTTTATATTTATGGTGTACAACATGTTTTGATACATGTATGCACTGTGGACTGACTAAATCAAGATGATTAACGTCTCCATTGCCTCATACTTTTCATTTCTTTAGTGAGTCGAGAACATTTAAATGCTCTCTTTCACACTGCCCTATCTTTGGTGTGGTTTTCATTCTCAAGGTCACAAGATACCATCTGTATTTTCTAGGTATCTAAAAAAAATGTCAAAAAAATCAGGAGATTCCATTTCAGCATTCCAAATGACTCTGTCCTCTTTTTAAAATTTTATGATCTCAGTGGCCAAGAGAGTCACCCAGGGCCATCTCAATGTGCCATGGAATCCAGAAGAGTGTATATTTTACCTGGGCTCATTGCTACTCCATGCAAAACAGAGTTCTGCAGTTCCGGAGGAAGAGGAGAGTGGATGCTACATCATAAGTGACTGGTGTTTGTCACAATCTGATCTTGGCTGAGCAGCATCGATTCACACCCTTCTTTTCTGGCATGGTCAATACCCTCAAAGTCTCATTCGACTATTTGCATTCAACTCAGAGTCCCAAAGTATTTGCCTGGCTCTCAAGTTCTCATAATGCATACATTTATTGACATTTATTTTAGGTGCCTTCAGTATAGACAAATATGTAGCAGGGGAGAAGGAAGAATACAGCTACCATAAAGCTACAGAACAGAAGAGAAATGGAGACACGCAAGTCCAGAGCAATTTTCAGATCCGCTTGCCCTCTCCGTGCACTCAGCATATTGGTGGCTGATTGGCAGCCCAGGCTCTGCTCTCCATAATTCTGATCCTTGTCCATTATTCCCCAAGGCCAAGTTTGAGCAGGGCATTGGGAAGGATGCCACTCTGTGGGCCTGGGCTGCTTCCACAGACTGCTGCTTGTTGAAGGAACTCAAGGACCTGAGCTTGCCTTAAGGGTTAAAAACCACCTCTAGTGGTCAGGCCTGGAGTGGTTTTGGCAAATTTTCCTGCAAAATTCTTGGCAGATATCCATCCCATTCATTACCTGTGAGAACAGAGCAGCACACATCTTGTTTAGCTGTTTTTAAGTCTAGAGCTTTCCCCTTTCTCCTGTCGCTCCTAGTGGTATGACCGCCTCCCTGCATCTTAGCTTAATGGCTTCTCTTTTGAGGCAGTCACAGCGGTAGGCTGCAGTGGTGGCCAACCTCTTAATCCCCTCCCTGATGGCAGGTTATCCTCCTCTCCCTGGAGGAGGACTATTAATGGAAGGTATTTGGGAAAGGCCTGCAGTTTGGTGGCTGCCTCTTTTATCAGTTTTACTTTGAGGTTATGGAGGAACCTGGCCTTTTCAATTGTAAGACTTCAAATTGGCGGGACTCACACTTAAGTTCTGTTGTCAGCCCCCAGCAGCTTCCCCTTAACAAATGCCTATTTCCCTTCTTCTCTCCTTGTGCTCTTAATAGCTCCAGACTAATTTCCTAACTCCTGTCTCTTCCAGACACTGCTGGAAGGAGCAAGAAGGACCCTACACACACCTGCTCTATGGGACGTGTTTTATGTGTCTGTGTCCTCTCACATCTTCCAGACCCCAGGCTGCTAGCTCAATCTTAGCTACCTCCATGGGCAACCAGTCACATGCCAAGAGTCTCTGACTCCTCCTGACACTGTATTGGCTTGAAACATCACACTGTAGGGTGTGGGATGTGGCTTCCTCGTGATTGCTAAAGGGCCCACAGGATGTATCCAAGACAAATGCAGAAGTTAACTTTTCCTGGGAAACAGCAAACAGGGGAGAGAAAGGTACCTACATTCCCTCCTCTTCCAACTGGTGCTACAGAGCCACATTTTTGTCATGTCCCCATGTCTGGGGAAGATGTCCCCAGAGCTTAGGAGACAGAACATCCTAGATATCAGCTGTGCACGTTGACTGTTTATACTGCTGGTGTTACCATGGTCATTGAACACCTTGTGTCGCTTCCCAGGTTTCTCCCTCACTTCTCTTTGTTATCACCCAGCTCTGGGAGCCCAACTTCTGAAACAGAACAGCTGTACCTGATTGCTGTCCCATTTCATTTTCTAGAGATGCCGAGCTAATAATGTAACATTGTAACTTTTTTACCATTTCCTATGAAATTAAAGAATTGATTTGCTAACTGGTTTGCAGCCCAATGTGTAACAATCAGAAGCTTGATTCGATGGCCTTTCTCATAGCATTGCAAGAATCACCAGACGTCTAACCATTAAAATCTGGGTCTTCACTTCTCCAAGTTCCAGGAAGCCTTCTTCAGCCATAGAGCTGGCTGATAATTTGCAGGAATCCCTTGTTCAGACATCATGAAAAAGCACTGTTCAAAGTACTAAAACATAAGACTTTTGCCTTTCTTCCATAGTCTTTTTTTTTTTTTTGAAATTTTTTTTTTAGTTGTAGATGGACACAATATTTTTGTTTATTTAAATGTGATGCTGGGGATTGAACCCAGTGCCTCACATATGCAAGGCAAGTGCTCTACCACTAAGCCACGTCATAGTCCCTCTTCCATAGTCTTTATCTTGACCTATGCAATGCTGGTTTTAAGTGAAAATACAAGAACACTTAACTTTTATCATGGAATCAGCAAAGTTACACAGTTTGGATGTCATTTCTTGACATGTGTTTGTGTTTTCTTCTTACCAGAGCAGTGGAAGTGGCATAGCAAATTAGCTCTGTTTACCAGTACTCTGTCCCTTTGCTTTACTGATGAATGAAGAAGGGCTGGTAGGAAAGGAGCCATGGGTTGCCCATATTTCCTTCTCATCCTATGTGTCAGTTATGCCAGGTTGCCATAATGAAATACCATAGGCTGGGTGGCTACAAAACAGAAATCAATTTCCTCACAGTTCTGGAGGCTGGAAGCCTGAGATCAGAGGAACAACATGATTGAGTTAGGGTGAGGGCCCTCTTCCTAGCTGCAAGATGGTGCTTCTCACTGTGCACTTACATGACTGAAATAAAGAAAGGCTGTTCTCTCTTCCTCTTCTATAAAGTCACAGTCCTATAGATTACTCTTCTCTCTCCATAACCTTAGTTCACCTTCATTACCTCTTAGAGATCCTGCTCCAGCCATGGTCACACAAAGAGTTACGGCGTTAATGTATGAATTTGGGGGAGGGGAACACAATTCAGTTCATGGTGTTCTAGGTCATGATTTTCAACATAGGTGGTTTGTTGTCATAGGGAGTCAATGGGAGTGAGCAAGGATCTGGTAGAATTCCCTGGTTATTCATTTTTCATAGGATGGCATGGCATTCTGCAATCAAAGTCAATTCCAGTTCAAATCAAAAAAATGGTCTTGTGGGGCTACCGGTTTCTCTTCCTGCTTCTGCAACCTAAGGAACTTGTACACCTCCCTGAGCATCCATTAATTATAAAAATCTTGTGCTTGTGGGGCATTGTGAACACCACAAGGCAGGAAGCAGCAGACATGCCAACGACACCTGTCTCCTCTGCTCATGTGCATCCTTTGTTGCCCCTTGGACTCACTTACAAAGCCTAAGTCCAAATATCAAGCTGTTTAAAATTTCAAGACGGGAAGAGCAAAACATTAAACCAAACATGAAACCTTTTGGAGCCCCCACGAAGCTGGCCAGTCCTGATTGGCCAAATTCAACAAAGACTAATTTAATTTCTCTTACCTGCTGCACCATCGCTTTGGTACCGGTTGTGTTTGGCTGTATATAATGTTGAAAAATTACCTGGACCCAGAAAGCCCAGCAGTTTAGTCTAGAATAATGGCTCCACAAAGTCATCAAGAAATCAGTATATTTCTGCCACTTCACCATTTCACGACTCTGGCTTTCAACCTGTAGTGGTAAGATGGTTCTTGCCCTTTAGGAGGTAAAATGACATACCAGGTAGGAAGAATGAAGAGAGAAAAAAGGATACAAGGCTAAAGTAGCCAGCCATCTGCTCCGTTCCTGAAAGAGCTTTATTTTATGATATTATTAATTTTTGGAAGCATCAACTAGCAACTTCTGTTTGCTTCTCACTGGCTATGATTCTATTACTAGGCCATATTCAGCTGCAAGGAAAGCTGGGTGATTTGGTATTTTTTATCAAAGCTCTTCAAACATAATCAGTTCTACTAGCAATGCAGAAGGGTGGAATGAATGGATAATTTGTAGGAATCAAGTAGTACCTGTGTATCAAACTGATTCCAAAATTTAGTAGCATGCACCAACTATTTTATGAGGCTCATGGAATCTGAGTTGGAATTTCAGACTGGGCACAGTAGCTCTATTTGCTTGCTGCTACACCATCTAGGGCCTCAGCTGGAAAGACTCGGTGATCTGGTGACTCAAACAGCTGGTAGCTAGAACTTCCTGAAGTTCCAACTTGGGAAAGGATGACTCAAAGCTGGCCTCTTCGAGGGCTATCAACTGGACAGTGTGGCCTCTCTGTGTGGCCTGAGTTTCTCTCAGCGTGGAGGCTAGGTTCTGAGAGAGGACACTCTATTGACCTGGCCAGAAGCTGTATGGCCTTTTCTGACCTAGCTTGTAAGTTTATGGGAGTTTCAGTTATGAGCAAGTCATTAAGGCCAGACCAGATTCAAGGGAAAGCAAGGGGCAAGGTCAAGGTCATGTTGCAGAAGAGCATGGGGAGTGAGATGGATTGTTGCAGCCACCTGCCACAGTTGGCTATGGGGTTCAAGGATCAGCGAGGTGTTACAAAGGTCCATTATTTTCTGTGCTTTCATGTGATTCTGATCTCTGGAGGGAAAAGCAGAACTAGGATTTTTTTTTTTTTTTTTAAACAGGATTTTTCACCTGGTTAGAAATACAAAATGCCTAGTGTCTAACTACTCTCTAGATTCTTTTTCTATTTGTTATGTTGAGCTTTAGAAATTTGCAAACAGTAATACATTGTTTTTGGTGTGTTCTATGGGATTTAATACTTAGAATTGTAGTAGTGGTAACAAGAATCTACCTAACACCCCAAAGAATTCTCTTGTGCTTCCCCCTTGTATTTAGGTCCTGTACCTCTTCTAACCCTTGGCAATCTCTTATCTCCAGGTAAAAATTGCTTTGTTTAGCCATGTCCAAAATATGCTGTATATACCCTAGGCAATGCATAAGGTGATCCAAAAGGGGAAAATAGGAAAAAAAAATAGAATTTGTTTCTATTTGTTTTTATCTCATCTCTTTACATTTCAATCTTTGTTTTAAAATGCACATAATACATTAGTACTGTGGCATACACAAATAATTTATAAAGAAAGAAACATATTAGGAGGGTTGTTCAAAAATTGATCGCCGATAAAGATAAATGATCAAAAAAAGAGTATAGGGCTGGGGATATGGCTCAGTGGTGGATCTCTTGCCTAGCATGAGTAAGGTCATGGTTCAATCCCCAGAAACAAATACACACACACACACACACACACACACACACAAACTATACGTTTAGATTAGCGGTTTCCTCTGTGTTGAAATGGGCATGGTTCTTTACAACCCACCTTTTCCTTAGCCAAATGGAATAGTGAATGAAGGATAAGAAAGAAAAAGTATAGTCCTCTGAGTTGAAATTCAGATTCCTCAAATGAGGTTGTAATAGATTCTGCAATTGCTCTCTGAATTCTTGCTTCCCCAGATCAACCACGCTCCATGGAACTGGGCGTCATTTCTCTCATTCATTAAAGTCTGTGCCTGCAATTCTAGTGTCTGGAGGACACAGGGTGGACAAGACAATCAGTGTCTCCTGCAGTGTGCTTTCCAGAGCAGGAAATAAATGCTAAACAAGCACACAAATAATTTAGAAAATTTCGGACAGTGGTCAGTTCCATGAAGAAATAAAAGAGGGTCGGGGGTGGGGGGGTGGGGGGAATGCGGGATACCATGGGATATCCTAGAAGATCTCTCAGAGAAAGTCATCTTTGAACTGAATCCTGAATGATAACACAGAGTCAACCCTGTAGCTTTCAGATAGGTTTGGGAATTGAATAGCAGATGAAAATTACATAAGGGTTTTTTGTTTTGTTTTGTTTTGTTTATTGATTTTTTAAAATCTGTATAAATCTTAGAGTGTTTGCAAATCTTACAGAAAAACTCTCTGCCCACCATGCCCAGCAATGTGGAGGTCCATGGAGGTGAATGAGGAGGGCACCATGTGTCCAGGGAGAGGGTCTGGAACTGCTGCACTAGTTTTTCCATGATGGAAAAACATCCACAGTTTTTTCACCTTCTTCTAGAAGGGTTCTGAGAGTAACTGTTGGCTGGGACTTAAGGTTACTATGTGTATGATCCTGTGACCTGGGTGGCTCAATCCCTGGACACCAGATGAGAACTCGTGTCTTGGTGGTAGCTACCAGTGTGACATTCACACATTAATCCACACTTGTGCTTGTGTCATTTTCATCCCCCCGCCCCCGACACTGGGGATAAAAAGGCAAATGAGTCAGTTTTCTTACAGCCTTTCTAGCTTTCTCCTCACCTGAGAAAGCTACGTTGTCTCTTTGCATGGCAGTTTGGGACTCAGAGGAAGCAGACACAAAAACAGAATTAAAAATGCAAAAGATTTTCTTTTACAGAAGTCAAGCCCATGAAAGATAAAAGAGAAGAGGGAGCAGGAAGAGGCAGAGGATGTCTGTAGACTGTGATGCAGATTTGACACCTGCTAATGGAGAGGGGAAAGGAGGGAGGATTGGGTTAGAGGATCCTCAAACTTCAGAGCAACTCTGTGAAAGTCTCATCTAGCCCAAAGGGGAGTTATAGGCAATGATATATTTTTTTTTGTTAGAGAAATTCTGTGCTGAACAGAAATTGGCAGATCCTAGAAGCCCCATTGTCTCAGAGACATCATGCTCCTGGCCCAAGCACTGCCAAAGATCCCAAAGGCGCAGTGACTAGCATCTGCCACTTGAAGGCGCTCTTCAGAGCAGGTGCCTCCTGGAAGGAGAGCTGAGGGATGCATTTGATGCTGTGCCTCCTCCTTGACAAGCATTTCTCTTGCCTGCTTCTGTGGATAGTTTTACATGGAAAATGCCACCCCGGTCCCTCTTCCTCCTTCAGCTAAATTTCATGAGCTCTTTAAAAAGGAACGTGGAATGGTTTTGTCCTATGGAAACCCATCCCAAGGCACATCATTAGTCACCAAGACAAAATTCATGGCTATTAGCTTTTATTAAGTTTTATATGTCTGTGGTTTGGAATTCTAGAGGGTGGAGCATTTGACTATGGATTCCAGTTGGACTGTGAACTCGAATCAACAAAGCAGACTATGACTGATGTGAGTGGATTGGGTTGGAAACTGCTCTGATGGGAGTTAAGGGTCACAGTGTCAAAGAGACATGGATACAAGTGATGTGAGGAACAGGGGGCTGAAGCTACCTAGGACTACCTGGAAGTGTTGCAGAAGCACTTATAGATGAAATTTTAAGTTCTCAGGAATTGAGCAAAGGGGAAGAAGATTAGGGTGAGGTTAGCATCCCATCCCTGGACTGAACCTGGCTGAAAACCAGTTTGTTTTGTGGATCGGGGATGATAGCCTTTCCTTCACCTCCACCCATCACCAGTGGATGTGCTGCTCCTACAGATGCAGGCAATCTCTCCCCGTTGCAAAAATGTCCCTAAGAGTTGCTGCCTACTCAAGACCCACTTTTAGTTCCTAGGGCTGGACTTTCTTTTTGTCTTTTCTTTCCCCTGAAATCGATAGCCAAGTTATTCTTTTCTCTGTCCTCAGATGCCATTAGTGATTCTCTGAAGCAGCACATGCTTGACCCAGTGGTGACCAGGAGTCTCCAACCAGCTTTCTGACCTTGCTTGGGAAATGTATGGATTTTTCAAATAGTGTGTGACAAGTCACCCAGGTGGCACTGGAAAGGGAACGAGAAGGGTGGGAACGAAATTGAGTTTGCACAGCAGCAAAACAAATGCCATGTTAACTCAGGCGTTCAGGATATAGAAGCTGTCTGATTCTGTGGTAATTAAACTTTAAAGAGAGGCTTGTCTGGTCCTAAGTAAACAAACATAATGATCTTTCGTCCACAACAGGACTGGCGTATGGGATTTCTCGCTGAGACTTACAGGTTGGTTCCCATTTCATTTATCTTCCAGTTGGACTGTGAACTCAAATCAACAAAGTTGGTTTGGGACAGAATGAGAATAAAGTAGGAAAAAGGAAATGAGTGTCTGTAGTGATAAGGAAGGAATCTGCACTAGGCTGAGGTGCTGTTCAAAGGAAAAGAAATTATAGAATTTGAGCTGCAAATCTTAGGTAGCATCCCATCGCGCTTCTCCTTTAACAGTTGGGAAAGTAGAGACTCAAAAAAATCGAGAAGCAGAAAGATGAAGTGGAAGGAAAACTGAGTCAAAAGAACAGGGCTCAAGTGACAGTGGTGACAGTAATGTCCTCTGGGACCTCAGTGAGTAGTTTTGATGCCAGTACCTTCCCCTGGGACCTGGTTTTCCTAGGCTTTGTGGACTTTCTCACAGGCCAAAGATGACCTCCAGAATCTTAGGCAAAATTTCTGAGACTTTCTGGAGTTTTGAATTTTAATATAGAAGCAGGTTAAACTTCCCTGGCCTCTTGATACAGCCCTTGCTCTCGCCTCTCTGATCCCCCAAACAGCCTCATCTCCTCCTAACAAACACAGGCTTGCAATTAGGGCTAAGCAGAGAAAGCTGGCAGATTTGATATGCATTCTTGCTCTGGGAGGGTTTCTCTGGATGTTCTCCTTTGGTGATTCTTGAGTGTGGATACACATGGGTCAATTAACATTTCAGTTTCTATCTGGATTCTTGGCTTTAAAATGGTAAGTTCTTCCCCCATGTGTAGCTTTCAAAGATAGGTCTACATAGCAAATATAGGGAGGGAAAAAACTTAGACTAACTCTGGTGTATACGAGATTGGAGCTTCACATAAAAGAACTGAAACATGCCAGAGTGAAGGTATCACCATGGGAGGCAAAGGTAGAGATGCAGCAGTCTGAGCACAGGGTGATGATCACAGACCCCCGTCCTGGTCCTGTGAAGCACACAAGGGCTGTCACTCACCCCAGTTATATCACATCCTCAGGGTTCTAAATCTCTTCCACATGTGTGACCTCTCAGTGCTTGCTTTTCTTAATCTTCCAGATAGTGGCCATATCCTTTTTAGCTCTTAAGGCTATTGGGGGCATCAAATTAAAATGTGGCTTTATACAGATTGAAAGTGCTATTAAAATATTAAGTGGTTTACTGGCTTGTTGGTAGTGCTCTTTGGACTAGAACTGGGGATCCCTGACAGCTACTTTAGGTCTTTTACTGAAATCTCTGGGGAGAAAGTAATGCATATTGGTAGGTAGTAGAGAAGACAACATTTGGAGACAAATGGAAGTTAGTAGTAGTGGCCTAGCATGTTTCTTGGAAAAAGCAGACTTTTTAGCACAGAGTGGTATTCAAGTCATTGTTTAGGGCTTAGAAATGACACAATTTTACAATCTGGAAAGGAAAAAACACCAATTAAGCTGAGCTGTTTCTTTGGAATGGAGAAGTTCACCAAGTTGATTTCTCCTCTTCCTCCCAAGTGAGGGTGGGGAAGGTATAGCCACAGAGTAATGTAAAATCTGGGGATGGATTCTCATCAGTAAGGCTCAAAGATTTCTTGAGATCAAGGAGCAGCTTCAGCCTGTGGGAGAAAACAAGAGTCTAGGAAATTAGTCTCTTTGATAATAATTTGTCATAAGTAGTATTTCTTCCACCATCTTTCAATAGCATCATATTTCATTTTTCTGCTTCAGCCTCTAATTCTTTAGAGAAGACCCTGGAAATTCATTTGCTATTCTGTGAGATGGAACCCAGGATTCACTCATCATCATTATTGTTATCACTGAGGATAAAGAAATCTGTCAATTTCACTATTTCCTGCTGCCTACATAATAACTCAAACTCTGTCTTGGTCATCTACTTTAAGGGACAGTATAATGACATTGCTCAGAATTACATCTATCCACTTATTTTCAAAGTCACAGCTCCTGGGTTCAGTTTGAGTAGATAAGATTCTATTCAAAAAAGTTCTGAGAACAAGGACTATGTTTGTAGGAGCTTGGGAGGAGTCTTATCTCTCAAAAGCATGTCTCAAAGGTTCATTGCTTGTTGAGTACCAATTTGCTTCTGAAGAAGAATAGGGAGATTTTTGAATGGGATGCATGAATGTTATTCTGTCTTATAAAAGTATACCCAGCTATTAAATGATTACCTGCAGCATAAAAATCATCATCCTGCCCCATGTGTATTATATGAGAAGACTAAGAGGGTGCAGTTCCTCCACATCATGACTCGGATCTTCAAGTCTACACATTCATTCCATCTGCTGTCATTGAGTAGCTTTCACATTTACAACACCAGGTCCAGTACTGAGGGTACAAAGTGAATAAGAGTATCTTTGTTCTTGAGCATGCCTAGGGAAGCAAGTATCAATTTCCTTCTTCTCTTCAGAATTTATATATGTGAATGTGTTTATGTATAAATGAATGTATGTGTATGTATGTGTGCATATATATAACTATGTATGCACATTTACACGTGCATACATTATATTCCCCAAAGTCTCACATTGAGATGATTGCTTTCTCAATGCCTTTAAACCATATATCCAGAAAGAATGATGCTTATTATATCTGTGTATCATTTTACTATATAGTTATCAAATCTAGAGACCCACCATGAATAATCAAGTCCGCAGAATAATATGTAGTACAGAGATGTATATTCAAAGACCAATGGTCACACAGAAGAGAGAGTTTGTAGACAGAGGAAGTAACACTTGAGACTGGCTTTAAAAGCTGAAGGATGTCTCCATGTGAAGAGATCAGGGAATAAGGAGCCCCTGTGAAAACAGAGGATGGTGCTAGGTCCCACTAGCCCACGTGACTGTGCCAGGGTAGTGGGAGGAGCTGGCTCTGGGCCAATGGGTTGGGGCGGTTGGTGAGGGGGATGTTGTGTCTGTTAGGCTATCTCTGTCTTATTCAGCCTGTTTATTTCCTCTTGGTTGATGGGCAAATTGAGGAACTACCACCATCATGTTCAAGCTCCTCTTCTGCTATTATAACTCAAGACAGACATGGTTGGAAGTTATTGGCACGTTTAAAATTGCAGATGGAACCCAGCTCTCCCTCTCTGGTCTACGCCCCGTGCTGTGGAAACCCTTTCTTCCGTGCTAATCACATGCTCTTCAAAGCTGTTTTTGTTTGCCCATGGCACTGCTTTTGTCAGGTATCACATTTCTACATAAAAATTTATCCTATGAATTGAAGTATCAAAGCAGAACACAGTCATATGCTTTCCAAGTTCTTTATTTATAGCTTTTTATAATTAATGATTGTGTGTCAAACTAAAAGTTGTTGAAATAGTGATTAAAATAATTTGAAGAAACGGGTTGAAGATATAGAAAAAATTTTCAAATGGAATTGCTATTCTCCTGTCTCTTGCTCAAGTCCTACCTCAATGCCTGCCTGCCCAGATACAGAACATAGTTGATGTGGCCACAGTATCTTCAGTTAAATATATGTTTGTCTTTTTATGTGTTTCTGTTTAGTCTTTTCTAAACATGTCAGTCATTTTAGATACTGATATCAAAATTCAATAATGTTTATTTCTCCTCTCATTGTGTGAATGAAGCTCAGTCAAGTCATGCAAACATGAGCTCCTTCACATGGGTTTACTGTACTTGTGTGACACTTTGCTGCAGAATAATTGTGGAGGAGATGAAGCTTCACTCATAACATATGTGGTCCTGGTTCTGTTGGGAGCTTGAGGCTGCCGTTTATGAGATGTGCAGATCACAGCCCTTGAACTTATATAATATAGTACAGGACAAAATATATAATGGTAAAATGTAGTATTTATATGTGGTATGTAATACATAAGGATATCTGATATCTCATTTAAACAAGTTGTATACTGTGTTACATAATACTAGTATATAAAATATTTACCTTTCCCTTTTCTCGACTTCTTAGTGTTGTTGCTAAACAAAGATTTGATGGGGTTTCAAATTGTGGATATCCTTGACCACATTTAGTTTTGATCTTAATTTCTTACTTAAAAATGAAATGTGCACTCTACAACAAGGTGAGTGCGGTCAGGTGTTTTCTCCCTGTATGCACATGGCTGGCTGTGAACTTTCTTTTCTGCTATATATTAAATATATATTGAGTAAATTACTTGAGTAAAGAAAAAAAATTGTCTGAAAAATGAGTTAATAAAACTTGCTTAGGGTGAATTATTCTCTGTTAAATGACAATACTCATAATACCCATCCTATAAGATTGCTATGAAGATGAATTGGGAAATTTTTATAAGGTACTTGCTCTGTGCCTGGAACATGGTAGCTAATCAATACATATTAGCTATTGTTATTGTCATCTATTATGGTATTTGGTATGTTGCTGCTGTCTCATTTTCTGGCATTAGGGATTAGATTACATATCATAAAACATTATAAAGCAAAAGGAAGTTGAATGTGATCCTGTGATCACTGGGGATGACTAATCTCCTGGGCGTGGTAGCCGCACTTACTATTTGACCATCTCTGAGTTGGTGAACACAGTATGTCTAAGTCCATTGTTTTTATTCCTTGTAGTGGCTGTGTCATCTTACCGTCAGCATGGGTTTGTAAAACGAATCCCCTTATACCTCCCGAATTCCCTCTAAGAAGCTAGCCTGTGGAAGGTAGGTGGAAGTTGAGTGGATGCCAACAGGTTGTAGTGTAGCTCATCTACGAAGGAAAGTTAATGAAGAACAGAAGCTGGCAAGCAGCATAGATCCTTCTGGTATTTGCTGCTTCTCCACCCAAGGTGTTCTGCCTCACAAAAGCGAGGAGGCTCAAGAGTTTAAAGTAGACCTCGATTTCTCTCCTATTCCACCCTCTTTACTATGTTGACCCCACTGTAGTGACAGTGTCCCCTCACAGAATCAGAAATGGAGAAGACAATCCCCATAAACTTGGTGTTCCCTCTCCTTTTCAGAAGACAGCTTCTCTCCAGACTCAGGCTTAGACTGAAAATCGAAACCCAATTGCCCAAGAACTCCTGTCACCTCTTGAACCTCTGGTTCTTTTCTTTCCATTGTTTTTCAGTTCAGAAAAATTGGAATTGTCTCCCCCGTCATCCTGCCTGGGCTTCCTTTCATGAAACACTATCTAGCGATGGGTTCACCAAGCCTGGCTTTCCATTCTATAATTTTGCTAAAGATATTAAGTACTCGCTTCTCCTGCATTGACAGGAGGAATCTCATATGCAGCCTACTCTTGAAGCCTGAAGCCTGCCAGGACTCAATGTTTTTAGGAGGAAATTTGAAACTTTATGATGTTAAAGTTTATAAAATACTACCTCTACTAAATATGATTTTTTAAAAAGCTCAAATAAGGTTCAGCTGTATATTGTTTTTTTGACTCATTCTCATCCAGTGTGGAAGACTGAAGTGATGATTCGTATTAAGGATGGACATCAATGAGGGAAAGATAACACTGGCAAAACTAAAAGAATCTGTGACGAGTGCTACAGAAAACAGAGAGCTTCATTCATCCATATCCAACTCCTGAAGAACGAGGAAGGGATGGGCTTGATCCTGTGTAGTTGATATACAGTTGATCAGTGAAACGAAAAAGGACAAGGTCTATTTTGCTTCCATAGCCTACATAAGGAAATGATATCTATGTTGGAAGAGATGAAAAGCAGGGCTACCAGTCTGTTTTTTTTGGTTTTTTTTTTTTTTTGGGGTACTGGGAATTGAACCCAGGAGTACTTAACCACTGAGCCACACACCCAACCCTTTTTATTTTGAAACGGGGTCTCACTAACTTGCTTAGGGCTTCACAAAGTTGCTGAGGCTGGCTTTGAACCTATGACCCTCCTGCCTCAGCCTCCTGAGCTGCTGGATTACCCAAGCTGAATTTTAATGGAGATAAACAAATAGGACAGTATCTATAACATAGTAAGTGCTGGATCAATATTTAGAATATTTACTGAATTTCCAGAATTGCTGGGAAGGAAAAAGATGCTGAAAAATTTGAAATGGGAACAAAAAAATCACTGGTTTTCAAAAAAGGGAATTAGAGAAATTCTGAAAAGAACATATCAATGAAGATGATGTCAATCCCTAGTCAAATTTAGGGGCGAAATACTTACAGATGGATAGTGAGCCCTCTGGAAGGATGAAATTATTAAAAATAATGGGTCTTCAAAGTTGGCTAGACTTATCTGATTTCCTTTGGATATTGTCATTGAATTATCTGATTAAAGAAATTGACTAGGTGGGGAATATCTGGATTTTGGTGAATAGTCTTGGATAAATTGCTCACAAGCTGTGCTTCTTGTGCATTTGGCACACACACAGCGCTCTCTCCCTCTCCACATCCACCCACAGTTGCCTGCTCATCTGAAGCAGGACAATACTTTTCAAATATCAACTAAAATTTCCTTTTTTCATTTTCAGCTATGGTCCTTCTTGAGTCAGCTGGGCTACCTGCAAATACTACTTTAAGTAAGCGATGACATATTGAAAAGCAGCAGAAAAAATACTCTGTGTTGGCTTTGGATTTCAAAACTGTGAAGTTTTAAATCCAAACTTCAGGATTTGACTGTAGGATTTATTGTTTATTTTATACATGTGCACAAAATAATATAATTTGGTCAATTTTGTTCCCTAGTAGCTTCCCTTTCCCTCCCCTCCCCCTGGTCCCCTTAATCTAAGAGGTATTTCTAGGCTCTGGACTCCACTTTCCTGTTCCCATTCGTGTCTAAATTTGGGCATGATAGGAGGCTAGAAAGGAAAGTCAGTCCAGTGAATCAGAATCAGAATCTAAAAAGAGAAAAACAAATTGAAATGATGAACCAAAGACAGTATAATTTAATTTGGAGTAAATACAAGCATGCTAATAAGGATTTTTAAAAAAATCAACTGCATTATGAAATAGGGGGAAATATAGATTTAAAATAAAATATTTGTTAGGGATCTTGCTTGAGCTTTTGTTGACAAGTTATTACAATATGAATCAAAGTTTAATGCAGCTTTTAATCAATTTTGCTCATTTTAGTGTGGAAATAAGAAGAAGAGGCACCGAAAGGCAAATGTTCACTGCATGTCTCACTAATATGATTGTGGCTAAGTGTTGGTCATACATCCACACTATACATACACACACACACACACACACATACACACACACACATACACAGATACACACTCCAGGGATTGAACCCAGGAATGCTTTACCACTGAGTCACATCCTCAACCTCTTTTATTTTGAGACAGGGTCTTGCTTAGTTGCTTAGGGCCTTGCTAAATTGCTGAGAGACTGACATTGAACTTGTGATCCTCCTACCTCAGCCTTCTGAGCTGCTGGGATTACAGGTGTGTGACACTGCACCCAGCAGGCACATATTTTCAAAGGAGTATTCTGTAGAAATTGAAAGAAAGTGTTGGTGAAAAACTATATTTTAAATGAGGATTTGAGAAGAGATCAGGTCTGGATCACAAGAGAGATGCCCTCTTGAGGAAGTCAGTGTTGGTTTCTCTAATGCCTGTTGTACTAAAGGATACGTAGTATTCTGTGATCCCATAGGTGAAAGTTATTGTAGATGCTGCGTTGCTATTCAGAAGACATTTTGCTATTAGGAATTTTCACCAATGAAATGACAGCTTTAGGGGAGATTCTGCCTCATTTCCCTGGAAGAGTTTAAATCAAGAGTAGGATCATCACCAGAGGGGTTTGTAAGGTGAGGGGATTCAGGAATCCTAAGGTGACTCTGAAGCAAAGACAAGGTACGCTTTCCAAGTTTCACTCCCTGGCTTAGTTGGAGTAGTCTGATGTAAATGGATGTGAAGAACCTTTTGACCAAATAGCAGAAGTGATGGAGATAACTGGTCAGCCCAGAAGGAGTTGCCTAGACTTCCCTTGCCCCTTCCTCTGTATGCAGGACACACAGAAGGGAAGGATCTGGGCTGTCGGACAGTAATTCATCTGAAAGAGAAGGAAATAATTCCCTGTGGTGTGACTTGGGAGGAAGAATGATGATGCTCCTCTATGTGCCATGACTGTACCTGGAGAAGTAATGGGACTTGATCAATGGACAGGTTTGGGGTGGGGGATCTGGATGATAAAGAGGTAAGTGTGGGTTCTGTCTGGGAGAAAGATGATGTTTTAGCCCCATGGTTCATGGCTCTGAGCCCAGCAGGTGAGTCTGGGACAATTGATGGCTTCTGACACCCTGGCAGTCGCAGTAATTCTGAGGTATGTGCCATAGCCAAGGAGCTCTTGATGTTGCAGACAGCTTCATTGCTGCTGGGTCATCCCTCACCTCGCAGCGGACCATCTTCCATCAGCCAAAGATGAATGAGAAAACTACCTAGGCTTTACATGTTTTCAACATGATCCTCTCTCTTCTGTGCAGACTAGCTTTGGTTTATGTGCTCTGCTGCCTTCTCTCTGAACTATGGTGCAGAGGGGCCCTGGCATCTCCCACCCCTTAAGTGACATGGTGAAACATAGACAAGAGAAACTCTTCAATGGGCTCAGCAGGGTGGGATTCTGCGGCACTCAAAGAGTGACAGAGCGTGCCTGTGCTTGTCCAGGAACAGGCAGAGGTTCACTGTTGCTTTAATTCATCAAGTACAACTCCATTCCTGTTTCAGAGCGGGGAGTGAAGAGAACTTCCTCCAAGAATCAGAAGGGGCAGTGAACAAAGCTTAATTTCCTGCCAAGAGAAGGTAAAATCCATCTTGGTGTTAGAGGTAAGGTGAAATGGGATACAGTTAATTGTGCAGCGCTAAATTGCCTTCAATGTTGTCTGTCTTCAGATTGCAGAGAAGTACTGTCTCTGAATCTCTCTCATTTACAAAACACACTGGTTGCTTTCTTAGTAAATTTAAACAGAAATGGCAGTAAATGAATATATGAAATAAAAGCTTTGCACACTTTTTTTTCCTGATATCCTATTTCTGAAAGTGAGGTGACTGCTTCCCAGGCTGCATTGCGACTCCTGGCATCGTTGCCAAGTGCACATGGGAATCTGACCAGGATCCCTGAATCTCCAAGACACCTCCACAATGAGTCTGGCTTCAGTCTCTTCATCTGTCCCAGGGGCCATGGGGCCTGACTTTCTGAGGAACTGCCCCTGCATCTGATGACAGAAGTGTGGGAAAGCTGTCTTTGGTGACCAAAAATGATAAATATTCAAGGAGATAAGTATGTTTACCCCGATTGAAAGTTATCTGATGTATACATGTATCAAAATATCACATGGCATATCATAAATATGTACAATTTTTATGTACTAATAAAGGAAAAGTATTAGGACTGCTTAAACAAAGGGTCATTTGATTCCTGGACAAAATATTTTCTGAGTTAAAATATCATCTCGCCCAGTTGTGAGAGTGGGGATAAGTTTTGAAAACACACACACACACACACACACACACACGAACCAGAGCATGGCTTTGCTAAGGGACTCTGGAAGTGGGATGCCATTTGTATAAGACAGACTCACAGACTTGACAGGACTAGGATAAGGTGTGCCCAAGAAGAATCTGAAGCAAACTCCCTCAGAACTTATTCATTTTGCCTCAGAAGGTTCAGGCTACCCAGGAGACTGCCAGGCTTAGCAAAGGGAACCCAACAAAAGAAAGAGGCCTGTGTGGCAATCAAGGCTGTGAAAGAAGTAGTTTTTGCATTGAGTGAATCTCTGGAGAGAGCTAGATTAGCACTCCTGCCAAGAAGATCACGTGCTGATATGAAGACCAGCCCAGCAAAGGAGGCTGCAAATGTTACGTAGAACTCACGAATGAATCGGAGTCAGGCTGGGGACTCATCTCACAGGTCACGCATAGAGGACCGTCACGGAGGGAGAGCGTGCATCCCATCCTTCCTCTCTGACCTCAACATCAGAGTCTCTACCCGGAGGGAGGGGCAGCCACACCCATGCTGGGAAACTGGTGCCACTATTTTTGCTTGTGTTAATAGTGCAGTTTAAGCTGGAAACTGGATTGGGCTATGTTTTTATTTTTTATTTTTGGGTACAGGGGATTGAACTCAGGGGCACTCGACCACTGAGCCACATCCCCAGCCCTATTTTTTGTATTTTATTTAGAGAGAGGATCACACTGAGTTGGTTAGCACCTCATTTTTTCTGAGGCTGGCTTTGAACTCATGATCCTCCTGCCTCAGTCTCCCGAGTCACTGGGATTAGCACCTAGCATGGGCTATGTTTTAATCATTAAAAACAACCAGGAAGTTATAGGCTTGGCAAAAACTATTGCTTAGAGATAGAAAAACAATTTGACATAGTAGGGTAGAAAACCAGTGACTGAAAGATGCCTAACTATTTCCAAAAGGGACATTAAAGCAGGACTGGAAGTGGCAATCCCTTCCTACCTGAATCAAATTGGACAGGATCTACTTCCAAAATCTCAGCCTAACTATATGTGAGACTTGGAAACTTCCTCTAGTTATTGCCCAGGAAGAAGAATGATATGAACACAGCATTGTCTATGCCACAGGTAGCCACCTTGAAATCTAGTCCATTGCACAAGTTAGATAGAAGGCGGGAATCTAGAGGATGTGTACTCATTAGGTGATATAACAAATTCTATTCAGGAGTCTTTGCAGTGCTTACTCAAACCAATGTTTGCTTTACAGCTTAGTACACAGGGCAGGTGCTCTGATCTGTCCAGGATTAGAATTTCTGTTGAATCATGGCTATCCTGTGAGGTGGGTGCTAGGACTCTTTATTTTCTAGAGAAAGTAAAAGAGCTAATGTGGGGCAGCCAGCACCCTGCCATGGGAGTTTCCTGCTCAGAAATTGAGCCACTTGAGAAATAGAAAGTCTAAAATAATTAATAATAAATAAGAGAGAGAGCCAGAAATAAGAATCAGAGAGGGGCACCATCAGGCGCCATCATGCACAGTTCACGAATGGCTCTTGGCAAGCTAAGCCTGCAATGCCATAGCTAATAGGCAGTACGTTTGTGGATAGCACCTGGTTCCATTCCACTTGGGCATCCCCATTTTTTCTGTCATACCCATGTCACCTGGCCATCTTTAGTTACAATCCAGGGCCTTTTTTCTTTTTTGTTCAGGATGGATTTTCTGAGCCGAGCCTCATTTGCATGATTCCATGAGACCTCCTCTCAACTTTCCACATGACACCTGCTCACTGTGCCAAAGATCATGTTGCCAGACCTCAGAGTTTACTGTTCCATCTGGCCATAATTCCATCTGCATGAGATCATGGTGTGTATGGTTCTGTTTTGGTAGAGAATTCTTATTTAATGGTTTGATGTTGTCCTGAATTGCATTTGAAATGTTGGATAATTTTCTTAATTTGTCTATGATGTTTGTGAAGATTATAAGTTCATGCAATTTTGATTTTTGACTCATAAAATTGGACTCAATAACTCAGTGGCTGATGATCAGTTTCATATTTTGTTCATTTATTCGTGGGACTATTACTAGTGACTACCTATTATTTTCTTCTGGTCCCTTAAAAAATTGTTTGATAATAATACTAAAACATTTTAACTCTCAGGTTATACTTTTCAGGTTTCATGGGAGCTTAGTAAAAACACTTTCCTTAAAATAGTCTGTTTAGTCCTCTTTAATAACCATCACAGTATCATAATGAGATGTTAGAGATTTGGGAACTAAAAACACGTTCTCCTTTTTTAATAAGTTTTTAAGACCCACAGCTCATTAAATATCTTACTAGCATGTGTTTTAGCTGGGTGTCATCAGCATCAACTTCAATGTGGGGCCAGAGGGGACACATAGGAAATATTTGGTTGTGATTGTAGCTAATGAAATGAAACTGGGAAATCAGCAAAAGTAATTTGGCCTTTCCCTTTATTGTACTAAAAGAGTGATCATTGGCAATGTCCCTTATAAAGTCAGACATCCAACGATCACGCACCAATGATATGCCATCTGTATGCCAGTCTCTGTATCAAATGTGATGAATTGCTGAAACTTTTTTAGTGTTCTCAAAAGTTTTCAGGCTTTCTGGGGTAGAGGATATTTTTTTGAACATAGTGATAATAAGCGTGATAACATAATATACAAAATATACAGTAATAGCAGAAAAGAGGGAGAATAAATCGAGCCAGAAATTAGTTTTTGTAAAAGTTTAACTGATTTTAACCATTCAGAGAATTGTTTCCACAAGCATTCTCTTTTGAGTATACTTCCATTTGCTCTAGAATAGCAGGTATCTGGAGTGTGATGCTTACACAATAGTTTACTTAGAAACAATGCTGAAAGCAGAAGCCCAGACATTGTGACTTTCTCACTATCCCAAAGCACTGTAGGAAAGAAGGTAGCAGAAGATTCCTGGCTCAGATGGCCTCTGTGGAGTCCCCTGTTGTCTTCAGATTTGCTTCTGGGTCAAATCAACTAAAAGGCTAATAAACTCTGGGGCAGTTACTAAACCTAATTGCCAATGGATTACCAGAAGGTGAGAAGGAAAGGGGTTAGAGGTCAACTCCTATCTTGACTCTTGGGGAAAAAACACTGAATGGAGAGATGAGACTTAGAGTCTAGTCTGGCCTCCTCTATTAGTTCATTTTGTGATCTTAGAGAATTTATTTAACATCTCTGGGCTCCCAATCACTCCAGGTGATTTTTCAAACTTCTTCCAAGTTTGACCACTCTGGGATCTGGTCTGCAATTCACTCAACAAGCATTGACAGAATACATCTTGTGCTTGAGACGGTGGATTCTCTTATCCGTGTTTGCTTCAGTATTGCATCAGGTATATCAGTCTTTTGTTTTCTTTTTTTGATCCCTGAAGTCTTTCTCAATGAGACTAGAGAGCTATGTTTTAGGGCTTAGGTCTAGACAGATTATCTGTGTTTTAGAAGCTGAACTTGGCCATGCCATTCCTGTTATGCCGATTCTTTCCTCTTCTAAGGTACAAATTGCATGTGTAATGTGTAGAATGGCTTCTCTCCAGCAGAGAGAACAGAATTTCCTTGTATTGAGGGGTTGCTGCATGGAGACCCTTGAATATTCTGGAAATGGGAAATAGAGTTCCCATCACAGGCTGTTGGTCAGATTTTGCAGTCAGATCAATCCTTAGAAAGGTGAAATGTTTGGATGTTTTTATTCCTTTGTTGTAATTAGAATACATTTTTTTTAGTAAAAGCTGAGAGAAGCCAGCATTTTCCACCCATAAATTTAGCATCTCATGATGGAGGGAGAATTATACTGGTAGAAAGGAAGAAAGGGTCGGTGCAAACAAAACAAAGACATAAAATGTAATGAGGGAAAAGCAGCCAGCTTGCTGCAGTGGTAAAGAAAACAAAACTTCAGGGAGGCCTGATTTATATGGAATAATTATTATTGGCTGATTTAGAAAACTGGGGCAGAGAGGATGTCAGTAAAGTGACTGGTTTTGCAAACTGATTTGAAGAATCCTCTTCTATGCCATTATAAAATAGCAATTCTTGGTGACAGTGTCCCCTTTCACTTAAGGATATGTAAGAACTTGGAAAATACTCCTTGAACAAAATGATGATGTATAAGAAGCATGCTCACATCATTAGGCTGAAAGCCAAAACAAAGACCAGGAAGAGTAAAGGGGGTTATCAAAGGTTGTCTAAGGGATTAGAGCAAGAGAATAAAACCAGTTCCAAATTTCTGATTTCCTCAATTCAGTAACCACTGGTTTCCACACCTGAACTTTAAATTCAATGTAGAGAAACATCATATTCACATAGCTTTTAATCTTGGAGAGAGTAGTTAGTCACTAATTCATCTATTCACTCTTTCATTAGATGTTTTTTTGAACACCTACTATGTGCTAGGTAGACAGGTTCATGTGTTAACAACCCAAGGATGAGTAAGATGTGGTCTCTTCCATCACAGTTCATACGTTTAAAGGAAGAGAGTTTATACGAGCGTTGTGAACCCAGATACACCTCTTATTACTGAATTCAGATTGGAGACAAAAGGCCACACTTATTTGTACAGATTGATGAGTTTGGAGATGAGCACACATGTGTGAAACCATCGCTATAAAGAGAACCACAAGCATATTCATCATCCCCAGAGTTTTCTCCTGCCTCCTTTATTATTCTTATCACCTTTAATTATGATAACTAATCTCTTTATCCTTTTGAGTGCTTTCTGACTTATTTTTTATGACATTAACATAACTACTGTACCAGTTTCCTCTTGGCTCATGTTTGCTTGGTGAGACGCCTTCCATTCTCTCCTTATGTTTTTATTTTTAGATGAAGCTCTTGTTGTCTTTGTGTTTTAACTGGCAAATTGAGACTTTTTATACTTATGTGCAAGCCCAGAGATTAAATTTTACTGTCTTTTTCTGTGCTTTCTAGTCGTCTCTTTGTAATGCAATTTTGAACAGTAAACTCACATGAAGGCTGCTTTTGCCTGAGAATTCTCACAGGCACTTAACCAAAAGAAATCAGCTTTACTGAATTCTAATTAGCATACAATGAAAGGCACATATTTAAATTTGCTGAGGTTTTCCTATGTATACATGTATGAAACCATAAGCACAATCAAAATAGCGACTATATCTGTCACAACGAAAGATCCCTGATACAACTTTGTAAACTCTCTCTTCTGTTTCTTTTTGCCTCTCTGACATCACCAGGCAACCAGAGATGTATTTTCTTTCACTATAGATTAATTTGCATTTTTTGAGAATTTTTGTATGGTCGTTATATTATAGTTTATATTACTTTGTCCAGCTTATTTCACTTAGCATATTTATTTTCATATTATTCCAGTTACGGCATGTGTCAATAGCTGAGTTTTGTTGTTGCTAAACAGCTTCTGATTATAGGAAGATACTGCTAGGTGTTTATCTGTCCGTTGATGGACATTTAGAGGCTTTCTAATTTTTAGCTGTTATGTATGAAGCTTCTCTGAATACTTGTGTAGAAGGATGGTTGTATGATTTTTGGAAACGACTTAGGAGCAGAGGAACTATGTCATCAGATAGTTGTGTGTTCAACATTTTAAGAAGTTGTCAAGGAGTTTTTCAAAGGAGTTGGACCATTTTACATTCCCACAAGTAGTGCCTGAGAGCCTAAGTGCCTTCAAATATAAGAACTTGGGCTGGGAGAGTCTTGCAATTGTAGGAGCTGTGGAGTGCTACGTTTTGTTCTTTTAACTTGAGTTTTTCTTAATGTCTAGTGATCCTAAGTATTGAGTTTCATGGGCTTATGTGCCTTCTCTGTAGCTTGTTTAGTGAAGTATTTGCTCACATCTTTTGCCTATCTGGAAAAACAGGTTGTTAATTTTCTCATTACTGAGTTTTGAGTGCAGGTATTCTGAGTACGAGTTCTTCACCAGATAAATGATTTGAAAATATTTTATTCTAAATTGGTACTAATGTTTTTTTTTATTTTTTAAACAATGTCTTTCAAAGTTTTTTTTTTTAAATTTTGATGATTTCAATTTTTTAATAGATTGTGCTTTTGGCGTTTTATCTAGTAAATCTTTGCCTAAACCAAAGAGTTCCTCTTCTCCTTTTGTTTGGAAGTTTTAGAGCTTTAAGTTTTATATTTATGTCTAAGATCCATTTTGAGTTGAATTTCATATATGGTGTGAGGCATGGATTGATGTTCACTTTTTTTGCCTATTAATGTTCAATTATTCTAGCACAGTTTATTGAAAAGAGCATTCTTTGTTCTCCGAATATTCTATGAACCATTGCAAATCAGCTGCCAATGGGTGTGTGTGGTTCTATTTCTGGATTCTATCTTGATCCACTGATATAATTTACTTTTTTTTGGTTCTGGGAATTGAACCCAGTAGGGCTTAACCAATGAGCCACATCCCCAGCTATTTCATTTATTCATTTTTATTTTGAGATGGAGTCTCACTAAGTTGCTCAGGGGCTTCCCAAAGCTGCTTTTGAAATTGAGATCCTCGTGCCTCAGTCTCCCAAGCAGCTTGATCATGTGACACAAAGCTCAGCATAATTTGTGCCAAAACCACACTTTGAGGTTTATTACAGCTTATAATAAATCTTGATAGAAGGTAACAATAATTCTTAACTTTGTTCTTCATTTTCAAAGATCTTTTGGATATTCTTAGTCCTTCGAATTTCTGTGTTAATTTTGTCAAATTAAAATTTTGTTTCTTTTTGTCAAAGTAAATTGCTAGAATCTTGTCAAATTATAACCTGATGATATATTCTGGAAGTTTTGGTTGGGTTTGCACTGAATCTATAGACAAAATTGAGGAGAGTTGACATTTGAAAAATAAGGAGTCTTCCATCCCATAGACATAAATCTTTTAAAATTTCTGTTAGTAATGTTTTGCTATAGGCCTTACACTTATTTCTTCAAATCTATCCCTGAATGTTTCACTTTGTGATGGTATATGAATGTTATTGCTTTTTCAGTTTCAATGTCTGATTGTTCATGGCTACCACATAGAATTACAATTTAGTTATGCATATTGACTTGTATCATGCAGCCATGCAGAACTTGACCAGGAGTTCCAAGGACTTTTTTGAACGTAAATTCTATTGGTGTTTTTCTGTAGATAATCATGCTGCCAGTGAGTGTAGCAGTCCTCTCCTTATCTCGGGTTTTGCTTTCCACTGTTAAGCTATTGGTGATCAACCACAGACTGAAAACATTTAATGGAAACTTCCAGAAATAATAAGTTTAAAATGTGTGCTATTGTGAGTAGGATGATAAACTCTCATGCCATCCCACTCCATCCCACCTGGAATGTACATCATCATTTGTACATCATCATACAGACCCTTTGTCCAGCGTCTCCACACTGTATATGCTGCCTGCCTGTTAGTTGCTTAGTAGCCATCGCAGGTTGACTGTCATGATATTGCATGGTAGTAAGCATTCAGGTAACCCTTATTTTACTAAGTAGTGGTCCTAATGCCTAACAGTAGCGATACTGGCATTCTCCTTGGATATGCCAAAAAGAGAAGCTATGAAAATTTAATAAAAAGGTGAAAGTTTTCAAATTCATAAAAAAAGAAAAACAAGGTGTAAACCCTTCTGACATATTATCAGAAGGTCAATAGTTGCTTAACATTGTCTTACAGTGCTTATGTAGTTCACCTCATTTCATCTTATCACATAGACAGTGTGTCATCTCATCACAGGAAGACCAATGGTGAGTAGAGTACAACAGAGTATTTTGAGAGTGATCACATTCACCTAACTTTATTAATAGCTATTTTTGCGAATATCTTATTGTGCCTAAATTGTAAATTAAACTTTATCATAGAAAATGAATATGCATAAGAAAAAGAATAGTGTAAGTAGGGTTTGCATCTGCCAGGGGTCTTGGAACATTCCCCATGGATAATGAGTGTACTGTATAGACAGTTTTACTTCTTGTCTTTTTAACTGGATGTTACTTATTCGTTTTCCTATCTTAATCTAATGGTTAGTAACTACACAGCTCAACTAACAGAAGGGGTGGGAACAGACATCCTTATTTTTTCCCTTAAAATTTTAGCAGGAGAATAGCCAAACTTTCATCATTAAGTATTTCTTTAGCTGTGGGCTTCATAAATGGCACTTATCCTATTGAGGAAATTCTCTCAATTTTTTTTTTCTGAGGTTTTCTTTTTTTGGGGCCAAGAATAGAAATTGCATTTTTTAAAATGCTTTTTCTACCTGTGCTAAGAAAATCACATAGTTTTATTTTTTAGGTTGTTCATATGGTAAATGACAATGATTGAATTTCAAATGTAAAATAAAATCTTGTGATTGCTTTCCTGAAATGAACCTCACATGCGCGTAATGTTTTGTCACTTTTATATGTGGTTGAATTTGATTTGCTACTTTGTGTAGAATTTTTGTATCTATGATCGAGAGGGATAATTGTGTTTAGGAGTTGTTATTGTTTTGTGATCGATGGTGGAAGTATTCCATTCTCTTTAACATTCTGGAATTGTCTGGGTACAATTGGTGCTATTTTTTCCTAAAATATATGATAGCAGTCCCTCTACAAAGGCATGTGAGTGTGAGGTTTTTGTGGAAAGGTTTCAACTATGAATTGTTTATGTAGCATATAGGTATATTCAGTTATCAGTATTTATAGACAATATTACAACATAAGGTCTTTTACCTGGGAAAAATAAGGTGACATTCAGTAGTAGCTGCCTCAGGTTTGCCAAAGTCCCCACAACTCTTATGGGACAGTGTCCCTTATTTAAATGACCTCCTTGCCTACTGTAAACTTTTATGTTACTAAACCTTCCATTAAACTGTTTTGGTTAGTTGAACTTTAATTTCCATCAGTTTGTCATAGATTTTTCAGAGCTAGAATGTACCCCAAAATGATGTCTTTTAACTTTCTAATTTAGTGGACAGAGAAGACTGTCAGAATTTTAAGAACCACCCCAAAAGTTATAGGTGAACTGGAAGTAGATTCTAGAATTTATTTTTTCCGTTTGCTCCCGTGTAATTTCTTTGGCCCACTAGACTTCTTCACATTTGCATGTCATCTGCATTCTGGCACCTGGCATAGAACTAGTTCCAGGGAGTTTGATCCCTCGGGCACAAAGGTGACATGTACAAGTCATTCTGTTCTTTATGCCTATTATGTTCCTTTCCTACAATCAACACTATGAGGTGGAAGGAGGTTGAGAGAAGGCATTGTATCAGTGCGTGTTTAAGATGGAAATGGTCCTGTTTGAGTACTTGGATGCTACTTTCCTTACTAACCCATTTGTCACATGAGTTCAGTGAGTGGGGACAGCACTTGACCTTCCTAATTCAGGTTATGCCCTCACGATACCTGCTATAGTTCTTTTAAAAAGCAGATCTTAGTAAAAACTACCAAAATATGATTAGGAAACACAAGACTTCACCTATCACCATGGGCTATGTAGAACTTGCTGAAAGTTAACTTCAGATCCATCTGAACCCTTCTACTCAGCTGTGCTGACAACCACTGCCTCCTTGTCGGGTTTTTGATGGGCCTGCAGCGTGGGTGGTGAGGTGATGTTTTGGGCATGTCTGGGCCTGATCTTCTGAACATGCCTTCTTCATTTCTGAGCTTCATTCTTGCCCAGGGTGCTCATTATTTTTCTTTGGTGAATGACAGAGATCTAAGTCTCCCTTCTCAATGTATTTCCCGTGTTCTGTCTTTATGAATGTGATTCTGCTTCAGCTCAAATTTAACAAGGTTGTTTGCATTGCCTCTGTCTTTTTTTCTTTTAATTTAGTGCATTGTAATTATCCATGATAGTGGATGTATTATGTCAAACTTGTACATTCACATAATATAGTTCGATCTCTTGCCTCTGTCTTTTTAAAACTGTTAATTGCTAACTTTGGGATCTGTGCTCTTTTGAGAACTGCCAACAGCTAGGAGGCCCCTAGTATGCTTCAGAATGTCAAATGACTTGGAATAGTGTCTTTTGTGATAGGGACAAGATCCAAATAATGGTTAATGCCAGGTCACATACCAAAACTCTGGTGGAAGAGGCAGGAATTTGAGGGGGCCTAAAAGCAGAGCTATAAAAATCTAGTAGGCATAAAGCTTCACATTCAGAATTTCTGAATATTTTCATATGCTGTTTTGATGACAGCTATGATATTTACTACTCCTTTAGTTTAAGAGGCCAATTTTTATTGCTTTCTTATTTTTTTTTTTTTTCTGAACTACTCAGCTTTCCATTTAGGTAACCCTTTACATTTCTTCTTGGATAGAGAGATGTTCCTGGACCACATCTCTGTCGTCTCCCCAGTGGTTTTAAAATGCTCATCTGGGAAGCAGCACCAACTCTTCTGCATCAAAATTCTCTGGAAGAACTTGTTTTATAAAGTCCCTAGTCCCTCAGTGTCTCCTTAGACTTTCCGATAAACAGTCTGTGTTCCGATAGAAAGTCTGTGTTTCTAAGGAGCTGTTTAGGACAGTCTTACATGAAGTTGGACTGAGAAACACTGATCTCAATGGTGAGCATCCCATTTAAGTTTGATGGAGGTTTGGATTTCAACACAATGCAGTAACAATCGGTTATAGCAATACGTATAGACACATTACGCAGCAGGCATTATGGCAAATGTGTGGAGCATATATGTAACTTTGATGCATCAACCTTCTCAGGTAAACACAGTTGTCATCATTATGGGGGAAATCTGAGGCCAAGGTCACACAGCTAATGATTTACAGGTCTCATAGAAGGGGACCTAAGCATTAAACAAAATCACTTGATGATAATATTCTGCTCCCTAAATTGGAAGACCCACTGGTTCTACCCTTATCTCTACCAAGACAACCTTACATAACGACATTCCAGTATGCAGAAATTCCTTTATTTCCTTTGTACAACGAAAGGGTTAGACTAGGTAATTTTCTAGTTCTTTTTAGCTCAAAAATTATGCTTTTATTCTGCAAAAATGCAATTACCTTTTAAGAAGCATAACAATGATCTCATCTCTAACATATGAAACATTTATACACAATTTGGAGCACTATTCATGGGACTATAAAAACTTAAATACAACTTGGCACCTTTCACATCAATGTTCTCATTCTATCAACAATCAAATACATATATTTTCTGCTCTAAATATTAAGTTGTGATTCTTTCTTTAGCAATAGTGTAGATATCTAAGCCCTTATCTACAGTTCGGCTATTCCAGGAAATAAAATACCTGTGTGTGTGTGTGTGTGTGTGTGTGTGTGTGCGCGCGCGCGCGCGTGCGCCATTTCTAAATGTCCTAGCAAAGAAAACTTCTAGAATTATTATTATTTAAAACTTTAAATCTCATAAGGACTCCTAGCTGGTTTTCACTGGTTTTTGTCCTCAACTGCAATTACTCTTCTGTGTGTCAAAAATAAAGTGGAAGGATCAGGTACTTACCACACAATGATCAGCACAGCCCTTCCCTGGGTGGCATTTTAATTTTTTTATTAGCAGGATCTTTTTTTTTATACCCAAGTTGCTCTCTCTGCCATGTTTTCCATCCATGGAAGGTAGGGCTTCACAAACTAAGGTACTTTGAATACTTCTCCATTAACCTCTGAAGACTCGGTTGAAGCCTAGTTCTAAGTGTTGAAGGTGGCTCTTTCTTTTCCCAGGATTTCTATTTGAAATCATTTAATGAGGAAAACATCTAGTATTTTATAGGCTGTAGTTCACATAAATTGTCATGCTAAATTATGTAATAATACATGCAGCGTGTATTACTCAGTAGTGTAAGAAGACTCAAATCACACATGCACAGACGGAGACAGATATGTACACTTATACATTATGAACAATGTGCATAACTTCCAGCTAATTTTAGCTACCTAAGGTTTTTATCCTGATTAGTTCATGGCACATTTTTTTTTTCAGAAATATTTCTATCACTACACCATGGTTATTGCTGCTTTCTTTTCTCTGTTCCAGGAAACAGATTTTCTCTATGAAATGAAATGTTGCAAGACATATCTATCTGCAGCAGAATATTCTAAGCATTGCTTTCCATTTTGTGCTTGTAAAAAGAAAGTACAGAGAATAAAGAAAGTCAAGGTAACATTTAAAATTCTGTTATGGTCTCTGACTAATGGTCTTAAAAAACACTTCAGTGTACAAAAGTTAAATCTTACTTAGTCAAACAAAGACAGATTATGTTGATGATAGAAAATTTTACCAACCATTAAGTTAAAATTCTATTCCATACAGCAGTGGGCCCTGGGGCTCTGCCTGCAATTATCGTTAAGTTAAAGGGTCACTGGGAACATTGAAGTTTATGTGGATATGCCACCTGAGAAGCTTTGTGAAAATAAATTTCTTCTCCAGTCCACACTCTGATAAGCCTCTCCATCTGCCCCGACTGTGAACATTTTTTAATTCAATGTTATTTTCTGAACAATTAAATAGAGGACTTGTACAGACACAGTTGGCCCTGAAAAGACCATCTGATTTAAGATCTAGAGTTAGGGTATTGCAGTGTTTTTTTTTTTTTTTTTTTTTTTTTTTTTTTTTTTTTGCCATAAAAGATTTTCATTCATATAAATTTTGTGACTGTCCTTTATATAATTTAAATATGTACATATCAGTGAACATCAATGATAATCTCAAAAAGGAAGCTAGACTCTGTTCCCAAGGAAGCTGCAATTTATATGTGTCCCTTGTGTTTTGAGATTTCTCTTGGAGTTCTCACTTCAAGTGATCTGTGCCATATTTCTCATAAAAATTCAAAATATTTTAGAAACATCTGTTTTCCCAACTAAACTACTTCTCTGAGTCTTTCTTATACAACTGCTATAGCTTTGGGGTCAGAACTAGGATTTGAACTAAGGCATAATTATGCTATGGTTTGAACAACCAATTGCAGTTTGGGATTGGAAAAATTATGATCAAGGGAAATGAAGTATACAATGGTAATTATCTCAAAAGAGGCACAACTGGAATACTCCTGCTGTTCAGGAAAGATGTATATCTTGAAGGAATCAGGGTGGACCACAAGGAAGCCATGCCATTTGAAGTCGATTTTGAATAGATTGATGGTAGCAGATTGGCTAGCACCAGTCTTCTGCCCAGCTGTTTGTATACTTTATCTTTTCCTTGGTTGTAGGTGAGCTCTTCCACACCCCAGGGGGCTGGGGGTGGGATGGGGGATGGGGGCAGTTCTTCTTTTGACTTTCCATTGTCAATGCTGGAGATTGGTGGTTTGTGTGTGGACTGATGTAACTCTATTTGTTCAAGGGAAGGATCTAAACAACATGAAGGAGTGCATATATACATAGCATTATTTTTCCCTTATGTATGTATTTAAATTATATCTGTTTATTGTGTACAACAAATTTTCTGAAATATGTGTACATTACAGAATTGTCAAATCGAGCTAATTAACATATATAGTTCCTCACACACTTTTTATTTTCATTTTTATTTTTTTTTTTTGTGGCAAGAACACTTGAAATTTTTCTCAGCAGTTTATAAGAATGCCATGCATTGTTATTAACTATAGTAACCATATTTTACAATAGATTTCCTGAACTTCTCCTATATAATATAATCTTGTATCCTTTGATCACTGTCTCCCCAACTGCCCACATACGTAATCATAATTTGTCATTAAAATCATATGAAGTCATTTCTATTATTATTCTTGTTTAATAAGTCAGAAGAAGAGATAGTAAAAAGATATGCTACACAATTCCTTGGGAAGAGAACTAGGATGTGAACTAAGGTGTGTTTATGCTGTGCTTTGGATAAGTGTCACTCAAAGGCTTGGTCCTTACACATGGCACTATTGGGAAATGATGGAACATTAAAGAGGTGGGGCTTAGTGGATTTTCTGGTCTTTGGGAGCAGCATGCCCTAAAAGGTGATTATCGCACCCCAGCCCCATCTTCCTCCTCCTTTCTGCTTCTGGTGTTGAGGTGACAGGTTTCTCTGCTACCGCTAGGATATGCTGCTTTGCCACAGGCCCCCAAACAATGGACCAGTCAACCATCAGTTGAAATCTCCAAAAATGTTAGTCAAAATAAATCTTTTGCTTTTCAAAATTGACTATCTCGGGTATTTTGTTACAGTAATAGGAAGGTGATTTTCATAATTTGGCACCAAATCCTGTGTTTGTATTTATCATATGATAGTCTATCTTGGTGGAACTGAATGCGTACAGATGAGGACGGGAGAAAGAGTATTTGAGATATTCAGGGCAACGAGAGGAAGACCTAGAGACTTGATAGAGTCAACAGGGGGAAGAAGCAGCAAATCTGGAAACACTACTGGGTGCCAGATGGTACAATGCCCTGAGAATGCTGAGTCTTACTTTGAACAGTGGAAAGGGTGTTTGGTAATTAGGGCTAATGGGGAACTGGGAGCTAGTGTATATGACGCTGGAAACTGAGAGGTTAATCACGAGTGAAGCACTTTAACCCATGACAGCTACAACAAGGACTGAAACTGCAGAGGAGACCAGGACGTATGATGAACCCTCAAGGTGTAAAGATGAGGCCACGAGACACGCAATCTAGACAGAGGCCATTAAGAAGAGAGGTTGGCTGGAGAGGTGAATGGGACAAGAGGGAGGTGAACATGATTTTGGTCACACTGATGGGGTCACACAAGTGGACATTTCCAAGAAGCATTTGGAAGATTGTGCTTCTCAACCTCCCATCTGATTAAAAGGACAGGGATGCTGTACCACTACTTAGGAGTGAATAAAATTAAGGTGGAAATCATATTGACGTGTTAGCTTTTTCTAGAACAGACGCTGTATTTGGTGCTTAACTATAATAATCCTATGAGCAAAGTAGTGCCAGCTCTATTTTAAAGGTAAAGAAATGGCTTAAAAGAAGTTATCATTTACCCAAAGTCAAACTATCAGTAAATAGTAGAGCCAAGATTCAAACTTAGGTCTTCTACGACACTGAGGAGCCCGAAATCATTAATCTTTGAAATTATGATTCATTCATTAGCTATTTACTTATCAGGCATCTATTTTGAATAATGTATTTTTCAATCTCCATGAAAAACTGTGTGGAAAAAACAGCAGCCCAGTATTATACTATTTATGTCTATTTAAAAAAACATAAAATAATGCTGTGTAGTTTCTCTAAATACATATTAAAAAGTATGGAAAGACACAGTAAATTGGTGGCTGTGGTTACATTTGAGGAAGGAATCAAGATGGGCAAAGAAGTGAAAGACAATTTACGTCTACTGCTTTAATCAGTTATATAAAGAATATGTTCATGTATTATTTGTGTAATTAAAATTTAATTTTAAAATGAATATATCTTCCCCCCAAATGGCTTCCAATACAGATGTGAGTACAGCATAGGAATTTCCATTAAGCAGATAGGGAAACAGAATGAATACATGAAAATTTTTGAGCATAACTTTTAAGAGAGACACATGTTTTTTTCTTTTTCTTTTTTTCACGACTGGTTGCTGGTCTGTGCTGCAGAAAGTCAGGAAAGCTTCCATTAACACCTCCATGAGCCACAGGCAGCAGACAGACCTTGTTTTTCTGAGAGATGTGGCCAGCCACAGGTGGGCAACCTGAAAGGTGGGGGCAGTTCCTCTGCAGGAGATTGAATGCACCTTGTTCATTCTTCTGGTTGAAACCATTAAAAGCCAGCCTTCTTCTCTTAGTCCACAAGTGTAAGAGGGCTCAGGCATGATGTGGGACTCCCTCCCTCCCTCCCATTGGGTCTTCTTTTTGGTACCTCCTCTCACACCCCCAACCTTACCGGTCCCACCTAGTCATTCAAAGCTCTAGTCATAATTGGCTTCTGTCAGGTATTGTTATTCAGGTCCTCTGAATTTTTGAATATGCTATTTTATTTATAGTATTTACCCTTAGCTACTTAACTCTCCTTATCCTTAAGTTTCTGCCTAAATTCCACTTTCACCAAAAAGTGATCTGCATCCCACAGCAAACCAGACTAGCTGTTCCTTTACGTGCCCCCACAGCCCTCTGCTTCCCGTGCCACGGCACTCTCCTCTCTCATCTAAGGCAGCTCTCTATCCTGCCTGGACATAAAAATTGCTATGATGCTTTTAAAAATATAAATAGCTGAGCTCACCTCAGATTTATTTTATCTGATCCATCAGAATTGTAAGTAGGGCTGGACGAGTTGGCACATGCCTGTAATGCCCCTGGCTTGGAGGCTGAGACAGGAGGATTGTGAGTTCAAAGCCAGCTTGAGCAACTTAGCAAGTCCCTAAGCAATTTAGCGACACCCTGTCTCAAAATATTTTTAAAAATGTGGATGTAGCTCAGTGGTTAACTGACTCTGGGTTCAAATCCCTGGTAAACCCCCCAAATTATAAGTATGAATTTTTATATGTGGTATTTATCATATAATTGTAACTCTTATTACTTCACTAAGTGAAGTTGATTATCTGCATCTGCTTGTTTGACTCATACCAAGGGTCATCTTTTCACATCCAGCAGTAGTTCTAGCTTTAATAGAATCACTGGGACAATGTAGTACAAATAGAGATCAATTGGATTTGCTCAGTCTTTGGTATTATATATATTTGCTGAGTCCTCGATGTACACAGTGGGACACCTCCCGTGAGGTTCCAAAAAGTGAACATGCACAGATGATTCTTCAAAGCAGCCTCTCACTGAAACCCCTTTCTCTGTCCATTTTAGTTCAGCTCCTTCCCATCGCCATTCCAACTCAGACCTGATAAGAGCATTAGGATAAAGGTAGGGAGAGAAATCCCTCTGTACTCTGGAGTTTTGGTTTGGATCTAGTGGGCTCTTAGCACATAGCACCTGGCAAATAGCACTGGACACAGACACTTACAATACATTGGTTTTCAGGACTCAACTTAGAATCATGTATGTCCTCACGACACTCCATCCATGAACAAACAAGCAGTAGGAGAAAACAGTGTTTACAAGCCCCAGGTCTGGAACCTGGCTCTGGATTCACGGGTTGGTTCCATCATTTAGGTTGGTGATGTGCCTCTCCATGCCTTAGTGTTCCTTTCTATAAAATATGGAAAATCCAGTATGATAGCTACTTCATAAAATTCTAGCAAGACTAAATGGGTTTCTTAAAAAAATTGCTCAGCCTATTGCTTTAGAAATATTAACTATTTTGCTCCCAAAGATTAGTATTCAACCTGGTCATAGAGATGCTACAGAAAAAAGTCTGGAGAAAATGAGTAAACTAATCACAGATAACACAAAATCACTGATAATAAAATGATATACAGTCTGATGCCCTTGCATACATTGTGGAATATTACAAAAATGCAACTTGCTCATGAGGATGTCAATAACAGCAGACTTATAATTTTTGTGTACCCCTTACTAGGTCCTGGGATGGTCCTAGGTATTTGTATCTATAATTTTGTTTATTTTCATTAAAATTTTGCCTTAATTGTATAGAGTAGGTTTTTGAACCTAAAACTTCTAAACTTAAAAATACTATTTAGGGAAATGAAGCAGAAAAGCAGTTCAGAACAAATGTACAAGGTTGGATAAAATTTCAACTCACTGATGATTTTTGCCTTTTAACTTGTGGGCTTGGAAAAATTTAAAACAATTTCATTTTCATAGGCCCTTTTTAGGGTCTATTAACAACTTCCTAAAGAAATCAGTTTACCCCATGTATGGACATGTTAACTCTAATTTTTCTCCTTAATTGCTTAATCTTAAAATATGAGGAAGAATTAATTAACTATCCTGATGGGGAAGGAAAGTTAATAGCAATTTTAATGAGTGTAACCTTAGCAGGATTTGCAATAACCCTGAAAGGATGCTGAAGTCACTTCTTTTATTCACTTGACTCTCACCTTCTGCGAATGGCCGTAGGTGCTGATTACAAGTGATTAATTATCTCCTGGAAGGCTTGTCTCCAACTCATCTTCTTATCCTAAAACCAACTTCAGTCTGAAAAATATAGGAAGAATGCCAAATATAATAAAAACAACAACAACAACTTAAAATGGACTTCTCTATGGTATGATGTGCTTAAAAGGCAGAATTTGATGAAAAATATCTGGCTAGAGCTTTTACAGTAGCACAGGAAAAGGCAAATGGGTTGCATTAAGCTGACCTTGGAAAGTGCATCTAAAATGATAGGGAATATGGTAACCATGCCATAATGTTGAGACATTTATATCACATGCAAGCCAGTAGGTTTCTATCTGGAAACACTCTAAGACTTCAGGGTATGAACAATAAGTCCCAGAACCTAGTGGTCTCAGTAAGCTGATAATTCAGAGTTCAGAGTTTGGTAATTGGAATTTGTGGAATAGGAGGAATGCTGAGCAGAAGAGAGTTACGTAGGGAAGGATAGTCAGAAATATGTATGTTGACTCCTTGTCCTAAAGGTAATCTGTAAACTTGCAGAATAAGACTCCATATGGCTCAGTAAATGACAAGTGTTGGGTATGGGTAGCCTCACCTGATCTGAACTTACATGGTGTTAGGAGACATTTGAGATCCAACAAATGAGGACAGTGACCCCGTGCATTCATCAGGGAACATAGAAAGACCATTTTCCAAAAGAAGGACTATGGTAGCCCTAGAACAAATAATACTTTTGAACTACTCTGACACATCACAAAAACAAGACTTGAAAGGATCAAACTGCCTACAAGCAGATGTTTTGTTGGCTGGAACAAAACCCAGTATTCCATTCAGGAAAACAATGAAATTCAAATGCATAAAAATATAGTATTTGTTATATGAATATTATAACCAATATATAAGAGACATATAAAAACACAAAATATGTTCCATAACTAGAAGAAAAATAATTTCTAGAAACTGATCCCTAAATTATACATATAATAGAATTATCAGATGAGTATACTCTTTTTATCAGTTCTTGAATAATTTGAGCTTGATCACAATGTGCATGATACAGTTTCATTTGGGTTAATCCAGCTTGCTATTTTTTTTGAGATTTATAAATGGGTACTTTTTAAGATTTGGACCTGGACGGTGCCCCAGAGTTCATGTGTTGAAGGCTTGGTCTGTGGTGCAGCAATATTCAGAGGTGATGATGATGGCTCTGACCTCATCAATGGTTTAATCCATTGAGGGATTTGCAGCTTGTAATGGTTTAGATACGACGTGTCCCCCAAACCTTATGATTTAGAAAATGCAAGAATTTTCAGAGGTGAAATCATTGGGTGATAAAGGCCTTAACCTAATCAGTAGATTGATCCACTAATATGGATTAACTGGGTGGTAACTGAAGGCAGATAGCATGTGGCTGGAGGAGCAGACCACGGAGGGCATGCCTTTGAGGTTTATATTTTGTCCCTGGTGAGTGGAATTCTCTTTCTTTGCTTCCTGATTGCCATATCCTGAGCTGCTTTCCTCTGTCATACCCTTCTGCCATGATGTTCTGACTCACCCTGGGCCCAGAGTCATGGAGTTGACCACCTATGGACTGAGACCTCTGCAACCAGGAGCCCCAAATAAACGTTTCTTCCTCTCTATTGTTCTTGACAGATCTTTCGATCAGAGTGCTGAAAAAGCTGACCGAAACCTAGCAGGATAGCATTATGGGGAGGTGCTGGAAATTGTAGGAGGTGGAGGAAGTAGAACCCTGGGGGCATGGCGAGGAACTTTACATCCCTGGCCACCACAACCTGTTTCCTGGCCACCATGAGGTGAGCAGCTCTGCCACCATGTCCTTCTGCCATGATGTTCTGTCTCCTCATAGGCTCAAAGCAACAGAGCCAGCCAATCATGGACTGAAATCTAAAACCAAGAACAAAGATAAATCTTTTTTTTCCCCTTAAATTTGTTTTCCCAGGTATTTTGTCACAGCAATGAAAAGTTAACAGGATACCTCAATTTTATTTTTGTCAATTTTGAAAAATTTCAACACTGATATCTTTAAGATTTTTTTCTGTAGTGATAACATCCCCTTTAAGACATTTGATTTAAATATATTCAAAGGTATAAAGGAAATATAAAAATCTTATAATTATTAAAAATAATTTTAATAATGAAATGAAATATACAAAGAATCCTAATGAGTTGAGGACCTAAAAATGGAGGACATGAGAGGGATCTAAATGATCATAATTAGTTTAGAGATGAAAAATATATCTGAAGAATACTACACAGGATTAATACCAGATAAATCATTGCAGGATGGAATATAAGTAAATTAGTGGAAAAGGGCAAAAATAAACTGCAAACTGAAGCTAAAGGATGAAAAGCTAAAAATAAATGAACATAGTTTCATCAACTTATTAGGCTTTATTAACTAGTTCGAAGTGCATATAGTTTTGAGGCACAAAATGAGTCAAGATGGTGGTTTCACTACAGAAAAAAATCTTAAAAGATATCAAAGTGGAAAAAAATTAAAAATTGATTAAAAAATTCAAGTATGCATTTATGAATCTCAAAAATAGTGCATAAGATTAACCCAAATAAAACCATACCAATTCACATTATGGTCAAACTACTAAAACATGGATAAAGAGCCAGGCATAGTGGTGCATGCCTGTAATCCCATTGGCTTGGGAGGCTGAGCCAGGAGGATCATGAGTTCAAAGCCAGCCTCAAAGAAAGTGAGGCATTAAGCAACTCAGTGAGAACCTGTCTCTAAATAAAATACAAAATAGGGCTGGGGATGTGGATCAATAGTTGGGTGCTTCTGAGTTCAATCCCCAGTACCCTCCCCCCCAAAAAAAGATAGAGAAAAAATAGTTAAATAAGCCAGAAAAAAGTTAACACAGCATATATAGGGTACTAATTAATGAGAATGCTTTTTTCTACTTTTCAGGAAAAGTGCAAACCATAAGACAATAAAATGACTTTAAAGTACTTAAAAATGTAACTTAGAATTTTATATAGAGTAAAAATAGTCTTCAAATATGAAAATAATTTAGCTCTGTGGTAGAGCATTGCATAGGAACATACACAAACAACAAATCAAATCAAATTGAAAAACCCAAGGCTGGGTGCATTACTGTGGCACCCAACTACTCAGGAGGCTGATTCAAGAGAATTGCAAGTTCAAGGCCAGCCTGGACAACATAGCAAGACCCCATCTCAAAACAAGACAAAACAACAACAGCAACAAATTTTAAAAACAGATGGAAATCAGAATCTATATAAAGGGAAGAATAGCATTGGAAATGATAGTGGTGGGCAAATTAAAAAATTTTCTCTTATTTTAAAATTTATTTGAATGATAGTTGACTATGAAAGTAAAATAATAGAAATTCATTGATACATGCTTATGGTATGTGCTGAAATAAAACTTAGGATAAGAATGCAGAAGGAATATAAAGGGAGATTCTAAGATTCTATAACACCCCTCCCCCCACCAAAACCCAACTATATACGGTATGCAAGAGGTGGACATTAAATGTAAAGATACAGATGGGTTAAAAATAAAAGGAAGAAAACATCCATACTATGCCAATACTAAATACAAGAAAGTCATAGCTATATTAATAACATATGAAATATTCCTTAGAGTAAGGATTATTGCCAGAAACAAAGAGGAATACTTTATGATGATAAAGTGTTTAATTTATTAAGAAAAATAACAAAAAATGTGTATGGGCCAAATAGCATTTCAAAATACATGAAGAAAAACTGATCAAAATGAAGATGAAATAGACAAATTAAGAATTATATTTGACATTCTACTGTCATGTATATTTTTAAAAAGACAAAAAAACAGGAAAAAAAAGAATTATGGTTGGAGAGTCCATGTTTCTTTCTCAATAAGTGGTGAAGTAAAGATAAAGAAGACTTGAACAGCACTATAAACCCAACTAATCTGGTTGTTATTTACAGAACACAATACCTGACAATGGCAGCATACACATTTTTAACTCATAGTAACATTCACCAAAAAAAAAGAGCATGTACTGGGCCATAAAACAAGTTTTAAAAAAATTGGAAGTCATTGATATAATTCTGAGTATGCTATCTAACCCCAACTGAATTAATATGAAAATTAATGCAAGAACAATGTCTGGGAAATCTCCAGATATTTGTAAATGAAAAACACACTTTTAAATAACTTATGGGTCAAAGAAGCAAAAACAAGCAAAATAAAAAAATGTTTTTAACCTAATGAAAATTAAAATCCAACATCAAAATTTGTGGATCACAGTTCCCATAATACTTGGGAGGAGATTTATAATTATAAATGTTTACATAGAAAAGAAGAAATGTTAAAAAATTAGTGATGAAAATTTTCTCCCTAAGAAACTGAAAATCAAATTAAACGAAATAATCGTAATGAGGTAAATAATATAAGCTTTTATATCATGTTGGTCAAATAGTGCAATTTCAATTAGATAATAAAGACTAATAGAAGAATATTAAGTTTATAATTAAAAATGTTCTCATAAAGAAAATCTCAAGCCTAATTTAAAGACTATTTAAAGAAGAAATAATACCAATTTTCTATGAAGTTATTTTATGAGGACAGTGTAACATGATACTCAAACCAGAAAACAATTATATAAGAAAATAATATTATAGGCCAATTTCATTCATAAACATATGCAAAAACCCTAATCAAGCTGGGCACAGTGGCACATGCCTGTAATCCCAGCAGCTTGGGAGGATGAGGTAGGAGGATCTCGAGTTCAAAGCCAGACTCAGCAATTTAGCAAGGCTCTAAGTTACTCATTGAGACCCCATCTCTAGATAAAATATAAAAAAGGGCTGGGGATGTGGCTCAGTGGTTAAGTGCTTCTGGGTTCAATCCCAGGTACCAAACCAAACAAAAACAAAACCCCAAAACAACAAAACCACCCTAAGCAATACATTATCAAATCAAATCCAGTGATGTATAAAGAGGATAAGTACATAATGCTCAAATGTTCAAGGTTAACACTTGAAAATCAGTCTGTGTAATTCACCACATCAACAGCAAAAAGGAGAGAAATCACATGTTTTGAACAGATGCACAGAAAGCACTTGACAAATTTTAACATTCACTCAAGGGTAACAACTAGGAATTAGGTGTTGGGAGTGTCCCTGGTGAAGGAGACATCTAGATCACCTCTCTATGTGGTTAAGCATACACTTGTATGTGTGCCATATTGAGCTGGGCTAGAAGTTCTCTGGGCTGCCTATGCAGAAATGGGTCATAGGATTCGTACATTCTTATTTTTGATTAATTATTTTTTTGCATTGAAATTCTTAATACACCATTATACAATAATTTACCATATCTCTGATTATATATAAGGTATTTTTGTCAGGCATGGCCAGGCTGCCCTCCAGAGTAACTGTAGCAGTTGGCACTTCTACCAGGAGTGGGTGATGTGCCTGTCTCCCCCAGCCATAGCAACTCATGTTCTATCACCTTTCTCATTTTTAGCATCCTGATGGCTTTTAAGTAGAAAAGTTTGCTTTGTGTTGTATTTTTCCTCATCACTCGGGAGTGTGAACATCTCTTTGGATTTCCCCCTATGTGAATTACCTCCTAACATGTTTTAATTATTTTAAAATGAGTTTCTTATCTTTTTCCTCTTGTTGATTTGCAGCAGTTTCTTGTGTACTCATTTCTTCTCTTGCTTTTGTTGTTATTAATAGAATAAAAATTCATCATCTATATCATTTATTTTGGAAAATCCTATAAATTATTTCTTTTTAAAAAATTTTTATTTATTTATTTATTTATTTTTTATTATTAGTTGTTCAAAACATTACAAAGTTCTTGACATATCATATTTCATACATTTGATTCAAGCGGATTATGAACTCCCATTTTTACCCTATATACATATTGCATATTCACATCGGTTACACATCCACTTTTTTACCTACTGCCATACTAGTGTCTGTTGTATTCTGCTGCCTTTCCTATCCTTTACTATCCCCCCTCCCCTCCCCTCCCGTTCCCTCCCCTCCCCTCCCCTCCCCTCCCCTCCCCTCCTATCTTCTCTCCCTACCCCATCTACTGTAATTCATTTCTCTCACTTGTTTTTTTTCCCCTTTCCCCTCACTTCCTCTTACATGTAATTTTGTATAACAGTGAGGGTCTCCTTCCTTTACCATGGAATTTCCCTTCTCTCTCTCTTTCCCTCCCCCCTCTCGTCCCTGTTTAGTGGTGATCTTCTTCTCATGCTCTTCCTCTCTATTCTGTTCTTAGTTGCTCTCCTTATATCAAAGATGACATTTGGCATTTGTTTTTTAGGGATTGGCTAGCTTCACTTAGCATAATCTGCTCTAGTGCCATCCATTTCCCTGCAAATTCCATGATTTTGTCATTTTTTAGTGCAGAGTTATACTCCATTGTGTATAAATGACACATTTTTTAAATCCATTCATCTATTGAAAGGCATCTAGGTTGGTTCCACAGTCTAGCTATTGTGGATTGTGCTGCTATGAACATTGTTGTAGCAGTGTCCCTATAGTACGCTCTTTTAAGGTCTTTAGGGAATAGTCCAAGAAGGGGAATATTATGGAATATAATGGAACCAAATGGTGGTTCCATTCCCAGCTTTCCAAGGAATCTCCATACTGCTTTCCAAATTGGCCGCACCAATTTGCAGTCCCACCAGCAATGTACAAGTGTACCCTTTTCCCCACATCCTCGCCAGCACTTGTTGTTGTTTGACTTCATAATGGCTGCCAATCTTACTGGAATGAGATGGTATCTTAGGGTGGTTTTGATTTGCATTTCTCTTACTGCTAGAGATGGTGAGTAAAATCCATCTCTTTGGATGGTTCTTGCCTAAGTCAGTCTTAGCCTTTAAACCACAGAGATTTAATATTTTTCTTTAATTTTGTAGTTTCCCTGTCCTCTTTAGGGCCTTAATGGAGTACAGTTTTTTAAAATAGGAAGTGACTTCATCTTTTTGGTTTTTAAAAATTATGTAATAAAGGGTAAATTATTAATTGTATCTGTTAAATATTAATTTCATCTATATAAAATATTTTTCTCTTCATAGATTTACTGTGACACTTTTATCATATAGTAAGGGTCCATAAACATGTGTGTTCTAATGCTGGATATACTGATTCCTAAACAAATACCATACTAAAATATCTTTAGTAAACATCTCTCTATATTTTTTGGTACCAGGGACTTAACTCAGGGGCACTCAACCACTGAGCCACATCCCCAGCCCCATTTTGTATTTTTATTTAGAGACAGGGTCTCACTGAGTTGCTTAGCACCTTTCTTATGCCGAGATTAGCTTTGAACTGGTGATCCTCTGCCTCAGCCTCCAGAGTTGCTGGGATTACAGGCATGCACCACTGCGCCTGGTAATAGACATGTCTTTTAAAGAAAAAAATCTTAGTCAAATAAGTAGTAAAAGTCCAATAGTTTTATGGATAAAGTTTACAAATAGTCTTCTTATAAATTTAAAATTGACAATACCCAGAATCAAACATTTTTCTTTTAGCTATTTAAAAAGTTTATTGATGTTGATGGACCTTTGTTTTATTTATTTATATGTGGTGCTGAGAATTGAATACAGTGCCTCACACATGCTAGGCAAGTGCTCTACCACTGGGCTATCACCTCTGCTCCCATCTTTTAGCTATTTCTTTTGGTATTTATCTCCTTAATTATAAATGTGCTTGGTAATACTTCTTGCTTTCTTCTTTGCCAGATACTTGTTTCCTTATCTTCTCAGCTCCTTACAAAGTACTTATTATTAGTTCTCCTTTTCCCTTTGGAAAAGAAGAGGACTAAATTGATGCTCAGAGATACAATTAGCAAGAGGAAAATTGGAATCCAGGTTTGTTTAGCTTCAAAGTGATGCTATTTCCACTAAACCAGGAGTTGGCCAACTTTTTCTGTAAATGGATAAATAATAGTATTTTAAGCTTTGTGGAGCATGTGGTTTCTATCACAACAACTCACAAAAGGAGTCATAGATAATATGTAAATGCATGGGTATAGCTGTGTTCCAATAAAACTATTTATAAAAATTTAGAGGCAGTAGTTTGGATTTTGCCTTTGGGTAGTATTTTTTTTTTTAAATTGGAAGACAATTTTTATGAATATATAAGATTATTTTTTCAGGATAAATGAAAGACTTTTATATATTAGAACATAAAATATACATTGATAAGATTTCAGACTCTACATTTCATATAACATTTAAGAAGTTACTAATTGTTCAATATTGTTAAAGAATTTAAGATTTAACAATTATTTTGAAAAACTATTAACTTTTCTTCCCTTTCCATTCACTTTACTATGTTATTTTTATATGCCCTTATAAAAGCATGTAACAACAAATTGACTACACGGCTGGTGTGAGAATATGGATGTTTTGCCAATTCCTTCAGCAAACTATATGATCTCTCTTTGAAAATAGGGGTTTCAAAATGAAGTGTATCACTAAATATACATTATTGGAAAAAAAAGCATTATCAACATATAGATGTGGGTCATATGTGAATGTTAGTTAGCAAATAATAATGATGTTGTTGTGCAGATATATCACTAAATGATTCTCCAAGGAATCAATTATTTGTGATTTGGGTTTTCACTTGGACTCAAGATACTGCAATAGAATAGCCCAGGCTTGCTTACCCAGATTTGTTGTCATACCTTCAGTTCTATTGTCGAAATTTTGTCATTAACACTTTCTTATAGATTAGTAAAGATTACTTATGTATATCCCACAGGAGATTATGTTATGTGTACATGTTTCCTCCTTCCCTTCCTTCCTTCTATCCATCCATCATCCATCCATCCATCCATCCATCTTCTTTTTGTTTCTCTTTCTTCTTGGAATTCCTGTATCCAATACCAGAACAAATGAATTTGATTTAGAAGAGTATGAACAGCAGGTTTTTTTTTTCATGAAGTCCATATTATTTAACATAAAAAACAAAGAATTCCAAATATAATTTGGTTTTTAAAATATTTTAAGTTGCCAATTTCAATTTGTATAAGTGCAGTTCACTAGAAAATTAAATACATTTTCTCTTAGGTGTAATAATGAATAGCATTGTCTGTACCACTCAAGCATAACTTTGGTCTAATTGTATTTAATACAATTAAATATATTTTCTATTCAAGGTTGACAATAGAATCCATGTTACCTTAGTTTGGCAGGAGTGCTGTGGGATTAGGGCTCTGTAGATAAGTGAGGTGCAGAAGGAACCAGACTCATTACTACTTCACAGAAACATTAGGTACTGAAGCCTTTCTTTTCCCTTTTCACCTCTGAAAACTGGTAGCTAGCAGAGATGTCAAACCCTATTTTGGAGATCACGGTTCAGCACAAAAGCTTGAATCTCCTTTACGTATTAAGCATAACCCATTTCATGGTTGTCAATTTGGACTTCTACCCAGGATAATCACTTTGTAATTTTACCTAGCTGCTCTAGATTAAAACTTAAAGAAAGCATAAAGTAAACTTTTTGGCCAGAGAAACTTTGTGTTTCACTATCAGTCTCTTTATTATGATGACTGACATTTTTCTTTTCCTGCCCCTCTCTCCCTCTGGACTCATCATCTCCCTGTCTGCTTTATTTGCTGCGTTTCTCAATTTTCTCTGTTATCCCAGGTCTAATGTAAACATAATACATTTCCACAATACATTCATGTTTCTTTCTTTTTGTATCTATTCTTCTACTTTTTTCCTGTCTCTTTAACTCTCTGCTACCCAGAGTATTGATATTATCATGAGCAATAATAAAGAGTTTTAAAAAATATCTAAGTAGAGGAAACTCTATTACATTTAGGTAGATTATATAGTGTATATGAATATGTGCATGGATTATCTAGGTTGGTAGATTCATCCACTGGCACTAAAGTAGATGTGCATAGTGGATTGATTTCATTAACATCCCCAATTAATGTCTTCACACCTTTATTCTCCAATTAAAAATAATTGCAGTCTTTCCGATTCTGACTCTGAGGTTGCCCAGGTGGCTTGCTTTAGATCATGGGAGGCTAGCCAGTATAATAGAAGCAGAGCCTTGGAAAGTACACCTCTTGTCTTTTTGTATATTGGGGTCACTCAGGTATAGATGTTGCCATGTAGCGAGGATAAGTCAGGTTAGCCTCTGGAAGATGAGAGACCTCAGGGGGCACAGCTAAGTCACTTGAGTTGAGGTAATAATTGATTAGCACCCCAAATTGGCTTCCTACCTAACTGCGGAGTTATGAGTGTGAGCCCTCCAACATCAGCCAAGAATGGCTCAGAATAGCAGAACTATTTAGATGAATAGAAAAGATAAGGAATTGCTTTAGGCCATGAAGTTTTGGTGTAATTTATTACTTAGCAGCAGGTAACTGATGCAAAAATATTACCCATCCTCGTTTCCACCAATTTTGAATGACAAGAAAACATGCCATACATTTGCCCACACACTGACAAGGTCTGGTGTTCTTCATTACTTTTGCAGATCCAGACTTCCATATAGTATCATTTTCTTTCTGTGAAGAGGACTTCCTTTAACATTTTGTTTTGTTGGTGACAAATTGTTGCAGCTTTTGTATGTTTGAAAAAGATCTTCATTTTGACCTTAGTAAAAGAGGTCTCTGTTAACTGACAGCTTTTTCCTTGAGGCTGCCCTTCTGTCTTCAGATCTGCATTATTTTGGATAAGAAGTCTGTCATTCTTATCTCTGCTCTTCTGTTATTTTGTGCCCATTGAGTCTTTTAGTATTTCTTTTAAGATTTTCTCTTTGTCACTATTTTGAGCAATTAGGTTATGCTAAGTTTTGGTATGATTTTCTTCTGAGAGAGAGAGACACACACACACACATACAGAGACAGAAGGAGAAAGAGAGAGAGACAGACAGAGAGAGAGAGAGAGAGAGAGGGAGAGGGAGAGAGAGAGAGAGAGAGAGTGTGTGTGTGTGTGTGTGTGTGTGTGTGTGTGTGTTTTGGTTCATTGAACTTCTCGGATCCATGGTTTTGTAAGTTTCATTAAATTTTCAGAATTTTTGCCTATTATTTCTGAGAATATTTTCTTTTTACTTTTCTTCATTTCATTTTGAATAATTTCTATTGCCATGTCTTCAAGGCTGTTAATGATTCCATATTGTCTAAATGCTATTATTTCCACAAAGTGTTCTTTTTACTTAAGATATTGCATTTTTATCTCTAGAAGACTGATTTTTTTTCATATATGTCTTATTTCTCCTTGGAATGTTCCAATTCTGCTCAACCTTCATGAACATTGGAGTATATTTTTTAATAGCTGCTTGTAGTCATTACCTGCTACACCTCTATAGTTTGGGGTCTGTTTGTATTGACTTATCACCACCCCCATTATGGTTCATGTTTTTTTGCTTTGTTTCTTTTGTTATGTTCCTTGTTTGCCTGGATATTTTTGGCTTGATGCTGAACATTGTAAATTTTACTTTGTTGGATGATGAGTTTTGGTACCGCCTGAAGTATTTTGGGAACTTTGTTATGGAGTGCAATAGTTAGGTTATTTGGGAATAATTTGATTATTTTCTGACTTTGTTTTAAACTGTTAGGCATTTCATCCAGGGTCCATTTGGCCCCAAACTGTGGCAATACTTTTCTGGGGACGCTGGTTGGTACTCTGTTAGTCTTTTCACTCTGACGGGAATGCAAACTACCTTTATCCCTGTGTGAGCTCCCAAAAGGATCTCCTTTGATCCTTCTGATAACTCTTCCTCACACGCAGTTGCTGGTCATTAGTGAGAGAGATACTCAGGAGGGACCCACTGTGGATCTCTGGAGTTCTCTCTCTGTGGAATACTCTCTTTTTTGGTTACTACTACCTCATCTACTTTGAGTTATGAAGCCTGTCTCTTCAACTCAGGAAGTTTGCCACCTTTTATCACTGTCAGGCAGTAAGCCTGGGTAATTGCAGGCTTCATCTCATTTATTTTCCTTTATTTTTTAAATGGTTTGGTGGCCTATCTTGCATATTGTCCAATGTGTGAAACTCTAATTTCATATTTTATCTATCTATCCATCCATTCATCCATCCATCCATCCATCTATCTATCTGTTTGTTTATGTATTTATTTTAGTTTTATAAGGTAAGAAGATAAGTCTATTCCCTTCATGGATGGAAGCAGAAGTTTCTTCAAATTAGATTTTGCTGAGCAAATGCAAATTCATATAACAAAAGCTTGAGTTCTGATACATAGAAGTTTAAGAAGTCAGATAGAAGCATTCAAATCTGACATCCTTTCCTCAATCTCTTCCTCAGCTCTTATTGATTTGGATGGTATAAAGTTTCTCTTTCATTTGCACCCCCCCCCATACAAGCTGATTGAATTAAAATATTGCTCTGGAAAAAATTTCATTCTTCCTCCTATTTGGTATGTAGATTGAAGATTTTTGAAGATTCTTGGGACACCAAGGGACCTTGTTATGTCCTATTGAGAAATTAGAGAACAATAGAAAACTTTCCAAAATGAAGAATGAAGATTGCTTTCCCTTTCAGCAAGATTTTCTCAACTATAATTGCCTCTTCCTCCATTATGAATCTAGGTATAAGAGCAAGTCTTCTCCTGAATTTGGAATAGAGCAAAATTGGTGCCTGGGACTTTAGAAGTTTTCACTCATAAAATCATCTTCTTGAATGCCTTTTTTCTTTCTAAGTTGCTGTTGGTTTAGCAAATTGCTTTAATTCCCAGGATGCAGAATGCCATGAAACCAATAAAATATCTTAATATTTTGACAAATAGTTATGGGTTTTATTTTGTTCCTCATGAATCCTAGGGACAAGAATTGTCATATCATGAAATAAGTCCTGGTTAACTGTACTCTTAATAAAAAAAATATCATACATTCCCAAGCCCAACAATATTGGTTGTAGCATTTTATTCAGTTTAAAAGTCTTTCTCAGCACTGGGGTTGTAGCTCAGTGGTACAGCACTCACCTAGCACATGAGGCACTGGGTTCGAGCCTCAGTACCACATAAAAATAAATAAATAAAATAAAGGTATTGCGTCCATTTACAACTAAAAACAAATAAATAAGCAAAAATCATCCTCTCTTTTCTCTTTTTCTAGACAGGGTAAAAGCAAGTTTTCCAAAAGCAAAAGCAATTTATCTATAAGCAAAAGTTCAGCGGTCAAATATAAGGACTTTGATGTGGTCTTTCTAAAATAAATTGGAAAAAAAATGAAAAAGAAAAAAGGAGAAGGTTTTTCCTGAACTGTAGTTTCCATTTTTCATCTAGAGAGAAGACATCTTTTAGACATTGGTTTAGAGCATGTATCAGGTCTTCAAGTGTGTGTGTATGTGTGTGTGTGTGTGTGTGTGTGTGTGTGTGTGTATCTGTGTGTTCAGGCTGCTCTAAAGGTTTTGGGGTGAGTGTAAGTAATCTGATGGAATTCTCATGCACCTGCATCCCAGACTCGGGCTGCCTTTAGAAGTAGGCTATCTTCCTGACACCTTTCCCAGCCCTTAAACAACTTATTATCTGAGCACCCGATGAAAAGAAGCAACTCTGCCAACAAAGACTTTGGGCTCTAGGCATTGAGAGGCTGCTTTGAGTCCCCTTTCAATCTTGCCATCTTTCAGGGTTTTGTTTGGTCTTTGATACAGCTTTTCAGAGACTTAATAGTCTTTCAATAACCAGTGTAAGAAAAGAAACATTGATTGCATGTGTGCTGGCTAGACCCAAAGGCACCCTGAAACCTTCTGCCTCACTTAGCAGTTTAACCCATCACCTCCTGGTGCAAATAAAACTAACCCCTCTAACCAGTTTCATTCTCTGTTAAAGATAAAGAAGAACTTTGTGGATGGGGTTTTATAGCTCGTTCTGACCATTGCCACTTTTCTCTGTGCACTTGGTTGTTTGGGGAAGGCTGAGAGGATTCAGAGGAACATGCTACCATTTTGATGCTTTATGCACACAGATACTCTGCCCTTCCCTCCAGCCCATCTGGAGGTGATGGCCTTGGTTTCTAACAGCCCTGTCAACATTTTCTTCCCATCAAAATCACCCAAAATACAAACTGACAAATTGAGAGAGGTGAGCTAATTTTTTCCCCTTCTTTTTCTCATTGGGAAATGAAATGATAGCTTCCTGGGACAGATTTTGGCAAAAGTCTTTCTTAGGACTTATCTATTTTACACATTGGGGTTTAATGGTTTGTTGTAATGCATCTGACCAGACAAATCCAGGCAGCGGCTACCTATGTAGAGTTACCATTGTGATAATTGCATGTGGTGTTCTAATATCACCAACCTCTCCTACAAGGAAGAAAGGTCTGTAGTTTATGGTTTCTGCAGAAAACCTGAGATATGTCTTAAAATGAAGAGAAGCTTGAATTGAGACTTGTGCAGAAATGCAAATACTCAGAACACGTGAAGATATTGTGTGGAAAGAACATATACATTTCTTTCAGTTATTGTGCTGCTGAAATTCATATTTCATAAAAAATAAGTTTTGAGGTTCAGTGAGTATAGCAGTGTAAGAGTAATCAACTTCTTCAGAATGCAAATTAATAAGGATACAGAGTATAGAAAAGACTTATTAAAACTCAAGAACATGAAGGAGATTAAAATACAGCCTTAAAACAAGCTAATAATCCTGTTTGAGAAAGTAATCATTGTAGAGAATGGAAGTAAACAATTTGAACTTATGTGGGGGCTTCTCAATGTTCCTGCTAAAAGAGAACCTGATTTGTTTTTCTCCTAGAAAGCTCTTCCAGATCAATTCCTAACTAGCTGCCTTCCCAGGTGTGGATATATGCCTATGAATTTGTAGTGGGGTCAAGAAATGACACATTTCTGCTTGCATACATAAGAACATTTAATTTTCTTGATTTTCTAAAATGAATCAAGTCTTTCTTATGAACCCTATCTCACTGGGCATTATTAGGGTGTAGGTGTTCCTGTGTGTTTAGGGGATTGGACAGCTTTATAATTATCAGGTAGCAATGTGATGGTGGGATTTGAACTCACCCAATTGGTGATAATATTTTAGTCTCTTCCTGTTTCAGTAGCCCCCTTTTGGAGTTCTGACTATGTTGGAGACATAGTCACTTTTTCAGATTTACTCTCCCTTTGCTTTACCTCTCTCCAGGTCAGTTTCTGGCACTTGAAAGGTTCATATTAGTCTGTGCTATTGGAGGAAAAAAAAAGTGGTCTGATCACTGTTAGGCATCCCATGGAGTCTTACTGATTTGGACTATGTGGTGGTTGTGCTTGGTCTCCCGCTGGTACTATTTGATGCTCTGAGAACTTATGCTGGTTCGGGACCATGGAGTCCATGTTTGTGGCAATTTACCCCACTTGCTGCCACTCCATTCACTGTGGAAATTTTCCTTCAGTCTTAAGTTTTTGTTATTTTACCTGCCTATCTAACACCTCAGAGTTCTCTCGATGAGACACCCGACCATTCTATAGCTCCTGCATGTTATGCATAGACTGGGAATCCCGATGGTGATTCCCCAAGTGCATATACCCAGCATAATATAACTTTCTTTGATAAACTACATTTTTCAGCATGTTGGTTATATTGAGACTTATAGAGACAGAGTTGTCTCCCCCGCAGCTAACCTGCAGAATTCTGCCATTTTCTGTCCAGTGCTGAGGATGTCTCACAACTACTGTAATGCCTTTATCCCTCTTTCTTTATATTTCCAGTCTCATGAAGGGAAAGTGAACACCTTTGCCTCTGACCCCACCACCTTCCCCCTCTATCTCTTCCCATATTTCACAGGAGCAATGGAGATTATTTTTCAATTTATTCTCTATTCTACTCTTCCTCTCTGCGTAGGTCCTCAATGAAAGGGGATTTCTGGAGAAGATGCTGGCTTACTGATAAAGAATGTGCAAAAATAATATCTCCCTTACTCATGAAACACATGGCTGAAGAGTTTTAAAAAAATCCAGACTGGGAATTCTTTCTGAAATAAAACAGGGAATAAATAAATCTCTCTCCAATACAGGAATCTTTTCCACAAAAAAAACTGTTAGGTGGTGACTCAGTTTTTCCCTGTTGTACCAACCTACTGCCCTACTGTGTCATGCTGTGTGGCTTGGTCCATTCCAGGACTGGACAGTTCTATTTATTCCATACATTATGTGGCCATAATAGATTGTAAAGGACTCAAGAGCAGGGACCTGAGGGAATTCTTCTGTATATGTTCTGAGGGTCCAGAATATTGCTTTCTATATAGAAAGTGCTCAATGATTGTTTGCCAAGTGATTGAATAAAAACACTGAGGTATGTTCTGCCACTACAGTTCTTGATCCTTAGTTTCAATTTCACCTCTTGATTTTATACCTAGACAGGCCTTCATATACTTGTAGGCAGATACTGTGTTGTTACTTGAGTTTCTTTGGGGCAGAGCAAGTATTGTTATTTCCTTCATGGGTGCTGCACCATCTAGTTCACTTTCATTTGAATTCTTTAAACAGAAAGGCAGAGCATGGGCCTCTGGTCATATGAAATGGTGTGGTCTGTTACCAGCTGGAGTAGCAGGGAGGTTAATAGAGAACAGGAAATGCTATGCATGTATATCAAAGGAAATGACTTGAAAAAAAATAAATTTATTAGTAAATAAAAAAGGGTATGAAATTAATGGTGAGCCTAGAATGTGTATTTGGACATTCATGAAGCATTTGATATAGATGATCATGAGATTTCATATGCAAATCATAATAAAATCTGCTTAGCTAAAAGAATCCAATTGTCTCAGAAAAATCACCTGGTAATGAGAAATAGTAGCGCTTCTGGTTCACTACAGAATTGAGAAACCACTAGGTAGTGTCTGTGGAAGAGTAGAGGAAGTCCCATGCACATGCTTGGGAATGTTTGGAAGGGGGAAGTAAAGAGTGAATAAATTCTCTTTAAAGGTTCAAAGCTGCAATTGTGATCAAAGACTGACACAAAACAGAAAGGATGCTCATAAGACAATCAAAGCAGAAAGCCATAAGTTCAAATGCACAAAATGGCAATTCAATTCTGCCTGAAGGGTTTTATCCCACGTCAGTGTTCAGCACTCCATTCTCTGGCCCCCATGCAGGTATGGGGTATCTGTTTAATAAGGATATTATCCTGAGTGCTAGAGTCTGATTCAGGCTAATCAGAACCTGCAAAGTGGATATGGTCAGACACTTAGCCTTGTCTCAAATCACATACAGAATTTGATCCTGTGCCTATTGTAATCTTAAGACTCCTTCTAAAAAATTAAAATCAATAGTAATAATTAGAAAAAAAATGAGAGTTTTCTTCCCTAGACCTTCCTGTGTTCTTTAGAGTCTCATAAAATCTTTAACTTTGATTTATTTTGGCAATGTGGACCTAAAGCTCTGAATATGTCTTTCAGCTCTTATTTATAATGGGAAGCATTAGAAATAAGAGCTAGTCTCAGCATCAAAAGGCAGTTAGTTTCTTTATGCTTGTTTGTACCTGGATGTACTCTTGTACTTCAAAATTTAACATTTCTTTCCCAGAGGTTCTGGCTTCCATTAACCCGTGTTTTGGAGAACTGTAAATTTGCAAAAACAGTTATATAATTTTAAAGCTGACTAAAAAAATTGAAAAAAAACCTCCAGCATTTAGCTGGTTGAAAGGGTTGTGATTCTCTTGTCTAAGAATTTATTGTTCAAATTCAGACACACTTGAGAGTAAAAGGGATGCTATCATTGGAGCACAAGGACACTTAGACAACAAACATAAGTTGGCATTGTCTTGGGAAAGCTCATTGAATGGATCTTTCTTGGTGCCTTAAGGGTTATATAGGTAGCTGTAGGTCCTTATGTTCTGAGGGACAACAATTTCCTCATTCCCCATTCTTTCATCTCTGTCTTTAAACCAAAATATATCCAGTAAATTATCTCTTTTCCAGTTTTGAGCTCTCAAGTATTTTTTATTTGCCACAGAGCTTAAATTGCAAAAGTAACCCTCGTGTTGTGGTATATTGGAGAACCAGCAAATTTTCATAGGTCAGCTGTTCAATTGAAGAAATATGGTATTATGAAGGAATTTGAAAACTGGACCACCTGGATGAAGAAAATGGAGAGTAGGGTACATCTGGGCAAGTAAGATTTAAGTAGTGCCAGGCCAAGGCTGAGTCACCTATGCATAGAAATAGAAGACAATCTTTTCCTAGTATTTTTGTCTACACAAGAGCTTGATGAGTACAGAAAACTGTTAAATCCAAATCCTAATGCAAAGTCTGAGGAAATCCAACGAAAGAAAGCAGAGACAATAAAAGCTTCTTTCATGTATTTTTAAAACTGGCATTTACATTTTAATCCCTTTGAGTGTATCTTCAACCTTCCTAACCTAAGTACTTTGAAACTCAGAGAGACAAAAGTTGAGAATCATGCATTTGAACTCTAAGGAATTAAACTAGTCAACAAAGTGAGGTCAAAGTCCAAACCCATGTGTGGAGACAGGTCTCACAAAGAGTATGTGACTCATGCCTTTTGACGAGAAGAGAAACAAGCAGAACCTTGGGGGAGGCACGAGTCTACCGGATGTCTTGGAGTTCCGTAGGGGACACAGTGATATTTGCTAATGTGTGAAGCGTATTGAACATTAATTACAGGGCCTGCCGTATGTACTTAGGCTAATGCAGATATTCTCACTGTGCAGAAGAGAACATATGCTGTACAGGAACCCTGGGGAGACAGCCTGGGCCCATGGTCTCTGAAGACACAAAAGGACAGCCAATCTGCTCAGGCAGCTGCTTCTACCACAGGCAGTGTAGACAGGACTTGTGCTATTATTTGGATTTAGAGAAGCCCAGGCATTGATGGAAGAATAATTGAATCTCAAGTTCAGAAGTCCCCCACAGCCGTGTAATGCTTGTAATCTTTTTAGAACATCAACCTTGTGCCCCTGTATTTCCTGGCTTCTCTCCCTTCCTTATAATTAAGCTTATTGAAGAGGTTACTTTCAGTGCCATCATTTCTCATATACCTTTAATCTGGCTTCTCTCTTTTATCTCCATCCATGCTTTGAAAGATCTCTTGGTTAGCCTGCTTACTTTCCTGTTTATATCTGAATTGTTTCCTACCCATTAAGCTCCATGCTGGCAAATTCTGGGTGTCTTTTCATTATGTGCTCCCACCTCTCATAGGGCCTGACTCAGAGTGGGCACAATATATATGTATCACTTGGATGAGTGAATGAATGAATGACCCAAAGCTCAAAGCCGATGGATACTGAGTGGTCCTTAATTCTTTTCATTGAAACATCTTCCTGTGTCCATCACTTTGTCCCCACCTAACGCTTTAATTTTGTCATTTATAGTGTTTGATCCTCTGCTTCGTTGTCTCTGTGTTCTTTTGTTGAGCGATCTGTCCTGGGATAGCTATTGGTAGATGCCTCCACATTGCTTTGTAGAATTTGGAGCTAAGATCTTTAGCTTCCAAATGTTGGATCTATCTATTCAACTACCTGCTGAGCATTTTTACCCAAAGTTGTGGTTCTTCAGCTCACAGTTGGTCATATCCTGTGATGGAGAATTTCTCTGGGTTCTTTAGGCTTCTGCATCTGTCAGTAAATTACATTTCATCTTCCTGTGTGATAGAATCTTCAAACTGGTTTTCCTTACCTCTATCCTGGATAAGCTTAATTCTATCATCATAGTTTTCACATGTCCTAGGTATTGAATAACTATTTAGGATTTCTGAGAAATGACTAAGAAAAAAATTGGAATGTCTTAGAAAACAAAGGTGCTGCAAAATATAGTGCTTTGGTTAAAGGATACCCCCAGGTGGGCTCCTGCTCTGGGTCAAGCAGTGTGTTCCACATAATGATACCAATAATCTTTAATCCTTACAAAAATTCTATGAAATAAATATTACCATCCCCATTTTACAAGTGAAGATTCTAAAGTTCAAAAGATTTAAATATCTTCTCCCAGCTCCTATAGCTTGTCTGGGCCAGTGTTATACTTGGTTCAAGCCAAAGCTCTTCATTTACTCTGTACACATTTACTGGGTCTCACTGTTTTGCGAAATTAATGGGATTGGCATATTTGTTAGCAATATATGTATTTTTTATGAGATCTCTATTCTTTTCTGACTAATATTTGTGTTGCACATTTTTTTTTCCTCTCTGAATCACTTGCTTTTTCTGGCTAATGACTAATAGAACATCCTTAATCACAAGCCAGCAAACTTTTCCACTTCAAGGGCTCCTGGTTCAACCTTGAGGTGGTGAATGGGAAACCTTGAGCAAGAACATGAACTCCTGGTGGTGGGGAGTGAATGTATCTGTTCTGGTATAACCAGTGGGTACTTTCCCCTTATGGTGGGTGGGCAGGAACCTGGGAGAGGATCAAGAGGTAGCGAGCTGAGAGATGACATCTAAGAAGAACACAGTATGGGAAGGATAGAACACGTCCTGAGTTCATGTGAAGACACATCACTGCGCCAGTGTTTTGTACATGGACTAGGCCACTTGCATCTTAGGAGAGGGAATCTTCAGAGACGAGAGGAAGTCAGAAAGGAGAACTTGGGCACTGTGTTTGAGGTGAAAGGTCATGGAAAGGGATCCAGGTGCTTCCAAATTGCTGGTCCTCTGATGCTTCCTTAAAATAGAACATGGCCATTTAGAAAGCAAGGAATTAGAAAAATACCACTGTTAACAGTAGCTAATTATTTTTACTCTCATTGTTGTTGAATGCTTTCTTGTCCAAGACCTTTACATCCATTCCTCTCTGATCCTCACAACTCCTGTGCAGAGTGAGCTACAAAGTGAGCATCTCCCCTTATTTTGAAGTTGAGGAAACGGAGGCTCAGAGACACTAACTTCCTTACCCATGAAGAGCAAGAGAGTGGCAGAGCCATGGAGAACCTCCACCAGGGTGTCCTTCCGGATGCTTTCCTGGGAGTTTTCAATCGCTAGGTTTCTCACATGCTTCCTGAGACGGAAACGATCATTTTCCATGTTCTTTTGCCTTTTCTGGGTTTCTCTGTGGGAAGCTGGGACCCTCAGCAGCGCCGAAGGCTGATGTGTGCCCACTCGTGTCCACACATGCGGAGGTTACCTCGCTCCCCCTGGCTGATTAATAGTGAGGATACATTATCAGAGCTAATAGGACTCAAATGAAGAAAACTGGTCAAGTGAAACCCTGTAAATTGGTTTGTGTGCTTCCTCTGTCTCTTTTAATACCTGATGCTGCGGATTTTCATCCTTGTCCAGCCAGGCTACAAGGGAAAGGATTAGCGTAAATAGCTCCCATGGCAGTGATAAGGGCACAGCCAGCTGCTTCCACGGCCCATTTATTAACATGACAAGAATTCAGATCTCCAACACAGGCATCTTTTCTTTTCTCCACAAACACTTGCTTTGCTTTAGAAAATTGATTGAAAACACATTCCACCCTCTTCCTGTTTTCCTCTTTCCATTTTGTTCTTTTCAGACCATTCCTGTCTCAGTTTTCTCAGGCTGCTATAACAAAGCATCCTAGACTGGGTGGCTTGTAAACAACAGAAATTTCCTCCTCACAGGGTATGGGTAGGCTCCAGAACTGAGTAGTGTTTCTCAAACTCTTAGGATAAAGATGCATTCTCAGCAGTACATGGATTCCTTTTGAGAATTATTTAACTTTATTTTTTTTAATTTAATAATCCATACAGAACATTCATGCATATTCTAGACCACCCATATCACCCTTTCAGGATCTGTTTTATTGTGCTGACATCAAGGAGTGCGTTGTAAAGTTGTCAAGTTATGAAGAGCCTGTGACTATAGAAGGGAGTTTGGGATTATCTTGATCAGGTTAAACAATCAGGTGTCAGTTTAGGAACAGGAGAGTAGAGTCAATCCTTCCCAAATTTTATCATTGCTCTACAGTGAAGGCAGGCATAAAGGGTGTTGAAGAGATAGTAGCTTCAAATTCTATACATCTCTGACATCACTTGTAGGACTTTTAAGACATGAATCCAAATGTGTTGGAAAAAGATAAAAATAGAGTCATGGCAAAGAAATAGTCTCCGGGGAGTGAATGGAGAATAAAAAAAGATACAAATAACAGTAAATTGAAGAAATAATAATAAATGCTTTGAATGATCTTAGCAATACCTTCCAGTGTTTCTGAAACTTGAGGTGGGTAAATCCAAGATCAAGGCAATGGTTAAGAACAGCTTTTTCTTGCTCTGCCCACATGACCAAATCTCTTCTCCTCCTTCTATGGGTTTTAACATATGAAATTTAAAAGAACACAAACATGCAGATGTAGTTGCTATAGTTTGGGTACTGTTTGGTACTCAAAACCCCAAGGCTTTGTGTTCAAATTCAGTCCCCAGTGTGAAATGTAAGAAAGTTGAAACAGTCCTTTTATGATGTTTACACAGGGTACCTTTAGAAAGTGATTAGAATAAGATAAGGACATTAGGGTGGAGCCCTGGGATTGAATCCTGGTCACTTTATAAGTGCTGCAGCAACTTGTGTACATTGATACAGTAGGAGTGGGAGCCCTTTATTGTAGGACAGGAGGGGTATATATACATTACACACAGCTTATCTTAATTAACATAAACTAGATACAGCAGTCAACCAATAAGGAATTTACACACTTAATGGCTCTCTGGCGTTACTTCACAAACCACTCCCTCTGGCAAAATGCCAGGCGCCATCTTGACTTGTTTACAGACCCTAACATATAAGGACAGTGAGAGAGATCAGACAGACACACATGCTCCCTGTCTCTTGCCATGAGTTGCCCTGTACCAACTTGGAACTCTTCCAGAAAGAGGTTTACCACCAGCTGAGGGCCCTAGACATCAGATCTCCACAACCAGGAGCCAAAATAGACTTCCATATAAAGTAGCCTGCCTCAGGTGTTTCATTATAGGAATGAAAAACTGACAGATAGGTTTTTGGTAGAAATCACATATAAAAGGTTGAGGGCAATTCCTTGTACAGAGTAGGTGATGAAGGCCTCAATAAATGAATTTTAGGAATATATAATTTGGTCCATAGTAGACTATCTTGAATTTTGTCTTAATTCACCAATCAACTCAATTGATCAAAATAAATAGTTGTTTGCAAACAAATAGACCCCACCCTGAAATTTTAGAACCAAAGTTTATGGGCAAATACATCTTCCACACAATTGGGTGCCATTAGCAATTAGGGAGACTTTCTGCGGTAAAACCTAGCAGTGCTAATAGAGAGTGTTGAGAGCCAGCACTATGGAATTGGTTAGGAGTCTACTCTTGTGGTTATGGGGAAAGGAACAGTCTCCATAAAAATGTGACTTTTTAGATGGACCTTGTATGGGAGAGGTGCTCATTGTTGTTTGCTTCAAGGATGAAAGCTGTCTTGATGTCTTACTCTAGCTACATAATAGGAGCTGTAGCTAGTAGGCAATGATTCATGCCAATAAGATGCTATTTTAATAAAACTTCCATTTTGAGAGAGATTATGACACAGTGGTTAAGAACATGAGACTGAATTGCTTGAGTTGAAAGCCCAAATACATCCCTAACTAGTGAGTAAATCATTCTCACCTCTCTGGATCTTACTTTGCAGGTATTAGAGTAGGGTAGCACACCTAGATCAGGGGGGTATTGTGAAGATTAAATGGTAATAAATACAAAGCATTTAGAATAGTGCCTGGAATATAATAGCTTCTCAGGTAATGTTAACTGGTGGTAAAATTTTACTAGGACAGACAATTTTAAATATAAGTACAGAATTAAGTATAGAATCATTCACATGTTTTGGTCATCTACCATGAAGATCAAATGTATTAGTGATTATTTCAGTCAGAGGATGTGCCAGGAAGACCAATGCTCCCAAAGCAGTCCTACCCTGATCCTCAGAACCTTTGAATATTTTACATTATATGGCAAAAAAGGCTTTGATATGGGATTATTCTGATTATCTGTGTGGGTCCAATCTATTTACACGAGTCTTTAAAAGTGGAGAAGCTTTTCTGGCTATGAGGAGAAAAAGATGGAGTGATTGAAGATAGGTCACCTTGATTGAGATGTAAGAACCCAATTCACCATTGCTGACTTTGAAGATGGAGGAAGAAAGCTAAGAGCTGAGGAGTGTGAACAGCCTGTGGAAACTGGAAAAGACAAAGAGATGGACTCCATCCTGGAGCCTGAAGAAATTAGTGCAGCCCTGCTAACACCTTGATCCCAATGAGGCCTGTACCAGACTTCTGCCTACAGTAAGGCAATAAGCTGTATTGTCTTGAGCCACGTGATGCTGGGAGCCATCAGCCAAGTAGGTATGACAAATTCCTTGCCAGCTTACTCCCATGCTGTCTAGTGGAAGGACTTCTGAAAGGTGACCTTGCTCAAGGACCAGGGCAGGATCCGTGTTTAGGGTGTTCCCCCTTTAGAATAGGGCAGTTTAGCATAATAGGAGAGTAGGGTGTTTCCCCTTTAGAATAGGGCGGTTTAGTAATAGGAGATTAGGGTGTTCCTCTTTTGGAATAGGGCGTATCCTGCTGCTGAGTTCCTCTTGAGTGCTTAGGGTCAAACAGTATATTTTGGGAGACAGAAGCCCATGCGGAGTGGATTTGGGAGAGAGTGGATTAGGGCAGAGTGGAGATTTGGGAAGAGACCGTGGATTCCCCCAGAACGTGTTTGTAGACGGCCGGTGTGAGTTCGGGAATAAAGAATTGCTGTTTGAATCTACAAGCTGTGTGGAGACTCGTGATTTGTGCCCAGCCGAGAGACTGCGGCAACGTAGTATGGTGTACAGTGATTAAAAAATGAATATGCACTCTAATTCCCCTAATTTATTTAAATATTGGCTTATATGATAGATAACAGAGAAAGAATACTGTAAATAAACCACAACCCCCTCTCAAAAACAGGCAAATGAAAACCATGTGAAACTAGTACTGGGTAAAGTGATTAGAACCCATTACAAGTTCATCCAACTAGGAAGTAGGTTGCAGAACTCTGTTTTGATCCAACAAATGAATAGTAAGTTTGTCATCTCATGTAATGCATAGTGCAAAGAAAAGCTGGCCTTCATATTGTTGGCTCAGTAGTCTATCAATGTCATCCGTGGCCCTGTTTCTCAGTCTCTGATTTGCATTTTGCAGGGAGTCTCATTCCAAGGCTGGCTTCCATGTGGTGGCCAAATGGCTGTGGCAGTTGGAATTCTCATATGCTCACATTACCATAGTCACAGAGAAAGTACTGGCTTCTGGCAGGTCCCTCAAACTTGCCCTCACACCTATTGGTCCATTATTCTGTTCCAGAACCACAGTAAAATATTGCTATGTGCCAATTGGCATATACTGAATTAGCTGAGCCTGTGACTGTAGAAGGGAATATGGGTTTATCTTGATCAGGCTAAACAATCAGATGTCACTTCAGGAACAGGAAAGTGGAGTCAGTCCTTCACAAATTTTATCATTGCTCTACAGTGAAGGCAGGCATAAAGGGTGTTGAAGAGATAGTAGCTTCGAATTCTATACATCTCTGACATCACTAGTAGGACTTTTAAGACATGAATCTGAATGTGTTGGAAAAAGATAAAAATAGAGACATGGCAAAGAAATAGTCTCAGGGAAGTGAATGGAGAATAAGAAAAAAATACAAATAACAGGAAATTGAAGGAATAATAATAAATGCTTTGAATGATCTTAGCAATGCCTTCCCAGTGTTTCTGAAACTTGAGTAAGGAAAAGATCATACCTAAAAGAAAGAGTAAAACTTAGATCATCGAAGAGCCACATTGAAAGTTAGGAAAGCTATGGGCTTTAGACTCTGAAAACCTGCCTACTGGTCATGCATAAAGCGATTAACCCTTCCATGTCTGTTTCTTCAACTGAAAAGAATGATACCAACCTCAGGAGGTAGTTTATGAATACTGAGTGAATTAAAGTATGTACAACCATTGAAACAGTGTCTGACTTATTTTAAGGACTATTCAAGTGTTAGATAAATAAAAATGTTATTTGAATGTACACCACATATAGTAGGTAAAATATCTTATGCTTCTATGTCTTAAATCTTTAAAATTTAAAAAAGTATTCATTAAGTTTAAACTGCAAAACCAGCAAATTCAAGCTATTAACATCAATTTAATGCAGTGGATAATTTTTTTTTTTAAATGAATGAAGCCAATGTTTATAAAAACAGTGCTGACTATTCCAGAGCTGTCCTTCAAGTCTGGTGGCATTTTTTGTTCTATTTAACACGATGAAAGTGCTTCTTTCTTCTACCATTTTTCTTCTCTCTTCTTAGCACTGCATAGACTGTCACAGCCTCATCTGGTCTTCCTCTGGAGCAAGTGCATCACGTGCATGAGGTCTACTTCTGTTCTTTATCTTTATAACTTTACAAAGCACTCCTTGATGTCAGCAGAATAGACAACAGATCCTGAAAGGGTTATATAGATGGTCTAGAATATACATGAATGTTCCTTTTGAATTATTAAATTTTAAAAAATGAAGTTAAACACTTCTCAAGAAGAATTCATGTACTGCTGAGAATGCATCTTTATCCTAGTAGTTAAAGGCTACTACTCAATCCTGTTCTTGCTCTGCAGGTAATTTGTTCCTCTTCTACACAGACCTGTTCATCCCTTCTCTCTGCCATAGACCTTCCCCACTTATTCCCAAGAAGTCTTCATGATGTGACCTATCACGGATAAGAGCATTCTATAGACCCTGACACAGAACCAGATATTCTGTGTATGTATGAGAAAGAGAAAAGGAGGGGTGGGGGTGGGGGTGGCTCTTAATCCACATGAATAGATCAAGGAAAGAACACCTGAAGGCACAGAGGGAATGGCCACCTGCGATCCAGGAGAGCCCTCACCAGGAACCTAGTCAGCTGGCTCCTAGATCTTAGATTTCCCAGCCTCTAGAAATGCAAGAAATAAGTGTCTATAGCTTAAGTCATTCAGTCTATGGTACTTTGTTATGGAAGCCCTAGGTAACTAGCTAACCATTTGGCATTTCAAAAATATTCTGTAGAGAGGGTGTCTCTGTGGGGAAAAATGTCATTGTGAGCATTTTCAGTCTTGTCTTACGCTTTCTATATTCTGATGGCACAGGAAGGATTTGGAATGTGAAACCCCTCGAGGAGCCTCCGGGAGGGAATAGGCTGTTTCTCAGGACTTGTTAGAGTACCTGTCATTTGCTCTGCTCCAGCCTCCTGGTTTTCCTTGCTGTGATTAGAACCCACCAAGAAAGCTCTTGGGTCAGGTCTTCACATTGGCTTTTCCCTTCGCCTAGAGTGTCTACCCCAGAGGTTCTGGTGACTCACCCCTTCATCTCCTCCAGGTTTTAATGCGGCTATCACTCGCAGTAAGGCATTCTTCACTCACTCTGCCCCAAATCACAGCACTCCCCTGCCAACTCCCATTTCTCTTCCAGGGCGTTCACTTTGAATAGCTCTCATCTCTATCTCACAAACGGTAGGCTTTTCTTTCCTGTGCTGTCTATTATCCATTTACTCTCAATAGAATGTATGTTCCAGAAGGATTGGCTTTTCACTGCCAGGTCTGAGTTCCTAGAACAGGATCTGGTGCATGGTGGTATGCTCAAAGTTTCTTGGATGAAGTAATCTGCTGAGTTCCAGGCTCAGTTTTTCCCATGTGGATTGTCTCATTAAAGTCTCATAATAACTCTTTGGAATGGATTTATTTTATTATCATCTCAGTTTTACCAATTGGGAAATGGAGGCTTAGAGAAATTAAGCAGCTTATCTAAACTCCCACTGCACGAGAAAGGCAGAGCTGGCTTGCAAACCCAGGAAGTCCATTTCCAGATCCCTCACCTCCATCCACGCAGTACGCTCCTCCTCAGGTTTATTTTTCTGGGTTATTTGCGGACAAATAACTGGCTTATTCTATTTTATTTAGGGTTACATTGATGCATAAGTGAAACTCCTCTGTTGGGTTATCCAAATAGAAGTTTCTTTTCCTCCTTTGCTAAGAAAGACTGCAGGAGGGTCACTCAGGAGGAGCACAGCTGGTTCAGGAAGGCACCATCATCCTGGGTTCCCTCTGACTCACTGACTTCTGCCAGCCTGAGCACGTTGGGTGTTCTGCCTCTGGGCATTAAGTCCATATGTCAAGAAGAAATAAGGGGGAAAAACCCCCAAAACAGCAAAGGGCAAAACGCACTGACAGACATCTTTAAAAAAATATTCTTAATAGGACAAACATAGCTTTCTTATAAGGCCCAAGAACAGATACCCACACATACTTTTTTTTTTTTTTTTGTCTAGAAATGACTGTGTGCCCATAATTGGGTTTCCTTAACCTACATGTGGAGGGATGTTAGTGAGGTAGAAAGGGAAACTAAATGATGGACAGTTCCTAGCCATGTCCACCACACTCCTGTTATTCAGACCTTTGTATCAGGTGCTCTGTTCTGTCATCACCTGAAAACTCAACTTGTATTGGCATCAACAATTAGGAGACCCCTTAATCTCACACCAGGATGTCCAGAAGCAGGATAGATAACGGGGTGGCTGGTCGAGTGGGTCAAGGATGTCCTTGGGAAGTAGGCTCTTTCATCTCTCCTTGCTGCCATAGCTGCCTCACTCAAGAATTAAGGTGGCTGAAGCAGTTCCAGGGTAAGACCTCCATGTGATCACGTCTGTAGAACAAGGGGACTTTCTTATTTTCAGGAATGAGTCCACCTCTTCTGGAGACCCTTCAATGGACTTCTCATGTCACACTCCCTTTCCTTCATCCATCATACAAAAAATGTATTTTGGTAGGTCTGCCGCTGACCACAGAGAACCACTGTGAACAACTACGGGTGGAGAAGCCACCCCTGATGCTCACGACCAGAAGGGGCTAGGGAAAAAAGTTGGAAAATAATTTCTTATTCTGTTAGGAGGGAAGAGAAGAAAATAGAAGTTGGACAAACAACCATTCATATCTGCTAAAATAATAATCATTTTTCAGAAAGCACTACAATTTGGATCATTCCTTTTCAGCCGAGTTTTGAGCAATGATTTCCTTGAAGATGAGTTTATGACAGATAAATTTCTAAAAGTGCTAAGACACTTAGATCAGTTCAAATCTGAGGTTTGAATTAATTTTGAATTATGTCTCTGATCACTTTTTTTTGTGATAATTCTGCACTTTCTAGCATATTTCATCTGCAGGTAAAAACTGTGGAGCAATAATAGGAATTTGAGGATGCTTCCAAGAGGGGGAAGCCCATTTCTTCATGTCTCCCTGTGCTTGTAATTCAGGACGGTGCCTGTGTTAGTCCTTCTGTAACGCTCTCTTTATGTGACTGAGGTCATTAAAACAATCCATCACCTCAGCCATCAGATTCTCCGAGACAACTCCATATAATCTGAAATATTTTTCAGGGAAATTGATTCTCCAATTTAAACTTCATGGTTGACTGGTTGTGCAGTTTATAAACAAATAGCATGAATAATTTAGTTGAAGATTTACTGTGAGTTACAGATATCATTCTTTCAGTTTTTTTTAAAGTTGTCTAAATATGCTGTTATCAAAGAAATAGGATCTTCAAAATCAGAGAAGGTGCTTTTGCAGTTTTCTGCAAATTTTGTGAAGGAGTTTACTATATTTGGAAGATGTTTATATGACGCCTAGGTTAATTTTAAATGAAATGAAACTAGCACTGCCAAGTGTGTTCTGTGAGCTAAGTTTTGTCCTAGGCTCCCTGGCATTTATGATACAATAAGCCACATCATCTCATTTTACATAGATGAAGAAAATGTGGGCCAGAGAAGTTTAAGGGACTTGACCTAGTATAAAGGTAACAAAACTGAGATTCAAGAGAGTTTGCCATACCTATTTTAATTACCATACTATGAATTGAGCAAGTCTGCTCCTGTTTCTGAGCAGGCTCTCTGCTGTGGTTGCTGAAGCTTTCATATATTTTTCCTTACAGCATGTCTGTTCGTGAACATGCTGATGATTGTGCTGACTATGAGCCAATAAACCTTGTCCTCTTGTTCTGCTGGGCATTTTAAACCAATCATCAAATATCATGAGTTTCCTACTGTGTTCAAGCTCTGGATAATATCAACTAATGTGATATTTTGTTTGACATGATATATTTGCACTGATATGATATGATATAGTGTTGTTGAGTGAACATTTCCTTTTATCTTCTGTACCTCCTAGCCCACCTTGTTGTTGAGTGAGCCCATATAACGTTCTGGACATTGAGTGGTGAGTAGTAACATCACATGTCACTTCCAAATGAAGAATTTAATTGTGGGTGTGTCAGCCTTTGAGAGCTCTTTCTCCCTGGCATGATGGTTGGCCACATTTGAATTAGAATTTGCTCCATCAGTTTGAGTCCCTGTGTGAGAACGGTAGCAAATCTTCCCTGCCTATCTCATAGAGACATGCAGTAAGAGAAAGAAATAAGTCATCATTATGTCCAGCTACTGTGGTGTTGGGGTTGATTATTATGGTAACCAGACACAGCTTGCTATAGAATGATTATATACCAGGTGCAGTAGGTAAACTCATTCTATGCATTTTCTTCACAATAACCACCTGGAGTGGCATGATTAGCTCCATTTTATACTCCAGAAAATAGGCTCAGAGGATTTAAGTAACTTGCCCAAGGTCATCCAGATTGATCATCCAAACCTGAGAGCAGAGCCTGATCTTGGACTCACTAAGCTATGGTAAGTGCAGACCCTTTTTCTTATTTAGCCTAATTAAAGTCATCAAAGACATTTGGTCTTCTTTTCCCTCCTCTAACCTTCATCTGAATCTGCACTATGAACTCTTCTGTGTAAGATGTGCCTTGATGCTGGAAAACAGGGGTGAAAAGTACTTATTGCAGGATTACAAAAATTTGATAAATTAGGCAGAAGTTTATATCAGGCCAAGGTCAAAAAAATGGATCGACCTGGAGGACTTGATGCTAAGTGACATAAGCCAGGCACAAAAAACCAAATACTGCATGATCTGTCTATGTGAATAATTTTTAAATGTCAAACTCAGGAGTAGAGAAGAGAATGGTGGTTACCAAAGTCTAAGGAAGGAGGGTAATGCAAGGGAAAATTTAGTCAAAAGGTACAGAGCTTCAGTTAGATAAGAATGATAAAAATTTTAGTGATCTATTGCACAGCATAGTGACCGTAGTTAATAATAATGTATTTCAAAATTGCTGAAAGAGTAGATATTTAGACATTTTCACAAAAAGAAAGATATGTAGACGAGGTGCTGAATATGTTAGCTTGATTGGACCAGTCCTCAAGATCTAAATATACCAAAACATCATATCATACCCCATAAATATATACGATTATTGTCAACTAAAAGTAAAATTTAAAAAAATTAAATGAAACTAGCATTCACCCGTGTGTTCCATGAGCTGGTTATAATCCTTGACTCTTTGACAAGTTATTTTAAGTCATAAAAAACCTCATTCAATATAGATAAAGAAACTGAGATTCAGAAAGGTTTAAAGAAATCTTATGTAGGATAAAGGTAACAAATGGAGATTCAAACAAAAAAATTGATGTGTATTCACACCACCATGCAGCAAGGTGGTTTCCATGGTCAAAAGAATTCAACAACTAAAGCATCTAGTACTTAGTTGACACTTTTGGAGATTCATGATACATATTAGCATGTGTCAGTCTCTCAAGAGTTCTTCAGCTAATAAATGTGTTTAATTTTGTGTAACCCCGAATTTCTTCTGTGTAACTTACTTGATACTAACACTCCCACTAAACTCTGTCATTAACTTTGATCAGCCTCCAAATAATTGCTAACCAATAAAGGACATACAAGTACATGCTGTATAGGGTAGGAGACTCCTTGTGGTGTTGGCAGATCTGGAGAGTTTCAGAATCTGTGATCTAAATTTTCACCACGGTAGCCCTAGAGCTGACACAGTCCCTGGCTATTTATGAAAGGTGTTCAAGGAATATACATTGATTAATGTAAAGAACACAAAAGCAGCTTCATCTTCCAAGGAAGATCTTTCTTTAAATACTGATCGCTAGCTACATACTAGAAACTTGGAACTAAGAAATAACTGTGTCTTAAAGGAGTTTATATTCTACTGCGGAAGAATTTTGGAAATGAATGTAAAAATACAAAGGATAAATCCATAGGTGACATATGTTGTTGGGAGGGACAAAGGAATCCTAATTTCTGGCAGGCATGAGAGCTCAAAGTACATACAGCAGAGTCCAAAATCTGGGAATCTACAAACTAGATTTCATTTAATACTATGGCTAAATGTTTGGATTTTTTTTTTTACATAATATCACATATTGACATTGTTTCTTTAATATCAGAAAACCTGGAAATGTGGGCTTGCATTTCTCTCTGGAAGCAATGGGCATGCTCACTCTCTTCTGTGGCATAAAACATGCACACCCCATTTTGGGACAGTTTCTACCATGTCCCATTTTCTGGCACCCAAGCCATATCATTTATAGGTATCACCTATCTGTCTCATCTCTTGGCCCCTGTGGCTGGAAAGAAAGAGCTCAGAAGTTCAGGGATCTTGTAAGCCACCTGCTAATTAAAATACCTTTTTCTGCCAGCTGCAGTGGTGCATGCCTGTAATTCCAGAAGCTCAGGAGGCTGAGGTAGGAGGATCAAGAGCTCAAAGCCAGCCTCAGCAACAGCAAGGTGCTGAGCAACTCAGTGAGACCTGTCTCTAAATAAAATATAAAATAGGGCTGGGGATGTGGCTCAGCAGTCGAGTGTCCCCGAGTTCAATCCCCAGTGCCAAACAAACCAACAAAAAGCCTTTCACAAGGTATTAAGTACAGAAACAGAAAATGGAGAAATGAGCACTCTAGCATTCTGAGAGCAGACTGAGGACCCATTCAGGGAGGTCCTTCTGCCCTGCATTTTCCTCCTTTCATTAGCCTCATCTGGAGCACGGAGTCATGATTGTTCAGTTCTATGCAAAGCCTGTGTTTTGGTGAGGCAGGGAGTCTCTTGCGGGAGGAAACTCGAGTTGAATATTTATTCTCATCATGCAGGTCTGTTTAACCTTCTTTCTTCAGGATGGACTTGACGAAATAGACTGGAACCCAAGGTGGCTTAATGGGAGAGCCCTGACCATGTTAGAACAACCAGGTTTGAATCCTGGTGTGGTGATTAAATGGTTGAGTGGTTTTTGTCACTTTGCATTCCTTGGCCTGTTTATTCTTTTATGTAACAAGGAATTTGGACTACAGAGTAGCTAAGCTCCTGCCCCAATTACAAGAATCTGACACCACTTTAGGCATATGGAGAAAACATACTGCTTGAATTCCAGTCCTACCACATATATCCCCCAAATGTCCTCAGGTACATTCCCAAACCCTCTAAGTCTCAACTGTCACAGCTTTCTCAGAAATGGGACAGACAGGTCATAGGGTGGAAGGGGGCATTCAGCGTGAGGTATTTAATCCAGAGCCTGGCATATGCTGTGCACTTAATAAGTGATAATTCATTAGAATTAACAAATTCTTGCTTTCTTAAAATAATTATTTTCCTTTCTATTTTCAATTGTTCTCTGCTTCTTTAATTTTTACGCACATGCTTGCTAGCAAATTGTTATTGTGGAGTCTGTTGCAGGAAACAAAACGTCCTTCCTTTTAGGCACATTGATTTATTACCAGTGAGCATTTAGAATTTAGTGGAGTTAATGGCTGGTCTTAGCAGCAGCAATTCAAACAACTAAAAAGCTTGCTGTTAGGATCCATGCCTTGTCCTGTTCTGTACCTTGCATCCAGCCCTGTCCTTGGTGTGCAGACAATGATCAATAGATGCTACCTGACTAAATCCTTTAGAGTCTTCTGGTGGGTTAATTTTTGTAATATTTATTAAGTACTTAACTGTGTTGAACAATCTATAATAAATATTTGCAATTGGCCCTCCATATTACTGGGTTACACATCAGTGGATTCAACCAACTGCTGATTGAATATATTTGGGAAAAGTAACTGCATCTGTATTAAACATGTACAGGTTAATTTTTTGTCATTATTCCCTAAACAATATAGTATAGCACTATTCAAATGGTATTTACACTGCATTAAGTACTATAAGTATTATATAGATGCTTTAAAGTATGTGAGAGGGTATACGTAGATTATATGCAAATACCACATGATTTCATATAAGGGTCTTGTGTATCTACAGATTTTGGTGTATGCATGGGGTCTTGGAATCAATCCCTCATGTCTACTGAGGGACAAGTGTAAATGTTCTATTTAATTTAATTCTGAACTGTGGTATTATTATTTCTCTTTTTATACATACAAGGAAATTAAGACCTAGAAAAGATAAGGAATCAGCTCAAGATCACACAACAGGTAAAGTGGCAAAGTTAGAATTAGTTCCAGGCTTGTCTTTCCTGAAAACTGGGGTCCTTCAGCCCTGTACTCCATTGTATTGATGCAATATTCTTGACCTCATGGATAGATGAGATGATGGTGATGAGGAATTAAGTCTTGTTCCAATTAGTGGACCGGTAAACCTTTTAGCTAGAGGTTTCAGCCCTATAGTATCCAAAGTCATTCTTTTTATTGTCAATATTACCTATTTAGAATCTACATTCAGGTAGTCCATCAGATGTTGGTAATCTCTTGTGCGTTTGAGCAGTTCCTATGAACTGTCATGGTCATGTTGATGTTCCTAGTTGTATAAGGTGACGGCCATAGTAGGGTGCATTACTTTGAGAGTAGGTTTTCCAGCATGTATTTGAAAGCAGATAGAATCCTGAAGACTCCACAGTCAGTTGAACTGTGTGAGAGAATAATGTCTCTTTTACTCTCTCCTTTCTGCATTCAATAGTCTTCGGATTTTGAATCATTTTGTGACTCATCTAGAGGTTATCAAACATATGGTTCAGAAACCTGAGAAGGAGCCAAGACATCCCTTGGGCTATGATGTAACTGTTTTTATTTTTCATATCCGACTCGGACATGACACAATTTTCCCTCCATTTGCATTATCCAATGCCTCAAAGATTTTCAATATGTCTGACCCGATTAAGGATGCCCATTAGCTTCCGAGATCACTACCCTTTCCCTCTCTTCAACTATATTTAATGAACAAGTATATCTTGTTTGTGTGACATTTAATTTTATACAATGTTAATTTAAGAAATGGATTAGCCCAGTGGATGTATTAATGGCTATGTCTCTTCAATCTATTACCGAGCTGTCAGTTTATCCCTGAGAAAATATAGCTGGGCTAGGATCATTGCTCAATAAGAGTAATTTTGCATTGCCCATGGCTGTGCCCTTGTTTTGTCAAGGCTACATCACAGGCATTCTTTATTTCCTAGAAGTCCACATTGTACTGTTTTGGTGTTGGGTGGATGTGGCTGATTCAGACTAGATCACCCCATTTTCCCCATACCAAGTTTTTAATCATCATTTTCATTGCGTGGCCTTCTCTTGGATAAAGGGCATTTGCTCTTCTTCTTTAATTCCCTGTTTTCTTTCTTGTACCTCACTTTCAGTGGATTGAATAACGACACTCCTTAGCTCATTGTTCATGATCCTCATCATTCCTAGCAAGACCCCTGCTATTTTCTTCACCTTTATCCTTCTTCTCTACCTCCATCCCTTCATTGCATAAATTATCTTGCATTAACTTCAACAACCTCATAATGTAAGTGCTATTATTAATTCCATTTTATGAATGAAGAAACTGAGGCTTGTCTTCAAATAAGTTTGTCGTCGTCGTCGTTGTGATTGCTATAGCAGTCATCCTCATTATATATTTCAGAATTCTTTGTTGTCTTCCAAAACATGCATTGCTGTTTTATGTGCATGCAATTCTATTTATTATTTGTTTAGGGGAGTTATTTTTGTGATGTGAGGATCACTAATAAAATACATTCACCATGATGAGAAATGTAGAAATAAATCAGGTCTTGTGTTTGTGGCCAGTATTCTTTTAAACTGTATAAACCCTATGATGTCAAATATTTACATCTTATTATTTTTAAAAATAGCACTTCTAAGATCTACCCATGTTGCCATATGCACATCTCATCCTTTGCCCCAAACTGCTTCCTTTTCTGATCCCTGAGGAACGCTGTGACTGGCATTCTGCCTCCCTCTGATCATTCAGCTTTCTCCTAGTAGGTGACATCAGAGCCGAATGGTGATGAGATGGTCCCAGAAAAGCCCTGATGTGGTCTATGTAGATCCCTGCTCTTGTGAAAGGAGACATGAAAAACAGAAAAAATTGACTTTTCCCATGATGAGGTGACATCCACACTTGTCATGGAAGCCACAACGGCGACAGCAACAACAAACTTATTGTGAGGACAAGCCTCAGTTTCTTCATTCGTAAAATGGAAATAATAATAGCACTTACATTATGAGGTTGTTGAAGTTAATGAGAGATCATTTATGCAATCTGTTTAGTCCTGTGCCCGACACGTTGATAAATGGTTTGCAATTAATATTCTAATTCCAAGCCCAGTGTTCCACTTACACCACAATGCCCTGCCTCGTACCAAGAAGATTTGCTCTTTTATTAATGCGGACATTATATGGATTATCTGAAAAACACAAGAGAAAACTAGGGGTGGGGACTGAGGCTCTGTATCGTGGATACTTAATTGTGAGCAGACACATTCATGCTTCATGTGCAACAAAGTGTGGAAGCTGAGGGTATGAACACAGCTTATTGTTGTAATCAAATACAACTTGCAACAAAGTTCTTATCTCCCAATCAATATTCATAATTGTTATCATGTTGCATGGTCATTACACAAATGGTAAACGATATTTATACACATCTACTCACTAATATTACTCTTACCAACAGACCATGTTCTAATTTTCCACTTGTTTTTTGCTATTTAGTTTTATTTTTCTAGCATCACTAACAATCCATGGGAGGGGAGGGAGTGCAGAGAGAAGGGGAAACTAAGTTGGGTTCACATGACAAAAGGTACTGAGGGAATTCAATGAGGAGGTAATGAATGGCAGCACTTGTGTTAGGGCACGGAGTCCTGGCAGTGAGAGTGGCTGACAAGTCTGGATTCTCTCTCTTCCTCTCAGTGATAAACGCACAGTGTTTACTCCGGTCATGCCTTACTCGGGTATTTTAGTCAGCTTTCTGTTACCATAACAAACACCTGGGATAATCAATTTATAAAGAAAAAGGGTGTATTTTGGCTTACAGTGTTGGAGCTCTCAGTTTGGCTGGTTGGCACATTGTTTGGGGGCTTGTGAGCTGACTGTACATTACACGTGGTGGAGCAGAGCTGCTCACTCTATGGCTGGAATACAAAAGAGAGGAAGGGGAAGCTGAGGGGTCCTCCTTTCCTATTCAAGGGCACATTTCCCATGACCAAACACCTTTCACATCTGGAAGTTTCTACCACCTCTCTATAGCGTCATGCTGAGGACCAAGCCTATATTTAACCACTTTGGGCCTCTGGGGACACTCAAGATCCAAATTACAACACCAGGACAGCAAGACCTAGAGTCGGAGGTTCAGAAATTGTCTTCTGGGCCTTGCCACAGAAACCCCTAACAACATCCTAAAGGTCACTTTTGCTGAGCCTGATAGCCTTTATCTCTTTGTGTTCACATTCCTCTAACTCAGGGGTTTGTGACCGCAATGTGCAGGTGGACTGTACCCCAGCGCTTGCTCCTATAAGTGGGATTTTATCAGCACACTGCCTTGCCCTCCTGTTTCCCTGGCCCCTGTGGCTGCTTTCATTCTACAACAGCAGAGTGGGGTACAGTACCAGGCGGAGACCTGATAGCAGGCAAAATCTAAAATATTTACTCTCTGGACTGCTCTAACTCAATGTAACCCTTTCCACAGATGAAACCCTTTCCAGCAGCTTGGGAGTGATGGAATGTGCACCCTGGAGTCAGAGCAAAGCCTGCAACTCACTTTAGGTCCCTGTTTCCTCCTCTGTACACAGGGAATACATGTGGTCTGCCTCATAACATTCTCATGAAGAATTTTATAATATGATAACACATGCAAGGTGATTAATGAAGACATCAACACATTTTAGGTATTTATAAAAGTCAAAAGATTAAAAAGTAACCATCAAAAAGTAATGCCTTCTGTCTGTTGGATTGGAAGGGCTTAGACTTCACTTTAAGGTCCAAGGAGTCCCTCCCTCTGTGTCGTGGTCCACTGTCATTTAGCAGAAAAGCACCCCAGTTCTGGGACTCGGGCATCTTGAACATGAAACTTGAAAAGGTTCTACCTTTTCTGCTCATTAGGATAATATATAAAATCACTCTAGGAAATGATCCCTGTGTTGGAAAAGCATGTTGCAATTAATTGTATCAGAATGGTTAGTTGTAGGAGGTGAATTATGCTCAAATATTTTCCAGCCATTTTAAGTGCATGAAGGTACAAATAGTCTTTCTGCCATCTCTCTTGGTGTCTGTTTATACATGCGGGGAGCTGAGGAGGGCACAGGGGTTTCTTCCAATCAACACGGGGTGTCTCCTCTCCTCCTGCATCTGTAGTGCTTAGGTCAGTTCAGACACCCAGGAGTGGCAGCCTTTTATCATGTCCAACTGCCACTCACTCAGGACACCAGGAGGGGTGTGAATAGCTGCTGTGTTTCTGGCAGGGAAGTTAATGGGTGTCCAGGGTTACCCTACAGATGCTGGAAGTCTGACCAGGGAAGCATTTCACACTGATAGAAAACAAGAAATGGAAACTCCAAATTAATAATGCTACCTACCATTGAGTGGCAGTAAGATCACTTTCTGCCACTCATGCCTCCTTTGCCGCTGTATTGAGCCACAAAAGAGCAGGTAGGTCAGCTGAAATGTTGGGATTTAACTACTTCTTTCATGCCACACTTTTATACCTTGATATAACAGGCTTCCACTATTATTATATGATGGATTAGTTTTAACCTACCGTGGTGTGTCCTTTACAGCTTGCTTACCTGCCCTTTACAAGCAAGCCTCTTACCTTTAATGCTGATGCTATTATGGAACAAAATCGTGTGCACATCGATTTATTTATTTATTTATATTTTTTAGCAGTGACTCTTCTAAACATTGGGTTTAGCATTTGTGCCCTTGTTTATATCTCCTTCAGAGCCTGGCACATATCAAGTGCTCAGTAACTATTTGTTGCCCCCAGATGGAGTGATGATAAAACAATAAATGTATCAGATGTAGTTGCTACCTTTATGGACTTTAGGATATAAGCAGGCAAGCTAGACATGGATTCTGTTCTGCATATGATAATCAATGCTGTGAAGATGGTATTTACCGGTAACTGAACTTAGGCTCAGAAGGATTACCATTTCATGCCAGGCATCAGGATCCCAGGTCCATCCTTGTGCTCTTTGTTTGTAAACTTTATTGCACGTCATAGGTAAGTTAATTGCTCCATCACTGTTTCTAGTGAGTGAGCAATTTTAAGAATATGATGATTACACTTTCACATAGGAATCAGCTTGAATTTGACTTACAGGTGCAAATGGTTCTGGTTGCCTAAAGCAATGGATCTATGCATGAGAAAATTTTTTACTAAGAGTGATCAAAGCACAGGGCACAGGGATCCTTGCCTACGTATGCAAGCAGTGTTTCTCAGTGTGCTTTCAGGTCCTCCACTTCGGAGTCAACTCAAATGCTGGATAAAAATGAAGCTTCCTGGGCTCACTCTAGAACTGCTAAATTGCAATTTTTACCCAGCTCTCCAAGTTATATTTATGTACACGGAAGTTTCAAAGTCACTACTTAAGAGGATGTGCTGATCAGAGTAAATTTAGGGTAATAGAAGCCATTATTTAATAAAAGGTATTGAAGGACTTCACTACATTGAATAACCTAGGAAGCAGAGGACAGGAAGGCCATTCTAGGCTTTCAGGAACCCTAAAGGGCAAAAGGTACAGGTAAACTGCTGCCAGTTACCTCAGCTGTCTGTAACCCCTAAATGGTGATCCTCAAGCAAAACCACGTTGGCCACATGCTAGTCTCCAAGACCGCTCACATTTCCTGGCTGAATCTTACTGAAACTCTTCTTGCCAGCGATTCTGAATAGATTTCCAAGTTTTCAAGTGTTCAGCCTCTATAGGGGAAGTTATGGAGAATCCACAATAAGAGCTGGTTATAGTGGTTATTTATACTTAGGGCTTTATTAAATAAAACAAAAAAAATGAGCCTATGAAAAGATCTGCAGTAGGTCCATAAAAGATAATTTATTAAAAAAAGAGGCATCATCATCATCATCATCATCATCTTCATCCTTATAGTTATCATATCAGATAAAGAGCCTGGTGCTGCTTTGTAACCTGCCATCACTTGGCCATTGTGATCTGCCTCATTTGTTTCTGGTCTGGACTCATTTCTTTCCTTTTCTTAGGCTCCTGACTGTGTCTCCACCTTGTCCTCTTACGTTTTCTTCCTCTTTGCTTTGGGCTTTAATGTCAGAACAAATAGACTGTTTTACCCAGAAATATCAGTCTTTGTAATCACTGAAAGTTTTATTTGAATGCCACAGAGACTTCCAACCTCACCAACATAAATTATGCTGATTCTTTCACAGCCTCACTCATTCGGTCTTAACCATCAGAGCACATCAGAAATAGCTGGGGGATTTCAAAAACACAACTTCTCTGACCACACCACCAGTGATTAATTCATCTGATGGTAGGTTCTGCAAGAGTTTTTAATAAGACCTGTGGTGATTTTGATGTATTCCAGTTTGCTGATACCCTGTATAGATATTATATAGGTGTGTATAACAGGATATAAGGGAAATTTTTCTAAATGTTGAATGTGATCATCGTAATCATGTTTCTATAAAACTCCCTGAATTTAGTGGTGAAAATAACAGATATTAAGCTGATAGCAGTTTTCTCTCGCCCCTGAAAACCCCCACTTACTAGTTGGTGTCTCTTTCTTGTTTTTTAATGCCTGCTTGGCCCTCCAGCTGCCACTGTTTCTTGCAATAACATTCCTTCAACAAGTCCTGAGTTCTATACTGAGTGGTTCTATGGCAATGGATGGCAAAGACACCATCCCTACTCTGTACACTAAATGCCCCCCAGGCCCTGCTGCACCCCTTTTCTCTTTCTTCTAGTTGGTTCAGTTGGGATCAACACCTCACTGAAAATGGGACAAGTGCGCCACCTCTCCAGGGAATTTGAAAAGAAAACATAGAGATTGGTGCAGCCAGACAGAATTCAGCCTGCACTTCAATGTCGTTGAGAGTTGTAGCCTAAAAACCTGGCAACTCCCTGAGTTCTGTAGCGGGGAGTCATGAGGAAGTGGTAAATACAGTACTTAGTTAAATGAAAGACATCCTCAATTAGAAGTCTACCACTCAGAAAAACATAATCTGCTACTTTACTCACAGCATAATTCCTTTTTATCATTTAGAATCTTTATTTTATGCTTATCAGAAGTGCTCCTTTACACGACTTTGACCACATTTTTCTCATATTTCATGATTTTATGTTTACCCATTTCTCATAAATAGGAAAATAAAAGTCAAATTGACCACTACAATGTTCTTAAAGCTTAATGCTTAAAGTCACTTTTGGAATCACTTTTTGGGGATGGAGCTTTTCTTTTAAAGAAAGTCTCACCAACCGTAAAGCTGTAATACAAAGAAGAAGAAGAAAGGGAAAAAAAGTCCCTCTAAACCAGGCATGGTGGCACACACCTGTAATCCCAGCATTTTGGGAGGCTGAGGCGGGAGGATCCCAAGTTCCTAGACAGCCTCAGGAACTTAGACTCTAAGCAACTTAGCAAGACCCTGTCTCAAAATTTTACATAAATAAATAAAATTAAAAGGGATGTAGCTCAGTGGTTTAACCTAAATTTCCTCTAATGCAGTGACACGGTTCCTGAGTCTGGGTATTGTGTTTCCCACCTGAGGAAACTCACAGTCCCACCACATTTTGGTCAACTGCATCATATATTACTGGAGATTAGGAAGATTTGGATATGTTAATTGTGGAAAAAGGAAAATTCTAGAATCCATGAAATGTGGCTTGTCTTGGGAAGGAAGCTGAGCTTCAGAGGGAAGGGAGGAGCAGCAGAGAGCTTAGCAGACACAAAGGTGCAGAAGGGTCCAGGGAGGAGGACTGGGGGCTTCCCATTTCTGGCGAAGACTGGTTGAACACCCCCCCCCCAACTCCATTTGTGGTCTCTGGGATGTGGCTGCAACAGCCTTAAGATAAATTTCACTCTTCAGCTTGGCTCACAAGGGCCTTTTCCTCCTACAATTAAAAGTCCATTACTTAGACACCCTGGAGAAGTTTATGCCTAGTGGGGAATGTGAATGGAGGCAATTACCACAGTGCATGGTGTGTGCCTTGAAGGAGACCATGTACGACGTCCCGTGGGAGACCACAGGGTGAGCGTGTTCATGTCCACCTTCCTGTGTGTTTCTGTGCTGGGGACAGGGCTCATTCAAGCATTTCACAAACGATGCTCAATTAACACGCAGAACGGACTCATGGTGTTCCCTGGTAGAATTCTAAACGGGCTGTCAACTAAGGCAGACGCTGGTCGGTCATTACTGTTTGGGGAACTCAGCCCAGGCTCCTTTTTAGTGAGTTCTGGTGGCTTTTCAAGGTCCTGTCCTAGGTTCTCTGACCATACTCAGTCTCTCTGTACTGTTTTTCTTTCCTGCCTGAGCTCCCTGCATTCTGTGATCACTCTTCACTCTACTAGGTGAAGCTGCGTGTTTTCCATTCTCTTGACTTTATTGCTGCCTTTTATTTATTTATTTATTTTTTTATCTACACAGATTAAAACCACCTTTTAAGGCCCAGTTCATTCCCTGCCCTTTCAGGAAGCTTCCCCTGGTCATACCATTTCAACCCACAGCTTTCTTCTCTTAAAAATTCTGGCACTGAAAGCAAACGGAATTGTTCCAGTGTGCCTGGTGCTATTTTTACTGACTAGGTTGTATGTTCTTTTACAGTGGGGCCCATAGCTTGGAATTTTTGTTGTGTAGATAAATACTGAGTTATGTGCTAGACATTAAGCTCAGTGATGTGGTAAAGACGGTTTAATAGCTGAGAGAGAGAGTTACTTTACAAAATAAATAGATATGGTTAAAAAAAATAAAGAAGGTGTTTAGCAAAATAGAGACAAAGCAGTGTGAGGGGTGAGTAGAGGAAGAATCGATTTTTCATTGGGAATATAAGCTTCCCCAACACAGAGTGATCGTATGGAGCCTTAGTTAGGATGTAAGGACAGAGAGTAGGTGGAGGTTAAGATCTCATTGCACCTCATGGTCCATTCATTGATTGGCATATTGTCTGGGGAGGGGATTGGAAAACGTTTTCTGTGGAGTTTGATAGTAAGTATTTTAGACCCTGAGGATGTTATGGTTTATTTCTGAGGTGTCCCCCAAAAGCTCATGTGTGGGACAAGGCAAGAAGGTTCTGAAGTGAAATGAGGGTTATAAGAGTCTTAACCTAACCAGTGCATTAATCCACTTGAATGGATTAACTGGGTGGTAACTGTAGGCAGATAAGGTGTAGCTGGAGGAGCTCGGTCCCTGGGAGCATGCCTTTGGGGTTCGCATTTTGTGCCTGGTGATGGAGCTCTCTCTGCCTCCTGATTGCCAGGTTCTGAGCTGCCTTCCTCCTCCATGTCCTTCCACCTGATGTTCTGCCTCACCTTGGACCTAGAGCAATGGAACAGCCATCTATGGACTGAGACCTCTGAAGCCATGATGAGTTCCCCAATAAACTTCCTTCTTTAAAATTGTTCTTGTCAGGTCTTTGTGTCCCACTGGTGAAAAAGGTGACTGAAACAGAGGACTGTACAGGCCCTACTACCCAGTTCTGCCACTGTGGTATGAAAGCAGCCATAGACAATACGCAAATGAATGGGCATGGCTGTGTCCTCATAAAATTTTATTTACAAAACCAGGCTGTGATCCAGATCAGTCTTGCAGGCCATAGTTTGCTGACCCCTGATTCAGGGTGTTACCTGATTGATTGAATCTGTAGTGTGATGTGATACACAAACTTACACACACGTACATTACGGTTTCAGCCGTCCTCTAAATTAATAGATATGAGAGTAGAAAAAAATTGTTGAAATATTGATAAAAGTCATCTTCAATTCCTGAGACTACAAATATCATTTTTTTGGTCCACATTTTTTTGTTTTTCCAGATATTTTATAAGGACCATGGATCAACTTGACAATGACGCAGACAAAGCAAACCTATTTACAGAGCTGAAGTGCAGACAGCAGGCCTGTTGCCCAGAGCCCAGCACACAGGTGCTCACCTGAGTTTGGTCCTTTGGCATCTTTTATGCAAATGTAAGGAAACTGCTCTCCTTGGGATGCCGGTTTAGCTGCCACAGACAAGCTTACTTTGAAACTGGGCTGCTGCTTCTGCTGCCCTCTGTCATCAGCTCCACAGAACCATTACGGTGTTCAAGAAACATTAAACAAAAAGGCTGCCTAGACTGAAGCAAAATTGATTTTCTGATTCTACCCTTCACCTGCTCTTTGTGGTCTCTAAACAGAGCTCCAGGCTTTTGAAAGCACTCTACGCGACATGCCCGCAAGGCAGAGAGAAGATGGAATAATTGTGGACTTAGCCTTTACCCCAGATCACAGAGATGTCAATGAAATATAACCAAACAACAACAATCTGAGTATATGCGAGCTAGGAAAGAGAAGTTAGGCTTTAAGTTCCGGTGACGGTGCTGCTAAGGCTAAGAGCTCAACTTCCTGGATACCTTCCCGCACTGTAGTTTTGCTGCTTCCTCTGCCTTCAATTTCACACTTAAAGGCAGGCACAGCTATCCCCATTTCCTAGGCAAGAAAAGGAGGCTCAGAGACTTATGGCAGTTGTGCTGATGTCAGGATCTGAACTCAGATCTGCCTGACTCAAAGGTTGCTCTTTTCACTCTGCTCCCTATCAAGCCTGCCCTTTCTCTCAGAACAAGAGACATGTTCCCTGGATTGATTCTTTTGTTTTCTCCCAGCACTAGGGATTGAACCCAGGGCCTCTCCATGCTAGGTAAGTACTCTAACACTGAGCTACAACTCCAGTCTTTTTATTTATTTTTTATTTTTTATCTTGAGACAGGGTCTTACTAAGTTGCCAAGGCTGGTCCCCAGATTGAGATCCTCCTGCCTCAGCTTCACAAGTAGCTGAGATTATAGGCATGCACCCCTGCACACAGCTAGATGACACGGAAACTGGAATCTTAGGGCAGTATTATTTATAATTTCCCAGCACCTGGAAGAGGGTAGGGTAAACTCATAGCTATAGACAGTGTGATTTAACGCTGAGAGATGCCAGATCACATAAGGTTGGGAGGGGGATTTAGAGACATTTGATTGAGTTTAATTGTATGAAGATTATGGGCAAGAGAGAGAGAAATCCTCTAGAAGAAAATGATGGACTGCATCACTTTTTATTTTTTTTTATTTTTTAGACTAAAGGTAATGCCAGTTTTCAGAGTTATCAGTTAGTCCTCGTCATAAGGCAGGAGAATGGCTACAGACAATTTTATTAGTTGAAAAAAACCTTGGGATGGGCTCTGGAGTCAGATTGTCTTGGTTCAAAACCAAAATTGTTTTCAGTTATTATGTTTATCAATATGGGTTTTGTAGAGAGAGAAAGAGAGAGAGAGAGAGAGAGAGAGAGAGAGAGAGAGAGAGAGTGTGTGTGTGTGTGTGTGTGTGTGTGTGTTCTCTATACATATGTTGCTTTCTGTGATTGTAGAGGCAGACAAGTGTAGATTCTGCAGAGAAAGTCAGAAGGTTATAGATCCAGAGAGCAACTGGTATTGCAGCGCATATCTAAAGGAGTTTGGAAGCAGAATTCCTTCTTACTTGGGCATCTTTTTTCTCTTAAAGGCCTTCAACTGATTAGATGAGGTTCATTCAAATTATAAAAGGTAGTCTGCTTAGTCTGCTTCACTCAAAGTCTATTGATTTAAATGTAAATCTTACCTAAAAAATACTTTCAGAGAAACATCAAGACAGGTGATTTACCATATATTTGGGCATCATAGACTCACCATGTTGACATATAAAATTTACCATTATATACTACATGAACATCTCCAAGTAAATTAAATGCCCCATCACTGTCTCCTTATCTGCTGAGTGGGGATAATCATAGTATCTTTAGTTATTGTGAAGCTTAAAGAATTTAATGCCTACACTTTTCATAGTGTTGGCACATGGCAAGCACTCAGTTGAGTTCAGCTAATGTCATTGCAGTGAGAGCAAAAGCTTTTTAAAAATATTTTCTGTGTTAAAAGCATCTCAGAAACATGAAGAATCGTATGCATTACCTCAAAAATGCCCTCTTTCTATTTTGAGGCAATATGGAAAATTACCATTTATTAAATCAGAAATAAACAAGAGCCCAGAAAGGTCAAGGGTGGAGTGGTTGGATCTAGGTTAAATCATGAGTCCAGCAGCAATAGGTCAGGGTTTTCAGCCTCTGTCAGGCACTTCCCATTAGAATGTCACCATTTATCATGTTCCTTTTGCTTACAGATGGAGCTGTTTCCCCCAGAGTGTTTTCCAAGAAATTTACATGCAAATTCCAGTAGTGAAGTGAAGCTCCTTCCACTGAGATCTGAAATGTCAGAGCAGGTGAAATGCTCAGAAGGTCAAACCACTCTCAAAGTTGAGAGCAATTTGGGGCTCCGTGCTTTGATTTTGAGGATTCAAGCTACCTCGCTTGTCGTGATGGGGAAGAATGTGGTGGTGGTTTAAGCCAGTGAGCGTAGCTTCAGATCCTGGCCGTGTGACTTCTTAAATTACAATAATCTTAGGAGAGTTAGCTCACACCTGTGTGCCTGAGTTTCCTCAAGTATAAAAATGGAAATGATATTATAGTACCCATATGATGGCTACTGCTCTAGTTTGGATCTTGAATGACTCCCAAGGCCCATTTGAGAGTTCTGGTTCCCAGGATGGTACCCTTGGGAAGTGTGAAGTCTTTAGGAGGTGGGGCCTAGTGGAAGGCCTTTTAGGTCATTGGGGGTGTTCTCCCAGGGTCATGGGACCCTGGCCCTTCTCTCACTTTCTTTTGCTTCTCGGTCATGAGGTGAGTGGTTTTCTACATCCCGAATTCCTACCGTGATGTGCTGCTTCCTCAAAGGCCCAAAGCAATGGGGTCAGCTGATCATAGACTGGAACCTCCAAAATTGTAAGCAGAAATAAACATTTTCTCTTTGCAAATTGATCACCTTAGGTATTTTGTTATAGTGGTAGAAATCTGATTAACATCAGGTAGCCCAATGATACTGAAGCTATGCCTGTGGCGTAGTTAAGTAAAGAGAGCTTGACTATTATTATAATCTTCATCACTGCCACTACCGCCACCACTACTCAAATAGTATATTCCACATAATATTTATCAAACCTGATTTTTACTCTTCCAGAGTTTATGATGTAAACTGGAATTGATATTAGCAAGACTCTTTCATTGGGAAATAGCAACAATTCAACCCAAACTAATTCAAAACTGGTTTAAGGCAAAAGGGATGTTCTTAGCCTTGCCTGTAACACTGGTATAGATTCATTAAGAAGTCTCTCTGTTCTTTCTTAATTCCATTTTTCTCTGTGTCCCAGCTTTATTTTTTTAACCTGGCTTATTGTTGGAGTAATATGCATGTTCTCTGGAATCTCTGCTTTCGTATGGTGTATTTTCATGGCCAAAGTAGATGAGTGTCTTTTATATTAGTTTTACTTTGAAAAACTCCAGGGAAACACTCTGATTGGCTGGATTCCATGCCTTCACAGAACCTGGAGAGCTGTTGGCCCAACCTGGTAATGTGCAAATCCCTGTAAGCAGAAATAAACCAGGCACCATTTCTACTACAGAATGACAGAAATTATTGAATGTAACACGGCTTTAGAAGTCAAGCCTCCTCAGTTCCTCAAAAGATTAGGCATGGAACCACTGTATGACCCAGCTGTATCCCTTCTTTGTATTTACCCTGAAAAATTAAAGTCATCTTACTATAGTGATACATGCATGCCCATTTTCTATAACAGCACAATTCACAATAGCCAAACTATGGAACCAGCCTAGATGTCCATCAACAGATGAATGAATAAAGAAAATGTGATATACACACACAAACACACATACACACACACACACATACACAGAGACACATAGACACACACACAATAGAGTTTTAGTCAGACATAAAGAAAAATAAAATTATGGCATTTGCAGGAAAATGGAAGGAACTAGAGACCATCATATTAACTGAAATAAGTCAAACTCACAAGGTCAAGGGTTCTATTTTTTCTCATATGCAGAAGCTAGGGAAAAAGATAAACAAATATTGGGGTGGATATCCTAAGAAATCAAAAGGGAGATCAGATGAGGAAAGGGACAATGCAGGGGAGGTAAGGAGGGAGGGGGAAGTGCTGGGGAATGACACTGGAGAAATTATATTATTATATTGTGGCCTTTAGGAATATGGGACAGCTGATTCCATCAATATGTACAACCATGATGCACCAATGAAAAATGTGGGAAAAAATAAGTCTCCTTAGTGCTATCCAAAACTCAGATTTGACAGGATTATTCGTTCCAGTCAGTTGTCTACGTTGTGTAGTGATGTAATTCCTACTTTATTTTCTCTTTCCCCTACTTGCATGCCTATTACATCCATGTGAGGTTGTGTGGAGATTCTCTACTGGGAAAAATGATAGTTTCACAGAGTTTGGGGGGAAGGGTTGTATATGAATAATTTTTAAAAGTCTTCTTTGGGTTCCTGATTCATACTTGGTTGAGAGTTGGGGAGAGGGTTAGGGTGGAGGTGGAGTACCTCATCCATCACCATGTAGGGAATGAGAACCACTATAGAAGTCTCCTAAGGTAATGATTTTAATGCAAACCAACTGGGAAAAGACAAATTAGTTTTAATATAAAGTGTGAATTATGGACTGTATTCTAAGAAATGCTATTTTGCAGTGAAGCATATAATTAAAAAATTAATAACAAGTACAGTTGTTCCAGGTATACCTTCTTAAGAATCAGCACTAACAAAGCTATAAACCTTTATGAAGATTATAAAAGTTGTTTGCAAAGAGTTTAGTTCAGTGATTAGAACACTTCTTTCCTTTAGTAGGTTAAACGTTCCCTCTGAGATCTTGTTTAAACTTGAAATTTGCAGAGACAAAGAATTTTGAAGAAACCAGTGCTGAGTGAAGACTTAAGACCAAGTTGGAAAGGACTTGAGACTTTAGCATTTTTGGAAGTGGGTGAGGAAAGTAGGTTGGGGACCTCATGATTCAGTATTCAAAATTTCACATGTTTTTAGCATAGTACTGTCACCTCATTTAAATCAGGTACCTTCAAATTGAGTCTTTTCAAATCCGGGCCTCCAGACTGATTTTTTTTTTTTTTCTACAGGAGTGGTGGAAGAATATCACTTTGCTGGGATTCAAGAGATCCCCAGATTTAAATACTATTTGGTAAGGATATTCAAGAAACTTTGTTTTCTGAACTGTATGGACCTCTTCTTTCAGAGGTAGGTGGTAATTCTTTAATCATATAATTTGAGAACATTTTCACATATTTTAATATTATATACAATTTTTTTAAAAAAATTTATATACAAAAATTTTATAACTACATAGAAGTTGTAATTGGAGCAAACCATAGTTCATATAGTTCTATATTTGTACAAACACTTAGATTGCTCTTGTTTTTCACAAGTATGACAAACTATGTGGTGTGAACCCTTGTGGCTGCATTTTTGTGCATCTGATTATGTCCTCGGGATACAATGTGACACTTCATAGATATTTGGTACATGTGTGGGAGGGAGTACTTTCATCTGTGTTCTTGGATCCCCTAGGGACAATCATTCTTTTCTGTCAGTTAAAAAAAAATAGATGAGAGTTTGAGAATCATGGCTATGTAAGACACACAAGAAATCATTTCAGAATTATGTATAGTTCCTTTTAAATCATAAACCTTTGTGGATTTTTTTTTGGTGTAAAAACTCTGACATTTTCAGAAAATACATCATGCTATTGAAGTCTAGAAGAGTAACCCCAAAGTCTTCTTGTGTAAAACTCTAATGTATTTTGAAAAATCATAAAGCCTTAGTTAAGGAAGCAAATATAGTGGTCATAATAGTAGAATAGATTGGATCAATGAACAGTTGCTCTGGATCTTAGACTTATTGGCATGGATCAAAGAGGTATGCATCCACTTATTTATCTATCATTGAAGCAATACTTTCAGTTGATCATGTATTATGTGGCAAACACTGTTCTAGGATTTAAAAACTGAATAAAACAGACCTGCTTCACATTTGCATGGAATGTACTATATAATCAGAGAGAAGTTGAGAAATGGCTGATATAAAATAATTCATTGCTCCTGGGTAAGGTTCTAGTAGGAAAAGTTGAGCACCTCTAGCTTGAAAATCCAAGATCTGCAATGCTTCAAACCCTGCACCAAACTGTTAAAAATGTATGAAAATAATTTCAATGTATGTATACAGGGTGTTTTTGAAACATAAGCAAATTTTGCATTTAGACTTGGTTCCCATCCCCATAATATCTCATTATGTATAAGCTATTCTGAAATCCAAAATAATGTGAAACACTTAAGACTCTTGAGCATTTCAGAGGAGGGGTACTGAGGTTGTATGATATTGTCATGATGCAGCCATCATTTATTGAATGCTACCATGAGGCAGACTATGCTAAGTGCTCCAAATCTTGTCTAACCCAACTCTTAAAAGAAAACCTTAAAAAAAAAACTGTGAGCCAGGTACTATTATAATTTACTCTTTTAGAAAGGAAAATAAGATTAGAGAGTTTAAGAGAGTTTTCTGAGGCCCACAATTAAGTTTCTTTGATAGGTTCACTCTGATTGACCTTCAGACATGCCTGAACCACTGTCCTGCACTATCAGCTTCCCAGTTTGTAGGAAAACAACCAGAACGGGTCCAAATGTATGACCTCCACTAGGAGAGAAAGAGAGTTGTCCCTCACAGTTCACACTAATCCATTATACTATGTTATCACTTGAATCCCATGGAATTTTATAGTGCAGACACCTCTATCAAATAAGACAAAAGAAGACCAGATTTTTATTGAATTGATATTTTGGAAAAAGATACATTGCTAGCCATCGAAACAGTGTTAAAAACTAAGAAGAATTATATCTGTTCTACAAATGAGGATACGGAGGCACAGGGGGACAAAGGAAAAGCTTTTCTTTCCTTTCTTTTTCTTTTTTTCCACCTGGTCCCATATAGCAGAGGGTTTAGCCCTAAGTGTGTGTTTCAGCTTTTTTCACTGCTGTGACTAAAGGACCTGACAAGAACAATTTTAGGGGAGGAAAAGTTTATTTGGGAGGTCATGGTTTCAGAGGTCTTAGTCCATAGACAGCCAACTCCATTCCTTGGAGCTCAAGGTGAGGCAGAATATCATGGTGGAAGAGTATGGCAGAGGGAAACAGCTTACATGATGATCAGGCAGCAGAAAGAGGGACTCCACTTGCCAGATACAAAATATATACCCCAAAGCCACGTCCTCAATGCCCATGTCCTCCATCCACACACTACCAGCCTCCAGTCACCACCTAGTTAATCCCATCAAGAGATTAATCCCCAGTTGGGTTAAGGCTCTCATAATCCAATCATTCATCCTCTAATCCTTTTTGCATCCTCTCATGCATGAGCTTTTGGGGGACACCTCACAGCCAAGCCAGTGTGTTTGTCTCCAAACTCATCCATCCTTCCAACATATTAGTGTTGGTAACTCAGAGAATACCTAAAAATTCATGGGTCTTAGAAATAACAACAAGAACAACAACAACAAAAATCTGAAGGACTAAATAGACCACCTGATAGAGTTGCTCTTCTTTATTTTGTCAGATAAGGGCAAATGGATGTGTTTCAACCCTTCATTATCCTCTAGAAGCTTTTAAAAATTCAGTCTGGCTTGTCATATTCATCAAGAAACTGCAAAAATAGGGTTTAGCTCATTTTACTGTTAAGTACACAGCTGGCTCAAATTGAGAGTATTTGTCAACGGGTCATTGTGATTTGAAAGTGGAGAGAGAAGACGCTTTGTGGTACTTAGAAATTTCATTAATTCCTTGGGTAGTGGAATCAGTATGCTTATTAAACATCCCATTGACAGCAAGTTGGATGTGTTGGCTAATGCCTTGGAAACAGGATTGAAATTGAAAATGACCTTAACAATTTGAAGCGGTGGGAAGATAGAAAAAGGGTGAAATTCAATAGCTAGAAAAATTGATGGTGGAAAGAAACATCAATATGCTCCAGTGTTTCATTAAATCTATCAAATGGAAGAATATCAGGGCTGCTGGCCCACGGTGATATCGCTGATGATGATGATGATTATTAAAAGTCACATCCTGAGTTTTCTAGGAGATTACAGTAGAAATCAATGGAGGAATAATTGATTTCCCTGCCTGTGTGAAAGGCAAGGTGATTTAAACGTTGGTATAGATTTGCCTTGAATGGCAACATGCAACCGAGTCATGTTTAACCAAGTCCTACCAGCTATGGTATTTAAGTTGGATTCTCTGTTTCTTCCTTCCCAAAGTGAGTCATAGTTCTAGAAACCAAGTAGTGAGAGAATCTATCTCAAGATTGGACTTATGGAAAACAAAAGGCTGACGGTCCAAACTTGTGAGTGAGTCTCTTTTACTGTGTTGGGAGGTACACAATGAGAGTGTGCAATAATCAAGACACAGATGGTAATTCATGCAGCACAATGATAAGCAATTGTATGCACCAGGCATTTCTGACAGGTTGAGTAGCAATCTGGATCTGTGACTTTCTCTCCTCTGTATCTTTTTCCAACAATTGAGTTATATAGTAATCGTTCTTACTCTGTCTTTCTCTTTCATCACCCCCCCTCCAGTTTCTTTCATATTCATTGACCTAAAAACTTCAGACAAGTTCCTAATCTGCAGATCTAATCTCCCCCTCCCCATTTATAAAATAGATTTACTTGCTTGGATACCTACATATTTCAGAATTCTGAAGGGGAAGTATAAAGGCTCATTCCTATATAAAATTAGAGTGACGTATTAATGTAGCATGAAATGGGATCATCTTGTTCAACTCCTGCCTTCTGAACTCTGGATATATTTTGCTATTTTTCATTTGAGGTAGTACGTGTTTCTTTGCTGTAACTCATTTTGGAGGACATTTCACATTTGAAGGCTAACAGGCACTTATAGCAGCCTGACTGTGTGTGTTCCAAACACAGATGCCTTTGGACAATTGCTCATGGAAAGAGGGGCTGCTGTACTTAAAGGTTTTAAAATAGCACAGTATGACAAGTTGAGTAGAAACTTTAGCATCCTCAAAGTATCCAAGTTTCCTGAAGGGAATGAACTGAAGTCCTTTGACCACTGCTTGGTCATCTGATGTCCAAAGGTACATTTTCTCTGTTTCAAAAGCACACACGACCTGTGTTTGTGTTTAGGAGAAGAGTTTAAAGCATAAATGGTACAGTGAGTGGCACAATCAGAGCTGCGGGGACAGAACATTTGCAAGATGAGTACACCACAGGCTCTTAATCCAGATTCATCAATTGCTATCATTTTCTATTTCCTGGTCCCTCTTATCCTTTCTCCTTTCCTCCCTCCCTCCCTATTTCATCCTCTCTCTCTCTTTCTATACCCGATACACACACATTAGTCTGTTTTCTATCATTGTAACAAATACATGAGATAATCATCTTAGCAAGAAAAGAGGGTTTATTTTGTTTCATACTTTTGGAGGTTTCAGTTCCTGATTGGTTGGCCCTGTTGCTTTTGATCCTGTGGTGAAGCACACATCATGGTAGCCATGCTAGGAAACCCCAATCACCTCATGGTCAAGTCATGGGCAGGGGAGAGAGAGAAAGAAACAGAGAGAGGGAGAGGAAGAGGCGGGGGGAGAGAGAAAGAGGGGAGTGAGGGAGGGAGAAAGGGAGGGAGAGGGATTCCACAATCCCCTTCAAGAGCACACCCCAATGATGTAGGTACTACCTCCTGCTAGATTCCACCTAGACACCATCCCAGACCCCACCTCCTAAGGGCTCCACTACCTCCCAATAGTCTATAGGTTAGAGACCAAGCCTTTAACATGAGGGCCTTAGTGGACATTCAAGATCCAAACTCCAGCAACACATGTACACCACACACACCTCATTGTTTGTATGTGGTGAATCATTTGAGAGTAAGCTGCAGACATCTTGGCATAAATGCTTCCAGAACTATATGCTAAGGACAAAGACATTCTTTTGCATAACTATAATATACCAGTCACATGCAGGAAATTCATCAGTAAAATAAATCTATTTCCAATACATAATCCATATTAAAATTTATCCAATGTCTCAATATTGTCTTCTGTATTTTCCTATGACCTATGATCCAGTCAAGGGTCATGCATTGGATTTTTGTTTTATGCCTCTCTGATTTCAACAGTTCCCTGTTCCCTAATATTTCTTTGTTTTTCGTGTCTATGAGTCTCTTGAAGAGCCAATGCTGGTTGTTGGCAGATATTTTTTTAAAAATGTGAATGTGTCTAACTATTTCCATTTCAGTTAATTGTGCTGGCTGGAACATTTCACAGGTGACATCTCTGCATCTGACATCAGAAGGTCCCTTGGCCCAGTAATTGATAATATTAACTGGGACACTTGGTTAAGGTGATGTCTGCAGATTTCTCCATTGTAAATATTCTTTATTCCAGGAGCATGGGCTTTGAAATCTGGAGTGCCTGACTTTGCATCTTTGCTCTGTCTCTTACTTTCAGTCATTGAGAATTTGTCAAGTTATTCCATAATTTCTTTTAAACTTTTATCTGTAAGATGGGGCTAATCACTCTCCCGAGAAGGGCACCTGTAGGATCAAGTATTAAGACAAGTAGGCACTCTGCGAGTGGCAGTTTTTGTCATTTTGTTAGGAGAGCTCCGTAAATTTTGGAGTTATAGAGATATGAGTTAAAATCTGGCCCCAGTCTTACTAAGTCCCCAAAAGCAAGTTACTTAAGTTTTCTAAAATATTTATCTTTTTTAGTCAACAACCATAATATTCATGATTTTGATGAAAACTTTTAAGAATGTTTTAGATTCTTTTCCCTTCCATTTTTATTTTATCAAAATACACATACTATAAAATTTATCATTTTGACCAATTTTAAACATACATTCCAGTACATTTATGCTGTGTGCATCTATCACCCCCATTCTTCTCCAGAGTTCTTTTCACCTTGAAAAAGAAGATGTACCCACTATGCAATAGCTCTCCATCGCCTCCTCCCCCAGGTCCTTGGCAACCACTCTCCTACTTCCCATCTCTGTGATTCTGAATACTTCAAGGACCTCAGACATCGGAACCATATAGGATTCACCTTTGTGTGACTGGCTTATTTCACTCAGCATAATATCCTCAGGGTTCATTCCCATTGTAGCACGTGTTGGAATTTTCTTCCTTGTTGAGGCTCATATTTTCAGTGTGCACACATGCACGTGTGTGCACACACACACACACACACACACTCATATACACACACACACCACATTTGCTTACATCAGTCTTCCGTCAGTGGATACTTGGGTAGCTTCCATGTTTTAGCTACAAATAAATGCTGACATCAACCTGGGTGTAGAGTTACTTAGGATTTTAAAACTTTGGTTTCTCTTACTGCTATCAGGGAGATCCTAATAGTATCTCTTTCAGAGGTCAGCAAATTTACTGAAAAGGGCCAGAGAGTAAATATATCGGACTTTGCTGGTCATTGGGTCTGTTTTCTTGTCACTGTTCTTCTCTACTGTTGTGTGTGAAATGACCATGGATGACCTGTAAACACTGGGTGAGGTTGTGTTCCAATAAAACTTTATTTATGGGCCCTGGAATTTGATTTCTTGATTTTCATTTGTCATGAAATGTGATTCTCTTGTTTTTTCTCACATTTGTTTAAAAATATAAAAACTATTCTTAGCTCATGGGCTGTATAAGAATAGGTGTGTTTATCATACATTTTAAGCTGCAAAGAGTGTTGGTAACCTGGATAGACTTTGATCACATTTAAAAAAAAAATGTTATTTATTTATTTTTTGTGGTGCTTGAAATCAAAGCCAGGACCTTGTGCATGCAGGTGCTCTACTACTGAGCTACATTCCCAACCCTGAATAGATTGTTTTTTAAAGCTAGGAGTCTTCTGTGCATATGGATCTTGTTTTTTCTTATGGCTTAAAAATGTTTAAAAACATACTGGGCCTAGCTGAGGACTTTGGAGGGTAAAGACATCATGATCCTGTGAAAGCAAAAATGTCAAAGATGCAGGTATGACTTGGGATATGCCTTTGAGGGAGAAGAAACCACAGTGGCTTCCACTAGAGAGAACATAACTTAAAGATGGTCCAATATCAGTAACTCTTCTTTGTATGATGTGCCTCTAGACTGGAAGTTAGGGTTCTCAGCTATTTCTTTAGCTATGGAAGTCCATCCCCGCATGGTCATCTGTCAGATGTGCCTGGGGCATCTTATTTAATCAAGCTGTGGAATTTCAGGTTTTCTGTTTCTCTCTGCTTTAATAATCCATTATTTAGGTTGATCCAAATCAACTCCCTTATTTTTACCTTGAGCTTTTTTCTCATAAAATGGCAAAAAAATATTGTTTGTCCTCTTTCAGGATCAAATAGAAGGCTGGATAATAATCTGCACAGTACCAGTGAATAGTAATGTATATTGCCATTTATATCATTTACTCATGAAATAAATAATTATTGCACACAGTATAGGTACTGGCCACCCCTCTGGAGTCAAGAAATAGAGCCGTGAGCACAGACAGTTCTCTAAACTCAGCTAAGTTGCTGCTCATTCATTTAACAAATATTAAATAATTTAATACTAGGTTTCAGTTCACAAATGGAACTTCAAAATAGGCTTGGAAGAGGATATGATATACTCAATTTCACTGGATTTTTTTTTCCATCAAGACAAGAAAAGGAATTTTATAGCCAAAGCAGAGATTTCTTTCAAATCTTTCGTTTTTGTTATTTTTGCGCTCTCTTGTCCTTTACAAGCACCTCTGCTGTGTCTGTCCTGCAGAGAGAGAGCCAGTCTAGGTCTATCTGTAACCATTTCCCTGCATTCCCCTTGGACTTTATGCAGAGATATAAATCTCAGATAATGTGTCCGGGTTAGCAGAGTTACTTAAAAGAGTGGACGGTCCGTGTGGCACATTTATTAACATCATATATAACAGGGCTGTAACTGTACAGTAACTTCCTATTTAGTCAAAAAGGTGGGGGAAGAGGTGCTGCCAAGGTTTATGAAGCTGGCTCTGGACTGGCGAGGTGAGTTATGCACCCAAATAGCTCTTGTGTATCATAAGCTGGAAGCTAATAAACCATCTTTAAGCTGTACGCTGTCTCGCCATTAGAAGAAATGGATCTATTATTTCCTGTCTTTGGAATGGCATGATAATGACTCTATGAAAAGGAAACAAACAAACAAACAAACAAAACAAAACCCAAAAAAGCCCCAAGCAGCTTCCTGGCTGCTTCTGAACAAAAGGTTCCTTTCCATGTGGGACATGAGGCAGGTCATTTAGCAAAATTCTTTTTAGGTTGGGTAGGAGTTGGTGAGATGGCGGTGCTAAGGTGGCTATAGATCATAAATTGTCACTTCCGTTTTCAATGGTAAGAGCCCTTGTCTCTCTAGCTTAGTTAATTGAAGTCGTGGGCTTAATGGGGCTATTAAGCGCTCATTATAGCACAGTCCACCCTGCAGTGACCTGTTTACACAACTGCCTTCCTCCCTGCACTGTGACAACTTTGAAGGTATGCACCAGTCTTATTCAACTTTGTGCTCCTGCTCATGTTTACAAAACCTTAATATGTTTTTTAAAAAATAACCACCACCACCACCAACAAAAAACTTTGCAACTTATCCTAGATGTGCTTTTAATTTTCTCTCCCCTATCCCCAGTGGTTGCAGGGGAAACAAAAAGATGAATCTATATGAATTATCTCCAACTAAATTTGTATTTACCAGCAAAAATTTTACAAAAAGAGTGAGAGTCCCTGGAAGGCACCAAGAAAGTGGGGAGCTGATCATTGTTCCTGTACCAGTAAGTGGTAGTTTAGTTAAAAAAAAAAAAAATCCCTAGAAAGGTGACTTATACATTCCATTAGTAAAGGAAATTCACAGGGTCCCTGGACCAAGCTCCTGGATTCTTAGACCCAACCATCAGATTTCTTCTTTCTTTCCAGGACATGGGGTTTAGATAAGCATTCATATACTGTACTCATTTGTACCGGGGAAAATCATGTCATGATGCATGAGGCAGCAGAAGATTCCATACAATGAAATAAGGAGGACTTGTTCACATCAAGGTTGAATTTTTTGTACTATAAAAACATTTCCAAGAAGTTTCCTTGAAATAATTCCCAAAGCATAGTTACAATATGGCTTGATTTAACACAGTTAAATTACATATAATTATCCCAACTAATCAAGAAACACTTATTATGTTCCATAGTGTAATCCCCAAATAATTTACAACCATTTTCTCAAATAACAAAGGAATAATATTATAACGCAGACTCTATTCCACCAAATCAATGTCCAGTGGCTTCTAGCTGAAGAATGAATCTTCATCGTCTGGGAGCTCGGAATCGCTCCATGAATGCTGCTTTCTTTGCCTTTTTTCACTCAAGTCTGGGCACATGTGTAAGATCATCTATATGGTTGGATCCTGTCGTGTGCCAGGAGTGATAAAATATCACTGGAGCTTCTGTTGAGGTATGCTAATGCAGAGAGACATTTTTGGAATGATTTCTCAAGTACTAGAAGAAAGTCAGTGAAGAAGAAAAGCAAGGATAGGGAGCACCAGCCAGGGAGGGAGCCCGTTTCCATCATTATCTCGGGGAGTTGTTGAGATTGCATTTCGAGGTTAGAGACTTTGCTAGGGAGTAAGACATTTAGTGATTTTATTCAGAATGCCTTTCTGCTGAAACTTTCTTTTCACATGACACTCAGGATACCCTGCTCTTTTCTTTTCCCTTTGTAAATTGGTTAACAAGTGCTCAGCAGCTGGTATTTTCTAGAACCGTGGCAAAGGCGAGCAGTGAGGTTCTCGTGTTCAGGCATCATGGCCGAGTTTTCTACACTCGGACTGCAGAGGGAGACTTCCGGAATGCTAACAGAGTCATTCAGTCTTATTTGAAAAATCCCTTAAAGGAAAGAGTGAAGATATTTCTTTCTGGTTGGGAATATTATAGAATGATTCATGTCTAGAGAAGGAACTAATGCTAGATAAGTCCCAAACTCCTTCAATCTAGGACAAACATTTGGATGGTTGCCCCCCCGCCCCTTAACTGTCAAATGCAGCCAGAGCTGATTCTTCAGCAGGTTGGGAGGTGGCTGTGTTTTTCCTAATCAGAGTAGTCAAAGGTCAATAGTAATATCAGATATGAAAGAAGTGAGGTAGCCCGGAGTGGTGTGGGGATCTTCTTCTGAGGCCAGGGAAAGGATGCAAACTGGTAAATTCTGTGAGAAGCGATGGGGTGGGATGTGACACCTGCATTCTTGCAGCACACCAGGTCACTAGCTGTGCTCATTGAGTAATAACTAGAAGGACAGCGCCATGGCTGTCAGCTTTCTGGCTTTGATGATGACTTCTACGTCCAAGTTTAGAATAAGAGCACAGGTATTACCCACAGTCAAGGAACTGTGTAGATATGGGCAAAGCAGCATGTTGTCAGGCTACTGTGGGTTGAAAACCAAAGGGACTTTTCCATTAACCTGTACAGTATAAGAACTTCCAGATTCTTATATGTTACTAGGAAGGTACAGGACTCCCCCAATCCTTCTTTCCTGACCAACTGAAATTACATTTTCCTCTAACTAAGAATATTTAATTTAAGATAAATAAGCAAATAGAAAATTTCTTACCCTCATATTATGAATCAAATTCATGTCTACTATTCAATGGAAAGCCAAAATGATGGGTATCAATAGATTATTTGATTTTTTGCATTATTCATAATTAGCAATTCATAAAAAAAACCAATGAGCACAATCCCTTCATAAAATTAAGATTAAAATATTACTTTATAAAGTTGTAAGAATTCAAAGAAATTAGAAATGCCATAAAAGTGATTAAGGCAATGCCAACACATAAAAGATACTCGATAAACTGAAGTTATTCAACACACTTATGCATATTTATTTTATTGTATTTTTTTAATTTAGGAACTGATACATAAAGTATGGAAGAAAACCTTACAACAAATTGTGCCCTACAGCTTATTTTGCATACTAAATTAATTGTCGATATGAAAATCTGATGAACAAAGTAATGTGAATTTTCTTCTTTAGCTGAATAATTCAGATGCCTTCTCTTTACCAGCTGCCTGCCTTTTCTCTTAGTTAGGGCTTCGTGTTTTATTTGTGGGGAAATAAGATCTTGGCTTTTGTTTTTTAATGGTCTTCATGAATATGCCATGAGTACTGTAATAGTGCCTTACAAAAACACTCAGTCTTTTCCTTAGTCTGAAGCTCTGAAGTCTGTATAGGCTGAGTTGACCAAACTTGGATTTGGGTTTTTCCAAGATTAGAAATTAATATTCTGATCCTGTTTCTTCTACAAAGAATGATTGGATGTAAACTACTCAGAGTAGATGATTGGATATGGTATCACCTCCTTCCAGAAATATCTGCAGGTTGGGATTCTACTCTGCTGGACTCCCTGTTTCTGTAGCATGGTTTGTGCATATCAGAAGACTGGCATGATTTAAAATCTGTGTGAGAGAGACTGCAATTGCAAGTGGCAGAATGCAGTAAAACAGTTTTTAAAGTACAAATTTGAGTCAAGAATTTTATTTGAGTAGGAGAAATCTTGTTGCCTGCTCAAAGAAGTCATCCAAATTGATAAAAATCTTCAAATATTCACTTTTTAGTAAACTGGTTTGGAACTTATGAAAACATTCAGGTAGAAAGAGATTCAAGTGACACAGATAAAATGAAAGTTATTTTGAAAATCATCAGGATCTACTGTCCCAAGACATTTACTTGAACCATTTTGTTACATACTTTTAGGATATTCTATTTATCTATGTGTATGTTATGTGCGTGTGTATGTGCCTGTAAGGAATGTATATATAATTTTATTTTGTGAAATTTCTCCCTGCAAAGGTAATTTCACTTAATACACTTAATATGCATGTGTCCTTTAATTATGCCTCTATTGGTGGATATTTAGATTCAAATATTTTCTATTATAGGCAGGGAGAGGCAGCTTGGTATAGTTAAAAACAGAGCCAGTTTCATTGGGCTGAGGTACTTTGGACTTTTCCTGATTTCTTGATGTGAAAAGTGAGCCATACTTGCATTCAGTAAGTTAACAGATGGGAAGTGCTTAGAACCTCAGCAGCCACAGGTTTCATGTAAGTAGATGCTGCGATGGCCGTCCCAGCTTGCTCTTTGTGCTGCGTAGAGTGGTTCATCTCCTTCCCTCTTTCTTTTCTTTCTGGTTAGATACCAACAAGGGGGACACTTGTGTCCAAGTATATATTTATTTAATTTTTTATAGTTGTTGCCCCAAAGTACCCCCTCGCAAAGAAAATGTTGAGCCACTTTCTATTACTACCAGCCGAGTATGAAAACAAATGTCTCCTTATGGCTTCTTCAACACTTGCAGCCACCAGCCTTTATAATTTTGACCAATCTTCCTTTGGTAAAAATTCTCTCCCATTATAGAATTAATGTATATGTCCCTCGGTTCTGGTGGGGTTGTATGTCTTTTATAATTTTCATTTCCTCTTCTTTGAGTGACTTGTGTGTAGAATTTGCACATTTTGTTCCTCATGGTATGTTTGGTGTGCTTGTCTTTTACTTACTGATTTTTGAAGTTACTTATATATTCTGGATGTTAATCTTTGGTTTTTCAGTAAACACTATTTGTAAGTTACTTTGTTTTACTTACAATTTAGTTTATAGTCTTTTGCAGTTAGACATTTTAAATATTGAGAGAGTCAAGCTTATTAATGGCTCCTTTCTGGCCTTCAGTTTTTATCTCTTATTTATAGTAGCATTGCTTACCCCAGGGTTTTGTGGATGAGAGAGAGAGGGGGAGAGAGAGAAACAGGAGTGGGGGTGGGGGGGGGAGAGAGAGAGAGAGAGAGAGATGCACATGTACACACACACACACACACACACACAACTAAATAAATGCATCTATATGAATTTTTTTGTATTTAACTCTATTGCTTTTATATTTAATTTCAGGGATCACTAAACAGACTTTGCTATGGTGTTACTTGATATGACCACAAATACTTTAAAATGAAATTTAACAATGGAAGTGGGCATTTACCATGCCCTTTAAGCACTACTGTAGTTGGGTAGTTAAAAAAGAGAGCTAGTTTCATTGGGCTGAGTTACTTTGGACTTTTCTCCCAAATGCCCATGTGTTCCCCAAAGTCTTGGTTCCCAGGGTGATGCTCTTGAGTGATAGTGGAGCCTGTAGGTGGTGGCACATATTGGGAGGTCTTCAGATTATTGAGGGTATGACCTTAGAGGACTGCAGTCCCTCCCTCTTTCCTTGTCCTTCCTGGCCATGATGTCAGTAGTTTTGTTACTCCATGCACTGCCGCCATGATGTGCTGCCTCTCAACAGGCCCAAAGCAATGTGACCGGCTGCTCATGGATTAGAACCTGCAAGACTGTGAGCCCAAATAAGCCTTTTTTCTTTATAAGTTGATCATCTAAGGCATTTTGTCAGTAATGAAAGCTGACAAACACAGCTTTTTAACTCCTACTTTATTTTTAAACTAGGTCAGTGCCACAGATCTAAATTAATTATCTGCTCCTTGCGGACATTTGAGTTTGAACTTAAAAAAAAAATTAGCTTTTAATTTATCTTCAATATATTTGGTTTAAAAAAGATAACCCATTTCCCCAACTCTATTCATATAACTTAATGTACTTAATATCTTTTAATATTAAGAAATTAAAGTTTACACATTCTTTGCTCTATTCAGACTTTTTTTTGTTTTGATGTTAGCACCTGTTGAAAAACTGAAATAATCTATATGTATCTTAAAACCTTTCACCTTTCAGAATTTCAGGAATATGGAGATACAGTAGATTAGTTACAGTGAGATTATCTAGAGGTAAATACTGTCAAACTATAAAAATGTTAGAATTAGGCATGTTTTAGAGACAATATACAGAAAGTTCAACCCCTACAATTTGAGATTTTACTGAGAAAATTTGACCTAGTCAAAGATAACATTAGACCTCAACTCTTCTGATTTCCAATCTGCTGGGTTTCTCTCCAAGGCCCTCAGTTTGGGTTGGTTGACATTGTTAAGTAGTGCTTGTATGACTCTTGAACACTTATAGAAATTTGTGTATTCCAACTCTAGAGAAAGAAAGAATAAATTTGGAAATGATTTGTGGAAATATGGGAAAAGATGGTAAAAGATACAATCTGTTTTCTTAAATGATTAAAACTTCTGTGATTTCCAAAGAAAAGTTAGTCATACATTGAAAGAGTTGTGAGTATATACTAGTATATACTGGCAGGAGCCCAGAGAGTGCTCCTGGTATTATATTTTCAGAGTTCTTGACTAAAGAAGATAGAATGTGAGATAGAATAAAATGAGACAGAATTTAATGACTCAGGGCTTGCTTTCAGGATATGGACTTTGACAACTGGGCAGAAACCTTAGGGAATGAGCCAATTCACTATGAGAGTGATACCAAGAAGCCTGGCTAAACAGCGATGGGTGAGGATGGCTACTGGACAGTGAGGTGTTTGAATTGTTCTGGAAAGGGGGAGAGAAAGAAAGAGGCTGAGGGAACTCATACATAATGTGATAACTTGTATATTGTAAACTGATACGTAATGTGCTATTTCTGAAAAAAGAGCAGAAGATTATGGTCCATGAAAGGGCTGAGGCACCACCATTCACCAAGACCATCAATAGTGTGCTTATGTGAAGGACACCAGACTCATTAAGAAGTTTAATGGTAGCTCTCTTCTGCAGGCTGATGAGGTAGAGGTTATAGTGTGCTTAATATGTACAATCAAAAAATGTAAAACTGGAGTTGAAGAGAGTTGAGGTCCCCAATAAAAAGAGACAGTCCCTTGCTCAGTCTCAGACCCAAGTCAGTTTTTTATATATGGAAACATTGGTCCCTGGGGTGGCCAGCTCCTTAGGAAGAAGTACCTGAAACATTCTCCAGGTCTATACTATTGTAATTCCTAAAGTATTTTCCAAAAGGAACATAGAGCTCTTACTCAAGTGACTATTCACAGAGGAAAGGAGAATAATCACACATTTCTAGAGATGGGGCACAGGTGTACATTGACATTGATACCTAAACCTGAAAGCATCATTAGTTGGGGATTATAAATAGAGGCCACAATGGGGTCCTGGCCAGTGTCTGGCTCATATGGCTCCACTGTGTCTATAGACAAACCCTATGGTCATTTTCCATTTCTCTTGTGACCACGTATTATTGAAAGTGATGAAGGTGGCAATTGAAACAACCTTTATTACAAGCTTATGAGATGAGAGCTATTATAGTGGGAAAGGCCAAGTATAAACCTATGAACTCCCCACCTGCGGTCTAGATAGTCAACAAAAAGTTAGGCAGAACCATGTTTCATTCTTAGGAGTCAGCAGAGATGATTGCCCCCTTTAAAGACCTAAAGAATTCAAGTGTGGTAATTCCTATAATATCTTGGTTTAATTCTTTGGTTGGTCTCCAAAGAGGATGGATGACTATAGTGTAGACCAGGGTAGACTTAACTAAGCTACAGTCTTGATCAAAGCTACCATGTAGGGCATATATCATTATTAGAACATATTAATAATGCCTCATTTAGTTGGTTTATGGCTATTTGATATTTTTTTATATATGTGGTATCCCCACAAAATTCATGTATGGGACAATGCCGAAAGGTTTAAAAGTGAAATGATAGGGTTATGAGAGCCTTAAACTTATCAGTGAATTAATCCCCTGATAGGGATTAATGCTTTATGTTTCCTATACAAGGAGGTACCCACTAAACACTATTGGTTCTGAAAGGAACACATCCAACACAACAACTCCTTGTAGTGCATGACATGGAATCTTTCAATATTTGAGTGTATCTCCTCAGCAGATTGGGACTGCAGTATAAGCAACCATGCTGCTTGGGCATATGATCCAACAAGCCATTATGGTCTCAGAGAGGTGTGGTGGTAAGAAATGATTCAGTGGCTTTGTGGCAAGCCCTTATGGGAGAAACATAATGTAGGCAATCCCTTAAGAGACACAAGCAAGGTGATTTCATTCTCAAGAAAGAATTATTTGCCTTTTGAGGAATGGCTTGCTGACAGAGAGCTCAGTAACACTTGGCCATGGGGCATTTGATGGCCAAATGTCTGGAACTGATTGGACCTGCCAGGTGATAATTCAGAGGGCCTAGCTGCCATCACTCCTAAGATTGAAATGGTGAATTCAGAATTGTACCTCAGCAGGACCAAAGGACATGAGTAATTTATACCAGCACCCTGATTCTTTACTCTTGTTTACACAGAGGGGAGCTCATAAGACCAGTCAAAATCCATTGAGTTTGCTGTAGTGATAGAATGATAATTGGTATTTGGGTACAAGACAAAAATATATGGCAGCTACATTAAAGCCACATTCAAGGACAAGAACTTGATGACAATCCCCATGTAGATCTCTGGCTCCCTATTTTTCAACTTCCTGAGTCTGGAACTATTTCCCCACAGTTTATAGGTGTTTAATGTGACACAACTCCTGGATTCCTTCTTCTTCATCTTAGTGAAAAGCTCACACTCTGTTTTTATCCCTTACATCCTGGAATGAAAGGTTCTGAAATGGCCTCCAGACAAATTGGTAGGCTATGGACTCACATCCTGTGTTTCCTTTATCTCAATAATTAGAATACTGCTCTACCTGTTGTTAGATTCCTGAAGGAATTTGCCTCATAGAGATTCTCCAGTTAGTTAACTGTTATGGTGGAATGACCAGTGTTAGGTTTGGATGTGAGGTGTCCCCCAAAAGCTCATGTGTGAGACAATGCAAGAAGGTTCAGAGGAGAAATGATTGGGTAATCTCCTGATAGGCATTAACTGAGTGGTGATTGAAGTGGTAGAGTGTGGTTGGATGAGGTGGGAATTAGGGCATGGCTTTGGGGTATATATTTTTATCTGGGGAGTGGAGTCTTTTTCTCTGCTTCCTAATCATCATGTAAGCCACATCCCTCTGCCATGCTCTTTCACCATAATGTTCTGCCTCACCTTGAGCCTTGAGGAACAGAGCCAGCCTTCTACAGACTCTTATGAAACCTCTGAAACTGTGAGCCCCCAAATAAACATTTTCCACCTCTATAATTGTTCTGGTCTGTCTTTTAATCACAGCAGGGACGAAGCTAACTGAAACAACTGGTCTCATATTTCCATCCTCATTGGAAGTCCTCCTGCGCTTTGTTTTAAAAAGATTTTAGTATGGAGACTAAAAATAGGTAAAGAGTTCAAAGCAGTTAATGATGGTCACATCTTGAAGTTAGATCTAATGCACAGTTTTGTTATATCAGTACACTTAGGATGGCAAGCTGTTTCGTCTGATGTAATCATTGCTTGCTTATTAACACCTTTTAGGTTTGTGGGGCAGGTCTGGGCTCCATGAAAAAGTCTGACATACTTTGATTTTGATGGTTGCCATGGCTGTAGGAGGGAAACGTCATGTTCCAATAGCAAATACTCTTGGCCCTTTATTATACAACGTTTTAAAGTAATCATTAGAGAAGTGATTTGACGGAACTGAAGAGGCCTGACTTCAAGTGATTTGGGATTCCCCAACTGGGCATCATCTCTCATTTTTCCAATTTTAAGCAGACAAATGGATTTAAGTAACCGATGGAGATGGTTGGAATGAAGAAGGCATGATGACTAGGAGTAGTCATTTACTCTTCCTGGTAGGTTTTTCTTCTCCCCTTGGTACATCACTTCTCTAAAGTTTTCATGCTTGGCATTTAGTGTTTGTTCTGAAGCAAGACAGCATTCTTATGCAAGACGGTATGCATGAGAAATGTCCGAAATTTCCTGAGGATCTATTTTACTGAGGGCTTCTGTCCCTGAAAAAAAGGGAGCTGATAACAGCTCAATTAGCAATTGTTTGAACATTCATTTTTGGACCCAAGGATATTTGGCTAATTTTACAGTTGGCATTAGGTGGAGGCATTACTGAATGTCTCCTGCATAAATTATGGCATATTCAAAATGTGAAAACTCTCATTTCAGCAGCAGCAACTCAAGTGGAAAACTGAAAATCCCCAAACAGAAAATTAGCAAACATTTGTTCTGTCGCAGCTCAAGCATGTGCTGTTCTCTTCCCACTGAATAAAATTACCCTGGCCTTCCAGCGGGTGCATGCAGCTATTTCACAATGTCCCACAGGAAGGGCACCCCGTGGCTACCGACTTGCTGATTGTTTAATCATAAAAGACAAGGGCTTAAATAAGAGAGAGAAAAACATCTCCAGAAAGAGTCGCTGGGGACGCCAGGACTTGGAGAGCTCTTCACATAACTCCACTCAATATTCTCAACGTTGGCGAGGCTGGGACAATGTAGCAAAGGAGGCACATGCAAATGCTGGCTCAGGTAGGAGAGCTATTTCCCAGCTCAGCACCTGGTTCAGCAATTTGATATTATTATTCAGTTTGAACCAGAGTAGGCACCAGAGGAAACTTCTAAATATCAGATTTTTTTTCTTTTTTGATTTTTGTTATATAATTAGTAATATTTTCATATAATATTACTCTTTTCCTCTTGTTTTATTTTTGGGTTCTGGGGATTGAACCCAGAGGCACTTTACCACTGCATCCCCAGGCACCACCACCCTCCCTTTTTTTATTTTTAAAATTTTAAGCCAGAGTGTCACTAAATTGCACAGGACCTTACTTAGATGCTGAAGCTGGTCTTGAACTTGCAATCTTTTTGCCTCAGCCTCTAGAGCCTCTGGGATTACAGGCATGTGTACCCCTCTTTTTTGTTTTTAATACGAAAATAACTTGTAATGACCCCTCCTCTCCCCTCATTATGTCCTCTAGGTATGGTTACATGCTTAATGTAGAAAAAAAAAATAAGCGAGTTAATGCTTGTCTTTTATTTAAAAACTGATTTTTTGAAGTCTAAGGAAGAGACAGTAGATATTTAAGGTGTGTGTGTGTGTGTGTGTGTTGCAAGAAACTACTTTTTTGTTTTTATTGTTCCTTTTTGCTTTTGTTCTTTGAGTATCAAAAGCCAAAGCTTATTTTGGGAGTAACTAATTAAGAAGTAAGAGCACCCCATCCTTGGAAGTAAAATAAGGCTGGATCTTTTCGTGGGACACCCAGAAGAAACAGGGCCATGACCTGGGCTCCAGTGTCTCTGTCTTCTCCTCACTTCCAGAATCTCCAATCATCAAAAGAAAAGTGATAGAAACCTCAGTGAATATTGGGAAAGAATTCACAGGCAGAAATGACCTGCACGAAGGTCTTGGGTGAAGCCCAGGAAAAGGAGCCAAGATCTTGATTTTCTTGATTCTGAGATGGAAGTAAAGTCATTATGGAAAAGCAAGATGCAGTGTTCAAGCATTACGGGGACCAAGGCCGCAGCACTCTGAGGGTAGAATGGGGGAACATCCAAGCTCTCCTATGGGGCAGGGTCAAGTAGCCAATATGGGAAAGCTAGAGTGATTTCCATAGAAGACCACAAAGCACCAAAGATGGCCGTGGGCATGTACCTCATCCACCCCTCACTTCACCTTGCTGATGCTACAGAAGCCCCACCCAATGCACAGTCCTTTAAGGTCTTAAAGTCCTGAATTTCCCAATCTCAGACCTAAATTGACTGCATTTACCCAGAATAGATTGAGTACACCTGGAAATCACTAGATAAAATTTCTATTAGTAGGCAGAAAAATAGATATTTGAGGCAGAAACTAAGTGCAGTAGTAAGAAAAATATAAGAAAATTGGATTTTTAATATTTGTATTTGTGGCCTTTGAAATGCACACTAATTTGAATCGGGTCTCCTATTCATCTGAATATTCTTATTCATGGATGACATTGCCACATGCCTCAAAAAGCCTCCCCCTGTTCTCTCTTTGCCCCAAGGCAGCAGTGCAATTTCCTCCTCACTCTGAGATCCTCCAAGATTCAATTTATTCTTTTAATGGTGCATCACTTCTCATCTCTTACTGTGGCTCTATGTATTATAAACACATCATTTATACATCATACAACAGATTACTTAGGGAGGTTGAGTTATTGATGAGTGGTTAACCCCAAGTCACGCCTTCCACATTTTCTGGGTTTCTAATACTTCACCTTTGTTATTCCCTTTCCATGGTTCTCAATCCTACCGTTATATTAGAACCACCCTCAACTCATTTTTAAAAATTACCAAATGCACTGGCCCATCTGGAATCAAATCCATCAGTGGTCCAGAAAATCAATGTTGCCCTCCTTCCCTTCATTCCAGCCTCCCTCCTGTCCTTCCTCAAAGCTAGATGACTCTTTTGCTCTCCCTCTACTCTCCAGCCATCTCCTCCCACACTACATCCTCCTTCAGCTCTTTCCTCCTCTTGTTCCTGAGACAGACACTGCGTACAGCCTACCCCATCAGCCTTTAGAGCATCCAGGGAAAAGATCACCAGCAAGTAATCCATGATGAAAGACCTTCTTCGTGGGCAATTAATTTTCAACCCTTTTCTTCCCTGTTACTTGAGGTCACCAAAGGCTGGGTGAGAACAGTGTTTTGCATAACAAATAAAAATATTGGATAAAGGAGTAATTAGGCTAGGCTCTTAATGACTATCACCTGGGAGGCTTCAAGGACGAGAATTGTTGTTTGTCTCTACTGCCCCTAGCAGATACAACAGAGGACTCTATGCCCCAGCATCCTATCTGGCAGTTTGACAGTTAATAAAAGTAATCATGAAGGCCATTGCTGTTGTAGGAAGTGTTTTATTATTTTTTCTGCTGACTATACTTTTAGTGAAAGAGTTAAGTACTATATTTCTGGGAAGGAAAAAAGCAAGTCTGTCTTAGCTTGATTAGACTAGAAAGAGGATGCTAGGCTAGCTGGATGTCTCTGCACCCTTTGTGCCTTTAATATGCCCTGTTTCTAACAGAGTTGATACCCAAGTGTGGGTGAGAGTGGAGCCAGGTGGGAGGAGGTTGAACAGTAAAGGAGAAAGGAAGAAAGTAGATAATTTGGCAACACCATGATGATAAGCTTTCCCCCATGTGTTCAAAATATTTTGATTCCAGTCATCCCTATTTTGAACTATGCATGTTGGAAACCAATATGAAGCTCATTTCTTAGCAGTTCATTAACAATCTTTTTCTTGGACCCTGGAGCCATTTGCTTTTCTAGGTGTTGTGGGATCAGGGTGTTGTTGCTTGATTTCAGGCCCAATCTTGTCTGCTTTACATATTAACTGTGAACCTTTGAGCAAATTATTTCCCACCTGCAAATCTGTTTCTTCAGTTGTCCAATTGGGCTGATAGTGTTACTGAAGAAAAACTTAAATAAACCCTGTAGCTTCTCTTGCTCTGAATTGACTTGAAAGCACTAATTTTGGAGGTCATACATCTAGGCAGTACAAATTAGTCTCTTATAAGCTTTGCTGTAGATCACACCTCTGATGTCTGGGTTATGATGAGCATGGCTGCCTAGGTCACTCTTGAGGATCCTGAAGGTCACTCTTGCTGAAACACTGACTCTTCACTTGGGCCTCCAGACTGAAATGGGATGAGCCGTCTTGGAATCTGTCTTCACATTGTGTTGATTTCCTTTGCCTTAATGTTTGGGTAGGATTGTGCAGAGCTGAGTAGAATCTGTTGAGCATTTGAGAAAGATTTTGTCCAAGACTTTTATACTTGACCTAGTCTCACCTAGTCTCTTTCTCTCCCCCCGCCTTTTAGGATAATGTTACAACCGGCCCCCCATGATTAGAAACACCTTACCATAAAAGGAGTGGAAATTTGGATTCCTGGAAGATCTCTGCCTATTCCCAGAAAAGACATGAATATTTCTCCCCTTTATTAGCCTATCCCTCTCCCTCATTATTCCTGTCCTTTATCTACAACTCCTCAACCCCCTGGGCTTAGAGGCTGACTTGTGAGCCAAGCTCCCTCTTCTCTGTTCTTTGACCACTGAATAAAGCTTTTCTCTGTAAAACTCAACTTTTGATTTTTTTTCCATGGGCTGTCCATTAACAATAGTAATGGCTCTCTGCCAGTTTTCACCAATGTGACCTATCTGCTTCTGTCTTCTCCTTCACCATTGGAGTAAATCCTCATGTCTTTGGTCCAGATGAGATCCTGATTTCAGGTTGCTTGGAAGTGGGTCATGTCAAATTCTTACATGAAGCTTTTAATTCTTAAAATAATTTTGCTGCCTGTCTTTGCTTTTTGTGCACTCATACTTCATATTCTTTCACACAAATTGCAGAGTTTTGATGTTAAAACCATTCCTACTTTGCACACGAAAGAATCCCAAATCATTTGGGAGGTGATTTTACCATTTGTGCAAACTCATTCAACCTCTGAGCAACTGGCAGAATGGTGACCACGGATGCGGCCTCATATTTGTTGAAATTTTTTTGGAGTAAAGCTGGAGTTGCCAGAGTTTATTGTACATACCTATGAATTTTATTTATGTTACAAGTCTGATGTTGGATGCTACTTTTCCAGTAGCAGAATATACCTTGTTTCATTAAAACTGAATGGTCACATTTTATTTTTATGTGTCTTCAGGAAAATCTTTTGGAAGCAACTGTGTAAATAAACAGCAGGGCTAGAAAATGTATAGGGTAGGAGACAATGCAGCTAATCATCCAGCACAGAGTGGAATGCTTGGTTAACAACAGGTATGATGGTGCCTTTGAAGCACAAGCCTTTTACTCAGGGACAGCTCTGTTCCCAGACCCGTTAGGTATTGGGAATACGTGGGTAGGCACAGACTCTACCTGCTCTTTAGTGTCAGATGTTTTAAGACCCCTTTTTGGTTACATGCCTGTCTTTCAGGACAACCTTTTCATTGCTTAGAGCAGAATAAGGGACAGCCTGGCTGGAGTTAGCCTCTTTCTAATCTTGTAGAACTCCCATCTGCCCAGAACCTTCATACTCCCTAAAGTTTATTGTGCTTCTCAGCCACAATCCAGCAACACCTCTCTTAAAGTTGAGGCTCCAATGTCATTTGTTTTGCCTAACATTCTCCCCAATAAAATCCTTATATTAAAATCAGTGACTTTATCTAAGTAAGAGCAAAATAATCTCACTGGACAAATTTATCTGTGAAGGGGGCCGGAGGTGGGGGGGCGGGTTGTCCAGTTTTTCTATTCATTCCTTCCCTCATTAGATTATTCAACAACATTTATTCATAGTGATAGATAGCAAGGACACAAGATAAGGATGAAACAGTAGGAAATGATATTTTAAAAGTTTGAAAGCTGTTTTGGGTTAAGTTGGAGAACAACAAAATAAAATAAGTGCTGTTCATTTTCTTACTTTCTCCTCTCTTCAAGCTAAGTCATCTCTGATGTTCCAATGGTAATTGTTGAAAAAGACTGTTGCCTGTTTTTAGATGTCCAACCTAACAAAGTGGCCTCAAATCTGTAAAGGGTATAAAAGCAAGTACTACATATATTTAAATTTACCCAAAATATCCATATGAAAGGCATCCTTTTTTGTATGTCTTTAAATATCTAGAAAATTTTGATCTCAAGTGTGACCTACTTAGTTATGCATGCAATTCAAAATAAGTCATGTTTACTAAAAAGACCAAAATTTTAGGTAGAAAGGAAAAGGTCTATTTGAGTCCTCATATGAGAGAATGATAGAAATAGTAGAAATTCTACAAGAAGCGTCATGATGCAGAGCACAGGAATTGGAATTGCAGAGGATGATTAAATTCCATTCCATCATTGAAATATTGTGTGATCTCATGAAAATCCTTCAATGTCTTTGAACTTCAAACTTGCAGAAGAGGGGCCACAATATCTAATTCAAAAGGCTACCGTGACTGTGAAATGTGAGAATGTAAAGCTTTATTACAAAGCTCAGCATGTGCAAACTGCCTAATAATCGTTCATGCTCCCGTTGTACAGATGAGGATGCTGAGAGTAAGAGAGGCCATTTACCTTTCAGAGATCATACTTTTCCAGGCAAAGACATTGGAAACACTGATGGCATGAAGGCCAAAGATCTTTCCCTTCTACATTGGTATATGCAGAGGCAGGGTCACTTTATATCTTTTTTAAAAAAAATAAAATTTGTGTACACTTAATGCACACAACCTGGTGTTGTGAGACACTTATAGCTATACTATGTTTATTATAGAAATTAACGTATGTATCATCTCATATAGACCCTTGTTTGTGTGTGTGACTGGGGGCAAGAACAACCACAATCTATCCACTTGAGAGAAATTCCAGACACAGTGGACTATTGTTGACTACAGTCTTCATTCTGGATCTCGATTTGTCTGTCTGCTCTGACAAGCATCTTCCATTCCCACCATCTTCCATTCCCAATCTTCAGTAACAATTATTTTATATTCTATCTCTATATATAAGAATTTTGGTTTTTAAAATTCCACATGGAGGTGAGATCATGCAAATTTTTCTTTCTGTGTGTTTGGCTTATTTCACTTTTCATAATATCCTCTAGTTTCAACCATGTTGTGGCAAATGGAAGAAGCTCCCTTCTACGGCCAAATAGTGTGTGTGTGTGTGTGTGTGTGTGTGTGTGTGTGTGTGTGGTGTGTGTTTATCATAGTTATATAACATAGCTTCTTTATCCACTGAGTTGCCAGTGAATGCTTGGGTTGCTTCCATATCTTGGCTATTGTAACTATTGCTGCACTGAACATGGGAGCATAGATGTATTTATGAAGTGATGATTTCATTCCTTTGGGATGTACCCAGAAGATGAATTGCCAAGTCTTATGGTAGTTCTATTTTCTTTATTCCTTTAGGAGCCTCCACACTGTTTTTCATAATGACTGTACCAATCTGCATTCCCATCAACAGTGTACAGGGTTCCCTTTTCTCTACACTCTTTGACTGCACCTGTTATTTCTTGCCTTTTTGCTAATAACCAGTCTTACAGAGTTTTCTCAAGATGGCAGGCCAGAGGGAGGCAGCATTCTGTGTTGTTCTGTGATCCAGATTTCACCTAGTCAGAATACTGCATCTCTGAGAGTGTTAGAGGAGCCTATTCAGCTGCTCTCTGCAGAAATCACCAGCTCTGTGCTCCTGTGCACGGCTCCAGGCCTCAGTGTTCAAGTAGGATGCCGGCTTTGGAGCAGGACCCAAAGCCCGACGTTCTGACCCACACAAAGCTTGGCAGGTGCCTTACCAGAATCACCTATCAACATATCTGCAGATCGCCAAGACTTTGCTCCACTCCCACACAGGTCACTCAGCTGGAAAGGAAGACACATGAGCAACACACGGCACAACATCCTTGCCTGGCTCCCCCCACCCCACCAGGCTCCCCCCACTCCACCAGACACCCCGGTGCGGAAAGCAGACTGCCACCATCTTGGCTCAACATTCTCATCATATTAGCTGGGGGCAGTTCCCAGATCAGATCTCCAGCCGCCCGGTAACAGGTTTCCAACCTTCCCCCCTCCCCAGAGGCGGTAACCCAACACAGTAGCTGCCCAACACAGATGTGCAGTGCAACCCGGGAGCTGCCCACAGGAGCCCCGGGTGAGAGTTTCCTCAGTTGGAAACTGCTAGAAGAGAGGGAGACCGGGCTAAAGTTTGGATTCTAACAGAGAGACCAGGAACTGGGAAATCTCCAGGAAGGAGAAAGAGATAGTACCAGGCACTCAAGTCATACAGGTGGTCAAAAAGAGATCTGTGAGGTGCAGTCTCCCTGCAGGGACTGGCAGGTGCCATTCCTGCACCCAGGTGCCCTGTACCAGGACTAGTCTTTCCACCCTGGTTGTCTCCACCAACCAGAGGAGATAACACCAGCTACACCAGCTTACAACAGACGACCCCACCTATTGGATGAGAAGAGAAGCAAGAAAGATACGGATCGCTAAAGCTAGCTACAACCCTGGTTTCTTCCTTCAAGTATTTTGTTTGTTTTTTCTCTTCTACCCCTCTATCCTCTGGCCCTCACATCCTACCATATGTGAAACCAAGAACTTTACATGAAATAGGACTTTGAGGACTGAGTCATCTGAATAATATAAAATAGAGGGGTTGTATATGCCCATTTTTCCTTTTCCTTTTTCTTCTTTCATTTGTCTTTCCCCCTCCAAATTTTACTGTTTTAACATGTGTTTTTTAAACATCTATTTTTCTAAATACATATGTGGGTTTGTTTTATGTATGTACCCTACTGTCATCCTACATACTTGCCTACTCTAAATTACTTCCTATCTATTCTCTTGCTACTAACTCTCTTCATTAGATTTCTCCTTCACACTTCCTAAGATATATTAACTCTAATTCCTCACATCCTACCTCCTCAGCATATTGTCCTATGCCCCACCCTCAGTTCATTGTCCACCTCAGAAACTGTAAACCTTTTTACAAAACTACAGATTATATTTTAGATAATAATTGAATCCCACATTTCTGTACATTGAGACTAAACTGTAAACGTCTTAATAATAACAAATTGTTCATAGGTGGTATATTGTTGATATTGGGATCTGTTAATATTGTCCTTCCCCACAAAGGAGAGGTCTTGGAACCCTACAAAAGCACTACAAACCTATAGGGTAAAAACAGTAACAATATAGACCCACTGAGCTGGAAAGGAAGACACATGAGCAACACGAAAAGACAAGGGAAGAAAGTGCCCCAAACAAATGAAGACATCACATCATTAGAATCATTGGCAGCCACAGCAGAAGAAATTACAGAGAAGGAGTTTAGGATGTACATGTTTAAAATGTTCTGTGTCAAGGAAGATATAAGAGAGCAAATACAGGCAGTGAAAGATCACTTCGACAAGGAGCTACATAAACAAATACAGGAAGCAAAAGATCACCTCAACAGGGAGATAGAGGTTCTAAAAAATCTCAAATAGAAATCCTTGAAATGAAAGAAACAATAAACCAAATTAAAAGCTCAAATGAAAGCATCACCAACAGAGTAGACCACTTGAAAGATAGAACATCAGGCAATGAAGACAAAATATATAATCTTGAAAAGAACATAGACCACACAGTGATAATGGTAAAAAACCATGAGCAGAACATTCAAGAAATATGGGGTAGCATAAAAAGACCAAATTTAAGAGTTATTGGGATAGAGGAAGGCATAGAGGTCCAAACCAAAGGAATGAACAATATATTCAATGAAATCATATCAGGAAACTTTCCAAACATGAAGAATGAATTGGAAATCAAAACTCAAGAAGCCTACAGGACACTGAATGTACAAAATCATAACAGATCCACACCAAGTTACATTATAATGAAAATGACTAGCCTACAGAATAGGAAGAGAATTTTAAAAGCCACAAGAGAAAGGATTCAGGTTACATATAGGGGAAAACCAATTAGGATAATATCATATTTTTCAACACAGACCCTGAAAGCTAGAAGATCCTGGAACAACATATATCAAGCTCTGAAAGAAAATGGGTGCCAACCAAGAATCTTGTATCCAGAAAAATTAAGCTTTATATTTGAAGATGAAATAAAAACCTTCCATGATAAAAGTTTAAAGAATTTATAGCTAGAAAACCGATACTTCAAAACATTCTAGGAAAAATATTCCATGAAGAAGAAAAAAAACAAAAATAAAAACAACAATGAAAATCAGCAAAGGGAGGTAGTACCCTAAATGAAAAACTAATCAAAGAAGAAAATCAGTCAAGTTAAATAACAAAAAATAAACAAATATAGCTGTGAATACAAACCATGTCTCAATAGTAACCGTGAATGTTAATGTCTTAAACTCACCAATCAAAAGACTTAGGCTAGCAGATTAGATTTAAAAAAAAAATAACCCAACAATATGCTGCCTCCAGGAGACTCATCTGATAGGAAAAGACAGAGAGAGACTGAAGGTGAAAGGTTGGGAAAAATCATACCACTCACATGGACTGTGTAAGTAAGCAGGGGTTTCCATCCTCATCAAACAAAGTAGACTTCAAGTCAAAGTTAATCAAAAGGGATCAAGATGGACATTACATTATACTCAAGGGAACCACACACCAGCAAGACATAACAATCATAGATATATATGCCCCAAATAATGGTGCAGCTATGTTCATCAAACAAATTCTTCTCAATTTCAAGAGTCAGATTGATCACAACACAATAATCTTGGGTGACTTTAACACACCTCTCTCACCACTGTATAGATCTTTGAAACAAAAGTTGAATAAAGAAACTATAGAACTCAATAATACAATCAATAACTTAGACTTAACTTACATATATAGATTATTTCAACCTGCATCAAACAGATATACTTTCTTCTCAGCAGCATATGGATCCTAAAATAGACCATATACTATGCTATAAAGAAACTCTTAGCAAATACAAGAAAGTAGAGATACTACCATGCATTTTTTCATATCATAATGGAATGAAATTGGAAATCAATGATAAAAAATAAAAATTACTCCAACACCTTGGGATTAAACAATATGCTACTGAATGAATAATGGGTTGCACAAGACATCAGAGAGGAGATTAAAAAATTCTTTGAGGTAAATGAGATCATAGACACAACATATCAAAATCTCTGGGACACTATGAAAGAAATTCTAAGAAGAAAAAGTCAACAAATAAATGACTTGACTTTACATCTCAAAGCCCTAGAAAAAGAAGAACAAATCAGAAGCAAAAGCAGTAGAAGGCAAGAATTAATTAAAATCAGAGCTGAAATCAATGAAATCAAAACAAAAGAAACAATTGAAAAAACTGATAAAACAAAAAGTTGGTTCTTTGAAAACATAAATAAAATTGACAGACCCTTAGCTATGCTAACAAAGAGAAGTAGAGAGACACTTCAAATTACCAGCATACATGATGAAAAAGGTAATATCACAACAGACACCACAGGAATACAGAGGGTAATTAGAAATTATTTTGAAAACTTATACTCCAATAAAATAGAAGATATTGAAGGCATCAACAAATTTCTTAAGTTATACGACTTACCCAGATTGACTCAGGAAGATACACACAATTTAAACAGATCCATATCAAGTGAGGAAATAGAAGATGCCATCAGAAAACTACCAATCAAAAAAAGTCCCAGGACTGGATGGATACACAGCTGAGTTCTTCAAGACCTTTAGAGAAGAACTAATACCAATAATATTCAAATTATTTTAGGAAATAGAAAAAGAGGCAGCACTTCCAAACTCATTCTATGAGGCCAATATCACCCTGATTCCAAAACCAGGCAAAGACACATCAAAGAGAGAACTTTAGACTAATATCTCTAAAGAACATAGATCCAAAAATTCTCAATAAAATTATGGCAAATCGAATACAAAAATATATCAAAAAGATCATGTACCATGATCAAGTGGGATTCATCCCAGGTATGCAAGGTTGGTTCAACATAAGGAAATCAATAAACATAATTCATCACATAAATAGACTCAAAGATAAGAATCATATGATCATCTCAATAGATGCAGAAAAAGCATTTGAAAAAATACAGCACCCCTTCATGTTCAAAACACTAGAAAAACTAGGGATAACAGGAACATATCTCAACATTGTAAAGGCTATCTATGCTAAGCCCCAGGCCAACATCATTCTAAATGGAGCAAAATTGAAGGAATTACCTCTAAAAACTGGAACAAGACAGGGATGCCCTCTTTTACCATTTCTGTTTAACGTAGTTCTTGAAACACTGGCCAGAGCAATTAGACAGATGAAAGAAATTAAAGGGATATGTATAGGAAAGGAAAAACTTAAATAAGCACTATTTACTGATGATATTATTCTATACCAAGAAGACCCAAAAAGCTCTACCAGAAAACTTCTATAACTAGTAAGTGAATTCATCAAAGTAGCAGGTTATAAAATCAACACCCATAAATCAAAGGCATTTCTGTACATCAGTGACAAATCCTCTGAGAGGAAAATGAGGAAATCTTCCCCATTTACAATAGCCTCAAAAAAAAAAATACTTGCAAATCAACTTAATAAAAGAGGTGAAAGATCTATACAATGAAAACTACAGAACCCTAAAGAAAGAAATCAAAGAAGACCTTAGAAGATGGGAAGATCTATCTTGCTCTTGGATAGGCAGAATTAATATTATCAAAATGACCATATTACCAAAAGCACTATACAGATTTAATGCAATTCCAATCAAAATCCCAATGACATTCCTCACAGAAAAAGAAAAATCAATTAGAAAATACATATGGAAAAATAAGAGACCCAGAGTAGCTAAAGCAATTCTTAGCAGGAAGAGTGAAGCAGGTGGCATTTGCTATACCAGACCATAAACTATGCTACAGAGCAATAGTAACAAAAACAGCATGGTATTGGCACCAAAACAGGCAGGTAGACCAATGGTACAGAATAGAGGACACAGAGACTAATCCACAAAATCAAAATTATCTTATGTTAGACAAAGGCACCAAAAACATGCATTGGAGAAAAGATAGCCTCTTCAACAAATGGTGCTGGGAAAACTGGAAATCCATATGCAACAAAATGAAATTAAGCCCCTATCTCTCACCATGCACAAAACTCAACTCAAAGTGGATCATGGATCTAGAAATTCAACCAGAGAATCTGCATCTAATAGAAGAAGAAGTAGGCCCTAATCTTCATCATGTGGGATTAGGCCCTAGCTTCCTTAATAAGGACTTCTACAGTGCAAGAATTAAAACCAAGAATCAATAAATGGGATGGACTCAAACTAAAGAGCTTCTTCTCAGCAAAAGAAACAATCTGTGAAGTGAATAGAGAGCCTACATCCTGGAGGCAAATTTTTATTCCTCACACATCAGATAGAGCACTAATCTCTAGCGTATATAAAGAATTCAAAAGGCTAAACACCAAAAAAAAAAAAAACCCAACAAAACAAAACAAACAAACAAAAAATAACCCAATCAATAAATGGGCCAAGGACCTGAACAGACACTTCTCAGAAGAGGATATACAATCAATCAACAAATATATGAAAAAATGTTCATCATCTCTAGCAATTAGAGAAATGCAAATCAAAACTACTCTAAGATACCATCTCACTCCAGTCAGAATGGCAGCTATTATGAAGACAAACAACAAGTGTTAGCGAAGATGTGGGGAAAAGGCACACTCATACATTGCTGGTGGGACTGTAAATTGGTGCAGCCAATATGGAAAGCAGCATGGAGGTTTCTTGGAAAACGTGGAATGGAGCCACCATTTGACCTAGCTATCGTCCTCCTCGGTCTATACCCAAAGGACTTAAAAACAGCATACTACAGGGACACAGCCACATTAATGTTTATAGCAGCACAATTCACAATAGCTAAACTGTGGAGCCAACCTAGATGTCCTTCATTAGATGAATGGATTAAAAATGTGGCATATATACACAATGGAATATTATTCAGCAATAAAAGAGAATAAAATAATGGCATTTGCAGGTAAATGGATGGTGTTGGAGAAGATAATGCTAAGTGAAGTTAGCCAATCCCAAATAACCAAATAGCGAATGTTTTCTCTGATCTAAGGTAACTGACTCATATTGGGGTAGGGAAAGAGAGCATGGGAGGAACAGATAAACTCTAGATAGGGCAGTGGGGTGGGAGGGAAAAGGAGGGAGCAGGGGGTCAGCAATGAAGGTAGAATGTGATGGACATTATTATCCAAAGTACATGTATGAAGACATGAATTGGTGTCAACATACTTTTATACAAACAGAGATATTAAAAATTGTGTTCTATAAAAAAATAATTAAAAGCACCACTACCATCTGCTATGTTATTTGTCTGAATATTATAATTTAAGGACCTTTTATTACAATAAAATGCGAAATCTTCAAAAAAATAACCAGTCTTACAGTTACTGGGTTATTAGGTAATATGTCATGATAGTTTTGATTTTCATTTCCCTGATGATCAGTGATCATGGTAATCTTTTATATACTTGTTGGTTGTTTTTTGTCTTCTTTGGAGATATGCCTATTCAGGTCCTTTGTCAATTTTAAGTTCAATTTATGTGTTTTCTTTCCATTGAATTATGTGTTTATTTTAGTCAGCTTTTTCACTGTTGTGATCAAAAGCCCTGAAAAGAACAATTTTGGAGGAGGAAAAGCTTATTTGGCAATCATGGTTTCACAGGTCCCAGTCCACAGAGGGCTGCCTCCATTGGACCAGAAGTGAGGCAGAACATCATGGTGGAAGTTCATGGCAAAGGAAAGCAGCTCAGGATATTGAATAGAAAAGAGAGAAGAGAGAGAGAGAGAGAGAGAGAGAGAGAGAGAGAGAGAGAGAGAGAGAGAGAGAGAGAGAGCTCAACAAGAACAAAATGTGTATCTCAAACCTACGGCCCCACCAATGACCCACCTTCTCCAGCCAGCCACACCTTACTGCCTACAGTTACCACTCAGTTAATCCCTATCAGGGGTTCAATGCACTGATTAGGTTAATACTCTTAACCCAATTATTTTACCTCTAAGCTTTCATTGTCTCACACATGAGCTTTTTTGGGGAGCACCTCATATCTTAAACCATAACAGAGTTCTTTATAAATTTTGGATATTAGCCTCTTCTCAGATATATGGTTTGAATTTGTTTTTCTAATCTGTAGGTCCCTTTTTCCTAGTGTTAATTATTCCCTTCGCTGTATGGAAGATTTCTAATTTGATATAATTCCTCTGATTCACTTTTGCTTTTGCAGCCTGAGCTTTTGAAGTGATATTCAAAAAATCATTGCCAAGGTCAATGAGAACCTTATCCCCTGTTTTCTTTTCTTTTTAATATTTATTTTTTAGTTGTAGTTGGACACAAAACTTATTTATTTATTTGGTGCTGAGGATTGAACCCAGGGCCCTACCTGTGCTAGGTGAGCACCCTACCACTGAGCCACAGCCCCAGTTTTTGTCTCATGTTTTCTTCTAGGTGTTTTGGGTTTCAAGTCTTAAATTTAGGGTTTTGTTTCATTTTGAGCTGATTTTTGTCTGCGGTATAAAATAAGGGTTCAATTTTATTCTTTGCAGATCTGAATCTAGTTTTCTCAGCATTTCTTGTGGGAATTTCTTATTGTGCATTCTTGGTGTCCCTGCCAAAAATTAATTGACTGTATAGGTTTAGATTTATTTTTAGGCTCTCTGTATGTTCCCCTGGTCTATGTGTCTGTTTTTAGGCCAGAAATATATAACCTTATTTGTTAAATCAAGCACTGCCTCTGACTATACAAGGTTTCTTGGAAATTTCAGGCTTGCCCTGAAACTGCCAGAGTTTCCTTTGTGTTTGTGTATCTGAGTGTTTATGTGTGTGAGAAAGCATCTGTAGCTGTGTTTACAGATATCCATAACTGGATTCACCTCAGCAGTCTCTCTAGGCTAAAGTAGGGGTCTTGCTCTGCATAGGCCTTTTGATTAATTAAAGTCCTTATGTTTAAGGAAAAAAAAAAACAAACAAACAAATTTAGACCTGGTCCTCTTGTAATCATTTCAGTTCAGAAGCTTGATAAATGCTTTCAGCATGGATCACACAGAAGGATCTCTCAGTATCCGAGAGACTCATGGATTGGCGCGCATCTGAGTAGATTCTTCCTGTGGATCAGTGGTTCTCAAACTTGATTTAAGAACAGCATCCCATGAAGGGCTAAATCATAGGCTCCTGGGCTCTATTCCCAGAGTTTATGATTGGCAGACCTGCAGCTGGACCCTGGAATTTACATTCCTAATAAGTTCCCTGGTGACGCTGATGCTGCTTGGCTGGTGACCACATCTTCAGAATATTTGGTGAGATCCTCACCAAGGAGTACTTCCCAGACTGAAGAATGATGATTCTGGCAAGGAGGTCCCTGCAGGCTTAGTGTTTCCAGAATGAGTTCAAAGATCCGGAAAGTGCCAAAAAAGAGGAGAAATTCTTCTTTACAGATGGGTCATGTACCAGGATAAATTACAAGATGCTTTACTCTCTGCCACTACTTCCACCCTTGCAGAAGGCAGAACAGTAATTTATCAGATATGGGAAATTCAAATACCAATTTCAAAGGATGGATTTTCTTTTGACAGATGAGAAGAGCATGAACTTTAGCCTTCTGGGCTTAAATTGTGGTCTGCAATCTATTTCCTTCAAATTCTTGAGCAAAACTAGTTAATTTCTTGAAGCTCATCTTAAAAATGGAAATATTAATACTTAATCTTGAAAGCCTGTTGTGAGGGCTTAGTAAATATTTATGTTATTATTCAAAAAGTGGTTGCTTTCCTGTCTTTGACTTTAGAATGCTGAATGAAAGTAGATGAGCCCATAATTGTATCCAGTATAAACCCTCAAATGTCTTTTCCTTTAGTCTAATATAGCAACTAAAATTCATCCAATTCAATCTAAAAATCTTCATTGACTTAATGTTAAGTTAAACATAATTGGTGGTTCTATACTTATTCAATTCAATGTGCATATGTTGCAAACAAAGAGATCTTAAAGAGTTAATTTTATGAAAAAAAAAATGTTTTTTGGTGGTTTGAAGTGAAAACATCTATTCATGTGACCAACTGTTTATATCCATAACTGGATTCACCTCGTCAGTCTCTCTAGGGTAAAGTAAGGATCTTGCTATTTTTGAGGATTACAAAAATAAAACTGAGGAAACAAAAAATATTGATGGAGAGTTAGGAAATCTAATAAATGCCATTTATGGCATTGGAGACCATAATATTTCCTATAATTTATGGACAGTCTGTGCAATTTTCGAGAGAAATCCTGCCTACGTAGGTTGGTTGCAAAATGTCCTGACTTCTGTGCCCATATGCACATCAAAGGTAGTTCTGACTAACTTCACTGCTTCCTTGCTTTGCCATTTTAAACAGGTTTTTTATTTTTTTCTGAATTGATGGTAAATGTGCATAGAGAACTATCTTAATTGGGTAAATGTTCACACGGCTTAAATGGTCAGTCCTGTCTTTGATTTTAAGACTTTATTATTCTTGGATTGGTGTCAGGGTCAGTGCCAAGGAACTACATTGAACTTAATTTCGTATTCCTAATTAGGTAAACCCTTGTGGACGATTATAACTTCATTGGTTAATTGATTCTATTTGACAGGCAATGTGAGTCCACTCTCAAGGAAGCGATCTATGGACTGAAGCAGATTGCAGCCACAATCATGGCATCTGGGTTAGAAAGGATCACAGTGATTTTACCCCCCTTGTTAGCTTCTACAGGGAGCTCAGACATCATGGCTCCCCCCTTACACCCTGCCACTCAAAGATGAGCAAGTTGTAAGCCAGTGAAGGAATAAACCTTCTCGGGGATATGTGATTGAACACAATGTGCAAAGGAACAGAATTAAGTGGAGATGCAAAACAGTTTTATCTAAAGCATGGTGTAGCTCTCATGTCCCTTTAGTAAATCTGCTGCAATTGGGTAGCTTATGATTTTCTCCAGTGGGTCAAGATAGGGCAGGGGTCTCATAGGTCCTGCGTCTGCAAGGGTTATCTGACCTTATTTAGTTCTATTTTGTATATCCCTTTCACTAGCTTAGTGCTGGGTTCCAACAAGGCGAAGTCAGATGTGTGATTCTAGAGGAGAGAGAACAAGGAGAAGCACCTTAACTCATCCACAATAAACATGTGACCCATGGGTGATAAACTACATAAAAAGGCCAGCTGGTGATATGGGATCAAACTGTATGTAGTAGTCATGGGCATACACTGGGCATAAAACACTTGAGAAACTTCTAAGGTTGCTGGTAACATGTCAGGGATTCCATAACTCACGAATGTCCTCCAATCTCTGTCATCTCATCAGGGATAGGGCTCATGATGGAAATAAAACCTCATTCTTATGAAGTGCATTTGCTAACATTAAAAAGTGCTTTAAAGTCCACTTAAATGACATGCAGGGGGCTAGAGATATAGCTCAGTTGGTAAAGTGCTTGCATCTCATGCACAAGGCCCTGGGTTCAATCCTTAGCACCACGGGGAGAAAAGTGACATGCGATACCTTAATTTAGGAATATGAATTTTGGAAGGCCATGTTCATGGTGGCTATGTCTGGATTGTAGGATTAAAAGAGACTTATTCTAACTCTCTCTAATACATACTTCTTGTGTTCTGATTTTTTGCATTGATCACTTATTATTTTAAAACAAAGCAAAAATAATTTAAAGAGATTCATTATTTAATTCCCCCGAACAATCCTATATGTGAAGGGTATTTATCACTCTGTGTTCCAGTTTCTAATAAGATTAAATTTGTTTAAGATTTTATCTGGTAAAACGACAGCTCAAACCCTTGCCTTTTGACTCATTCCACCCTGACAAACAACCCTAATTTAATGAAGAGAACAGAAATTTAAGTCTCTTTAATGTCCACTTTTATTAGGGGCCCATCAACTACAGAGCCACATGGTTTTTTTCTCTAATGCCTCTCCAGGATCCATGCATTGGGACTTATGGTGCTTATGAGTGGAAGGCTGGGGATAAAGGGCCTAGGGACAGGGACCAGGCATCATGGAGACTATGGAAGGTCTGAGCTTCTCTCACCTGTCTTATGCAAAGGGTCACCTTATCTTTTAAAGCTGGATTTCTCTGAGTAAATTCACAGGGACCAGGAAAACTTATTAGAATTCAGTCCCTACTGTCTGCAGAAAGACAATTTACATGTGGCACCAGCTCAGACATGCTTCTCCTAATTCATTTGAAGGGCACTGAAGGAGAGCGGCAGAATTTAATATTTGCCTGCAGTCTCGCTGGTGCTCGTTAAAGGCGACTTTATGGTCTCATTTTGGCCTGGGTGCTGTCCAGGAGGATTTACCAGGGTTCTTACGGAGGGGGTCACTGTGAGGCTGAGGTGAAGGTGAGCCCAAGGACCAGGACTGGATTTCTGCTGGTCGGACAGAGAAGGTAACTGATGAGGCAGGGATGATAAATACCTGGGCTCAGTGCAGCCTCTCCTGGCCCTGTGACTGCGGCAGGCACTGCTAATTGATTCCTTGGCCAAGTTTGCTTATAGCCTCAGCAGCACTGTCACGTCAATGTAGGAACACACTCATCACTTAACAAGTTGAGGCCTATTCCCCACCCCCAAAATAGAGGGAACGTGGGATAGGAAAGTGATGAGCTGAGACAGTATATGGGCACGTGCTTACAGCGTTGCCGCCAGATTTTATTTCATTTCATCATGTCGAGTTTACAACAATCTTGGTCATTTTTCTTTGATTGTGCTCCAGGTTTTCCAAATTCTATTTAGCTTGTCTCATGTGGAACTCGCTATAACACATCATTGGGAGAAAGTTCTGATTATAACAAGAGCCCAAGAGCAGGGTGCATATCTTCTTCAACATCAGAAGGCTCTTTTCCTCAATTGATGCGACAACATTTATGTCTGCCTCACCCTATAGAAAATTATTTAGATTAAAAAATATTGCTCAGGATTATACATTTATCCCTATGATATTTCATTATAAGATGTAAAGTTTGGTCGTCGTTTGTTGGAGAATTCTCTTATAAAACACTTCCTTTTCTCTTGCTAACTTTTCTTGTTCACAGGTGCAACTGGTAATGTCCTCTATCTTCATTTACACACAACTATGATATTTGGTATCTCTACATCTCTGTACAAGAGGAAAGCACACAGGCCCTTCTCCTTCTCTGATTAATTTCCAACCATTCTGCATTTCTCAGCCACTTTTGCCTGGGAAGAATTTCTTGCCTCCTACATCTGTTACTTCACCCAGATGTATGTATGACCTTGGTAGGTCAAGTGACTTACCTGTGAGTTGAAGGGTGTAAACTTAGACCTGATGTGAAGTGGCAGGATACTATCCCAGGTTATTTACAAATGCCTCCACTACCTGCATTATCCCACCATTTAGTTCAAGATGTCATTTTGTCTTGTCAAATACTTTTCCTTTCAAATCACTACAAGAAACATAAAACTGCTCTGATCTTAAAACAACAGCAGCACAAAAACCTGTCATAAGTACCAGAATTCTTTATTGTTTAAATCCAAAGCAGATTAAATAATAACTGAGACGAGGAAGTTGCTTGTATATGGAAATGATTTACTACTTATGGCAAATTGAACCCAACTTTTTCTTTCTCATAACCTTTCCTCTTGCCTTCCTTGATTTTTTAGTAACTGCTAAATGTGTGTGTGTGTGTGTGTGTGTGTGTGTCTGTGTGTATGATTTTATACATACCTATATATAAAATCATCTCAGCTGCTAAATCAAGATAGAAGAGATCAGTATTTTCCTTCCCAGGGGATGTATCAACCATCATTAAAGATGCAGACAGCAAAACAGCAATTTGAGCCTCGGAGAGCAGGTTGGAAAAGAATAATTTACAGTTGTGTTTCTGCTGCTGGCATTACACTAAATCACACCAAGTCCCTTTCATTTGTTAGGCATGCTTTCAGTCTTGGATCAAAATAAGTCTATCAGGGTATATTTTTTTCTCTGTTTTGCAAATAACATTTTGTTTTTCAGAAATCTAGGGCCAAGAAAAAGAGACAGTTTCCTGCTCAGATATAAATGCTGTGTCTGTGCTTGGGCCACAGGCAGAGAAAAGCAGGGAAGTTGGATATGAAAGCATGACTTATGGCAGTTGGATAGGAGAACAGAAGTCTCTTTTTCCTCCTTTCGTTTTCAGAAAGCCACAATCAATATCACACTTGTCACGGCAACAAGGGGCACAGGAGCAGAGAATTCAGGACAGACGCATCCAAACCTTTTAAATGCAGAGTGCAAAGGCAGAGGTATTCTTGACATTGAGTTTCTTGCATCAGAACAATGATTTTGAATCCCTGGGAAGAAGATATTGTGGAATAGAAGGAGTTTGTGTCAATACAGCATTGTTTTGTCTTCCCAGAATTTTGTTATTTTTTTTTTAAAAATTGAAGTCTTATGTTTTGTTTGAAATTACCAACCACAATAACATGACTTTGGAAATTCCATGACCCCCTGATAGAGATGGGTAGATCTTAGAGGTCACCTAGACTACTATTACCTGTTTTTAAAACGAGAATTTTGAAGTTCAGACTGGAGAATACTTTGCCAGTTAATTATGGAACTGGACTAGATTCTACAGTTCTGCCAGGTCTTTGTTCAGATTCAGTCTCAAGGTAAATCCTTTCCCATTGAGAGGTCATCAGCTTTAAGAAGCTGCTGCCATGTATACTTAGAGTTAGAAAGATGGAGTCCCAGAAAGCTGGGAAACCTGACCCAGGAAGACATGGTATTTTTACAGGTTCCAACCTTTTGGGTTCATGGATGTATTCTGAATTGAACACTTTTTTAGACAAAAACCAAACCAAAACAAAAACAGTAAATAAACCACATAGTTGAATAGAGTTAAAAAATAAACTGAGTGTGGAAAGTAGAACAACACACAGACACAGTGAATGAGCATTTTCCCTTGATGATGTATAGGGAGCTTCTAAATGCTTAGACAAAGTTCATTTATTGTAAGCAATAAAATGCTTTTTTATCTTTTGACTTATCCTGGTCCCATCTCCCTTTCCTTTCAGTAATGCTGAGGGTATTTTTTTTTTTTCAGTCTATGATTCCGTTGTATGAGTAAATGAGATCATCTGACGCCCAAAATAATAACAGATGATCATCTTCCAAAGAAGAAAGTGAATTTTTCAATGATCCGTTGCTTTTAACACATTTGTTTCTTTTCCCCATATGCACATACTCTTTGCCAGATTCTAAGATAATACAATTCAATATCCCTGTATATTAAAATATTTTTTCTTCTTTGGCTAACTTTGGAAATCGAGCCTATCATTTAGCTTCAGCCGTATGACTAACAAACCAACTAAACTATTATATTTGTCTTCCTTTTCCATTTTCAGTTTTGAGTACCATTCTTGGCCTGTCATTGTCAATCAAGAGGAATGAACCAGAAAAACAAACCAGAAGAGATCCACAAACCAGAAGAGATCAAACAGACCAGAAGAGAGCCACTGCCATCTAATCTGTGAGTCGTGGGTCCTCAGATAAATGTTGAGGCTGTTAACAGCTGACTTGCTGCTCTGGTGACCACTCTGCCCCTGGTTGCAGATCAGCCATCTGCAGCTTTTGTTGCTTCTGTCTTCACATCCCCTACCCCCACCCCACCAGGCTTCAGTGCTGTGAAACAGTTCCTAGCCCCAGGGAACTGCCTTACTCCCTCTGAAGCTAGAATCCAAAAGAAGAAAAGGCTCAAACTGAGCCCTATAGAAGAACCCCTCCCGGAAGCTTCAGCACCTCTGTGCCGGCTTCTTTTTTTGTTTTTATTTGAAGTGAGAGCATTACCCTGTTGAACTAAGCAGAGGGATTCTCCTAGAAATCAGTTTCTGCCAGATCTCCTTCTTGGTACCACATGGTTTCTAGCTCACAGTCTCAGCAGAGCTTTTCAGTGACAGCCATGTCCTCCACCTGGGTTTGGAAAATTGTGACATACCCTCTATGAAGCTTCCACCTGCCATACTTCTAAGATGCAAAGGTAGCTAATGATCTCTGATGGAAATGAAGGGCAATGTAGAAAGCTCAGCCTTCTGGGGTTTGGGGGGAACTTCAGTACTGACAAGACACTAAAACTTCAATTTTCCCCTTGAGAATCAGGAACTTTTTCTTTGTATGTAAAATTGCTTTCTAAATTCTCCCCGGCACTTTTCAAGACAAGAAAGAGCCATTTTTTTTTTTTTTTTGTAGGAAAATGAGTGAAGTTCCTGTGCAAAGTTATCTTTTAAATGTCAGGATTTTAAAAATATCAAAGATAAACAAGTAGTTTGAAGGAAGGAGAAACTTAGAAAACTTACAAAGCATACAAAATGTTAAAATGGTTTTATTGCAAGTTAGAATTTTGTTTTCCTAAATCTTTCTGTTGAGAGTTTGGCTTTGGGTATAAGAAACTCTCATCATTGAAAAAACAGATTGGGACATATGATGTTTACCAAAATTCATTTTATCTATACCTTTTGGATCAAAAACAACAGTTCTCTTAGATTGTACTTGGACATAGATTGACTATTTAATTCCTACTTTCTTTCCATCTCTAAATGGGAATGTGCATGTGCATGTGTGCACGCGCGCAGACACACACACACATGCATAAATGCACAGGGAACCTATCCATTCCAAGCAAACATTTGAAGAAAAATGTGACCTTGAAAATGAATGAGGAGAAAAATATATAAATTACAAATGTGATGTTGAGTCTAGACAGTGACAGGACTGAGCAATAGACGGTATTCCTCAGAATCTGTTATTGTCAGTTAATTCTCTTCTGTGATCATCCATTTCACAACTGAAAAAAAATTAGAAGCATCATCTAACAGTTGAACAAATATAATGAAAACTTTTCATATAAAAGATCTGTGATCCATAAGCAGTTGTTCATATTCAGCCTTTATAAGCATATTATTTAGTATTTATTAAGCATTAATGATAGCAGGGTGCTATATAACTATAAAACTAATGCTGTTATTTTGTTCTTGTCCTTTGAAGTTGCTGTTAAATGAGCAAAAGGTAGGCAGAGATAAAGTAAAATACTATTGGGAGCAACGAAAACACTATTGGTTTTGCAAAGTTCAATAATACATGCTACAGTATGGTTGATTCTGTCTTTTGGAAATGTCTTGAGGATTAAGTATCTTGATGAGAGAGATGAATTTCCAGGAAATAATGAGTCTTAAGTCTGTGTGATGAAGCAAAAGCAGGCCTCAAAGTCAGACACACCAGAGGTTTGAATGTATTGACTTGTGGTCCATGGAGCTCCATAGGAGCAGAGTAACCTGAATTCTTGATATTGCAGAAGTTTGAACAACTTTTATTCACCACTTAGTTTGACATTGACATCCAGGAGGTGTTTCTCAGCCCCTGTCTCAACTCCCAGGATGATGCAACTTTAGCTCTTCCCATGAATACTTCATGTTTATGCCCAGCACATATAAGAAAAGGAGCTGATTTTGTACTCTCATACCTTCTAAACACAACTTTGATTCCTCTCCTTTTCCCAACTCAGAATCACACATTTTCAATGTTGTGGGGTAAGGAGTGAAAGAGCTAGCCTTTTCTCTTTTATGACTTCATGATAAAGATGTCAAGACCCCAATTGCCATCTTCTCTACCTTGTTCTACTCGTCCAAATCCCAAAGATTCTCCTTGCCTAGTAGTTTCCCCCATAAGATTCTGGCTTCTCTACTTCCTAAATGTGTAAGCTCAATTAACTTCTCTGAAACTCTTCTGTTCATTAGGGAAATGGTTAGAATAATACCTGCCTCATTGGCATCTGGGGGGTGTTGTGAGTATGAAATTAAGCATTGTATCTAGAAGAGAGTATATCTTATTTATTTGTCCCCATCCTCTATTCCTGAAATATGTTATATGGAGACCAGAGGTGTCTAAGAAAAATGCAATCGAGGCATCTTCTGTTAGTTAATGCCAGAAAGTAGACTTAAATTTGAGATCATAAATATTCTTTAAAAATAGATACTGACTTATAAAAATTACTCATGCATTTGTGTACATAAAAACAGTAGACTAGAAAGTACAATGAAAGGTGACTTATAGTTTCAAGTAATATCCAATCTGGGAGTAAAAGGAAAACACATAAACAAACTTAAAAGAGAAAACAAATTATAAACACAGCATTACCTTTAATATTACACATAAAACTGCTAGAACCTATAAATGAATTCAGTAAAATTGCAGAATACAAAATCAATGTACAAAAATCAATTGCATCTGAAGAGTAGTGATGGAAAATTTGAAAAAGAAAATTTAAAAACAATTCTATTTACAACAATATTAAAAAGTACTTAGGAATAAATTTGACCAAAGACATAAATGACTTCTATACTGAAAAGTATAAAACATTGCTGAAAGAAATTAAAGAAGGAACAAATCAATTAAAAGGCATTCTATGTTCATGGATAGAAATACATTTTCAACATGTCAGTTATACCTTAAAAGAACACCTCCCTCTGCAAAAAATATAAAAATCCATATTTTTTTTGGCGGGGGGGGGGTTATCAGGGATTGAACAAAGATGCACTCGACCACTGAGCCACATCCCTAGCCCTACTTTGTATTTTATCTGGAGACAGGGTTTCACTGAGTTGCTAAGTCCCTTACTTTTGCTAAGTCTAAAGTTAAACTCAGATTCTTCTGCCTCAGCCTCCCAAGCTGCTGGGATTTCAGGCATGCACCACTACACCTGGCCAAAAATCCATCTTAATATCTGCATGGACTCTCAAAAGACTCTGAATAGTCAAAACCATCTTGAAAAAGAGAAATGAAGTAGGAAAGCTCACATTTCCTGATTTCAAAACTTATTACAAAGCTACAGTAATTGAAACAGGGAAGGACTGGTACAAAGATAGACATATAGCTCAACTAAATAGAATAGAGAATCCCAAATAAACCCTCACATGTATGGTCAAGTGATTTTCAAAAAAGGTATCAAGACATTCAATGTGGAAAAGGCAGTATTTTTAACAAATGATGCTCAAAAAATTGAATATCTGCATGCAGAAGAATAAAATTGAACCTTTACCTTATGCCATATATAAAATAAATTAAAAATAAATCAAAGATTTATTAACATATAAAGCTCTTAGAAAAAAACATACAGGAAGATCATTGTGACCTTAAATTTGGCATTGATTTCTTGGATATAAAATCAAGAGTAAGTGCAACAAATGAAAAGGTAAATTAATTAGACATCATCAAAAGTTTCAAAATTTGTGCACCAAAAGACGACGTGAACAGAGTTAAAAGGAAGCCCACAAAATGGGTAGAATATTTTAAAATCTTTTATTTGATAAAAGATTCAAATCCAGAATATATAAAAGAAATGCTTACAACTCAACAGCAATTAAAACCAACCAAACAAACCATCAAACAAAAAACAATAGACCAGTTTAAAAATGGGCAAAGGTCTTGAACAGGCATTTCTAGAAAGATAAACAAATGACCAATCATTAGGGAAATGCAAATCAAAACCATAATGAGATTCATAATGAGAGATGCATTCTCATTAGGATAACGATTATGAAAACTCCAATAAACAATAAGCAAAGAATAAAAAAAAATGGTGGTGAGGGTTTGGAAAAACTGAAAATTTGTGTACCGACAGAGGGAATGTAAAATGATGTAGCTGCTGTGGAGAAAACTATGGTAGTTCCTCAAAAAATTGAAAATGTAATATTGACACGGCGGCTCTCTGACTGCCCAGGGGTTCAGCTGGACTATTGGTTCTTGCCGAAAACTAGCAGTCAAGCAGTGGAGCAGTGGAGCAGCACAGTGGTGGCCCTAACCGCTGCCCACCACCCCATATTGGTGCCACCAGCCTAAGGTGCAATGAGCCAGAGTGGTCACCTTGGGCAGCAGCCTTACCTGGACATTTGGGGATGCAGTTGTAAAAGCACGCTCCTCAGCTGCAACCCCATCGGAGGACCTCAACCTCCCACTACTGATCTGTCAACCAGAAAATGGAAGTGGGCAGACTTGAAATCAAAGTTGGGATTCAAGAATTGAACAATAGCGTTAGTACATTTCCAAGCCCTAATTAGCATAAGTTTCAACCAATAGCAGCGAACCAAATGCTATATAAACCCATAGACTAGCACTGGCCATGGAGAAAATCTATGATGGTTCTGCTCTTGCAGTGCAAGAGTTCTGTTCCTTTTCTTCAATAAATCCTACCAACCTTTACACTCACTCATCCTGGTCTGTTGCATTCATTCTTCGAATTCAGAGACAAGAAGAAGAAGAAATTTATAGTGTCTGGAGTCTGCTCCTGCAACATTGGAGGGCATAGCCCATCATCGAGAGATGCAACACTGCTGGGCTGCAGAGACCAGCACTTTACCCTGACCTCACCGGCCAGAAGAAGCAGAAAAACTCCAGTTTCATCCACTGGCAGAAGCAGAGAATTGGGCTTCATCTCAAAACTCTGGTTTCAATATTTCCCTATGATTCAGCAATTTCCACTGTTGGACATGTACCCCAAAGAATAGAAAGCAGAGATTGAAATAGAAATTTGTATAGCCGTGTTCATAGCAGCATTACCCTAGAAATCAAAAGGTAAGAATGAATTCAAAAAATTGAAAACAATGAATGGGTAAATAAAATGTGACAAATACAATGGAATGAGAATAATTTAATAATGTTTATTATTGTTTAAAAGGGATGGAATTTTGATGTTTAGTAGAACATGGATGAACTTTGACAATATCATGCCAAGTCAAATAAGCTAGACACAAAGGACCAATATGACTCCACTTTTATGAGGTACCTAGAATAGTTACATTAATAGGGGCAGAAAGTAGAATAGTCGTTTCTGGCAGAGGGAGGGAGCGATAGGAAGTTTTTTTTTTTTTTTTTTTAATAGGTATAGAGTTTCAGGCATGATGAAAAATTTCTGATAATAGATGGTAGTGATGGGTAATGTTGTTTAAACAGAATATTGAAAGAGTATAGGGAATTTTAAAAATTCAGTATTATTGGAATCAGAGCTTCAAAGATGAGTGTTTTGGTGCAATAGTTTGTTTAATATAAGGCGAGAGTTGGCCACGTTAATTCTGACATTCAACAAATATTTACTGAGCATTGACTAAGAGGCATTAGAGAGTCTAAAGTATATGAAGCAGCTTCAAATCTCTGCCATATAGCTTGCATTCTGTTGCAGGGGAGGATTTAGTGGGAAGAAATCTTTGTGGATGACATACAGATGGAGGATGATTTTAAATGCAAGCCTGAAGAATTTGGACTTTAGAGAAACATTGGGATCTTACTTGTGGCTATCAGACACTGTTAGAGGGAGAGTAATTAGGAAATGATTAAGTGGGAAGTGATAGAGATCTGGGACTGAGAAATAGTAGTAGAGAACAGAGAGGAAGTGATTTGAAAGATGGTGTCAACCAGGAATGCCAAAGGCATAGAGAGGGTGGGCTAAAGGTGAAAATGACTCCAATATATTTTCAGCCTTGGTGCCTGGAAATAATCAGGAATCTACCTTTTAAGGATAGGCAACTCTTTGGAAGTTCACCAAGATTCTGAGAGAGATCTCAGTGATTTGTAATATTGGCGTAGAGAAAGCATCATGAAATCTCTTAAAGTTGAACATAGGCTGCAATGAAGATCCCCTCTGCCCATAGTGTTCTAGCTTAACAACCAACTACTTATTGTAGTAAGTGTTTATTTCTTTGACTCTCCCCACTTACTTTATTTCTTCTCTCATAATCTTGTTGAAAATGTCTTGAAAGTTCAAATAAAAATTGCATTTGATGAAGACAATTTAGTTTTAGGTGGGGTTTTTGATGACTGACTTGACCAGTGTAGGGAGACCATATTCTCTCCAAGATAACAGACTGATCAGAGAATTGTATCTGGCTCTTGTTTGATAATTAGGTAATTCCTTTGCTCCAATTCTGGGAAAATGTTTTAGAAAAGCAAATGGTGAATTCAGAGCAGCTCTGTTTATGGTATCACACAGTGCACTTGCTTTAATGATTTAGCAGCCGTACTAAACAATTGAGCCTTTTAAAGAAGTTGTGTAAGATGAATGTTAATATAGTCTTATAATTGCCTTTCAAATGTTAGGGAAAATGCTGATTAAAGATTGCATTATGGCTCCTAGTAGAGATGGTGTGAATTAAATATATATTTATAAATATTTTAATATCATAAACCTCATCCCAGCAATCAATTTGAGCAGTAGAATAAATATGGCCTCCGTTACTTGAAAGGTTCATCGTTTATTTAAAAAATGTCCTTAGAGTGTCACCTGCTCAAATCATTTTTTCCTTCTCTTGTCTCCAATTTCAACTATTTCAACTGATTCTCTTGACACTCACCTCCATATGTTTAAATAGCATGTTTTTATTGAAATGTCTTGACCTTACACTTTTAGGAATTCACTACTGATTTTCCACAATGAAGACTGAACTCCCTTTGACCTCTGCCCACCTGTGCACTTGTTAATCTCTGCATCTTCTTCTCCAATGTGCTTTATCAGAATTGCACTTATTGTCACTATGGAAGATTTACATGGAACAGTCATTATTAGACATTTACACTGCTGTGAATATAGAAATGCTATTCACAGTTGAGCCACATGACAGACATGATTTATTTTACTTTCCCACCCAACTACCCTTGGACTCGTGGTCTGTTTTGGTTCTGCTGTTTCATTCAGTCATTGTCTAAGACCACACATTGGAGGCCATCTCCTATGACTATGTTCAAATACATAGAGAGTTAGTTTTAGTCTTCTTTCTATAAAGATTTTCCTAGTTTGGCCCATCTGGGCTCCCCAGTGGTCACCCTAGGATCCTCTTTCACTATTAGTCTGTTTTTTCCCAAGCCTTGCAGTCTACCTGCTCTTTCATTAAAGCCTCCATGTACCTTTTTCTTGGTTTGGTTTCTTATTTGGTCAAGTGTGGCCTCCATCATTTCCTTAGGAAAGAAGCACAGGAAGCTAATTCTGGTGAACTTGCGTGTTTGGAAAAAACTGTACAATATCCACGCTTGGCTGACAGTTTGGCAGCATGCCATGTTGGAAATGATTTTTTCCTCTCCTGAGTTCAAAGCCTTAACCCATGTCTTCCTCTTGGCTTGCAGTGTTGTGGAGAAGTCCAATGCCATTCTAATTATGGAGTCTTCATAGAAAAACTTTCCTTCTTTTCCCTCTTGAAGATTTCAAGATGTTTATTTTATATTAAGTGCCCCCAATCTTAATGAAGATAGGCCTTGGAATGGTTCTTTTTTTTATTTACTATGTTGGTCACATGATGCCCATTTGCTCTGTAAAAATGTATTTCTTCCTGTTCTTGTAGTTGTGCACCATTTTTAAAAATCATTCCTCCTCCCCAATTATATTTGGTCTCTCTTTTTTTCTTTTTAGAAAGTATGTTCTCTATAATTGAGCCCACCGTATGGGTCTTCTACTATCTATTTCTTTTTATTTTTCTATTTCCTGTTTTCTTCCCTTCTTGCTTCCTTCCAATTTTTCAATTTTCTATTGAGTTATTCTCCTTTCTCAACCAGTATTTTTATTTTAAGGGTTTCTTTTCTCATGTTTAAAATATTCTCACCTTTTGTACTACACATTTCTTGATTCATCAATGCAATATTTTCTCTTCCAGACCCATGCCTGGAAAGCCAGATGTTGGCTCAACAGTCTTTCCCTTACCATCAGTTCTTACTCTTCATCCAAGTTTTATTTATTTTTTTCGTTTGTATTAGTTTCTGTCAGTTATTTTGGAGGCACACCATTACTAGTTGGTGATTCTTGACTCTCTGCTCATATTTCGGAGTAAGACATTCAGAAAGAGATTAAAAAGTTCTGTGTATAATTAGGCTTGTCAACTCTGGGTTTCCATACAGGGCTATCTGACTAGGGTATTTCCCTGTAGTTATTTATTTCATTTTTAGGGGAACTTCCATTGTTCACATTTCCAGTCTCTTGTTTTGGATGGGTCAGTTTCCACAGAAAAGCACGTACCATCCCTGCCTAGAAGGGATGTGGCTGGCTTCCAGCATCATGGAAGAGGGAAGTATAGAGAAAAAACCTGAGATCTCAAAATTCATTTTGTATGCTTTTACTACCCCACATCCCTATTTCCCTGTGATAGCCCTGGCTTATCACACCTGAGGATTCTGAACCCCCACACCCCATTATTTAGCGTTTTCAGAGAACAAACCTTACCTCTGTGTTGGGATAAGAGAGGAAATATTAAGCTCTAACTGCCATTTAAATATACATTCAACTAAATCTTCCAGTTTATTTTTAAACCCACTTTTGCCCACATTTCCAAAGATACCCAGGGTGCTAGTTTCTTTGTCTTTTGGAGGATCCTGAGGTATAAAATGACATGCTTCTTTTCTTTTCCTACTGTTGGCTAAATTCCCCTGGTTGTGCTAAATCACTTTCCTCTGATTTATTGGTTTTCTAGTTTCTGTAATTAGGATACTACATTGTGGTGGCTTCTCCTTCCATTTTATTTGTCCTCTTAGGTTTATGCCTTTTAAATATCCCTTTCCTGTTGCTTTAATGGGACTTTAGGAGTGAGCAGGGACTATTGCTTGAGCTGGGTGTGCTCTTACACCTGGGATCAAGGGTGCCTTCTCTCCCTGTTGTTGGATTCAACCTGCAAATCCCCTAGTGGCAGCCTCTATTGCATGGTATTCCCATAAGACATTCAACTATTATAAACCACTACTTACACATTCCTCTCAGCTTTGCACATCATGGCGTTACTATTTCCTTAACAACTCTGTGGCCTCAGCCAGACATGACATGGGATCTGTCTTCATTTATCACATGTGTTGGCTCTAGCGTTTTCTCCAGCTGGTGAATGTCAGTGACCGGAGCTGTATTCCAAAACTGGCTGAAAGTAAAAATCACAATTGGATTGTCATTTCTTTTTAGTCAGTTGTCACAATTGGAGAGTAACTGCTCATTTGACTGAATTTAGTTCTATCCGTTTGGGTTCTTTCTGGGTCAGAGAATGCACAATTTTAACTGCTTTAATTGTTTATTGGTCCACAACATCAAAAGGGTCAGGGTAGGTCTGGCAACAGTTTTGGTTTGTGTAAGGGCTCAGGTGATATCAGGATGTTTTCTTTCCATCTTTGTTCCATTGTAGTTATTTATTTCATTTTTAGGGTTCTACATGGTAGATTCCAGAAGCCCTAGGATCATGCCTGCTTAAGTTCCAGGCTGGCCTTTGCCCTGGATTTTCAGCCAGAGCAGGGAGTTAGTGCTGACTGGCTCAGATTAGACTGTGTACACTTCTTGGCCCATCTCTGAGGGTCTGAATCTGAGTCACCCTTGCTGCTGACTTGTAAGAGGCCATGACCTTTTACTGCCCCGGAATGCAGCCCAGTTCTCATGTGATACCACTCCCCTGTTGAACCAGGTGAGGATGTCTGTTCAAAAATGAGCCAATGAGGCACTCTTTCCCTTGTAGATTATGAAATCAGGACACAGATCAATTGAGCAAGTGGCTGTGGAAGGTGAACTGGTAAGAGTAAAACACCCTTGGTGGGACTGAGAGAGCATTTGGAATCCCAGGTCTGTTCCAGAGATCAAGCTAAGAATAATGAGACTACAGAGAGATGAAGGAAGCATCTTCATCAAAGAGGAGACATAAAGCCAAAAAGCAGCAGAGAAGAGAGGGAAAAGAGAAACTTTAGCATGTGATGACTTTCCAGACAGTGGTACTGCCTTCCCCTCTATAAAAAGTGTTGTGTCCTTACAACAGGTTTCTCTTTGAGTTTGCAATGGAATGAGTTTTGAAATGACTGATTGCAAAAACAGTACTCTGTTAGGATAGATAATGATAATGTTTTAACGTATGATATGTAAACATGTATCATGGGTTATATGATGTTTTACAAAGTAAATATAACACCTTACACAATGCGCTTAATAAGTTTTCGTTGGTATTGGGCCTGCTAGTCAGGGAGTTTACTCTTCCTAACAACCCTATGTGGTGTTGCCACTACCATAGCCATTCTGTGGTTCAGGAGACAAGGGGTAGAGACGTTAATAAATTGGCCCATGGTCAAAAGCAGTAAAGTGACGAAGTTGAGTTTTAAAGCCAGGCAGCCTATTTTCAAGGCTGAATGCCTTGTGTCGTGCTCCACCAACCTCAAGAATGGCAGTCCCGTTCACTGGCATCCATTGAAGGTTAGAAACAGGCTCACTTAATCTCATTTGACTCTCTTAATGTACACAGGCTGGCAGAATTGCCCTTATTAAGATAAGAAGTCTGAATTAAAAGCACTTAGGTGGTTTCTCCACGCTATCTAGCTCTACATGGCAGAGCTAGAGTTTGAACTGATTTTTTTTTTTCATATCCTATACCATGCTACCTTTATGTTCATGCTGGTTCAATACCGTTATCTTTCAGCTGAGTATCTAATTGGCATACCAGCTATAGCATTTTAAATCCTTTTTAATGGACAAATTCAGGTGTCTGAATGTGTGGTTGTTATCTGCTTGATAAAACTAAGCAAGTGAGGAACTAATGAGAGAACAAGAAGGGGCTTCCCAGCCTTTTTGAGAAGCCATTGTACTTGGCTCTGGCAGAAGATCGGCGGCAGGAAAAGGTAGGTTAGAGAGTACCTGACTTCAGGGGGCTGGGTGCCAGGATGAGAGGAGGCCAGCATTCCACTGGGTACCTTTGTTACCCAAAGTAGATCCATAAAGGCTCAGAATGGAGGGGTTATACGAATGAGCTTATACTTTAGACAGGCCCAGGTTTGAATTCTGGTTTTACTACTTATTATCTGCATGTCCTTGAATTTATTTAACCAGCTGAGCTTCATTTTTTTCTCATAAAATGGAGGTAAAAAATTAAAGTGTGCCGAGCTCGTAGAGTTGGGTGAATTAAATGTGATAGCAGAATCAGACACTCATGATTGAGCTTGGTACTTAGCAAGGGGTCAGTAAGTGTTGGCTCTTATCAATAATGTTGTTTAATACACATAACAGAGAAAACTCATGCCTCTCTACATCTTTTCTAGAAAATAGATCCTGGTCTCCAAACTTCAGAAGAGCTTATTCCTCCTCCTCCCTCCCACTTCTTCCCTCTAATCCCCATCCTCAGCTGTACCCTGTGCATATCTTAGCCCCAAGTTCTTTGCTTTGACCTTTTCTTAATAAGGTAATTTTATTCTTTGACATTAGCCTCAGGTGTATGCTGAAACTTCATCTGAAATGAAACCATTGATTTGGTTTGATTGCAACCATCATCAATATCTCAGGCCCTAAATCATCTTTGAGCAATTACACAACCAGGAACACAGCTGATTACATCTGAGCTTTCCTGAGGTTTATGGTGGGCAGAAACTGCTCTTGTTTGACATGCCCATGATGTCAGGTGGGAGAGAGGGAGTGGAATATCAGTTTGAAAAATATATTTTTATTCCCATTCTCCAGGTCAAAGTCTACCTTTCCTGCATAAGGCAAGGGTACATTTCTCTAAGGATAGTATTCTGTCTTGGGATGGAGGTCACTGTATAATATAACAATGGGGAAGAAGGACCTTGAGGATTATTGTCCCTGGGATCCTAGAGTTCTGTGGATATGCTGTGGAAACAGGAAGTAGCTGAGGGGATGGATTCAGCTATTTTTCTTGCTTTCACCCTCCACATTTTCTGTCTTATATATTGGGATTCTGCATAAGTGTTAAAAAAAGAAACTGAGCTTAATTGCTTAATAAAATATTATGAAACCCTTTGCTACCAACATTTTCCACAAAATTAAATTGAGGTCAGGATGACAAACGTAGCTCTTTTAAATTTGTGCAACAAGGAAGAATTGAGCGTCTTCTCCATTCCAGACAATGGGTTTTGCTAGGTTCTGGAGACATAGTGAGACACTCAAAGCAGAACATCGTCTTAAGGCACTGGCTCTTGGAGGACTGTTGGCACAATTACCCACGACAGCAGGACTTTGCTTGTTACTGTAAATCCTTTATTGTCACCTTTATTAAGAATACTCACTTAAGCCTTGTGTAATCAGAGGCTGAGCAGAATTCCTGTTTCTGTTTACTTCTGCCTTCTTCTCTCCTTCAGTTTCTGTTAGAGACTGTAAACAAGTCAAGATGGCGCCTGGCATTTTGCAGAGGGAGTGGTTTGAGAAGTAACACCAGCGAGCCATTAAGTGTGGAGATTCCTTATTGGTTGACTACTGTATCTAGTTTATGTTAATTAAGATAAGCTGTGTGGAATGTATAAATACCCCTCCTGTCCTACAATATACGGCTCCCACTCCTGCTGTATCAATCTGCACAAGTTGCTCGTCACCCCCCGGTTATTTTGCTGCAGCAGGACTGCGGCAAGTTTCTTTGGGAAGGAGTTGCTGATTAGAGGATAATGGATAAATGGATAATCTGAATTTCAAATTTGGCAGGAGGAAGTGACTTCTCAGTAGAACTAGAAGTCATTACATCTTGATGAGGAAGAGATTAAAGTTAAGGTTGATGTTATTCTAAGGAGGATTCTCTTACCTTCCCAGGGTATTTGTTAAATAATATTATAGAATTAACTGTTTTTAAAGTAAACCACAAATAGAGATATCTGTCCAATTACCTCATTATCACAAATATTATTTTGCATTGAAATACTGGGTCCTGATGAAATCCTCAGCCCTTTGTAGTTAAGGAGAAACTTCTGGTCCTACTTCTGACAAGGAATGGTTTTCATCATTATGATCCTGGAAGTCCTCTTCTTTGTCCCTGCGCTGCATCTTATCAAAAGCAGTGAAAGCTTTCACTGGATCAGATCATTTTCATTTGGTTAATCTGGGCTGAAGAGGGTTCTCAGTCTCTGTGTAATTATTCAGTTTGGATTTAAAAAATATGGAATTGTCATTAACTTTGCCTTGTTTGCTTTTTGTTTCCATCCTATGTGAGATTGGACCTCAAAGGGTCCAGTTCTGTGAGTTTTCTTGCTATGGCTGCTCTGAAGGTCTGAACTTGGAGGAGCAGATGAAGAGAGAGAGGAAGAATAGAAATCAATTTGAAAAATCTGATCATTAAACACACCACCTTGGCTTTGGGTCAGTGAGAAAACCTAAGGCCTGAGCACTACCGAAACTTTGCGTGTGTGTGTGTGTGTGTGTGTGTGTGTGTGTAGTGTTGGGGATTGAACCCAGAGTCATATGCATGCAAGGTAAGCAATGTACCAACTGAACTATATCCCCAGCCCTGTGATAAATTTTTCTTCTTACTTCTAAACTAATGACACCACTCCAGGATTAATCCTTGTGTCCCACTCTACAAGTCACCCCTGTAGACCAGCAATCTGGGAATCTGTGACTTGACGATTATGTGCATACTAATGGGTGGGTTATGAAAGAACACTTTTTTTTTTTCCCTAAACAGAGATAAAAATCTAAATAGATGTCGCTTCATTTGCCATCTGAAAACTTTCCACTCTGTACTGTTAGGCCCCTGATGAAAATCAAAGCTGCTAAAAGACTCATCGCATGATACATAGAGTTTGAGGCCACACGCTATTATAGGCATTAATTGAAGACAAAGTAGGTCCAACAGCTCAGCAAATAACAGGCTGCTGAATAAGACAATGTAGTTAGGAAAGCAAACATTAAAAGACAGGAATACAGACCACTTGAAATCATCCTTTTGGATCAAAGCTTGGGCAGGGAAGGGAGCTATGAAAATAGACCAGTTGATGGATCACAGAATGCAAAGGCTGAAGCTGATGGCCAGAATATTTTAAGTATCTGTTTAGAAGTTTAATTAAGTGGCAGGCAAGACTGTTCTTTGTGTCAACATATGAAAACTTAAAATTTACTTTCTCCTTCCCTTTTGGAACAATGCCTGCCCATTCTCTATTAAATTAACTTGATCATTATTAAAAAGCTATCCCATCTGTGAACAAACCAATTGTTCTAATAAGCCTAGGGAAAGAAAGTTAACAAGGATATGGACTTTATTTATTTTTGTGGTACTGGAATGCTCTACTATTGAACTACATTCTTGGCTCCTTTTTACTTTGAGACAAGTCTTGCTAATTTGCCCAGGCTGGCCTTAAACTTGCCATTCTCTTACCTCATTCTCCTGAGTAGCTGGGATCACAGGTAGGCACCACTGCCTTCATCTTCAAATTTTGAAGATGGTAATGATGTGTTCTTATTCCTAGGAAGAGTAGAACTAGTTTCTGTAAACCTGTGACGGCAAATGAATATTGGGCATAACTCTTTTAAGGTGACAGGTCAAGTAATATTCCAATATCTTTCGTTCTACCCAGTGTAAATACACCAAAGCTTCACTCTTATACTTGAGCTCTTTCATGAGGTGGCCTGTTAATAACTTTACCTACTTACCCAAGATTTATTGGGTAAAGAAAGGAGATCATGTCATCCTTGTTGCTGCAGGTAACATAATTCCATCCTTTTTTACCATTGTGCGTATGTACCATATCTTCTTTACTCATTCATTCTATGGTGAACATTTAGGTTGATTCCATTTCTTGGCTATTATAAATAATGCTGTAATAAACATGGGACTAGAAGACTTTGGATGTTTTCCCCACAAAGAAATGATAAATGTTTGGTGTGATGAATGTTAAATATTATGATTTGACCATTATATGATGTCCATAAATACAACAAAATATCACACTGTGCTTCATAAACATCCAGGAGGTATTTTTATATGTCAATTAAAATAAAACTAAGGAAAAGATTTGTCTTTTCCAAAACACTCATGTCTGTAATAGTTCCTTTAGCGAGAACCAAAATGTTCTGCAGCTACTTCTCTTCCTATCATTATCTGTGTCACAAGAACAAATTAATTTTTTGTCACTGTCTCTTCCCATTATAATCTTTGTGATGTCAGCAGATCCCACTATGGAACATTTTTGGCTCTTTTTTTTTTTATTTTTTAACTATGTTTGTAAAACACTGTAACTTGCAAAATGAGGACAAGAATGAAACTTTTATTAGGAGTCAGTGGAAACTTCCTGGTTTCCATGACAACTTTGAGAGTGACACATGGTAAGAGAGGATCAGGGCCCAACCCTAGTACATAAGGTATGAGGGCTGGGGCAGCATCGTGGGAGCGTAGGGTAGAGATACAGAGTACAGAAGGCATTTGCAAGTTTTCTTATGAATGGAGGTTATCAATCATATTCTGCTTCCTAGAACTAGGCACTTCCATTCATGACAATTAACAGAAAGTGGATGTTGGCAAACCTTATTTGGAATACTAGCTCTGATATAATATGATAGTTCTGATAACTGAGGACTTGGTCCTAGTTCCTTACCTGTAGAATGATAATAATAACAGTCTTTGTGAGCAAGGGACGAATTTTGAGGATAAAGCATCGGAAAAACACCAAACACACACATATTTTTATACTGCAAAAACTCTTGTGAATCTTTTGATTTTTTTCATTGTCCTCATCTGCAAATTAGGGATAATAACTGTGTTTGGGGGGGTTGTGAGGAATAGCAATAAGGTCTTGGCTTAGCATGATTTCATAAGTGTAGGTATTTGCTTCTCTCCAGATATAAAGTGGGTTTAGGAATCATTAAAGACAACATTTATGCATACACCCAACCATTAGTTCCTGGACCCTCTTCAACCCTCTAGCAACATCAGGATCAGCAAAGTTCTTCACTGCTAAGATACCCTGGCTGTGCCCCAGTTCTGGATTGCCTTCTGTGCTTTCCTCCTTTTTATCTTTGTCACAAGCCCTAGACAACCATCTTGACTCCCCTGCTACAGGCTGCCTCCTCTGAATTCCTCTTCTGCAAGCTTAGCTGCAGAAAGATTTAGTCTTCACAATTCCCTTCTTTGCTGTGCCAAAGATAATCACACAAGACTTTTCTTTTAAATGCTTTACTACTTATATTAGGAAGGAGGCAAGAAAAACACTCGTGGCAAAGTAGCATGGATTTAGGGCTATTACACAGCCCTGAGTCCTACCTTGTGGTTGATAACCCCTAAATCCCTGTTTTATTGCCTGAAGGCCCTTTTTGGCCTTTTATTCCTGCTAATGGAATTCAGATAACTAGGCCTTTTGATCTTCAGGCTTGGAGCTGTAACCCAGGCACCCAGACAAGTGAATTCATGTCCCTTCAGAGATTGCCGAGACCTGGGTAGTATTCAACAATGGTTGGCTCTTAAGTTCCTCACCATCCAAATCATGCAGATGATGTGCTCTCTTTGGCTGTAGTTACTCACTACTTAGGGAGCTTCTTTTCCTTTGATTGTCTCTTCTTCTAGAGTCAAGGTATCTTTTTAAGTCTCAAGCAAAGTCATTTATATCATAATACTTCTTTGACAGTTGAGTCTTAATGGTAAATGGGGTCCTTGGTATACATGAGGCTTTGTGCCTACCCGGATCATTCTGCCATGATCCTTCTGCCAAATCCCACGTGAATCCTGCTCTGAAATCTTACAGAATTTAGCTTGTGTCCATGATGGTTCATTATATAATAGAGCATAATTTCATTTTATCACACTTTTATTTTTCTCAAAACTCTTTGTATCTATGAGTTTATTTTTCTATTCAATAACCTCATCAAACAAATAGTGTAGTGTTTTTTTTTCATTTCCACTAACAAATAAAGAAGCCAAGCTCCAAGCAACAGGTATGTGTATGTTGAAGTGTGCATGTAAAATGACTTGGGTGGGATTCTGCCAGCAGATCTGTGGTCAAGCTGAGACTGAACTGCAAGCCTGCTTTACTTCAAACCATCAATTTGCTCATGAAATTGTCCTGCTCATGTTCTACTGTGTACTTTATATTTCCATCTGTGAATATGATCCATTCCAGACCCACCCCCGCCCCCCGCCACACACACATTCACACACACCTGCAGGTAAGAATTCTTATCAGTGAACTTTTAATTCCCATTATAATTAACATAAAAACTATTGTGTTTTATTAGTGAAAAAGTATATTCAGTATTAAAATGGTATCACCTGTAAAATGCATGCATAACTATATACAGTAGATTTACGTAAGGTTTGTCGTTACACTCACAGAACATAAACCTCTTGGAAGTAGCTATCACTTATTGGAGCCATAATAGCAACTCTGTGATTGTGCCAGTTAATTAGAGACTGAAAATGAGGAAAAAATGGCCAAAGTATTCTTAGCATATAAGAGTTGCATCTGTACAATATTGTCTTTAGCCAAACACTGATTTTTTTTTTTTGCCAGAAGCACCTGAATTTTCATGTGAGAATATGAAGAACCGAGAGTACCAGGACTGTAGAGAGACACTGAACACATCAGCCTGATGGGAAACTTGACACTCCCTTCCTTTGAAAGCTTAGCCGGGCTCTCCCTTAGGTTGTTCAAGCATCAGCACAGGGTTTATTCCTTGTGAGGGTAAATAAGAATTAAACCTTCTTTCTCTTGAGCATAGAGGAGGAGACTCATTCTCACCAGCCTTGTCTAAGAGTAATTATTTCAGACATTTATAAGTTCCTTCCCCATCTCTTTGAATTAAATGTCAATCTTTATGAAAGAGCAGCTTCTTTTTCAGCTTTACAAACCAGACAAGTTTTTCTCAAGGACCTAAGAGCCATCTCTTTGAAAAGCTAGCACAGAAAATAGCACTCTTATCTCCCAGGTTTCATGAAAAGATGGGGACTTTACCTTGAGCAGTGCCTCATTTCAAGTTCCAGAACTACTTCTTTTTAAAAACCTATGAGAAGCTTATATTCCCTTTGGTAAAGCCAATTATCAAATGAAGGAGGACATACCAACTACAAAAGAATTAAGGATGAACTACATGTGACAAATTGGTGCTGCCGAGTCCTCTATCTTGAGGACTAGTTATTGTTTATCTTGGGGGGGAAGTGTTTAATGGTCTGTGTGTGCTTGACTCTCTAAAGGGGTGAGATTTCTTTCCTATCTTGCATTCTCTTAGTGGATTGCCTATAATGTACGTTAGATTCTGGTTTAAACTTATTCCGTAATAAAATTGTTTTCCTTCTGGAGAGATTTTTTTCCTGGTTGGGAGAAGATTTCATTTTTTATTTCTCAACATCATGCATATCATTTTAAAAAAAATTTATTTTAGTTATTCTAATTTGTTATATATAACAGAGGAATGACATCCCTCATAGAAATAGAAAAAGCAATCATGAAATTCATCTGGAAAAATAAGAGACTCAGAATAGCTAAATCAACCCTTAGCAAAAAGAGTAAAACAGGTGGCATCACTGTACCAGACCTTAAACTATATAATAGAGCAATAGTAACAAAAATGGCATGGTATTGGCACCAATATAGACTTGTAGACCAATGGTACAGAATAGAGGACACAGAGACAAACCTACAGTTATCTCATATTAGACAAAGGCACCAAAAACATGCATTGGAGAAAAGATAGCCTCTTCAACAAATGGTGCTGGGAAAACTGGAAATCCATATGCAACAAAATGAAATTATGCCCTATCTCTCACCATGCACAAAACTCAACTCAAAGTGGTCAGGGACCTACAAATAAAACCATAGACCCTGCGTCTATTAGAGGAAAATGTAGGCACAAATCTCCATCATGTCTGAGTAGGCCCCAACTTCCTTAATAGGACTCCTATAGCACAAGATAAAATCAAGAATCAATAAATGGGATGGATTCAAACTAAAAAGCTTCTTCTCAGCAAAAGAAACAATCAGTGAAGTGAATAGAGAGCCTACAGAATGCGAGCAAATTTTTGCCACACACACACACATCAGATACAGCATTAATTTCTAGGATATACAAAGAACTCAAAAATCTTAACACCAAAAAACCAAACAATCCAATCAATAAATGGGCCAAGGAACTGAGCATGCATATTAAATGAGCAAAAACTTGTCAAAAAAACTCAAAGAGTATTATTTTGTATTGTGTGCTCCAACTGAACTTTTAGTTCCTTAAGGGCTGTTTTTGTGTCTTCTATCCATAGTTCTGTATGCCACAAATCTTTAGTTCAATTGCTTGTGTGTGTGTGTGTGTGTGTGTGTGTGTGAGAGAGAGAGAGAGAGAGAGAGAGAGAGAGAGAGAGAGAGAGAGAGAGAGACTACCACAAAGTCCTAGGTAAACATTTCTTCTCATTTGTTTCATTTAGTAGAGTCAACTTGTTACAAGTACTTATTGCACACAATTATGCTAGAAGCGTTTGGGTGAGGAGTGAACAGGCCATAGCAGCATGGAGTTAGTTGCTGCCATTTATCGCAGATACTGGCAACTTGCCAGGGTTTTAAATCCTCTTCCCCAGCCCATGAGGGCAGAAAAATTGCAGCATTAGATTCAAATCTTACTTTTTCAGCCTGCATTGAGAAACTTAAAGAAGGCTCATCTGGCTCAGTCATTTGTTATATTGGAGACCAGTTCTAAAATCTGTGAGATGGCTTCAGATGAGATTTCTCTTGAGGAAGGAGGGACAACTATCTGACTATCTTTAGTTTTCTTTTCTCCCCCCGTTGCCATTTTTCTCCTCCCATGCGTGAGCACCAAGCTTCTTCCTTGGGTATTTTTCCTGGACAGGGTACCTCTGTTATTACCTGAAGTCTTAGCTTGCTAGTGAATTCACTGATCTGTCCACCATTTCAAAAGGGGTGTCAGAGGAAGCTTAGACTGTGCATGTTAATTGTGGGCTAATTGTTTAGTGGATATCAGAAACACATCCTCAGCCAAAGTTACTACTATACCCAGACCTAAAAGTCAGGGATAATGTCCCCAAGCCATAGTATTCAGGATATAGAGTTCTCACAACCTGGACTGAGGAAGGGAGGCCTCCTTATGATGAGGCAGTAGATGTGATGGGTGACAGTGATATGGTGGTTAGGAGTGGTCATTTTAAGTGACTTAGCAGAAGTAGTAAACTAGAGGCTTTGAAAATGACTTAAACTTCTACTCTCTGCTTTGTTCAGGCTCTAAAAAAGGGTTTAATTGAATTTCACAACCAAGGACTAAATGAAATCAAACATAATAAACATATGCAGGTCAACACACTGCATTCAGGACAACTGTGATAAGGGGGTGGGGGGTCAAAACCATGTGGAGAATTTACAAATGAGATGACACTGATGAAATCCGGGCACAATGACACTCTGATTAGTGAGCACAGCTGCTCAGCCTACAGATCGTCTGTATGGGTCTTCATTTCAAGCTTATTGTTGTCTTCCTAAAGCCTGGGGGTCTCATCACCAAGTTCCTCAGTCCTTTTTAAAAGTAGCAAAGGGGCAAATCTAACATCTATGCATTCTCAAGTGATCAGCTCCAATGTCAGGATCTATTTTTTGAAAGTCTGAACATCTCATTAGTTTTCTGATTGTCCTGATTTCTCCTCTCCCCTCTGCCCATGTAGCTCTGTTGATGGTACTGTGAACACTGAGTTCAGTTCAGAACAGGAATTGTTCTAGGCATATTTAATTCTAGAAAAACCAAAGCAAGCAGGAATATCAGGAAGTGGACTGGGCTTTGAACCGTCCAGCTGTGGCTCCGAATCCGAGATCTAACCCTTAACTGCTACCAAAACTGGATGCACACTCCCTGGAGTTGCAGGGTGAATGGGAATAGTGCATTGTGTCCTTGCCTGTAGGAGTCACTGCGCAAGTATCAGATGCACTTCACTCTGGAAAGGGAGGTGTGAAGAGGAAAGTAAAAAGTGTGTGAGAGAGGTTGGAATTTTTACCTTTCAAATAGTGATCCACAAGAGTGGACTGCTTCCTGGAAATAGATCAGAATATGTAGGCAAGAGGGGCATGTGTAGTTCATTGAACATTTTAAAAATTCCTTTTGCTTAAAAAATACGAATTCCATAGAAAGCTTCCACAGCATCTTATCTTAAAAGCTTTATGAGGTAATAATTTATTTACAAAAAGCCTACACATATTTAATGCATACCATTTGATGAGTTTGGACACACAAATACACAAGTGTACACTCACACACACACACATACACACACCCCCCCTATGAAACCATCACCACAATCAAGGTAAAAAATATATCTGTAACCCCAAAAGTTTCCTCGTGACCTTTTTTTTTTTGTGGTAAGAACACAACATGAGATAGATCTTCTCAACAAAAATTTCAAGGGCATAATACAGTGCCGTTAACTATAGACATTGTGATGTATAGCAGACCTCTGCAAATTGTCCATTTTTTTGTATATGAAACTTTATACCCGCTGTGCAAAATCTCTCTCCCCCAGCCATAGCACCATCTGAACTATTGGAGTGGACCCAGAAGATACATTAAAAAAGCAGATTTGGGAGGAAGGGGAAAACAACCTCAGAAAAGAAAGCATAATAGAAAATGAAATGCTATAAATAAGTCAAGGCATAAAGAAAATAATCATAAGCAGTTTGAGCTTACTAGTTAAAAACAGTGTTTGTCATTTTAAAGCAGAGATTGTTTTAAAGCAAATGGTGGCTTAAAAGAGACTCAAAATATTAGTCTCAAAATGGAAAAAAAAATTGGAATCAAAATGATGGGAAAAGACACACCAAGCAAAAGAATTTAAATCTATAGTACATCTACACATACTCACATATATTCTAAATGTAGTTTTAAAAAGTTAAAAAGAATCATTGTAAACAATTCATAGATCAGGGAATAGAGCATAATTAAGAGAGAATATTAAAACTTGACTATAAATAAAAACAATGTACATTGAAGATCTATATCAATATAGTCAGCCTTCAATGATTATATTATAAAAGAAGAAAGACAAAATCATATGAGTTAAGTTTGTAATTCAGTTATAAAATGAGTTAACTCAAAGTATATGGAAGAGTATATTTAGTAGCATATATTAATGAATAAGGAAATAATGTACAAAAAAATAACTCAAGGTTAAATAAGGTTATTTGGAAAGTATAATAAAATAGATAAAGTTTGGAAAGATTGATGAAGAATAAAAGGGAGAGGGTCACATAAAATAATAGAAATTTAGAAACAACATCATATAGGTAAAGCAGAAATATGAGGAGTGTTATAACAATAAATTTAAGTGTAGGTTAATGAACTATTTCTTGTAGAGATATAACTTACTAGTAAAGAATAAATGGAAAAGTTGAATAGGTACATAAGAATTCAAGAAATTAAATGAGCAGTTTAAAATCTATCTAAAAATTAAAAGAGAACATTATATTTTTCTGATGGCTTTTTACAGGTAAGTGCTAGCACATCTTTGTAAAATGCCTAATTCTCCTCAGAAAACTTGGAATGAAACCACTGAGCTGTCCCACTCCTCAGTTTATAGCCAAAGAACTTAAAAATCAGTACACTACAGGGACACAGCCACATCAACGTTTACAGCTGCTCAATTCACAATAGCTAAACTATGAAACCAACCTAGATGCCCTTCAACAGATGAATGGATAAAGAAAATGTGGTACAAATACACAATGGAATGTTACTCAGCCTTAAAGAAGAATGAAATTATGGCATTTGCAGGTAAATGGATGGAGCTGCAGAATACCAAACTAAGCAAAATAAGCCAATCCCCAAAACCTGAAAGCCGAATGTTTTCTCTGATAAGCAGATACTGATCTATAATGGGGGGGGGAGGCGGGTAGGGAAGAATGAAGGAACTTTGGATTGTGCAGAAGGGAGTGTGGGGAGGGTGGGGGATGTGGGGATGGGAAGGTTGGTGGGATGAGACAGACATTATTACCCTGTGTACATGTATGATTACACTGCCAGTGACTGCACCATGCACAGCCAGAGGAATGAGAAGTAGTGCTCCATTTGTGTATAATGTGTCAAAATACTGATTAGAACAAATTTTAAAAAACCCAGCTAATTCCAAGTTTATGCATACCATTTTAGAGAACAGAAAAAGAATGCTTTTCAGCTTATTTTAAGGGTCAAGCATAATCTTGATATTTAAGTAGATGCAAGAATGAAAAATCAGAGACTAATCCCATTAACAAATGAGGATTAAATGGTCCTTTAAAGAGTAAGATGAACTAATGCATGTTTAAGAAAAGAATCCATGATGAGCCATCTGAGTTTATTTCAAGAATACATCAGAGAATTCATTAATGTATCATCTTAATAGATGAAAGGAAAAAAAAAACCATATTAACTATAGATAATAAAAATCAAGCAACAATGTCCTTAAACCTCTTAGCAAACTAGCAATAGTAACAGGAAGTTTCTTAACTGTGTGAAGGTGTGTAACTGAAACAGAAAGCAAACATGGCTTAGTGCGAGAATGTTATAAGTGTTTCATTTAAAGACCATGACATTTGTAAAATGGCACATTGAAGGCTTCTGTTGAATGTTAGCTCTTATTACCCGAATAAATAATAATTAATGCTTCTAAAAAAATAAAGACCATGACAAGCCACACACGCACATATCATCATTTATATTTTTTATGTAATAGGTTCTATCCTGTGTAATAAGGCACAAAAATCCCATAAAGGTAAAAGAATTGAAAAGGGAGAAATAAAATTATCCTTATTTTTCAGATTCTACTGTTGTTGTAGATATAAAATCCAAGAAAAGTTATAGAGGAACCAACAGAATTAATAGGAGTTCAATACAGCATCTAGATACAAACCTATTTATACTAGTCTTTGCATCAGCTCTAAAGAGTTAGGCAATAATATTAAAATACTATTTACAATATCAAAATAAAATAATATACATTTTTATTTTTATTTTTTATCTTTATTTTTTTTTTAAAGAGAGAGTGAGAGAGAGGGGGGGAGAGAGAGAGAGAATTTTTTTAATATTTATTTTTCAGTTTTTTCGGCGTACACAACATCTTTGTTTGTATGTGGTGCTGAGGATCGAACCGGGCCGCACGCATGCCAGGTGAGCGCGCTACCGCTTAAGCCACATCCCCAGCCCTAATATACATTTTTAATGGAGGGAATTATAAATCTATACTGAAGTACCCAAATATTAGAGAACTATAATATAATTGTGATGGAAATGTTCAAGTCATAAAACTTTTCTTTTCTGAAAACTAATCCACAAATTCCTACCATTTCCATTCAGAGTTCCATTGGAATTTCCCACCAACCTTAGCAAGTTGATTCTAAACTTTAAATGAATGAGCAAGGGATCAAAAATGGTCAAGGCAATTTTAAAGATCAAAATGGGATATTCAGCTGAGTGTGGTGGTAATTACAATGACTCAGGAGGCTGAGGCAGGGGGATCACAAGATGGAGGGCAGCGAGGGCAACTTAATGAGAACCTGTTTCAAAAATTGAAATGGGCTGAGGGTGTAGCTCTGTGGTCAAGCTTTTCTGGGTTCAGTCCTCAGTATGGGGAGAGGAGAAAGGATATTCAACTTATCAGCTATTAAGACTCTTCCTAGTGTTTTACCAATTAAACAGTGTGCTAGTAACACTGCTTGGAATGCTAAAAGAAGTTTATATCAGAAACATACATATACAAACATGAGTCAGGACACAGGTGATGTTGCCAATCCAGGGAGAAAGGAAAGAATTTTTAAGAAATAGTTCTGAGATGATTATTCCCCATTATGCAAAGAGGGATGGTGGAACTACTCTTGACAATATATCTGAAGACAAGTTCTATATGAAATAAGAAATCATGAAAAACAAAACTGAACTGATTTAGAAGACAATATTGGATAATAACTATGTGGCTTTGTTATGGAGAAGAATTTCCTTGGAAAATGAAAAGCGAAACTATAAAGGCAAAGATTGATAAATGATCTACATTAAATATTTAAATATTTCCACATCAAAAGACATAAGAAAGAAAGTGAGAAGGTATTTGTCATAAAATGAGGGGGGATTTTTTGAAACAAAGTGAGATATAAGATTATTGTGCAGTGTATTGAGAGAACTCTTAGAAGACATGAGGATAAATACAAATGATGTGATTTAATAATGAGCAAAGACTATGACCAGACAAATCACTGAATAGAAAACGTGAAAGGATGTAAAAAGTGTTTAATATTCAGGAAGATGCAAATTAGAACTACAATGAGTATGATTCCATTGAGACTGACAAAATGAAAACAATGAATGATTTCAAGAATTGCAAGGAAGTGGAACAGTGGACATTCTCATAGACTGCTAGGAGAGGTCCAAATTGATACAATGACTTGGGAAATCGATCGACAATAGGTTGGTAAAGGAGTACCTACCCTATGACCTACGTATTAAAATGTTCATTGAAGCATTGCTTGTAATGGTGAGAAAACTGAAGACAACATAAATGTCCATTGAAAAGAACAAGTATATTCATATAACAGAATCCTTTACAGTGGTTAAAATTAATGAACTAGAGATAAATGTATCTATATGAATAAATCACAAAAACATAAAGCTAAGTAAAGAAAGAAAATTGCAAAAGAATATTATGTTAGTTCAAGTCCTCTAAAATGCAAGCACAGAGACAAGATTATATGTACAAGAAATTTATTGGGGGAAAATGACTGTGGAGGAGAAAAGAAGGAGATGGGGGAGCTTTCAGACCATGATGCAGAGGAGCTAGACTGGTAAGAGTTCAAGAACCAAAGTTATCTATGAAAGATGTCCTGTATCTGAGGGGTGGGCCCTTCATCAATCGCCCTTGTCGTCAGTTGGGAGCAGCCTATAGGAAGTATGACATAAGGTAGGGATGGAATCAGAGGGTAGCAATAATGGCAGCCAGGTAATTATGCTCACTAAAACATGAAATCTGAATGGCACATTTTCATGGCTACACAAAGACAAACAGAATGGTGCCAACTATGCAAAGTTAAAATCTGCAATGTAATCGTATGTGTTATTTGTGGAGGCCTGCATGCACAGGAAATGGGCCCGGACATGCTTGTGAATAAAGGCCAAATTCAGCATAATGGTTGACAAGGGGCCAGGGAACAGAAAAACGGGAACAAGCAGACACCTGCAATGGTCACCACTTTGTAAATTTTTCATATTTAACAATCTAGAGGATGGTTACAATGATACTTATGGTATTAAACTGTCTCCTCATTATCCAAGTATATTTTGTACTAATGGCATAATCAAGCTAATTATTTTAGAAAGCAATGTAATGGGTTTCAAAAATGATTAGAAAATGTCATTTTAATGGACAAATAGTTGCCATAGAATGAATAAAATTCAGAGTTTTTATTTGAGTTAACTCATGAGAGTCAAGTTATATAAAGAACAACATACCTTCCTTTTCCATTTTGGGCCATAGCAGAGGAAGATGTTCTTAACAATAAGGTCACAGAATAATCTCAATGGCAACAATTGCAAATGCCCCAAAGCACAAACCGAATTGGGACTCTCCTTGTCCGGAAAGGAGGGAGAGGAGGAACCATGCCATGCTGATTTTTCTGTCATTGTTTCATTATAATTTTTGATCACTGGTGCTAACATTTTTGGAGATAGCTGAGAACTCAATGTCTCATTCAGAACAGAAAAACTATAAATTTGTAAATCCCATTACTTATGTATCTAAACTCTAGAGGAGGATCAAATAGTTATTATGACCTGTTACGTATTGTAGTGGAAATTATAGAGCAAGTCCTTTAGGGCTTCTTATACATTCCAGGGACCATTGTAAACTCTTTTTACTTTTGTTAACTCATGAAATTCTGTCAACTGTCTTGTAAGTTAAAAAAAAATTTCTAATTTTGCTTTTTAAAAAATAAACACAAAGTTTAAGAAAGTTACCTAAACTTGAACAATTAGAAAACTCCTCACAATGTTTTTAAAGTCCTAGTTGATCCTGTCCCCTGCCTACCTCAACCTCATTTCACAGCATCTACCTCAAGTGACACAGGCCTTCTTTTCAGTTCCAGAACCATATCAAAATCTTTCTTGTATTGGGATGTTTAAAAGTGAAGATACTCTGTTATTTCTTCCACTATGCAATTTGGTTAAGTATTTTTTCAAAAAATATGCTCAGTTTTTTTAATCTTATTATTGAGTCATAAGAGTTTTCATATATTCTAGAAATATATGAAAATATATGAAATATATATTCATATGTTTTAGTCCTTTTCATTTTTTTGGAACAATATCTTTGAAAGGAAAAATTTTTTTTCAATGTCTGTAAACATGAGTCTGCTGAGGGCTGGCTTCTAGAAATCATCAACGAAGATACACAAGTGGAAAATAAGCCTTTAAAAATATCACTAGTCATTAGGGAAATGTGAACTAAAATCACATTTACACAGTAGTATATTCTCACTCAAGAGAAAAGAGAAAAAGATGGGCTGTATCATATGTTGGTCGTGATGCACAGCAACCAGAAATTTTATAGGTTCTTGATTGGTATAAAAGATGGAGCAATAACTTTGGAATACAACTTGGTAGTTTCTTAAAAACCTAACCATATTGCTACATATGACCCTGACACTCCACTCTAAGTTATTTACTCAATTGAAAAAAACCTATAGGTCAAAATGAAATAAGATCTGTATCGATATTCATAGCAACCTTATTTGAAATGGCCTCAAACTGGGAATAACCCAAACACCTATCAACAAGTAAATGTTTTTTTTTATTGGTTGTTCAAAACATTACAAAGCTCTTACATATCATATTTCATACATTAGATTCAAGTGGGTTATGAACTCCCATTTTCACCCCAAATACAGATTGCACAATCACATCGGTTGCACATCCACATTTTTACATAATGCCCTATTAGTAACAGTTTTATTCTGCTACCTTTCCTAACCTCTACTATCCCCCCCTCCCATCTTCTCCCTCTACCCCATCTACTGTAATTCATTTCTGTCCTTGTTTATTTTCCCATCCCCTCACAAAAGTAAATGATTTTTAAAAATAGGGTAAATATTATACTGGAATGCAAGGAATGAACTATCGATCCATGCAGCAAAATGAATGGATCTATAATTTTTATATTGACTCTTTCTCCTTCAGCTTTGTGACACACTTACTTGTTCTAGTGCTTTGTCATGGATTTCACAGGAGTTTTCTAGGTAGACATTCATGTCATCTCTGAATCATGGTATCTTCTCTTCTTCCTTTCCAATTTGAATACATTAAATTTCCTTGGCTTTACTCACCATGCTGGCCAGAACCTTCAATGTGAATCTTCAATGAAATGTTGTATGACAATGGTAAGATTAGACCTGCTTGTCTTGTTTCACTGGAAAAGAAGATTAAAATAAATAAATAAATAAAAATATTTACAAACACACACACACACACACCCATTTTTATGATTCATTCATTTTCTTATTTTGCTAAGGATCTTTATTGGGAATGAATGTTGGATTTTGTTAAATGCTCTCCTGCATTTCTTAAGAAAATCATATTTTTTCATTTTTAGTCTATAATGTAACCAATTGTTTAAAGTGTTGAATCATTGCATTCCTAGGATATAACCAACATGCATATGTTTATATTTAACAGGATAGAATTCAGGAAATTTTTGCATCTATGCTTACAATGGATTTGACAAATAGTTTTCTTTTAATGCCTTTTGGCATCAATGTTAATATTTTTATTAAAGAATGTGACAAGCATTCACTCATCTTCTGTTATTCATCATTGCACTAGTCTCTTTCATTCTAGGTTGTGGTAACTTGTGACTTCACTCTATTTTCTCTTTCCTACCATTGGGGCTACAGATTAGTCAATTTTATTGATCTTCTTAAATAACCGATGCTGGGAGCCATCAGCCAAGTAGGTATGACAATTTCCTTGCCAGCGTACCCCCATGTTTCTTTAGTGGAAGGACTCATGGAAATAGGACATTTTGCAGGACATTGCATGTAAGGTGACCTTGCTCAAGGACCAGGGCGGATCCGTGTTTAGGGTGTTCCCCCTTTAGAATAGGGCGGTTTAGCATAATAGGAGATTAGGGTGTTTCCCCTTTAGAATAGGGCGTATCCTGCTGCTGAGTTCCTCTTGAGTTCTTAGGGTCAGACAGTATATTTCGGGATGCAGAAGCCCAGGAGTAGTGGATTTGGGCAGAGTGTGGATTTGGGCAGAGAACGTGGATTTCCCCAGAACGTGTTTGTGAGTTCGGGAATAAAGAATTGCTGTTTGAATCTACAAGCTGTGTGGAGACTAGTGATTTGTGCCCAGCCAGAGACTGCGGCAAACCAGTTTTCTTGTTCATTTATTTTACTGACTCTATTTTTCTATTTTGTAACTCCTTCATTCTAATTTTTTTTTGTATTTTATTCTTATTGTTTTTGGTATACTTTGATCTTATTTTTCTTAATTCTTGAGGTGGAAACTGAGGTCAAAGTTTTGTAAACATTTTTTCCTTTCTAATATCTGTGTTTAATATTTTATATTAATATAGATTTTACTATAAGAGTTGAATTAACTGCACTTGACAAATTTTAATATGCTGTGTTTTTATTACTATTTTCAAATTTGCCTTTTGGTTTATCTTTTGGACACATACATGGTTATGAAGAAATCTATTTATTTATTTATTTATTTATTTATTTATTTATTTATTTAAAAGAGAGAGTGTGAGAGACAGAGAGAGAGAGGGAGAGAGAGAACTTTTAATATTTATTTTTTATATTGGCAGACACAACATCTTTGTATGTGGTGCTGAGGATCGAACCTGGGCCGCATGCATGCCAGGTGAGCGTGCTACCGCTTGAGCCACATCCCCAGTCCTAATCATTTATTTATTAAAAAATTGAGAGTTTTCTAAATACATTTTTTATTTTTATTTTTAGTTCAATTCCATTGTAGTCAGAGAACATATTTTGAATAATTTAAATTTGAATTATTACACCTATTTTCTAGTTAATCATGTGGTCCATTGCTATAGTGCCTTGGAAAATCATGTGTATTTAGTTGATAGATGAACTTTTCAACAAATACCAATTAGACAAACTTATTTGATAGTTATTTGACTTTTTAATATTCTTACCAGTTTGGCTGAATACACATTCTATTAATTATTGAAAGAAGGGTGTTAAAACCTCCCATTATAATTATGGACTAATCTTCACCTTACAGTCCTATTAATTTTGCTCTGTTATTAGGGGCATAAACACTAAGATTATATCCTCTGGATGATTTGATCCCTCTTAACATTGTGAAATGATACTCTGTCCTTGATTTTATGTATATATGTCTGAATATGTTTTATTTAAAAGAATTGTAACCCCTCTAGCTTCATTTTAATTAATGTTAGCATGGCACATTTTTTTCATCTTTTAATTCTAATATGTTTATTCCTTGTAGGAAGACTAGTTTATTTTACAATTCAGTGTTTTAACAGTCTTTGTCTTTTAATTGGGAAGTTTACACCATTTACATTTAATATGATTATTCAAAGAGTCAAGTTTAGGTCACCATCTATTGCCTTCTACTTTCCCTGTCTGTTTTTTATTTTATTTTCCCTTTTCTTTTTGTTGCATTACTTTTGGATTCAATGACTATATTTATGATCCCATTTTACCATTTGTTTGTTTTTTAGGTATTGCTTTAGAGTCATAGTGTACATCTTTAATTTATATAGTATAAAAACTGACAAAAGCATAATTTTGTTTTCCTCCTCCCATGCCTTGTACTATGTATGTCATATAATTTACCTTAATGTATGTTATAAACCTCTTAGTACACTGTTATAATTTTGCTTTAATGAGACATTTGAAAGAAAGGTTTTTAAAATTAGAGAAAAATATTTAATATTTCTCCACATTTTTGCTGTTTCTAGGGCTCTTTGACTTCATGTTGATGCAGATTTCTGTTACAGTTTTCCTTGTACCTCAAGGACTTTTTAAAATTATATTTTAATAGTATGGATCTGCTGGTGATGAATTCTTGGGCTTTTCTATCACTACAATGTCTCTTCTTTTGTTTATAAAAGATTTTTGGAGGAGGTCAGGAATAGAATTAGCAGTTGACTGTTCTTTTCTTTCATTAATTTAAAGGTGCTATTTTACTGTCTAATTATGTATTTTCCTGCTTCTTCATATTCCTGTTAATTTTTTTCATTGGATGATAAGCATTGTGAATTTTGCCTTGTTAAGTTCAGGACATTTTTGGATTCTTATAAATATTCTTGAAGGTTTTTTTGTTTGTTTGTTTTCCTTGAGGTGTCGATAATTGACCTTAAACTAGTTTGGTGCCTGTAGGACTTTCTGTGAAGCTTTGTTAGGCAGGACCATAATAGTCTTTGTTCTAGAACTAATTTTGTTTCATCACTGAGCCGATATCCATTTGAATACCTTATCCCATGCCTGGTTAATTACAGAGGTGCTTTTTTCCTGCTTGTGAGAACTGAAAACATTTCTGGCACTATATACCCTCTGGAGGTGACGACCTCAGCCCTTTGAGGTATTCTTCACCTGGCTGTGAATAGCGTCCTCACACGTATGTGTTGGTTAGTGCTCAGGTGGATATCTGAGGGGAGCCTTCTGCATATATCTGAAGTATTTTAAGTACAACTGTCCCTTCTTTAGTGCTCTGCTTGATGAATCCTAGCCTTCAGGGTCTCTTCGAACTCCCAAGTCTCTTTCCCCAACTCAAGAGGATTGTGGGGCTCCTGTACTGAGACCTGGAAATTTTCTCAAGGCAATAAGCTGAGCAATCATAGGGCATATCTAATTAATGCCCCACCCCCAAGCAGGTTTCACTTTGCTGTGCTGTCTCATGCTTAATGTCTGAAAAACATTTTAATTATTTTCCTTTATTATCCTTGTGCAGTTGGAAAGTTCAAAGCCGTATGGCTCCTCTGTTCAGAGCCCATCTCCTCTACTAAACAATAACCCTTCAACAGGACTAGAGATGCCAGATTCACCTTTGTATCTTTAGTGCCTCCCACAGTATTTGGTCTATAGCTTAATTCCAAGGACTGATTGAACAACAAGTGCTTATAGTGCCAGGACTATTTTTTTTTGTCATGTCTGAGTTAGTGTATTCTTATTTTCATTTATTCTGGGATATCTCCCTAGGAAATTGCTGGAATAAAAGTAATAGTGGAAATATGGGTTAGCTATCTCAATGTAATTTCATCTACTTACCTAACATGGCAACTTAGGTAGGCATATGAGGTTGTTAACAGTGTGGTTTTGTAATATGCTAAATTCTAGCTTTTGTACATTTTTTCCTGTCATTTTAATTGTGTGTGTGTGTGTGTGTGTGTGCACATGCTGTGCAAAGTGGACCATTTAGACCTATTTGATATCAGCAAATCCAATACCCTCATCTTTATGACACATATAAACATAATTATGATTGGAATATAGATGTCTAGGTATTTTCTATGATCTTATATATACATATATATGTAAATATTAACATATTTACAAAACTACTTTGGTAGTAGAATACATATTTATGCTTTGTAACTTGCATAATTTTTCTATTAATAAGAAGTATTATTTTAAATTTAATATGCTTCTTGTTTTAGTTCTGTGCGGATTCATATTTGTATTGCTGCAGGAATCTTGTTTTTAGAAGGGGGTTATTTGCCTGTTAACTTTTTATGCAATTCTTTCATTTTTGATCCACCTTTGATTTTTTTCTTATTCATTTAGTGGGTGAGTTTAATTTTTTAATGCATTAAATTTCTGATAAGTTTCAAGTTGTTCTTGCAATCTAACTGGATTTTTTTTTCTATGCTTTATTAGTTATCTATTGCTATACCCCTAGTTACCCCAAAACTTACTGGCTTAGTACAATAATTGTTTCATCATCTTTCATAGTTTAGGTTGTTAGTAATTCAGATAAAGTAGAGCAGAGATGGCTTTGCTGTCTTCTGTGATGCTTTAGTTCTCAACTCAGTGACTTGAAGACTGAATTATGGAATAATTTGAGAACCCATATGCTCATATGTCTGGTAGCTGATGTTGGTGATGGTTGGGAATCTATCTGGGGCTATTTGCCTGGACACATTCACATGGCCTCTCTGTGTCATTTGCTCTTCCATACAGTATGGTGACTGGGTTCAAAGGGCCAGACCTTGCCTCTGAAGTCATGAACATCAATCATATTCATGGAATTGTATTAGGGGACGCCTTCATAAAGTTTTGCGTAAGCCCAAGGAAAAGGAATATACTCTACCCTTCAGCAGAGATGTGCCATCCATGCAGTTTAAGGACATACAAGGTGGGAAATATAATGAAGTGACCACCTTTGGAAAATACAATCTGCCATGTCTGTATATTTTTACTTTTCACTTCTTTTCTATATTTTACCAAATCAGTATGGTCTGTTTTATTTTAATTTCTCCCATTACTGACTTCTAATTTATAATTATTTAGCCTACTAATAACTACCTTGGATTTATATATGTATAAGTAATTTATGTATTGATCCTCTCTTTTGATTGATCCTACTACACTAAAAACCATATTGCAATTGGCTAAAATTTTAGCGTATTTTTATTGTTAAAATAATTTTTAACAAATTTTCTTTTGCTTGCATAGAGTACATATGAATTCACTGAGGAACCAGATACCTGCATTGGTTAGACTTTTGCTCTATCATTTTATAGTTGTATGACTCTGGAAAACTTACTTAATTGAACTTCAAATATTTTATCTTCAAAGCTGGAGAACAATCTAAAATATACTTACCTATAGGTAGGAAAAAGATGAGACAATACGAAGTGTTTACACAATGTTTGACACAGTGACTTTCAGTATTGTTTATCAGTGGTTTCTAAATATTTAAATATGAACATTTTGTTTATTTTCTTTTATTATTAATATCTTACACTGCTAGTGAAGCGATTCGGTTCTTCCATTTTTTTTCCTTTAATCACTCTTGTCTTTTTCCCAAGTATTACATAAAAAGTACATTATGTACATGGCTCTTTGGCTTGTTGGGTAAGTACTGACTTTCAGAAATACCAATTCATATTTAAATTACTCCTTTCCCAGTTAAACAAGGATATTTGAAGTGGAACAAGATTTCTTTCAATCACATGCATTTGATTTTGAAATTGGCTGTTTTAACTGGTGCCCAACATAAAACTTTGCTACAAGGATAGAATATCTTAATGGCATTTAGGCCTGAATCCTAAATAGAAATTATATGCAGGGATGTGAATTGGTGATGGTTGATCTTCATCAACCAGTAATATGACCTGCAAAACATCTCTGTCTTGTTTGTCTAATAATGGGGCAATATCCTGTATATTTAGGAAAATGATCCATATATTAGCCAGAGTATATAAATATAATGTAATTTCAGGGAAGGATGTGAGTGGGGAAGGGACTTAAGGTACATACACTACTCTAACACGTAAACCTGTGACTTTGAAGGAAGGAATTATAATTTTCAAATGCATGTTAGAATTTTCAAGCATACTGGAAAGTCATTAACACATCTTAAATCATTATTCCTGATCTTATTGTTTCCTTCCTTCTTTCTTTTATATAGCATATAATGACTCCCAACAAAATTTGCATCCAATTAGCAAGAAAAGAGAATAGATATTGGGTAGGCAATCAACAGTCTCTGCGGCAGTCTGGCTGGGCACGAAAATAACCGGGAGGTCACAAGCCACTTGTAGGTTCAAACAGGAACTACTTTATTGCCCGAACCCAAAGGGAACTCTCTAGAACTCCACGGAAACTCTGCTAGAGCCAACGGAAACTCCAACGGGAACTCCACGGGAACTCCGTGAGAACTCAATGGGAACTCAATGGGAACTCCGGGAGAACTCAAAAGTAGCGGGCACCCCAGGCAGCAGGAGCCTTCCCACTGCCGGACAGCAGAGGTCCACATACACAACTGAATACACAGCTTGTTTCAATTTAGCATCACCCAGTCACAGCAATCAGTCATTATATTAATAATTATACACAGCTTAACTTAATCACCATCATCCCAATGGCTCACTGGCATCACCTCCCAACCACTCCTTCTGGCAAAATGCCAGGCGCCATCCCGACCTGGCTGTGGCTCTCAACAAGTCTCTGTCATACTCAACCAATTTTTAAAAATATTTCTTCAGTCATTTCACATTTTAGCCATAGTAAGTTTTGATTTCCTTTTGGCAACTGGGACTACCTGATACGATACATACATAAATATATATAATACCAATATAAATTTTGTTCTTTTTCCTCCTGAGATTTTTTAGTATCAATTATTGCTCAAGAACATTGTTCCTTTACTTTATACTTTAACATCTTAATCTTTCCTCTGATGTTTCCAGTGATCACTTAATTCCTCACTTAGTTACGCTATCTCAAGTACAATTGGGTAGCAAGAACCAGAGACACAGGTGTAAAGAAGCAGACATGTTGTGAGGCACAGTAAATATTTAGAATTACAGATAAGAGCACATGGGCCCAGAGGGGATGGAGGTAAAAAGGTAAGGATTTAGACAATGTGGCAGTAGGCAAGCTTGGTGGTGGCAGAGATACTAATATAAAGGGACATCACAATAAGTCTGGGGCCATTATATGGATAATATATATACTTGAGTACAAAATCTTCAGACATCTCATCTTTCAAAATAATTTATCAGACAAGCCAAATTGTCCCACCCTAGGTGGTGACACCCGTCTGATTGATTAAGGTAGAGAAACATGTTTGCATTCCAGGGAGAGCAGAACTCTATAAGGAAGTACATTTGCATGTAATGTTATAAAAGTTTATAGGCATCCTGAGAAGATTGGGTGGATTATTTGGAAGAGTCATTGGTCCACTGAATCATGTGGGAGAGGGGCACCCTACACTGTGTGTGTGTGTGTGTGTGTGTGTGTGTGTGTGTGTGTGTAAACCTCTTTTGTAGCACAGAATATATTGTCTGTGATGAATCTCTTCTGAAGCGATTTCTGGGACAAAGAATAGCTAGTGATTAGCATGTGAGCCCTTAGTTAAGACTGTCTGAACATGAAACCCGGCTCTAAAATCTGCTATCCAGGTCTCTTTGGGAAACTTATTTATCCATTATCTTACTTCAATGTCCTCATCACTTTCTCACCTTTAAAATGGAATTAATACAAATTACTTTATAGGGCTTCCATGATGTGATAAATATAAGCCACTTACAATAGAACTGAGAACATCCTGGGCATCTAGTAAATGTTAGCAATTATTCTTAACAGGAGAGACTGAGAGCAGAGACATGGAGATGAGGTCCAAGTGTTTGGAATATGTTCTCATACTAGTGATCTCCTGCTTATCCATTTCCCAGTATGTTTTTAGAAGAACTGGTGGTTGTACAAGTTGCTAGAGAAGATGGCCTGATTCATTTGAAAGAGTGTAGCTTGAGGTTTTCAGAGACCTGGGATCAGATTGGGGGAGGTCACCTTAGATTTTCAGCCTCAGTTTACTTTTCTTCTTGACAAGAATACTAATCTTTATTCTTCTTACCTCCCAAAGTTGTCAAAAGATGGAACACTTCATAAATTATCAAGTGCAGTAGCTGTCTCACATCCTTTTTGGGAGCAGCTGTGGATAAATTATAAATAAAAAGCACTATGCAAATATAAGGAATTATTGCTGTTGTATATTCTGGAAGTGCCATTCTGATATATGCATCCACTTAAAACTGGCATGTGTGTTTGCTGGTGTAGGAAGCCACCTATTTTTGAAAGATTATGTGCATGTGTATGTGTGTTTCAGAAAATGAAATGCACATATATTGAAAAAGGTAATGGTTTATGACAAGTTGATTGTCTCTTGGAAGGGAAAGGAAAAGAAAACTCTTAAGTTATCCCGAATACCAAATGATTTGACGGAATGCCCAAGCACAGCTGCCTGAATACACAGCAGCCATTAATCAGTCCTCAGAGACAGTGACCACCATGAAGGTATAGATTGCTTGGAAGAGCAGTTCTTCGAAAACAGAGTAGTCTTGGGAACATTTTCTTCAGATTTATGTGTAATTACCCTTCCTTAGGTATACTCGAGGCAATTGTGTCATGATGCACTAATTTTGACTATTTGGGGACTATATTCTAGTTTCTGCCCTTCTGGTTTGGGTTTAAGAGGAAAGGAGGCATTAACGTAACTTTGTTTGGTTGGGTTTGAGAGCTGGTTTTGTGAGAAGTCTCCATTATTTTCTTAATAAAACCCAAATCTTATATGCAGTTACCAAGCCTGCCTTTTTTGGTCAGTGTTTACTTGTCCAGGTTTATGTCCTCCTGGACATATTATTTTGTTACCTGCCTCCCTACTATTCTGGAACACTGTGCAGCTTCCTGAGCCATCATGCCTTCTCTCCCCATGAACAAGCTACTCCTCTGCCTGAGACAGCCATCCTTAAATGCACTTCTTAACTGTCCTCCAGCAAATCTCCTCCAACACCTTAAGACTGGATCATAAGTCCCTCCTGTTGTCCCCAAGATGGCCATTATGGGGTCAGTGACTATGCTCTGAGTCATAATTATTGTTTACTTGTACATTTCTTCTCAGAAGATAGAACGTGCCTGCAGTTTGGTAAACTCTTCACTTGAGTGATTCAGGAGTTAATTTGTCTATTCTAATTTTGAGAAAGGGAATTCCATTTCCTTCCCTTTTGCTCTGCATAGAAAAAAGCGCCTACTCAGCGGTATTAAGCAGTGTTGGCAAAGACAAGCCTATTATTCAGTTCCCTTCAAAGACAATAAATCTCTTTTGCATAAACAATGGTGGTGAATATGGGTATGAGGAGATGATTATGAGAAGCAATACAGATATAAAATTGGCACAGATTCATAGCCATTTTATTGCTCAGAATTCCTTGTAGGAAGAGCATTGCCCTTTTTGGAAGAAACTTTTTGGAAATGATTGATGCAGGTAGCAAATTACGGTTCTTTGCTCCCACTTCATCTCATCTTTGATGTTGTGGGTGCCTACTGGAATTAAAGTTGAGGTAAGAATGGGTCACTCATTTTCCTATAGGAGATCTAGCGGGGAATCTTGATTTTCTATGAAAAGATAGGAATGGACAGCTGGAGTCATAAGGTGAATTAAATCTGGGTAAGAGTTAGGAGATGGTAAATTTGGGAGGGGTTCCTTGAAGCATCTGTTAGAGTAGTGTGGATTGTTTATATATAAAACTCTCATAGCATCTCATATATCTTTTTTTGGTGGGAGGGGATAGGGTACTGGGGATTGAACTCAGGAGCACTCGACCACTGTGCCATATTTCCAGCTCTATTTTGTATTTTATTTAGAGACAGGGTCTCACTGAGTTGCTTAGCACCTTGCTTTTGCTGAGGCTGGGTTTGAATTTGTAATCCTCCTGGTTCAGTCTCCTGCACCACTGGGATTACAGGTGTGTGCCATGGTGCCCGGCTTCATATATCTTTAGAAAGAATTATTGAGCAGATTTTACCGTGTGTGCTGGTGTGTGTGTGTGTGTGTGTGTGTGTGTGTGTGTTCTGGAAACCAAGAGTAACTGAATTTTTCAGGGTCAAAATTGCTCAAGGCAGGGATAGCCTCTAATGCTGCTGAATAACAGAGTCTGATGTTAAGGAGGAAGACCCTAAAAACTTGCAGAAATATCAAGGATATTTGAATTCTCTTTTAAGGTAGGATTAAGGGTTGAAGGGAATTCAATCTGTATTTCAAGGACTGGTATAAAACTGATTAGTATCTGGATTATTTTACCAAGCATTTATCAAGTCAAGTCCCTCAAGATTGGGAGAGACCCAGTGGTGAGCCCTGTGGAGGAATACAGAAAGGACAGTGTCGGGCTATAATGCATTTCCCTTCTGCTTAGGTCTGTCTGATACCTCTTCTACTGGTTCCTGGGAAAGGGTCTTCACCGAGGCCCCACCGAGAGTGGGGCTTTGGAGAGGAAAAGTAGAATATGGCTTGGGGTTCTTGAGTAGCAGAATAATTATGACCAACTTTTTTCCCATTGGGCTGGATTTCTTTCTTTCCCTCTGGATATACTCTCCTCCCTTTTCCACCTAGCCCAGAAGCCAAATCCCTGTGAGTCACATTGTTTTGCTGGCCCTTGGTGGGGTGTGGCCGATGGGGAGGGAAGAGAATGCTTACCTCTGTCCTTTACTGGAGGCCTTTAGGTTGGCTGTATCTATGAGACAAGGTCATGGTTCTTCCCCAGAAGCCTGGTCTTCATGAGCCTCATAATTCTGTCGTTCTGTATTCTTGAGGTAACCTCTCCCACCTTACATAATTTCCTGCTCGGGGGAATCACAGTCATGCTGCTTCTGGCCTTGGGTTCCTGAACTATCCCTCATGGCATCCATCTCCACTCCCTCCCACACCTTTGTCATCAGTCCCTTGGTAAATCTGTGCCCCTGGAATTATCCTAATTTGAGTGTTTTATCTCCTTCTGCTGAGAATATCAAATACATACACCTACCCTTGATAAATTAATTAATGAAACATCATATTTATGTTGCAACAGCTTTGTCATGTATAAAGAGTGTTTTACAAAGTTTTCAAATTTTCATCCTTTTCTTTATTCTCACAACCAGCTCATGAAGTGGGCAGGTCAGGTGATATTATCTCTATTTTGAAAAAAAGTCAAAAGATAGATTAAAATAAAAAGATGTCCAGGTTTATACAACCAATAGCTACCCTTGGACCTTCTGACTCTAATTGCTCTATGTTTATTCTATCATACCTTGATTTACCTGGCACGAATTAATTTTATTAAAGTCATCATGATGTACTTTTTCTTTTTTATTCCAAAAACAATACCTAGGTTTTACAGGAGTAAAGATAAACACAGACAGTTTTCTGTTAGGTAGATGCAATAGCATGTGATAATTCCCAATGGGAGAAAGAGGAAAAATTGTGTAATTGGGCAAATAACCTATTTAGCTTTTGCATATGAAGAACCACCTTAGATAAATTGCAAGGATGGGGTAATATTATTATGAATATGTTTGTACACCTTAAAACAACAAACAGTTCAATATGATTTATGTAGTTGGATAGGCTAAAACCTCACTAGTATAATAGCTGAGTCATTTGTCTTAGCAAGTATCTTGTTATTGGCAATCAATAATGCAGCTGAGATGACTGATGGCCTTGTTTTCTTGTGGTGCCTCAGCTGGGCTAAATTATTTATTTGACTTATTGCCTCTTGGCAGATGTAAGGAAACCACTGATAGTATGCTTGCATTGCTTGGATGTACATCTAAGAGGGAAAAATGGGTGCTTTTTTCCTTTGTCCCTAATCTTTGGGCATATAATATAAGTAATGCCATGTTCTGTAGAATTGTCATGTCATCAGCTACATATATAGGGATGGATGAGGCCATGAGGTTTTAAAAGTCATCTTCCTACAATGGACTGATCTTCATTACCATTAGGAGCACAGTTCATTGACACACACACTATTTCTTTCCAACCACAATGAAGACTTTTGGGCCCAGGGCCCAGTGCTTTCTATACCTCACTCTGTTGTAATTTATCTGTTGGGATATCTTTCTATCCCAATAGACAGGGAGGTCCTTGAGGACAGGAACTGTGTCCTATTTATCTTTGTAATCCCAGTGCCTGGCACAGAGTCTGACACACAATATTTACTTAATAAGTATCTGTTGATGAATGAAAGACTGGAATGAATGAATCAGGCAAAGAATTGATAGCTTTTGCCTTAGGTTTGTAGGTTATTTACCTTCTAAATAAACAAGTGCTGTAGAAACAGGCATGAACCAGATGGAAGCCAGATCTGTTTTGAAACTTAGATATAATAGGCAAGGTGTTGAACCATTTTAGCTTCACTTTTCTTTATGCAGAGACTTCAAAGTGTTATATGAGAATTAAAATAAAGAAATTAAAACTCTATAAACTCTAACTGGTTATATGAACAATAAATTTATGCAAGAACAGTACCTTTTTGGCGATTTGGCTTTATTAAAACAGAATCATCAAAAAGAGCATTTGCCAGCATGATTTGTACCATTTGCCAACTTCCATGTTATTAATACTCTTACCATGGCTGCCTTCAAGTTAACATAAAGACTTGAAAAAAAAACTTACAAAATTCCCTAATATTTAACAAGTGACTCCTGTAACCTGGTTTTGGACACCACTGGGTGAGAGGGAGGGTTTGGGCTTAGATGCACAAGACACATGATGTTCCTGGTTTTTGATTGGCATAAGGAGGAGAGGGAGAGTTCCGTATTTTGTGAGGGGAAAAGAATGCAGAGAACTTCTAGTGAGGATAGATGGAGACTTCAGATCTACACTATGTTGAGAAAATATGACACAGAATGATTACATTAGTGATGAAGAGGTACTCAAATTCTTTTGCTCTTACTTCAGGATTTTTGAATACCAAATTGAATGATTCATTCCACAAATATTTCTTCATCTTGGGTGGACAAAGAGGTAGTGTTGGAAAAGTGCTAGAATTGGACAACACGTCCATCAGGCAATTTGGGATTCAAGAATAGATTAATTGAATTAAGTGATACCCATTGGTTTAGTCAGCTTTTTCGCTGCTGTGACTAAAGGATCTGACCAGCAAAACTGTAAGGGAGGAAAAGTTTATTTGAAGGATCATGGTTTCAGAGGTCTTAGTCCAGAGAAGACCGGCTCCATTCCCAGGGGCTCAGGGTGAAGCAGAGCATCATGTCAAAGTGTGTGGCAGAGGGGAGCAGCTCATATCATGGTAGTCAAGAAGCAGAGAGACTCTAGCTCCAGATATAAAATATATACCCCATAGCCATGCCCCCAATTAACCACTTCCTCCAACCCACACCCCACCTGCCTCTAGTTACCACTCAGTTAATCCCAGCAGGGATTAGTTCACTGACTGGGTTAAGACTCCAAATCCAATCATTTCTCCTCTGAAACTTCATCATCTCACATGAGAGCTTTTGGGGGACACCTCATATCCAAACCATAACTCCCATTTTAAGAATTAAAAAATGAACAGATTCATGTTTTTAATGATGGTGACTCCTCAAAATTCATGTTGAACCCTAATCCTCATTGTGGGATACTAGGAGGTGGGGATTTGTGGGAAGGGGTTAAGTCCTGAGAGTTCCACCCTCATGAATGGACTAAGGTGGTATACTGTGATACCAAAGCTGCCTGGGAGTAGGGGGTCCCTGCCACTGCCCCATCTCACCAGAAAGTGTGGTACTGCATGTTGTCTGCCCAGGAAAAGATGGGAATTCAAAGAATGGCTCCTACAGAAAACACATCGCCTTCTCACCATTGTGAAGTTGGAGAATTAAAAGTGGAACCCGTGTAATTCAGGAACCAGCAGTGGTCAGCTTTGTTTCTTCAAACACACAAGGGCTTATGTATGTATTATAGGTCATAATTATTTCTGATGGGCTAAATTTACCATAACCCATATTCATTGAGACATATCAAAAGTTCCGCGTGACTAAGTTAATGAGCAAGTCAGGAAGTGGTCGTCAACTCTCAGCATGCATTAGAATCCCCTGGAGAATTAGTTAAATCTGATTTGGGAGCATAATTATACATGCTGTAATTCAATATCCTGGGGTGGATCCCAGTAAATAAACAATGTTGGTGACGCTAATGAAGTGGTTAGAATAAGACGTTTGGAAAAAACCCTATCGATTCTTTTTTCTTGGGGGGAGGGGTACTGAGGGATTGAATACAAAAGTGCTTTACCATTGAGCTATCCCCAAACCATTTTTTTTTTTTTTTTTTTGAGACAGTGTCTCACTATGTTGCTTGGGCTGGCCTAACACTTGTGAGCCTCCTGCATCAGCCTCTGGAGTAGCTGGTATTATAGGCGGGCACTACCACACCTGACAAATGCTACCAATTATTGAAGTACTTTATCTTTCATTGTTGGATTTTATGCTTTAGATTAGTAGTTGTGATTTTGTTTGCACATTGAAATAATCTGGGAAGATTTGAAAAATACTAATGCATGATACTTAAAAAAAAATCTGATTTAATTGATCTGGGATATGGCCTGGCATCAGGAGTTTTTAAAAGCTCCTCTATTAGCTATAATGTGCGGGGTGTTTAAGAACCATTGTGCTATGGGGGAGCCTCTGAAGGGCTTTAGGCTATTGAAGGGTGAGTTAGTCAATTTTGCATTTGAAGTTCTCTAACAGCTGAGTGGAAAAAGAAACTGAAGGTGACAATACTGGTGGTCTCAATCAGGAATATAAGGACAGGGGCTGGGATTAGGAAGTAGGATATTCAACTTTGATTCCAAAGGTGCAGGACAGGTTCCAGAGTGTGGTCACGGAATAGAGTAGGTAAGAGAGAAAAAAAGTAAAGGTTCCTGGAGTTAAGAAGGTTAATGAATGCATAGAGAATCTGGGCACCAATGACAGTGACAAGGAGAGATAGAAAGGATATAGGCATATGGAAGCTCCTCAAAGAAATATTTAAAAAAATATATAAAAATGAAAGAGTAATGGTCTGCAGGTAGGATATCATGGACCAAGAAGTACTCTGATCCACCTGTTAACTCTTGAGAGATAGGTGAGTGTGTATGTGAGAGAGATGGGAAGAGAAGATAAAAAGGAAAGTTTGTAGAGGACTACAGGGATGTGGTTATGTAGGTGAGATACAGATAATATAGGTAGGAGGTGAAGAGAATTTTTTGCAATTAGATTCAGTTATAATGACTGAAAGTTTTAGAGGGTGCATTTGCAATGTCAGAGTGGAAACTGAATTTGTGGTTGGGACAGTATGGAGTTATTGGTCATTAGGGCTGTCCACAAATATTTCAGCCTCTTTGAGCCAAATGACTATACTTTCCCATCCTCCAGAACTAAGCATGGACATGTGACTTGCTCTGACCAGTGTCCAGATGAGCAGATATGATATATATCATTCTAGAGGGAAATTTTATGACTAACACACCGCCCTTTAACACACCTCCCTTTTTCTACTTTGACAACCAGTGACTAAAGAATAAGGTCTGCGTAAGTTTGGGTTCCTAGTCCATGGACTTCCTGCTGACCTATGATAGACATGACACAGGAATAGGGATCAAATATTGATTTTTTTATTCTTATTTTTTTCTTATAATTTTTTCATTATTTGAGACATAATAATTACAGATATTTATTGGGTACAGTGCATTAATCCAATACAGGTTTACAATGTGTAATAATCAAATCAGGCTAGTGTTTCTATTTCCTTCAACATTTATCATATCTTTGTACTTGAAGCCTTGAACTCTCTTCAAGTTTTTCATAGATTATTATAATGTAGTTACTCTACTGAGCTGTGGAATACTAGAGCTTATCCTTCCTATCTAATAGTATTTTGAGACCTGTCAAAACTCCATCTCTCCCTTCTCCCTACTACCCTTCCTAGCCTCGGATAATCATTATTTTGCTCTCTCCATCAAGATCACCTTGTGATACCTGGTTTTCTGTGTTTGGTTCATTTCACTTTACATAATGAACTTAGTTCCACACACTTTACTACAAATTACAGGACATTTTATTTTTTGGTCAAATACTATTCACATGTGTGTGATGTGTGTCTACACTACATTTTATTTACCCATTCATCTGCTGATGGACTCTGTTTTGGTTTGGATAATAAGGTGTTCCCTGAAAAGTCATGTGTAAGATAATGCAAGAATGTGCAGGGGTAAAATTATTAGATCATGAGAGCAATAATCTTATCAGTGGATTAATCCACTTGAATGGGTTAACTGGACAGTAACTGTGGGCAGATATGGTGCGGCTGGAGGAAGCAGGTCATCAGGGGTGTATGTTTGGGGTTTATATTTTGCACCTGGTTAGCAGAGCATGCTCACTCCCTCTCTATATGTCTCTGTTTCTGCTTTCTGGTTGTCATGTCCTGAGCTGCTTTCCTCCACCATATCCTTCCACCACGATGTTCTGCCTCACCTCAGAGTGGGTCAACTATGGACTCTGAATTGTGAGCCAAAATAAAATTTTCCTCCTCCAAGTTGTTCTTGTTAGGTCTTTTGGTCTCGGCAAAACAAAGCTTACTGAAACAGAATATCAATTTATTCCTTTTCTTGGCTACTGTGAGTAATGCTATAACTAAAATGGAAGAATACATATCTTATTGAGAAGCTGATTTCTTTCCCTTAGGATACATATCCTGAAGTGGGATAAATAGATCACATAATAGTTCTATTTTTAATATTTTGAGGAAAAGCCTCCATAATGACTGTACAAATTTAGATGCTAACCAATAGTATACAAGTGTTCTAGCCTTTAATTTTAGCCACAGAAATTTTGGGTTTGTTTGTTACCTCAGCATAACCTAACCTATCTTGATTGATATAGAAGTTAGTACCTGGAAACAATGCTGCCATTAAATATATGATATTTACTTAGGAAATGAGTAAAAGGTAACAAGGAACCTCTTCAAGGCTGGAAAAGTGACAGCCCATGTTATTCCATGTTAAAATGTTGGATGAAATTGTCACGTGGAGTAACTTGGGAGGAAGATTGTGTAACAATGAGTATGTCAGCATAGGGTGAAAGTTCAGAAAACAAAGCATCAGTATCATGTATTGGTTTCAGATGGCTATATTTGGAAAGGAAAAAAAGAAGGTTTGTAAGTGTGGTGAGCCGCTTCTGCAGATTATGGTCACCATTGCAGGATGGCGCTGGCTCCACTGTGGTCTGTGACAAACAACTCCTTGTTTGGGAGAGTTGGTGCATGGTTTTTCAGCACCCTGTGAGAAAGTTCCACGTGGCAGCTTCGCATTGGGGCTTGGGATGCTTTATTAAGGCTGGGAGGGGCATCCGACGAGGAATTAGAAGAAATATCAAGGGCCTGAATAAACTGCTGAAAGAAGATTCCTGAGTTGCGTCTTCCTTGCGGGCAAGGGGTCGCGACAAGTAAGCAAGAATGAAAAGAAATAAAAAAGGAAATAAAATGCCCAAAGAGACATACTTACAGATTGGAAGTATAAATTACTTACCAACTGCAGACAGAAACGTAAGGAAAAGGGAAAACGTTGAAACCAAAAGAACAATTAAACTCAGCATGGGGGCAGGCATCACTTAGGTTTGGCAAGCACACCCATTGCAGATAGGGCTACCCCAAATAAAAGGCCGATGAAGACTCTGTGGTCCAGTGATGTGTACTGATAAGGTGATCAACTGTCATCAGACTGGGAGTCTCAGCACAAAAGCTGAGGAAGTTCAAGGGAGAGTAGGAAGAGTTAGTCACTTTACCTGATGACCCCCATCAGGGCCATTTTGCCTGAACTAGAGAGAAAGCATTGTTCTTTTAAACTACTGAACATACTGACTGATAACAGGAGAAGGGGAGACATAATATAGAGAGAAGAAAAGATCAGAGGTCCTTGTGACTCTCCTTTTGAAATATGAGTGGGTGAGGCAGTGGAATTAGTGTAGCTTCTGTTCTAAACGCTATTCAGGAAATTGCTGCCACTTGATGCTAGAGGTATGTGAAGGAAAAAAAAAGAAAAGTATTCAACTTCTTTTGGTCTGTTTGTTTTTCCAGTGGACAGTCTAAGGATCCTTAAAATGATTACATTGTCCCTGAAATTCACAGTCTGACTATGCATGACATTCTTTCCCTGCAAATGTGTTTGGGTGCTCAGCTTAGTGATAGGCAGGTAGAAGCTCTTGGATCTGTTTGGACTGATCAGGGAAAGCACTAGTGGTTGCATGGCTCTCCTCTCTTGGGAGGATAACCTTAGACTTAGACTCCTAGTGATTGAATGTGAATGAGATCTGGGACTTTTATTTTTATTTACTTTTCCTTTTCAAATGAAATGAATATACCTTGTAACTGGGAAGCCAGACAGGGCTATTACCAGTGCAGCTGAGAACAATTAGTTCTTATTTGCTTAACACCGTTTCTTAATGTGCAATTGTAAAACTTTTCACAGGATGTTTTAAATGTAATCAATTTTTCATTGCTGTTCCTTATAATTCAAAGAGTCTGACATTTGCAATCAAGCCAACTGTGGTCGATACCCATTTTCTCTTAGCTAAATAGGAATTTAACTCGGTGACACAAGTGGTGATTTCTGGAACCGATTCTGTGTCTTTACTGTTGTGTGAGGGCTGCACCTAGATATATGGGTTTGCAGGTGAGATACCAGTATCACAGGGGCAGCTGAAGTCATTGCATGTCTGGGATCACCTCCATCAGAGTCCACAGCCTGGCTTGATAGTCTAGAGGCATGCACTTCATCTTCTCTGCATAGCAGTTTCTTCACTTATAAAATGAAAAAGAATTTCTTTCATTGGGTCATGTTGGGATTGAATGAATTATGCACTAATGCTAGAAAGCGAAAAACATCTGGCCCACACTACCTAAAGCTAGAAGGGAATCAAGAGGCTCACAAAGGAAACACATCTATAGCTTTACTGACTCCAGGGACATCAGGATGCAGATACTGAAGTGATGTTGGGACTTTTCTGTGCTGTTTGAACCCATGTTCTTTGGCCTCAGTCCCTCCTTTTCAGATCCAAGTTCTCTATTAGGGGCAACATGTTTGAACCTATAAGGAAGAAAAGGATATTTCAGAGTTGGTTTGGAGGAGAATAATTACAGACTAAATAAGCACAGAAAAGAAAGTGGCATTAACTACTTTTACCGTGGCTCTCATGGGCTGCCTTCACACGGCTGAGGATATGCTCATCACCATATCCTCAGCCAGAGACCAGCAGCTTCTGGCCATCCAGAGGTCATGTTTGGCCTGCTGCCTGGTTTGGTGACTGAAGTTCTATTGAAATACAATCACACTTGCTCATTTTTATGGTGTCAGTGGCTACTTATATGCTGCAACTGCAGAGCTGACTGCAGAGTTGTGACTGAGAGTGTAGTGTATGGCCTGCAAAGGTAAGATGCTTACTGTGGAGCCTTTTACAAAAAGCATTTTCTGACTCTATACAAAAAAAAAGGTTTAAATTAGGAATATTCACAATGGCTTGTTTGCCAGGTGGCATACAAGATAACACATTGGGAAAATAGAAAAATATCTATTTTGGCTTGCATTATTTATCATTTTTTTCTAGAATATTTAATAAGTCTCCTAATGCAGACTACATCTTTTTTTTATCATTTTATTTATTCTAATTTGTTATACATGACAGCAGAATGCATTTCAATTCATAGTACACATAGAGAGCACAATTTTTTGTGTCTCTGGTTGTACACAGAGTCACTCCATTTGTATCTTCATGCATGTACTTAGGGTCATGATATGCATCTCATTCAACTATCTCTCCTACCTCCCTGCACCCTCTCTTCCCCTCCATTCCTCTATTCCCTCCATGCTTCCCCAACCCCCATTATACATTAGCAACCTCGTATCAGAGGAAACATTTGGCCTTTGGTTTTTTGGAATTGGCTAACTTCACTTAGCATTATATTCTCCAAATCCATCCATTCACCTGCAAATGCCATGATTTTATTCTCTTTTAATGCTGAGTAGTATTCCATGGTGTATATATACTACATTTTCTTTATCCATTCGTTTACTGAAGGGCATCTAGGTTGGCTTCATAACTTAGCTATTGTGAATTGTGCTGCTATAAACATTGATATGGCTGTGTTCCTGTAGTATATTGTTTTTAAGTCCTTTGGGTATAAACTGAGTGGGATAGCTGGGTCAAATGGTGGTTACTTTCCTAGATTTCCAAGGAATCTCCATACTGCTTTCCATATTGGCTGCACCAATTTGCAGTCCCACCAGCAATATATGAGTTTGCCTTTTTCCCCACATCCTTGCCAACACTTATTGTTTGTATTCTTGATAGCTGCCATTCTGACTGAAGTGAGAAGAAATCTTAGTTTTGATTGCATTTATTTAATAGCTAGAGATGTTGAATATTTTTTCATATATTTGTTGATTGATTGAATATCATATCATCTTCTGAGAAGTTTCTGTTCAGTTCTTTGACCCATTTATTGATTGGGTTTTTTTTTTTGTGTGTGTGTGTGTTAAGATTTCTGAGTGCCTTATATGTCCTAGAGATTATTGCTCTATCTGATAAATGAATTACATTTATTGATTTCTGCGTGTAGTAAAAATTTGCTCCCATTCTGTAGGCTCTCTATTCACCTCACAGTTTGATTTTTTTCTGAGAAGAAGCTTTTTACTTTGAATCCATCCCATTTATTCATTCTTGATTTAAATTCTTGAGTTATAGGAGTCTTACTAAGGAAGTTGGGGCCTAATCTGATATGATGAAAATTTGTGCCTACTATTTTCTCTATTAAGTGCAGGGTCTCTGGTTTAATTCCTAGGACCCTGATCCATTTTGATTTGAGTTTTGTGCATGGTGAGAGATAGGGGCTTAATTTCATTTTGTTGCAATATGGATTTCAATTTTTCCAGCACATTTGTTGAAGAGACTATCTTTCTCCAATATATGTTTTTGGTGGCTTTGTCTAATATGAGATAATTATTTATGTGGTTTTGTTTCTGTGTCCTCTATTCTGTACCATTGGTCTACAAGTCTATTTTGGTTCCAATACCATGCTGTTTTTGTTACTATTGCTTTATAGTACAGTTTAAAGTCTGTTATAGTGATGTCGCCTGCTTTACTCTTCTTGCTAAGGGTTGCTTTAGCTGTTCTGGGTCTCTTATTTTTCCAGATGAATTTCATGACAGCTTTTTGCATTAAGAGTCTGTATAATGCTTTTGGTAGTATGGTCATTTTGACAATATTAATTCTGCCTATTCAAGAACCAGGGAGATCTTTCCATCTTCTTAGGTCTTTTTAAATTTCTTTCTTTAGCATTCTGTAGTTTTCTTTATAGAGGTCTTTCACCTTTTTCATTGATTCCCAAGTTTTTTTTTTTTTTGAGGCTATTTTAAATGGGGTAGTTTTCCTTGTTTCTCTTTCAGAGGATTTGTCTGTGATAGACAGAAATATCTTTGATTTATAAGTGTTAATTTTATATCCTTCTACTTTGTTGAATTCATTTATTAGTTCTAGAAGTTTTATGATGGAATTTTTTGGGTCTTCTAGGTATAGAATCATATCATTGGCAAATAGTGCTAATTTGAGTTCTACTTTTCTAATATGTATACCTTTAATTTTTTTTGGTCTATCCAATCACTTTAGTTAGAGTTTCAAGAACTATGTTAAATAGAAGTGATGAAAGAGGGCATCCCTGTCTTGTTCCCATTTTTAGAGGGAATGCTTTCAATTTTTCTCCATTTAAAATGATGTTGACCTGGAGCTTAGCACAGATAGCTTTTACAATGTTGAGTTTTGTTCCTGTTATCCCTAGTTTTTTCAGCGTTTTGAACATGAAAAGGTACTGTATTTTGTTGAATGATTTTTCTGCATCTATTGAAATAATCATATGATTCTTATCTTTAAGTCTATTGATGTGATGAATTACATTTATTGATTTCTGTATGTTGAACCATCCTTGCATTCATGGGATGAATCCCGCTTGATTGTGGTGCAGGAACTTTTTGATATGTTTTTGTATTCTATTTGCCAGAATTTTATTGAGAATTTTTGCATCTATATTTATTAGAGATATTGGTCTTAATTCTTATTTTTTTGATGTGTCTTTGTGTGGTTTTGGAATCGAAATGATAATATTGACCTCATAGAATGAGTTTGGAAGTGTTCCCTCTTTTTCTATTTCATGAAATAATTTGAGGATATCAGTGTCACTTCTTCTTTAAAGGTCTTGTAGAACTCAGCTGTGTATCTATCTGTTCCTGGGCTTCTCTTGGTTGGTAGGCTTCTAAAGTTATCTTCTATTTCATTGTTTGAAATTGATCTGTTTAAATTATGTATATCATCCTGATTCAGTATGGGCAAATCATATGACTCTGGAGATTTGTTGTTCCCTTTGATGTTTTCTGTTTTATTGGAGTATAAATTTTCAAAATTTTTACTTCAATATTTGTAATTTCTAATTATCTTCTGCATTTCTGTAGGTCTGTAGTGATATTTTCTTTTTCATCATGAATGTTAGTTATTTGTGTTTTTTCTCCTTCTCTTTGTTAGCATGCTAATGGTTTATCAATTTTATTTATTTTTTCAAAGAACCAACTTTTTGTTTTGTCAATTTTTTCAATTGTTTCTTTTCTTTCAATTTTATTGATTTCAGCTCTGATTTTAATTATTACCTATCTTCTGCTTTTGGTGTTGTTTTTTTCTTCTTTTTCTGGGGTTTTGAGATATAATGTTAGATTATTTACTTGTTGACTTTTTTCTTTTTTCAGGAATGAACTCCATGCAATAAAATTTCCTCTTAGTACTGCTTTCAGACTGTCTCAGAGATTTTGGTATGTTGTATCAGTGTTCTCATTTATCTCTAAGAATTTTTCAATCTCCTTCTTGATGTCTTCTGCAATCCATTGTTCATTCAGTAGCATATTATTTAGTCTCCAGCTGTTGGAGTAGCTTTTATTTTTTATTTTATCATTGATTTATAATTTCATTCCATTATGATCTGATAGAATGCAGAGTTGTGTCTCTACTTTTTTGTATTTGCTAAAAGTTGCTTTGTGACATACTGTATGGTCTATTTTAGAGAAGGATCCATGTGCTGAGAAGAAAGTGTATTTGCTCGTTAATGGATAAAATATTCTAGGTATGTCAGTTAAGTCTAAGTTAGTTATTATATTAGTGAATTCTATGTTTTTGTGTATTATTGAATTATCTATAATAACTATGTTTGGAAGATTTATCCATTGGTGAGAGATGGGTGTTAAAGTCACCCAGAATTATTGTGTTATGGTCTATTTGACTCTTGAACTTGAGAAGAGTTGTTTGATGAATGCAGATGCTCCATTGTTTGGGACATATATTTTTATAACTGTTATCTCTTGTTGATATATGGATCTCTTGAGTCCTTCTTTATCCTTTTTGATTAACTTTGGCTTCAAGTCTTCTTTATTTGGTATAAAAATGGAAATGACTGCTTGTTTCTACAGTCCATGTAAGTGGTATGTTTTTTCCCAACCCTTTACCTTCAGTATGTGGATGACTTTTCTTATGAGATGAGTCTCTTGGAGGCAGCATATTGTTGAGTCTTTTTTTTTTAAATATAATCTGACAGTCTATATGTTTTGATTGGTGAGTTTAGGCCGTTAACATTTAGGGTTAATATTGAGACATGATTTGTATTTTCAGCCATTTTTGTTTAGTTTTGGTGTTTAACTTGACTTGATTTCTCTTTTGATTAGTTTTTTCCTTTGGTGTAATCCCTCCCTCTGCTGATTTTCATTTTCTCCTCATAGAATATTTTGCAGAGATGGTTCTGTAGTGCAAGCTTTCTAGTTGTGTATTCTTTAACTTTTGTTTCTCATGGAAGAATTTTATTTCATCATTAAATATAAAGCTTAATTTTGATGGATGCTAGATTCTTGGTTGGCATCTATTTTCTTTCAGAGCTTGGTATATGTTGTTCCAGGATCTTCTAGCTCTCAGGGTCTTGGTTGAAAAGTCTGCAGATATCTTAATTGGTCTCCCCTATATGTAATCTAATTTCTTTCTCTCATGGCTTTTAAGATGATCTCCTTCTTTATGGTAGGCATGTTTATAATGTGCCTTGGTGTGGATGTGTTGTGATTTTGTATAGTTGGTGTGCTGTGGGCCTCTTGTATTAGGTTTTCCAACTCATTCTTCATGTTTGCAAAAATTTCTGATTTTATTTCATTGTTCATTCCTTTGGTTTGGAACTCTATGCCTTCCTCTATCCCAGTAACAATTAAATTTGATCTTTTTATATTATCCCATATTTCATGAATGTTCTGTTCATGATTTCTTATCATCCTCACTATGTGATCTACATCCTTTTCAAGATTATATATTTTGTCTGATGTCCTGTCTTCCAAGTGCTCTAATCTGTTAGTGATGCTTTCTATTGAGCTTTTAATTTGGTTTATTGTTTCTTTCATTTTGAAGATTTCTGATTTTTTTCACAACCTCTGTCTCCTTATTGAAGTAATCTTTCACTTCCTGTATTTGCTTGTGTAGTTCTTTATCAAAATGATCTTATGCTGCCTGTATTTGATCTCTTATATCATCCTTTAATTCACAGAACATTTTAATTATGTATAGCCTGAACTCCATCTTTTTCATTCCTTCTGTTGTGCTAGCCATGGAATCTAATAATGTAGTATCATGATTTGGGGGGGGGGACTTTTTTTCTTTTTTCTTTTTTCGTGTGTCTTCCCTTCTAGTACTGCAGATCCCAGGCATTAGAGTTTTTACCCTATAGCCTTCTAGTACCCCTGCAGGGTTCCAATACCTCTCCTTTGAGGGAAGAACAATGTTAACAGATCCCAATACAAACAATATACAACCTTAAACCAAATAGTTGCCATTGAGATGTTTACAGTTTTGTCACAATATATAGAAATGGTGAATTCAATTATTATCTACAATACAAACAGTAGGTTTGCAAAAAAGTTTATAGTTTATGATGGTGGACAAAGAACCAGGGGTGAGGTTGTTTGCTGGTCTCTACTCTCAGGATGGTGAAGGTTACCAGGGTGGGAGGGTTGGTCTTGTGTTCAGGGCACCTGGAAGTGGGATATGGCACCTGCCGATCCCCAACAGGAGATTGCACCCCAAGTATTTCCTCGGGGTGTGATGTGGGCACCTGGTCTTATCTCCTTATGTGGCCTGTGGACCTCACAGTTCCTGATCTCTAATTTAATCTCACTCACCCTCTCCCTTTCTAATTCCTAATCAGGGACCTTTCTCTCAGGAGGTCTTGGGGGTTGCACTCTGTGGGCTATGCACCTGTCTTGGAATGCTGTTTAGCTTTGGGAATTCACTTTGTCAGGTTAGCAGCTGCCAGGGAGAGGGAGGAGTCGGGGACTATCGACACCTGCCCTGCCGGTGTTCCAAGCTGGGATTTGCCCCAACTACAGATGGCAATGAAGGTGTCCCAGGATAGAGGCAGCCACTTTCAGCAATGGAGTGTTGGGGTCAGATATGGGGGGAGTATGGTGGCATTTGCCAATGGGTTCAAAGATGCAGCTCTGTTTCATGCAGTGTTGTGGCTGTCAGCTGTCTCCAGACCCAGTGTGGGGGCTCCACGGGTGTTTCTGGGGCTGTCCTGGGCCTGCCTGGGCTCCACAGACTACATCTTGACAGTAATTAGTGACAGTATGTAACATAAATACATATACATGTGTGTATAATACACCTCTATAGACAGTCCCTGGCTTACAATGGTTTGACTTAACAAATTTTGACTTTATGATAATGAAAAATAAATAGTGGAAGCAAACTATACTTCGAATTTTGAATTTTTTTATGCCCAGTGCAAGCCTGTCTCTTGGTGCTGGGCAGCAACAGTGAGCTGCAGCACCCAGTCAGCCCGGAGATCATAAGGATGAACAACTGGTAATCAACAGCCTGCTGTGCCGCTGAGCTCTGATGTTAGGTGTATGAAGTGCTTTTTCAATTTAAGTTATTTTTTATTTATAGTGGATGGGTTTATTGGGATATCAACCCATCACAGGTCAAGGGTATCTGTCTATCTGTCTATCTATCTTTTTATCTACTATCACACAGAGAAAGAGAAGAAAGGGAGAGAGAGAAAGAGGCAGAGGAAAAAGCATCTAAAATTTTTTTTTACTGCAGTGGTATATGTCAAAAAACCCCAAAAAACCAAAAAACAAAAACAATAAAAACACACACATACACAATTGGAGACCACCAGACTGAAACTGTCATGCTCTGTCTTAGTCCAAAATTGTGTGAGGACATCATTTCAGGAGAATGTGCTCAGACTTGGCTCCACTTCCTTTCCTAACCCAGCTGACTATATGTACTGCTTCTGTGCAGACTGGGGGTCACTCACTCTTTATGGCGAGGGCAGTGTGCTCAATTTGAATGCTCATTTATGGAAAGATGTAAAATGATAAAAAATGCAGCAGGAAAAAAGTAAGGGAGAAGTCTGGGCCTCTGATTACTGAGGCCAGGCACACTGTGCGAACATCAGAAGAATAAGAAAGTGGATGTGCCTTATTTCTGAAGTTTTAAAAGAAAGCGATATTTCTATTCATCATTTATCTCACCTGAGATTTGAACAAATACAGGATTTCTGGCAGCAATTATTGACTTTTCAATATTTATAGAAAATGACACATGTTCTGCCCAATATGATTATTTCAGAAGTGAGGTGAGTTCTGTAAATCCAGAAGATTGGCTATCAGGACAATTTGTAAAATAAGTTAAAATTGATTAATAAGAAATAGAAATGCCAATGAGTTGCTAAACTGACCCGATAAAGGGTCTGTTGAAACCAGCAGGAACAAGGTTGGCTTGATTCCGAGAGAACTGGCTGGGCTGAGCGTGGAAGCCTGGACAAACCTTCTGTCCTCCTGAGAAGATTGTTTATGGGGCACAGAAGCCTTTAGTGGTGGATTAAAAACGTGGGAGGGAATGGGGGAGGGATGTTTACTGATGTTCTTTCTGTTAGTCTGATTTCTTTTTCTGTGGAATTTATTGCATTGTTCTGTTGGGTTTCCATCTCACATTATAGAATATATATATATTCGTCTGTGTGTGTGAATGAGGAAAACTATTATTATGTGGTGAAGTTTGTTTAAGAAATGTGAGTCTGTTTGCATAAAGGAGGAGATCCTAAATGTTCACTCTGAGATGTAAAGTTTCTAGAACCTCTTGGTGTTGACCAAGTTCACTCTGACCAAATCTTGGAGCGGGTGTTTGCCCTGGTGCTTCTGCTGTAAAATCACCAGGCAAGAGGAAGGAGTCGGCAAGGAGAGTACCTTCTGCATTTTCTCTCTTGAAAGGGGAAGAGGAAAGAGTAAGTCGGTCTCCGACAAAATGATGCTTCAGTTTCTTCCCTATCCTTGACCCCTTCCCTATAGCAAATCTATACCCTGAAGAAGTACAAACAGAAGCCAGTTAAATCGTTTTGATACTGGAAACGTCGGTCACTTGTGTTGTGGGTCAGGTGTGACTGAAGCAAGAGAGGGGGCCTCAACATCATGCTTTAGATGAGATAGGCAGCCCAGAGCACCAGCCGATGGCTTTACTCAGACAATTTCCAATAGCTGCTGTGGGGTACATTAGTCACAAGGGGGCACTACTGAGCTGTGGTTGCTGAATGGAAGCTGGAAAAAATTTAATCTGGCCTTTTTGAGATGTGCAATTCTGGGACAAGCAGGGGAGAAGAATTTCAATTTATTGACTCTCTGTTTAGGTCTGGGTGTGAGTTGAAACTACATGGGAGCCATTGTTCTTACTTCATTTATAAAGTGAGGCCATCTAATACTTGTATTAAACCCTTGGTATGTGCCATTTAGTGCTGGGCTGGCCTTGGAGGATGTGGAGGTGAATCACCCATGTGACATGTGGGATGATAGACTGACCTACTCAAATGTGCAATGAGAACACATAAATGACTCTCTGGCCTTGTGGTATGCTCAAGTAAGTCTTCTTGGGAAAGAAATGTTGGGATTAATTATGAGCAGGAGGTGGTATCCAGGCGGAAAGACCATGTATTAGTCAGCTTCTTATTACTACAACAAAACATCTGAGGCAGCTAACTTACACGGAGGAAAGATTCATTTAGATCCTAATTTTGGAGGTTCAAAGGCATGGCATCTGACTGACTCAGGTCTGCTAAGGGAACAGATGGTGGTACCTTATCATGAGATAGAGACTGAGAGACCAATCTCCTTCAAGGGCACACCCCCAATGACATTAGGCCCTCCCACTGGGTCCCACCTCTTAAAAGTCCACAGCACTTCTAAGGCCAACAGTCAATCCATGAAAAAGAGTAGAAAGTGAAAGGAAGCATTGCATCCTGGGAAACTGCAAGCAGGTGGGTAGAGCTGTGGAGGGGCTCAATACAGAGTAGCACCCTACTGTGGTCTTCAAGAGGCAGAAAAGGCTCAGGCCCTCAGATGAAAGACCCTATGTTAAGTTTAGAGGTTTGGATTTTAGACCAAATGAAATCAGAGGATTATACACACACACACACATACACACACACACACACACACATTCATATATATGTGTGTGTGTGTGTGTGTGTGTGTGTGTATGTATATACAGATATACATATATATACACATATACATATATATGTATAAATAGATATAACATTAGGGTCTTTTTTTTCAGAAAACCAATTTTTTATGAATTAAGATGTACTGAAGTAAGTAGATCTAGAGCCAAGGCAGCAAGTTAGGTGACATGGTTATCAAACCATCATGCACACCTTATCATAGAAATTTGGAAAACAATTTGCTGCAGATCCAGTCCTGTGCACCAATTTCTTACCAAATGATTGAATTGATCTAGATGTAGAATCCAGTGTTTAACTTTTGATATGTTTAGACTTAAATCCTTTCTTTGCAGCTACCACATCTGTATATATGTATATTTTTTCCCTTCACAGAGTTATTTTGGGTACTGATCATTTAATATGTATTGACTGAGTCACAGGAATCAGGATGAGTTCCAATCATATGTGTTTAGCAAACCAGGTTATCTTCTATTCGATAGGATAGCACAATTTCTCCCTTTATGCTAGAAGAGACTCTGTGCTTAGAACTTTTATTTCTAATGGTGTACACATTTCTTTCTGATAATTTTTTGAAAATTTGTTTTCTGTAGGTCAATCTCAAAGAATCATAGTCTACATTAAAACCTGCTAGATGTTCTGAGAAGTTCTGCAGGAAAGAATCTGGCTTTGCTCTTTAACTCAAGATCTGTCAAAGTCATCAGGTCAAAGAATCTCTAATGTAAGTGTCATATCTATTACACTGTCTGCAGAACTGATTTCTGAGACAGAGAACTTTAGGACTTTCCTTCCTACTTGACTATATTTAAAATTTCAATATTAACATAAGTACCAAGTCAACTAAGGTCAACCATGTCTTTCTTTCATTGAATCCCTTGGTTATTCAATAATTCTCCCAGGCCCTTGAGTTACATTCAGCTTTCTAGCACCTAGGAACAGACAAATGGCATTCTGAATAATTGAAGCAAGCTTCACTCTCACAGAAATGTGAGTGGTAATATTAAATAAATGTTTATGGCAAAAGTTCAATAGTTGATGACGGATAAATGCTGATCTGTTGTTGGGCAAGAGACACCAGTTACAAGGCTTGGTTTCTTGTTTCTGTCCTTAACAGTGAACCCGATTTGTGCCTTCACTCTTCACACCCTGGATAGGGCAATTGTTTTATGGAACAGGGTTCTAAACTGCTGCTGATCTGAAAGGTTTAAAAATGCAACTTGCAGACAATTTGCTTATTGATTTCAAAGAGAGAGTGATACATGGGTCAAAGGGATAGACACTAAACACACAGTGCTCTGGATCACCACTTGGCAAGATATCCCTGAACCAGCAAATAGGGCACATTATTGAACCTACATCATAGAATGGTTGAGAGGACTAAATGAGCTAATCCATGTGAAGTTCTTGAAAATACTTCTTGGCATGTAGTAAGTGCTCTGTAAATGTTTGTTAGTGTTTTGTGCTTGGCTCTGTGTAAAGTGGGAGGGATGCAAAAATGAGAGCTTGACCTCAATCTCTCAAACTAATGTGAATAAATCATGAAAACTGAGGAGAAGAAGCAGAACTATAAAGGCACATAGGAGAGAAGCAGGTGGTATAATGCTTAATAACACAACAGTCCAGCATCAAAGAGATGCACATTCAAATTTTGTCTCTGCGACTAGCAGGGGCTTAGGCAAGTGGCAAACTTTCTGGGCTTTCTTTAATTACACGGAAAGCGGTATAATGTTGCAGTGATGGTTGTCAACACTAGATCATCATCATCATCATCATCATCATCATATTATTATTATTATTATTATTATTACTATTATTAAGCTAGAACAGGAGAGGTGAGGTAGAGCTTTGTGGAGCACATACCATCTGATTTGGTTCCACCTGCCTGCTCTGAGGTGGCCTTTCTAGAAGGATCTGGACAGCTGATGTGTGAAGGGGTGGCGTGGCCATAAGCTTAGTTTGGTGATTTTGAGTGAGGTATTGTGAGTCACGCTCTTGGCCTTTGTGAATCTCACTGTGGCAGATCCTGAACGTCTTGACTCTGTGGCTTGGGGTTTTGAACTCTTGTCAGGTAGGTACAAGGGGATTGAGCTGTTTCAAGGACAGACCTGGAAAGGCAGCCCCAGCCTCTGGCTTAGGAAACTAGGAAGCAGACAGCAGTTTGCAAACCTTGCTGGAATGGAGCTAAAACCAGCAGGTCTCTGTCTGCCTGGCTCTGACTCTCCCCTTAACTCCTGGCACCAGAGGATCTTGACCTTGCTATAGATTCAGCTCTGTCCCAGTGGAGGATGCTGGTGAAACCCACACACTCTCCCAGGTTGCTGACAGACGGGTGCTCAGAGAAGTATCACCAGAGGGGAGGGGCAGCCCAGAGTGGCCAGAGCTCACTCCTTGCCTCTCTCTCTACCCTTCTGCTCTGTACCTGGGAGCCTGAAAATTTTGGGTCCTGCCAAATGGAGAGAGTGAAGGTGGAAACTGTAAATGCAGGAAGGAAGAAAAGTAAAAGGATCTTTTCTATTAGATTTTTTTCATATCCTCTTTGTGACTTTTTATTTATTGTTGTCACCAGCTTCCTTTGTAGGAATGAAACCCTTATCTCACCAGGAAAACCTCGGCTCCAGGGTACATTTATCTCTGGTGGTGAGACATCCCAGTTACTACTTCTTCTATTGGGCACCTGAAGTCTCTTCTCCTCCATCCCTTCTGTATTCTGTGGAGGTAGAGGCAGCGTGGTGGATTCCTAGTGGAAGTGAGAATTGGTAGAGATAGGTGTTTAAGGTAGAAACTTCACAATATTTGGTAAATATGCATACAAGAGCCCTACAGTCCAGTCATTTTCTGGATATACATCCAAACAAATTTCTTTACATGGATCTCTAAAGGGACATGTATGCAGATACTTTTTGCAGGATTGCTTGTATGGATTTGAGCAATCTGGGTGGCCTGAAGATGCATCATTGGGAAATAAGTAGGTACAATGTAGCAGGTCCCACCAAGAAGCACTGGAAAGCTTTCAGAAGCAATAGAATAGATATCTACATAGCAACACAGGAAAGTCTCAAGAATGCTGTATTAAATTTAAAAAAAAAAACAAGGCACAAACTAAGATTTGTAGGATAATATCATGTGAAAATACTTGCAGAGAAAATGAAACAATAATATATGGTATTTTAGTAACCCATACAAATAAAAGGGTAAACATCAAATTTGTTTGATTAGAGATGTGGGATAAATTATACAGAAGTTTTATGCAAACCAACAATGATGTGGCATTAAGAAATGAAGGGTCTGGTTAATCCAGCCCTCTGAAAAGGAGGTTGAAAATATACATCTGAAACCAGTTAATACTTGAAGTCAATTCAAGTTAAATGAATAAGAAAGAAGATATCATTCATGCCTTTCACTAATTTACCCCTAAACTCGTCTTTTGGATCATGAATTCAGGGTAGAGCTCTTTCATGTGAAAACTCCTTTCTCCTGTAGGAATCGGCTAAGGCAACCAAAGATCTCAGATCTTTCCTAGACTGATCCAGACACATTCTAGCCTTTTGTGGTGGCAAGTTTTCAGTCACTGACATGGCTTTCTTCCTTTTATGGTTTTCAAGAAAGACGAGTGCTCTCCCTGAAGCACTACTCACCCTAATACTGACTACCCTGGCTGCTGGGCTCATGCTAAGTCCTATCCCATCCAGGATCCCTTATAATGTCACACATGCCACCACCACTCCTGTCTCTGATTTCCAGTCTATATTTCAAAACAGAACTTCTTCTTTTATTGAATAATTTTATTAATTGAACGTGTATTGTGTGCAAGCCCTGAGGTTAGATGTTAGGGGGAAAAAAAAGAGTGTGATAGTTTTTTGTTGCTGCTGTAACTAATTATCATAAACCATACAGGTCAAACCACATACATGTACTGTTTTACAGTTCTGGAGGTCAGAAATTCCCAATCAGCTTCTCTGGGATAAAATCAAGACATTAGCAAACTTCATTCCTTCTGGAATCTCTAGGACAGGATGTTTCCCTGCCTTTTCCAACTGCATTAGAGGACACCTGCATTATTTGGCTCATGGCCTCTCCTCCATCTTCACAGCCAGGAGCTTCGCATCTTCTCTATCACCTCTGCTTCCATCCACACATCATCTCTCTCTGATTGTACTCTTCCTACAACTCTCTAATAACTATTCCGGTGGTTACATTGTACACTCCCAGACATTCCAGGATCATCTCCTGATCATAAATTCTTCCCTTAATCATATCTGCAAAATCTCTTTTACATATATTCATCAGTTCAAGGATAATTTTTGAAATTACACAGCCCTTATTGTTAAACCTTCTACAGCCTATTGGTGGATACCAACAACTTGATTGGCAGTTGGTACAGTGATGGGTGTCATGGTCAGTAAAGTACAGGACAAAACAGAGAAACTATATTTAGTGTAGGGTCAGGGCTGGTTTTCCAGAATCATGTGCAAGAGAGGTGTGGTTATGTGAAAGGCAGAGATGGGTACTATGTGCAGAGACAGAGGGGTCAGAGTGAGAAGCATGAGAGGATTAGAGATGATCTACTTATGACTCCCTCTACACATCCTCTTTATTTACCCCACTGCCTTCTTGTACCTGCACCTGTCCTTGAATGTCCTTCAAGGAGGTTTATGTACATATTCTATAACTAGTATGATCACTTCTTCCAGTGAGTTCCTTTGTCTTTTTCTCTGTACTCCTCTTACACTCAGTTTAACTTTAGCATGCAGGTTAAAATACTGAAACACTTGTTAAAAGTGCCCTGTGAATCTCTTCTTTTGCTGTTTGAACTTGTGACTGGAATCAGCAGGAGATTCTATATCTCCCTCTTCATCTCCCCAGGTCTACACAACTGCTTATTCAACTACCAGAACCTAATACCATCATATACTGAGTGAATGATTCAATGAACAGTAGCATGTCTAAATCTAGTCTTATATCAGTTCTTCTGACTCAAGTCAGATTGGAAAGATCCTGAGAAGCATGTGGTACATTGAGGAGTTTTAAATTTAACTTTTAAAGATATAATGGAGACACAGTGGGTAATATCATTCATAGTGATTAATTGTATCCAAAGTTGACTCAATGTGAACATGAGAAAGTATAATGGAGTGATAGAGAAAGATGGATCCATAGTTATCACCATTCCTCATTATGTAGTTATGTTAGTCAGCTTTCCATTACTATAATCAAATACCTGAGACAATGAACTTGTGAGAAGGTTCATTTTGCCTCACAGGTTTAGAGATTTCAGTCCATGTTCGGTTGGCCCTATTGCTTTGGTCAAGGCAGTGTATCATGGTAGGAGCACATGGCAGAAAAATTGACCATCTTATAGTCATGAAGTGAAAGAAAGAGGAGGAGACTGGGACTCTATAATTCTCTTAAAAGGAGGCATATCCCCAGTGATACAAAGACCTCCTGCTAGGCCCCACCTATTAAAGTTTCCACCACTTCCCAATAGTGCCACCTGTGGAGCCAGCCTTGACCACATGGACTTTTAAGGGGCACAATTAAGATCCAAGTGAGAGAAGCAGTCACAGCCTGATTTAAAATGTATATGTCAAGGAAGACCCACTGAGGAGCTCTGGTGTGGAAGGCGTTCAGAATCTTAATTAGGCATATCATAACATAATTTCCATCTATGTGAGACCATACTTTCATTCTCAGGAGAACAAAGGCATAACTGTTTTGGCCAGTGTATATAAAATAAGATTCATAGCTCATCCCATAATAAATTAATATTTAGGGAAGCATTTTAAATCAATTTTTGAGACAATTTTTTGCTACTTTTTTCCCCCTGAGTTTTCTTCCTTTACAGAGGATATAATCAACATGTCCTGGCAGTTTCTTGTGTATTGAGCTATTGTAGTCTTTGAAACTAGATCATGTCACCTCCTCTGACAGATCCCCCAGCTTGTCCTATACCCACTCTCAGGATCTGACTCCCAGGAGGTGTTATTTCCTGATCTGGGGAACTCATTCACCTATAGGTCAACTGACCCCTTAGGCTCACTGTTATCTCAGGTGGTTCTTGTCCATTCTTTATTCACCTTGATGACTTTGGGATTTAAGATATTGTCCATCATCCCATATATAGCCAAGAACATATCCTGGACTATGTTTACTTTAGCATATGGGTGAAAGGCTCTGAAATACTTGTTGAAGTATATTCTGTATATTTCTTCTTTTCCTTTTTAAACATGTGGTTGGAATCAGTAGGGGATTTTGGATCCAATCAGAATGAATCCTGTTTCAATGGACTTTCCCTTTATCTTATAGATGATTAGAAGATTGAGGTTTTCAGATAATGTGTCATCTGGGACAGTTGAAATTGTACTTCAGCACTTGATAAGATAAATCTTAATTGCATACAAATGGGAAAAAAATATTTTTGGAATCTCTGATTTGTAGAGTGCACATTTTCCGTGATATCCCATGATATCTAGTTATCTGAAAGGTACTTCAAACTTCAAATAACCTTAATAGATTTATGATCATTTCCTTGAAACTTTGTCCTCTATTGCTGTCCTATACTTAGCAAGTGGCTCCACATCTATCTAGTTGTACAATCCAGAAACCTGGTATGAATCCTTGATCCCTTCTCTCCCTTGCTGCCCATACCCAATACACCACCACATCATTGATTTCACCTCCTGCATGTGTCTTGATTTCATGGTCATGGCCACTACCATTTTAGCTTCTCATCTCTGAGTCTTCCCACTGTAAATGGAATGATTATTTCCCTCTCTTTGTCTATTGCAATGATTTCCTAAAGCTCCCTCTGCTAAATTTCCCTTCTCCAGTCTATTCATTACTCTTCAGTGATCAGTGTGAATTCTAAAAATATGTAAATCTGATTATGCAAACAAACGGCTACAAGGGTCGGTGGTTTTCCGCTGCTGTTAGAGAAAAAGAAAATGCCAATATGGCTCTCACTGCCCTGCACGGCCTGGGTACCTACTGCCTCTTGGTACTCAGCATTCTCTCTCTGCCCAGCACCACTACCTTGCTCTGGCCATGTGCTTTCTAGTTTTTCCTGGTTACCAGGGTGGACATTACGGTTTTGGTACTCTCTTGTGAACAATGCCCTTGCTTCCTTCTCTTAACTAATTAATTTTTTCTTATTCCTCCATTTTTTTACCTCTCAGGGAAATCCTGAAGTCCCTGAGTGAGCCACACCTTCGTGGGAACAGCAGAGGATAGTGAGATTCTTCCAGGTGCTTGGTAGAGCTGACATTTTAGACTTCTTTGCCTAAATATTTAAACCATGCCAGATTTGACTGGTAGATTGTACATTCTGTGAGAGTAGGGCCATGTCTCACCACTGTTTCCCCACAGCTTCATATAGAAGAAGAACCGAATCAATATTTATTGAATGAATGAATTGAAGTCTCTCCCAGCTGACTCTGAATGACTGAGGTCTGAAGTAAAATAGGATTTACTTGTGAAAATGTAAAAAAAAAAAAAAAAAAAATCTCAATGTTTGCAAAAAAGAAAGTAACACAATTGCAGAAATGGGGGAAGTTAAAGTGGCTTAATTCAGAGTGCATTCCTAAAGGCATCCTGACATCATCTGATCCAGTTAGAAAAACAGCCACTACAAAAAAACAGTGAGGTCAAAGTTTAAAAAGGGCATTGCACAAATGCAGATGTGGGAGTGGCTGGAACTGAGAGCTACAGCTGGAGGACTGGGCAAGCAGTCACTAGCCCCTTCAGTCCAAAGCATAGCTTGTATAAAATCATGAGAGCCTTTGAGGAAGGTTGAGGAACAACTTGGCTCTAGCTACCAGAAGGAGGGAGCCTTGGTAAGTTCTGCTAAGCTGCTGTGATTATAGAGCGGGAATGTTCTGGGGAGGTCTGAAAAACCACCACATCAAGGGAAGGTTCCTCTCTGACTCGGATGACCTGCTGAGATGAATGGCTTCTGCTTCTTTCCTACTTCCTGTATCTCTTGTCTAAATCTTCCTTTCACTGGCACTTAGAACCACACTGGAGACCAGAGTGATGGTGCTGACGAGTTGACATCAGAGGCTGTACCCCAAAGAGGCTACTGCTTGACTCCATTCTGAGCTTTCTCTGGGCATGCCCATTTAAACCTGAGCTGCTTAAGGAGAATCCAGTCCTGGAGTCTACTCCAGAATGTGATTGTTTTTCCCTTCAAGGTCTCTGGTTGTCTATAAAAATGAATTTTAATAGGTATTGACTAATACCTAGTAAATCGGGTTTCCTGATCTTTGGGGATGGTTTTCAATCAAATAATATATGTATAATCTGGAGATAAAAGGTCCATAAGACAGTGGGAACCTGACTGGTCTTGTAACTACATACAGATATTTAGTTGCTTTCTTTTGGAGTTTTCTTATTTGCAAAAAGGAACAAAATCCCTCTCCTCCGTGTTACAATAACAGTAATAATAACTACAGTGTGTGTTTAAGGGATATCTATCATGTATGATGCCTAGCAATGTGTGCATTAGCTGTGATACAATGTGTGCATTAGCTGTGATACAATCACTGGGGGAGAATGAGGATAAGAAACAGACTTGTAACTTTGACTGGTAATGAAATTTAAATGAGATATTTGAACACATCTAGCATATTGCCTAAGACAAAATTGTCTTTCAAGTGACTGCCCTAACATCATATGACAGGTATGTGGCAAGGTATGATTCATTCATCATACAGATAGTATTAAGGGTAAACATCATTTTCATAAAGAAGAGAAACTTATAAATACACAAATAAGAAATTAAATTACAAACTGTGATTGATTAAAGAGGAGGGAAAGAAGGGGGAGGGGTTATGGGGGCAGGAAAGATGGTGGAATGGGATAAACATCATTACCCTAGGTACTTGTATGCACATATGGTGTAATGCTATATCATATACAACCAAAGAAGTAAAAAGTTCTGCTGCAATTATGTATAATGAATCAGAATGCATTCTGCTGTTATATATACCTAATTAGAATAAATAAATAAATAAAATTTTAAGAAAATAAATTAAACACAAATGCTTTGTGTAGCATTTAAGTTTCCACCTATTCTTGGTAAATCTTCTATCATTGACATCTCCTTATAAGCGTCAATAATAAATAATAAGGACAGCAAACAATTCTAATCTTTGTGGCTAATTTTCACATGTAATCTCATCTTTCTCAATAAGGCAGGTTGGTCAATAATTACTATATTTACCTTATGGATGTGGAAACAAAAACTCTTGGCAGGTTAATAAAGAAAGAAGAAATCATATTTATTGGGTACTTAAAATGTATATGGGTTTTTTAGCCACTTGTGAAAGTCACATGAGTTTTCCCTTTTACGGATATACACAGAGCCATGGTCAAGTAACTACATAGCTAAACACCTGGTGAAGACAGTCTCATCTTGGCAATTCACACTCAGGGTTGGATGTCTTCAAAGCTACTATTCTTTCCATTATGTCCTGGTGCCTGAAATTTCATAACCAAGAAAAACACAGTTTAAAATGAGACCTTGGATTTGACTCTTTCCAAAACTCGTAATCTAATCCAAAGGTATGCTGTTTCCGAACAACTCTAGTCATGGTGAATATTGTGAAATTGATCAATAGAAAAAGAGTTAGCACTGAATTATCCTGGTATGTTACTCAACACAATTTTATAATAAGGATTTCATTGAAATGGTCGAGCCTGGTTCCTTTTCCTCAATAAAAATTAGGTAATATAATTATACTCATTTCATGTTTTCTTTTATTGACTATTTTTCCCTTCTTAACAGAGTGCTCTTCGTTTTTAGTGTTTGTGCATATTCACGCACATATATGCATTTTATAAGGCTTTATCTGAATGAAGAATTTCTGTTGTGTACACTGAGAGTTCTAGCTATGATAGATTGCAGGGGACTTAAATGGTGATTATCTCTACCTTCCATTATGAGAAATTGGACTATTAAAAAAATAGCTCAGACTCTGGATTGGACTCTACAGTTTCTCCTTATCAAAAAGGTTACTCATTCCCACCTTTAAACTTGCTGAGCAATTTCCCTCAATAATATCCCTTGTTCAGAGTCCCATAGATTAATTTTGCATTATGTAAAGATCACTTTCCTTTGATCTAAATGCTGTCAGAGTCTTGTATTATGGGACAAGGTTAATCGGATCACACCATTAGTTTTTTCTTTATACCATTCTCATTATTTCATATATCTTTATCTCATCTTCTCTTATTATTCTCCTTTCAGAGTCTCTTAAATCATACGCCACATGCAAAATGTATTTTAAAAGTTCCTTGAAGAGCTAAATTGCCCTGTTTAGAAATTGGCATAAACACTATTAATAACATCTTCTTTGTGTTATAAAGCAGTCTACCTTAAATATGAGCACACACAATGCAAAGAGCTTAAACTCACAGCATTTTAGGCAGAAATTATTTTGGAAGGAGGTTTTCTATGAGATCAGGTCTAAAGAATGAGTTTGCATTTGGAAATTAGAGGGTCAATGGTGTCTAATGAGGGAGGCATTTCTGTAGAAAGATGATGCTGAAGACAGATACCCATGCAAAGAAGAGGACCTGTGGAAATAAGGAGCTCAGGAGGCTAAGCCTTCAAAGCATTTGATGGTGAAGATGTGGTAGCTTTCAGAAAAATTAGAGTTGAAAAAAAGGAGCTTTATGGAAATAGAAGACACATGTGCTAACTCTTGAGTACCCTAGCATTATTTCATAAACTGTTTTGAGGATTTTTTCGTCATTTACTTATTCATCCAAAGGGACTACCAAATGCTCTTTAAAATCCATATAACCAACTCTTTCCTCCAATAAATTACTTACTCCATTCCTTTTCCCTCTTTTTCAACCCACTTACCTACCTTCCTTCCTTCCTTCTTCCCTCCCTTGACTCCTTCTCTACTTCCAATGCCTTTAATACTTTGTTAGCCAGCACTGTATCTCTGCAGAAAATTAGCCTCTGTAGGGATTCTGACTGTGGAAATGTACAGGGAAGCATTCCTCTGGTGAGCAAACTCCTGGGGTGTAACAGGCACCCTGTTTCCACACTTATAATGTTCTGCAGTTTCTCCTAGAAACTAGTAAGATAACTAACACAGGTGCAATATCTAGCTGCCTTGGCAATGCCCTGCATAAGGAGGCTCTGTGCTAAAGTTTTATCAGCCTTGACCTTGATCTCAGGCACATAGCTCCTGGGAATAAAGGAACTTGCTGGCCAGACAACCACAATGTCTTACCAAGCTCCCCTATGCCTGAACCTGCTGACATAACAATGAACTTTCTTGGGAGCTACACAAAGCTCCTAACATTGCACATTATAACTATAGTATGTAACTGAGGAATAAGCTCCACAATGTTGCTAACTCTGTAACCTGCCTAATGACACAGTGAACAATAGTGACTACTGATGTCGATGACCTAATGTAACCTATCTATATAAATAAAACTGGCAAGCCTCGGATAGAACATGTTAAGACACAGTGCATCTCCTCCGTGTGTATAAGACTGCAACCACACTGTGATCTATAAACTCAATGCCTCTATGTAGAGAAGAAATCAGGAAAAGGAAGCAGGACTTGTTTCTGGTTAGTTCAGATGGCTCCAAGTGGTCTTCAGTCATTTCTAAATGCCTCGGGCTCTGTCCTTAATAACTGTTCCAAAACATTGCTTGGGGTAAGTGTCCAGAGTATAGGTTTGCAGTTTCCAAGTCCATTTGGGGAAAAAGAGGATTCACCCACCTGTAATCTTCTGACATCTCTTCAATTCTTGTGAGATTTTGGAGATTTCAGGGAAGTCTGAAAATACATCTGGGTTTCGGCACTGTGTAGTCTAATTCCTTCTGACCCAGAGACTCTGACTACCTTTCATCTATCTTAGTGTCTATTTGTCAATTCAGTTTAGAGACCACTCTCTTTACCAAAAAAAAAAAAAAACAAAACAAAACAAAACAAAAAAAACCCACAAACAACAAAAACTAATAATAAGAAAAAGAAATGACAGTAATTCATGTTTCTTTTCCTTTTTAATTGCTTTTGAGCTTTCATAAAGGCTGTAAGGATTGTGAAAAGAATGTTACCATTTGAAAAGATGTTGCTCTCAAGATAGCTTAACACCCTTGAATGCTTTGATGTATACTCTGCTGGCAAAGACATTCTCTTCTATAACTTCAATGCACTATCAAAATCAGGAAGTTAACATGGATAATTACTACCACCAAAACCACAGACCTCCTTCAGACATCCTCATTTAGTTATCCTAAAAACTATTCTTTTTTTCAAATTTGTTGAGATATGATTGACAAATAAAAGTAGAAATATGTAAGGGGTTCAGTGTGAATATTTGATGTATGTATATTTTGTAAAATGATGATCAAAAGCAAGATAATTAACATATGTATCACCATACATAATTACCCTACTTTCCCCTTATGATGAGAACAATTATGACATGATCTTAGCAGATGTCAAATATAAAAAATGTTATTTTCATTTTATTTATTTTTGCTTTTTTTAAAATTTGTGGTGCTGAGGATTCAACTCAGCATGCACTGTACCACTGACCTATATCCCTAGACCTTTTCATGTTATTTTGAGAGGGTCTTGCTTAGTTGCACAAGTTGGCTTTGAAGTTGTGATTCTCCTCCTGTCTCAGCTTCTCAAGAACTGAGATTTCAGCTGTGTGCCATCACACTCAGATCAAAATATTTTTTAAAAATTAACTACAACTTACCATGCTGTGCATTAGATTTACAGAACTTATTCATTTTATAACTGAAAATTTGTACTCTTTAGCTAATATCTCACTAATTTCCCATCCCCAAATCCTGATAAACAATCTGTTACTATGAGTTTGACTTTTTAGATTCCATACATAAGTGATATCATAGAGTATCTTTATTTCTGTCTCTGGCATATTTCATTAGCCTAATGTCTTCCAGGTTCATTCATGTTGCCTCAAATGGCAGGATTCCTCCTTTGTAAGGCTGAATAATATTCCATTGCATATTTACAAACTGCATGTTCTTATTTACTTATTTATTCTAATCAGTTATACTTGATGGTAGAATGCTCTTTCATTCATTGTACACAAATGGAGCATAATTTTTGAATTCTCTGATTGTAGACAAAGTAGGGTCACACATTCAAGCAATCATACAAATACTTAGAGTAATGATGTTTGTCTCATTCCACCACCTTTCCTTCCTCACGCTCCCTCTCCTCCTTTCCCTCCCCTTTGGCCCATCCAAAGTTCCTCCACTCATCCCATTCCACACACCCCCATCATGGATTAGCATCCACTTATCAGAGAAAACATTTGGCTTTTGGTTTTGGGGGATTAGTTTACTTTGCTTAGCATAATAATCTCTAACTCTATCCACTTACCTTAAAATGCCATGATTTTATTCTCTTTTAGTGCTGAGTAATATTCCATTATGTATATACACCACATTTTCTTTATCCATTCATTTATTGAAGGGCATCTAGGTTGGTTCCACAGTTTGGCTATTGTGCTGCTATAAACATTGATGTGGTTCTGTCTCTATAGTTTGCTGTTTTTAAGCCCCTTGGGTATAGACTGAGGAGTGGGACAGCTGGCTTAAATGGTGGTTCCATTCCAAGTTTTCTAAGGAATCTCCATACCGTTTTCCAGATTGGCTGCACTAATTTGCAGTCCCACCAGCGATATATGAGTGTGCCTTTTCCCTTACACCCTTGCTAACACTTATTGTTGCTTGTATTCTTGATAACTGCCATTCTGACTGGCGTGAGATCAAATCTTAGAGTAGTTTTGATTTGCATTTCTCTAATTATTAGAGATGTTGAATATTTTTTTCGTATATTTGTTGATTGATTGTATATCATCTTCTGAGAAGTATCTGTTCACCTTCTTAGCCCATTTATTGTTTGAGTTGTTTGTTTTTTTGGTGTTAAGTTTTTTGAGTTCTTTATATATCCTGGAGATTAGTGCTCTATCTGATGTGCGAATAGTAAAAATTTGCTCCCAAGATGTAGGTTCTCTCTTCACCTCATTGATTGTGTCTTTTGCTTAGAAGAAGTTTTTTAGTTTGAGTCGATCCCATTTATTAATTCTTGATTTATTTCTTGCACTTTAGGAGTCTGGTTAAGGAAGTTGGGGCCTAATCTGAAATGATGGAGATTTCAGCCTACTTTTTCCTTTATTAGGCCCAGGGTCTCTGGTCTAATTCCTAGGTCCTTGGTCCAATTTGAGTTGAGCTTTGTTCATGGTGAGAGATAGGGGTTTAGTTTCATTTTGTGCATATGGATTTTCAGCACCATTTGTTGAAGAGGCTATTTTTTCCTCCAATGAGTGTTTTGGTGCCTTAGTCTAGTATGAGATAACTGCATTTTATGTGGGTTTGTCTCTGTGTCCTCTAATCTGTACCATTGCTCTACAAGACTATTTTGGTGCTGATACCATGATATTTTTGTTACTATAGCTTTGTAGTATAGTTTGAGGTCTGGTATTGGGATGCCTCCTGTCTCATTCCTCTTGCTAAGGATTGCTTTGGCTATTCTAGATCTCTTACTTTTCCAAATGAATTTCATGATTGCTTTTTCTATTTCTATAAGGAATGGCATTGGGATTTTTTATTTTTTTGGTAATAGGGATTGAATATAGGGATACTTGACCACTGAGTTCCATCCCAAACCCTATTTGCTATTTTATTTAGAGACAGGATCTCACTGAGTTGCTTATGCTTCACCATTGCTGAGGCTGGCTTTGGACTTGGGATTCTCCTGTTTCAGCTTCCCCAGCTTCTGGGATTACAGGCATGTGCCACTGTGCTCGACTGACATTAGGATTTTATTTGGAATTTCATTGAATCTGTATAATGCTTTGGGTAGTATGGTCATTTTGACAATATTAATTCTGCTTATCCAGGAGCATGGGAGATCTTTCCATCTTCTAAGGTTTTCTTTAATTTCTTTCTTTAGTGTTTGGTAGTTTTCATTGAAGAGGTCTTTTTCACCTCTTTTGTTAAATTGATTCCCAAGTGTTTTTTTTTTTTTTTCTTTTTTCTTTTTTTTTAGGCTATTGTGAATGGGGTAGTAGTTTTCCTAATTTCTCTTTCAGAGGATTCATCACTTATGTATAGAAATGCATTTGATTTATGGCTACTGATGTTATACTCTTCTACTTTGCTAAATTCATTTATTAATTCTAGAAGTTTTCTGGTGGAGATTTTGGATCCTCTAAGTATAGAATCATGTCATTGGCATTGGGAGGGAAAAAAATAAAGAAATAACAAAGATCAGAGAAGAAATAAAGCCAATACTAGAAAAACATGAGAAAAGATCAACAGAACTAAGAGTTAGTTTTATTAAAAGGTAAATAAAATTAAAACTGATAAGCCTTCAACTGGATTAATTAAAAGAAGAGTATATTTAAAGAAGCTTAGAACTGGAAGAGGAAGCAGTATGACTGATATTGTGATAATACAAAGGATCGTAGGGCATTACTATATACAATTACATACATATAAACTGGATAACCTATAAGAAATGAATGAATTCCTAAGAATATACAGCTTACAAGACTGAGTGATGATAAAATAGAAAAACCTAAAAAGACCAAAATAATAACAATAAATAATAATAATAATAATAATAATAATAATAATAATGAAATTGGATCAATAATAAAAAGAGAATTCTCCCAAAATACTCTAGGACCTGATGGTTTGCACTAGCTAGAGAATTCCACTAAATATTTAAAGAATTCTTACCAAGAATGTTCTTTATGGCAAAAAAAAAAAAAAGTACAAGCCCAAATCATGTGTTAAATTTATCATAGATCATTAATCTCTTTAATGTGGAGATTTTCTTAAGTTTTCCATTGGCTTTTATGACCCTAACATTTTAAAGATAACAAACGAGTTATTTTCTGTTTCTCAACTGGGTTTTTCTTAGGTTTCTTCATGAGTAGATTGATATTACATAACAGTGATTCAAACTTTTATCAATAGATTACAGTGTCACCTAAGGGTTTCTTTTACTCTAACTCCTGCTGGGTGTATTGGCACATGCCCCTAATGCCAGTGATCTGGGAGGCTGAGGCAGGAGGATTGCAATTTGGAGGTCCGCCTGGGCAACTCAGCAAGACCCTGTCTCAAAGTAAAGATAAAAGGGGCTGGGGATTTAGCTCAGTGGGGAAGTGCCCTGAGTTCAACAATAACAATGTGACTTTTGCCATTGTGTTGGAAATTTTGAAAAGGTTTGTGCAAATATTCCATCTGCATAGAAATTTCACCACAATACAAGGCATTTGTTAATGTTTTGATGGTTGTCAAATGATGATTTTTTAATTCTTAGTCCTTCAACATTTATTAGTTGGCATTTCCCTGTAAATAAATAATTTATCTCCTCTCCATCATTTAATTTACTTATTTATGCAGTTTGGACCCATGGATTCACATTTTATATAATTGGTTTCCATTTGCCATTATTGTTATTTATTTTGGTGCTTGAAACCAGCAGGCTCCTTTTTCTGACTTTCATGTCCTTTTGACATATATCCACACTCCACTGATATTCCTTTACTCTCTGACATGAGAAATTCCAGCCTCATCCTGTTTTTTCCCTGCCCCAGTCATTTCTCTGTGGAGCTCTGTTTCTATTTAGTGGGGAAAAGTATCTAGAAGCAGGAGCTGTACCCATGGCAGCTGGGCTAACCAGACTTCTCAGTGAACACAACTAAGGAAAGTAAACAGACATTTACACACAGAGACATATGTATCTGCAAGTGTTCAAATGCATATCAATTTTCCACATATACATTTGTTTATTTTTATGAATATATGGAAGTCATGAGTTCTTATCAATATCAATTCATTAATGTGCACAAGTGTCTGAGATTTGGCCCAACCTACCTCTCTGACTTCGCTTTATTCATTTCTACCCCTTTCTCATCACGTCTAGCTATTTATAATCTTAAACGCTTTCTGGACCGTGCCAGATCACTATTTCCATAAACCTTGGACTTGATGATCACACTTCTTCATGTGATTTGTTTTCCTCTTTTCAGGCTTTAGTTTAAACATCTCTCATCCAAAGGTATGACTTGACCACCCAAATTAACATGGCTCCACTTACCAGACTGTGACAGAATGCAATTGTTTCTGTAGCTGCTGTGTACTCGGGGTCTAGCAAAGTGCCTGACACAAAGCAAGTGCATAATGTTCATTGTTGAATATTTTTTGGAATTATCAGTTATCCTTGTACCATCTTCCTTAAGAGGATGAGCAATGTTTCTTATTTTGTAAATAAAATTAATATATAAATATAAATAAAATTAATATATAAATATAAAATGCTCATTGTCCTCTTTTAACATTTTTATTAAGGTCAAATATTTGAGAGTCTTATACAAAGATGAAGGGATGACTCCATTATCAATAATGTCAAAAAAATTGGTGTAAGAGCTAGGGGTGTAGCACAGTGGTAGAGCTCATAGTTAGTGTATGCAAAAATAACTGGTTTAAAGTTATAATAACATGAGGTGGACTGAAAGTCATTATATGTGTACTGAGGAAAATGAAAGATTTAAGGAAAATTCTTAAGTTTTGTCTTGCCTAGTGATACTTAATTTGATCTTCGACAGAATCACTATCTAGTTCTGAGATAACCAGGGAGTTCCCTGTACACTCATGACCACTGCATAGTCAGATGTTCATATATTCTCTCATCTTCATGAGTAATTTCCACTTGAGAGATTCTGACTCTTGAATCATTGTTTTTTAGATCTTAAAAATATGCCATTCTAAATTTTAGTAACTAACAATATCATATGTATCATTTGTTTGTTAATTGGATAATTTATCTCCCAAAATTCCACAGTGATTTTTCTCCCTGAGTTCCTATGATTTTTCCCTAAATCCCATCTAGATAGTCTTGTTGCCTCTTCTAATTTTCAAAATATCTAATGGCCAACAAGGAAGGGTGATACTCATCAGGGCTCTGCTTCTAGTGAAATGAGACTTGCATATATTAGGAGAATTATTCTTTAATTGTATTTTGTACATTTCCAAACTGTGATCATGTATAAATCTTGGTAATCAGAAATGATACACATGCACTATAAAATTCTTTTTAATTTGAAAAATTTAAAAAAAAAATGGTACTAGGGATTGAACCTGGGGTACTTAACCATTGAACCACATCCCCAGCCCTTTTTTGTATTTAGAGACAGGGTCTCACTGAGTTGCTTAGGGCCTCTTAATTACTGAAGCTGGTTTGAACTCACCATCCTCCTGCCTCAGCCTCTCAAGCTGCTGGGATTATAGGTGTGAGCCACCACACTTATTTTCCTAGTAAATAAGGCATAAAAATCTATTGAGAACTTCAGATGTATGCTGATTCTTTTTAGGGTTAAGGTTGCCCAACTAACATCAGGGGCTTTGTCCAATTAATACTAGGTTCAACCTCCATTTACCAAATTATTGGGAATTTCTCATTGACTTATATATTTTCAAGTTCTTTTGCACATGCAAATAAATTGATTTGCAAACCATTCTTCCTATCATCATATAAGATTCTTTACTGTCTTATTTATTTTATGTAAATAATGCTAGGCACATGAATGAATAGAGTAAACTGCTTTAAAAGAATTAGACCTTTTCCCCCATTGTGCTCCCTGAGCAGAGGACAACTTCATTTCTTAACTAAGTTGTAAAGTGATTTCTTGACATAAGCACATACTATTCTTTAAACTAGAATGACAAAATGTTACCAAAGGAAATTGTTTAAAAAGAACTCTGGATTTTTAGAAGAATTGCAGAGGAGCAAGAACAGAAGCAAAGAAGTCAGTTGCTAACACATTCATTCAGGTGAGAGGTGCTGGTTGCTTGGACTAGTCTGATCACTCTGGAGGTGGAGAGAGGTGGGCAATATCAAAATATGCTCTAGAAGTATTTCCAGTAGGACTTGCTCAGGGATTGAATGTGAATATCATGAAAAATATTGTGTAAAACAATTGAAAAGCTAAGGCATACATTTTTCTTCTCTGAATATTATTGTAGATTAAACTACCAGTTTGCTCAGAAGACTGAGAGTTTATTTTGACACATGAAAAAGTAAATGCCATTAATAATCAGATCTCCATTGACAATTTAAGGGGCCAGAGAATCCCCTAACAACAAAACATTTTCAATTTACACATGTGCTTTTGCTAGAAAGGAAGTCGGTAGCATTCATTGTATTCTCAAAGAAGCTTTGAACAAAAAAATAGGTGAAAAGCCTCTAGTAGTTCACAATATTCTATGTAACAAACCATCCCAACACTCAGTGGCTTAACCTGTGGTCATTTATTCTCACTTCCATGGTTGTGTTCAGCCAGTGGTGATCTCTGTTGGGCTTGCTGGATTCTGCTCTAGGGCAGGGGTTCAGGTCAGATCTGCTCTTTTTGTCCCACATTATTGTGTATCTAGTGAGCCTCTTGAGTTGTTTTTATGGTGATGGCACAACACAGGAGGGAAAGCCCAGCCCCACAAACATATCTCATGCCTCTGCTGACATTCCACTGGACAAAAATGATAAAGCCCAAAGGTAAAGTGTGGGCAAGCACATTGCACCTTAAGGTGGGAGGAATTGCAAAGTCATGTGGCAAGGGCAACAAGATCTTGTTTTTCATATTCAAGATTTTGTTTTAGCCAAAGGCTAAATGCTCTCTCTGATGTGGGGATGCTAACACACAATAAGAGTGACAGGTGGAGGTAGGAGTTGGAGGCATGGGGGACATGGGTGGAAGGGTATCATGTGCTGGGAGGTGTGTGGAAGAATAGAAGCTTATTGAATTAAACAAAGGGCAGTGAAGGGAAGGAAGGGTGACGAGAATAGGAAAGACAGTAAAATGAATCGGACATAACTTTTCTATGTTCACGTATGAATACCCAACCAGTGAATCCCCACATCATGTACAACCACAAGAATGGAAAATTACACTCTATGTATTTATGATATGTCAAAATGTATCCTACTGTCATATGTAACTAAAAAGAACAAAAAAAATAGAAATGCAAAAAAAAATTTGTTTTGAAATTTTTCCCAGCTAATAGTCCTGATTTGGGGATGTTTCTTGAAAGGTCCTAATGTGGGATCTTGAAATTTATCTTTCTAAATGAACTTAACATCCAGCCTCAGGACTTGCAAGGATAAAGGCGTTTTTCGTCTGGTTGATTTTATACTTTATTCCAATAGTTTGTATTGAGGTCTCAAAGAGACAAAAATTCAGCAAAAACAATGCACACCAAATCTGTGATGAGACGTTCCTATTTCTTGCAATACTCTTTCGGTTTTCAGCAGCTGGATGTCCCCTGTAGCTACAACCAAGTAGTCTCAACCTTGGGAATATATTTTCTCTCTAACCTCAACTCATTCCAAGCAGGAAATATTTTATTCTTCATCCTTTGAATCAGAACTCAAGCAGTGAAATGATCTACATACACAATCAACAAGCAAAAATTCACTCTTGTCTCCTTCTGCCAATAGGCTTAAAACTCATCTGTGGAGCCAGGGATTGCCTGTAATCACATCCAGCCAGAGACTTCAATGAAACTCAGGCATAGGAAAGCCTCTGGGTATCAGATGTGTTTAAAAACATTTTTTCTTTGATTCTCAGGATCTTTCTTGAAGAGCAAACTTTGTGTCTTTTTAAGAGCATCTCTTCTTGCTTTCATTAAAACACATGTGGTTTTTAATCTTTTCTTCTCACCAGGGTGAAAATTGAAATAGTCTGTAATTAATGTCTTGAAAAATACTTAGCTGGATTAAAAAAAAAAAAGCCCAAACAGTAAAAAGTTCCACAAGCCCACCTGTCTTCTTTAATTGAAGACATGCTAGAAAATTCTGCAAAAATCACTAGAATGCTGTAGCAGTTCCGCATTGGCCCATTAAGGGATATGAAGGTCCATGTATCCATATTTTAGTAGCTCTCCTGATAGTCTCAAGTTGATCAATAATTAATTTTGAGATTTAAGGTATGTTTTTATTTGGTGGCAGGAGATTCACCAAGATGACTTCTCGCATGTCTTCCAGTTTAGACCAAACCGAGTTGACTTAATTAAATAGGATACTTTATTTTTTTTTCTCCCAAGTTATATGTGAATAGGGAGAAAGAATGTAAGTTTATCTCTGCCTATTGATTTCCCTCTTGTAGAATGTGTGAAGGAGAAACATCTCTCACGACCTTTCTTGGCAAAAGAATAAGAAGACAATCTGATTTTAAAAGGCACCAAAACATAGGGGAATAAATGTGAGACTCTGGTTTGCATTAGCATCCTGATTTCATGGCTTTGAGTTGGTGGATAAACTAATTTCAAAGTTTTTTTTTTTTTTTTTTTTTTGAGAATCCTGGGAATGAATGTATGCATGGTCCTCAGTCCAAATTCCTGGCACAAAGTAAGAATTTAAAAACATCATTTAATGAAATGACTCAACTTTGTCTCTTGAAAAAATGAGAGGTGGTATATGCTAAAAAAAATGAATGAAATATTTATAACTTGTGGAAGCAAAATAACAGTTGTAAGTACTGTTGTATGACAGTTCATTCTGCCTTCTGAGTGAGTGGAGAACTCTAAATGGCACTCTAAAGAAGGGACATCCTCATAGGAACTATCAATAAGTGCTTGTCACCAAGGTCTATCCATGTTTGGGAACACATAATCCAAGGGTGATCAGAGTCAAGTAAGTGAGTCTTCAAAGAGTTTCTAGAGAAGAAAAATTTGGAGCCAGATTTTAAATAGGTATAAAGGAAGAAGGAGACATTGCTCATGTTTTATTTGCCTTTTCTGTTTGGGGACCTATCCTGAGTGCACTGAGAAATCAAAGGTGTAAAGACAAAGTCCTTCAGTGAAGAGTGGGTCTGGTCTAGTGCATAATCATGCAGAGAACTTGGTGCTCTGGGCTCCTGAAAAATCTACTTCCCCGGTAGTGGGAGATCTGAGTGAAGGAATAAAAAACAACACTGGAAAATGAGGGGAAGGAATTCAGAGGCCAACCTGAGAAACTTGACAAAAATTTAATAGAAAAATAGGAGGGGACCCAACAGATTCTTGATTTGTTTTTTCTTTCCAGAAGGAGTGAAGGATGCTGACCACAAAAAGATAGAGAAAATTGATGTAATGAGGAAGAGGTTGGGGTTCTGTGGGTATCTACATCTGCATCCATCTGTACCTGAAACAGCTCTTGTTACACATGTCTTCTCCAGGGAACAGACATATTCTTTCATCTGTGGAGGATGAGAGAGTAATTATGAATGAGATCGTGAAGAATCGCCAGATGGCTAGTTGGTCACTATCAAAGCTTTGTGAAATAATCCTGTTAACATTTTCTCAGTATCTGATCTTATGACTGATTGTGGGTTCTTGGCTCAGGAGCAAGACACTAATGGATGGTCAGGATCTGGCTCCAACAAGTGGATGTCTAGTCAGCTTACCTGTTCCTGAAATGTTTCACATTGGAGCTACCCAGGAAGCTGACATCCACGTTTCTTAGAAACTAAAAAACAAAGTTTACTCTCCAGAAATAGAGGTAGAGAGGGAGCAAAAGCAGTTGACTGTTATTTGTAAATTAATTTGGTATTCTCCAATGACTTCCTCAGAAATTTATATATTTTAAAATTGTTTTTTAAATTTAACGTGGTGATTGTAATATCACTATATCAAGTGCTATTTAGCTATAGTTTTATTAGGGACTGATATATGTCCTTCCAACAGTCCTCTGCTGGAGCCCTAAACCTCAATGGAGGAGGTCCTGTAAGGAGGTAGTTAAGGTTAAGGGAGGTCTTAAGGATGGACCCCCACTCCAATTCCAAGATGACTATGGTCCTTATCAGGAGAGAGGGGATACCAGGGATGCTTGTGCACAGTGGATCAGCCTGAGAAGACACAGTGAGAAGGTGACCACCTGCAAACCAGGGAGAGAGGCTTCAGGAGAAACCAAACCTGCTGGCACCTTTGCTCAAGGACTTCCATGATCCAAAGCTAAAAGAAACGAATTTCCATTGTTTAGTTACCTAGACTGTGGTATTGTGTTATGTCAGTTCAGTAGACTAATACGATTAGGCTACATTATTCTACAGCAAACAAGCTCGATTGAATAGGTCTCTCCTCCCTCCCTCCATATCTCTCTCTCTCTCTCTCTCTCTCTCTCTCTCTCTCTGAGTGTATCACAGTTTTGCTATGTTATTGTTACTTTTCTTGTCTAATTTCACATAGTAGAGAAGGAGCAAAGTTGGCGTCTGACCTGAAGTCCGACTTTACAAACATCATCATTTTTTCCCCCACAACTCAATGCGAGATGCTGCCCCTTTAATTCTCTTTGTTGAATTCAGGAGCTGTGCTACTACCCCACGGCAACACTGATCAACTGGAAACAGAGCATCTGGTTTTGCTGCAGGCAACCCGCACACCGCTTTTCACGGACCCACGTATATGAACTCACGGTTAGGAAAGCCTTGCATTGTGTTTCAGTTTAAAGGCTATTACTTCTTGTTCAAAGGTCTTGCTGTGTGTTCCATTTTCCCTCCAAATGTCAAAGGGGAATGGGAGATTGGAGGGCCGTAAAACACTTGGAGACTTCGTTTATTGCAGATTAATTACGAAATCAAAAGGAAATAAGGAGCAGGTCTTCTGTTTTCAAACTCTGGGGAGCTACTGTGGAGCAGAATGATCTGAATAGATACTGAATAGGGCTTCAGTTTTGTGGTGGGGGTGGTGTGTGTGTATGTGCATGCATGTGTGCGTGCATGCACACACACACACATACACACAAAATAATAAAGTTCACAGATCCAGGACTGAAGTGTCTGGTGCCTACTGTCATGAATAACTCAGATGAAGAAAATGTGAAAAGAGGGATTTAGGGGGTTGGGGTTGTGGCTTTGAGGCAGAGTGTTCACCTGGCATGCGTGAGGCACTGGGTTCAATTCTCAGCACCATATAAAAGTAAAATAAAATAAAGATATTGTGCCCACCTAGAACTAAGAAAAAAATAAATATTTTTTTAAAAAGAGGGATTTATTATTCCCCCTAAACCCTGAACCTCTAGAATGAAAGGTTTTACGAGATGCTCCAGCTTGGGAGGTGAAATATTAGAGAAACCTTCTCATTTTAATATCCAGACATTTTTGTCTGAGAGTCACTCTGATTGTTACAGGGTCATGGGATTGCTTTCACAAGGCTGAGCCTTTCACGCAGCTACTGAAGTCATGACTTCCTGATGTTCCTGGAACCTCTTGACTTCCCATTTATTTGGGAGACAGCATATGGTGCATGAGGAATTGGAATTGGAGGTTCCCAGACAGGCTCCTGTTTCTTTGGCGGCATTAAGGAAGCATTTGGAGAGATGGCAGGGGGGTGTCTCCGATGTTGAGGAGTGTGTCAGGCAGGGTGGGTTACAAAACCCTCTAGGTCTACCGTCTTTTGCCCTTGTTCTGTGCCTGCTGTGAGGTTCCATGAACATCCCACTGACTCATTTTCAGTGCACATAGTGTGGGTTTTTTTCTTCTTTTCTCCGTGGATGAGTTGGCAAATAATTCCCTTTGGATTCATGAAAGAAAATTCTACCCAAAGACCAAAAAGAAGTCAGTAAATTATGCTACATTAGCATCTTGGGATGGTTTGTTAGAATAGTAAATAGTGTGTTCATTTCTGATAAGATGGATTTGTCATAGCTCAAGGAAATATATATGTGTGTTTTTCTGTACATAATTCCATCATTATAAGGGTCTTTTGAACAATATATTATTTGTATAAGACTTCAAACCTCCTTTTATACAGAGCTATATCATTTGATTCTCATAACATCCTGAGATATAAATAATTCCCTATGTTGACAAATGTGGTGGCGAAAAGGTTAAGTGGGTTGGCCCAGCTGGTAGGCAGCAGAACAATGATTTGAACCTATTTTCACACAAAAATTATGGTACAAAAATACTGCTATTCTGAACATTTATATAGAGTCTGATCTAGGCAATGAATAAGGGATAGAAGGCAGTACCTCTACCTATAGAAACTTACTTAAAAAATAAAATAAAAATAGTAAAAATTCTCTTAAGAATAGTTAGGATTGAGTTTCCTGGATTTGTTGTTAAGCCAGTGTTTGCAATTTGCAATAAAAAAAAGTTGTTTTTTTGCTTTCTTTTAACATCAACTTTTTTTCTGATTACAAAAAAAAAATATACAGACTTCTGATTTAATGTGACACACTTGAAGTCTTTCAAAGAGACATCAGGAGTCTCATGTTCACTGCAGTGCTATTCTCAATGGCCAAGAAGTAGAAACAACCTAAGTGTCCATCAAGTGGTGAATGGATAAAGAAAATGTGGAACATGTACACACTGGAGTATATTTAACCATAAAAACAAATGAAATCCTGTCATTAGCAACAAAATAGGTGGAAATGAAAGTCATTATGTTAAGTGAAATAAGCCAGGCATGGAAAGATGACTCTCACATGATCTCACTCACACATTGAATCTTAAGAGTTGATCTCCTACAAGTGGGGAGTAGAATGGGGTTACCAGGGATGAGGGAAAGTTGAGGGGGAGGGATGGAGAAAAGTTGAGCAATGGTAATCAGTTATAGTTAGAAGCAAGAAGCTCTCATGTTCACAGTAGGGTGACTATAGATTACATCAATGTCATGTGCATTTCAAAAGGCTCAAAAAAAAAAAAAGATTTTGAAAAGTTTCACCATATAGAAATGATAAATGTTTGAGGAGAAAAATACATTTACCTTGATTTAAACATTACACAATGTATATGAGCATTGAATATTATGTGGTACTCCATTAATATGAATAATATTTATGTTTTTATGTATCATTTAAAAATAAATAAAAATAGAACTATTTGTTAAAAATGAATATAAAATAAAGACTTTCTTAGACCAACAATGCTGAGGAAATTAATCTTCAGCAGACCTGTCCTGCAAGAAATGCTGATTAAAGTTACTTAGGGAGAAGAAAAATTTTACAAGTCAGAAATGTGGATCTGCATAGGACAGGAAGAGGATCAGAGAAGTAATGATGGAAGATAAAATGAAATATTTTATTTTCTCATTTTTAATTGCTCTAAATATAATTGCTTTAAAGTGATAATATTAACAATGTTATGATTATGATATATGGACAAGTGAAATAACACAATGCCATAAGAAAGGAGTGGGAGGAATCAGGAACTCCATTATGATACCTGCACCATACATCAAGTGGCACAGTGTTACTACATGGTGGATTTGGACTAGTTAAAAATATTCATTGGAAACTTTTAGTCACCACCAAAGTGTTCGAGAAGTATAATCAATACACTAGGTAAGGAGATGGAATCATATAAAATGCTTTATTAAAACCAGAGAAGGTAGAAGAGGAGGTAGTGCAGGAAAGAAAAAAATACAGAAAATAGCTACAAATATGCTGGTTATGAAACCAACTGTACCAATAACCATTTTAAATATGAATGGCTTAAAATTACAATGAAAAGGCAGACAATCATAATGGATAAAATGGCTGAGTCTAGGACAAGGGCAAATATATTCAAGATGAATCTGGAGAAAATGTTAGTGGTAGAAAGTAAAAAAAAAAAAAAATCTCTAAAAAAAGAAAAACTAAAATGCCCACAATCCTTTAATATGTCAAAGGGATTAAAAAAACATCCCCAATAGCCAAAGATAGAACAATTTCAGTAATAAAATAGTGTTAGAACATATCTCAAAACATAATGTAAATATTCATGAATACATACTGATACATATGTGTGTGTGTATACACACACATACACACACACACACACATACATGGAAGGGGAAGAACAGGATGCAAAATATAGAATTTCAAATAATTTTCTCTGTGGAATAAAACTTCTCCTACACTGCAGGGTGCTCATAGGGAAGTCCTTTCAAAGAGTATAGTATGGAAGAGGGAGAGAAGAGTAACTGTATAGTGGACAAACTATAGTCTGACAAACACTACCTCCAAACCCACAGCCTCAAGTGCTGCTGATGGCCTATGCCCTAATGGTGATGGGATAAAAGTGGCACCTTTCCTGAGTTGTCTTCCTCTCAGTCTGATCATGAGAAACCATCAGATAAATCCCTATGGAGGAACAATCTACAGGACACGTGAGCAATGCTTCTCGAAACTCTTCAGCTAGTCAAATCAAGGGACATCTGACAACCTGCCACAGCCAAGAGGAGCCTGAGAAAACACGTACAGTGGGATCCTGGACCAATGGCAAAACTAAGAAACAAACAACCAAAAAAAAAAAAAAAAGACATTTTAGAAAAGACAGGAGAGCTGATTTGTGTATAAATTTCAGTCAAATAAAAAAGTTAATAATAATTATTCTAAATCATAGAAAACATGGCAAATGTAATGAGGAATAAAATTGTCTTAGGGAACAGATACTTGGATATTTTCTTCCAGTGTTTTATATGTACAAATGCACGTGTGTCTAAACGCAAGCTATGAGATGTGTCTTCAGACAAATTTAGTTAATACATATCTATACCCTTCACTGTATACAGGGGAATTAGATTTGTTACAGCTTTAAAAGTCTGGCATGCTGCATTATCATTTACTTACCCGAATACTTTCCCCATATCTTTGGTTATTCATAGAAGAGATGGTCTTAAGGTCTCCACAGTTCTAGACTGATCATGTTCTTTTGCTTTCAGGTCCTATGTGGAATGGATGGGAGGGTCCACTGTGCCAGGCTGAGAGTCCTCTGTACTTTGTCCCAGTTTGAAGGGGCCTTTATACCCATGCTAGAGGATTCTATGGCTTAGGAGATCTGGGTGCCTGTCGCCATTGCTCAATTTTGTGTTCTAAAACAAGCTTCCTCACTTTTCTCAATTACAATCATCTTCTTAACAGGGTTGTTATAAAAATGGGACAATGAGCATAAGAGTTCTTATAACATCTGGCATATAGAAGATGCTCAGTGAATGAGAGTTATTTTTCCCACTTCTCAAAGTAGGCTGAAAGAGCCTCATCTGTGCTTAAGGAAGTCCAGTTTTAGTAGGATCCTGTTACCTGGTAAATTTCAGAAGAGCAGGCCTGTGCTTTAACACGGTCCCTTTGCTTTGTATGTCACTGGGAAGGTGCTGAGAGCTGTCAGTTCCTAACAACATGACGGCCACCATGCTAAGCCCTCAGTATTCAGTGAATATTGAATACAATCCTGAAATGTCAAAGGTGTCACTATATCTTTCCTAAGCTAACATTGTTCCTGTTATTAGTTTGCTTAGACTGCTGCACCCACATACCACAGATTGGTGACTTACAATAGAAATTCATTCTCTCAAGTTCTGGAGAAATCTGAGATCAACATGGCCAGTGGGGTTGGCTTCTGGTGAGGCCTCTCTTCCTGACTTGCAAATGGCAGCCTTCTTGCTGTGGCCTCACATGGTTTTTCCTCTGTATGTGTTTGGAGAAGGGGACCTCTCTGTTTTCCTCCTTTTCTAATAATAACACTAGTCCTGTGGTATCAGGCTCCACCCTGTAACCTCATTGGATCTTAATTACCTCCTTAAAAGCCCTGTCTCCAAAAACAGTCACCCTAGAGATTAGGTCTTCAATATATGAATTTTGGAGGAACATACTTCCACCCGTATTAGATCCTAAGCAGTAGAGTCAGGACTGAAATGCATGAAAAGTTTTCAAGGCATGCCTCCAGAGCGGCATTTGTGATTAGAAGGAAAATGGTGCCATTGGTCAACATCATGGGTTGTCATTATCGTCCTCATCATCTTTATTCAAAGCTGATGAGCTGCACTGTGTGTGCAGCCATCCATTTTTCTAAGGGCCCTGTCTTGTCTTTGGGCTGTGGTTAGATCCCTTTTCTGAAATGATGTCAAATGAATGTCAGAAGGAGCTAATGAATTGTGACAACAGGGCTTCCTGATAGTGGGAGGGTGTGTGGGCTCCAGCTGTACATCTCTCCTAATGACACCAGACCTTTGATCCCGGGGACTTCCACACAGTCTGTTAGGATCCCTCAGTTCAATATTGAGAATGACGCGGGTCACACTGGGGGTGTTCTAAAGGCTAAACTCCTTTCTTCTTTTCTTTGTGTGGCCTTGGGTCAGTGTACCTCTCATCTGCTCTTCCCTTGGTTTTACATCATAATCCCCTCCCTGTCTCTTTTGGTATCAAGTGCAATTTGTAGTCTTGTCTGAGCCACCAGCTCACTTCACAGATGGCGAATTGCAGTTGAGAGTAATGGGCCTATTCGGTTCAGCCCAGAGAGTACATTAGTGTCTGATAGCCTATAACTGCTGGACATTAGACATCGTTCACACTGCTCCAAGGTCATCTGTAGGCCTGCTTCTGCCTCCCCTTCCCCACTCCCCTCCATTGCTTTCTCCAGCTCCCTCAGATCTGAATTATACCAAAGTCCTGAGGCCATTAGGAGTTGGTTCTGGGAGGAAGGCGCCATGCATCTCTGTTACTGGTTTGGGTTAGTTTTTCTCTGAGCAGACTGCACCAGCACTTAGCTCTCAAGGAAACTGTACAGCAAAATGTAACTGCTAAGAGTTCCTGGGTCTTCCCTGAGAGGGAGTGTCAGCCTCTTGTTCTAGGAGGCACCATTTCAAATAGAAAGATGGGGAATTGAGCAGCTGGTGGAGTGTGTTTACAAAGTGTCTAAGATATTAGGCACTGTCTGTATATCACGGTGCTGGCAATTTGATGCTATGTTCTAGGCTTGATCCTAATTACATGAAGCAAGGTATGGGAATGTGCCTAGTCTAATGCTCAGCAAAGGGTACTATACATGTTGTCTTCCCTCTTTTCCTTCCTTCCTTCCTTCCTTCCTTCCTTCCTTCCTTCCTTCCTTCCTTCCTTCCTTCCTTCCTTCCTCCTTCTGTTCCTCCCTTTCTCACTTTCCTTGTTTCTTGAACCACTAGGGGATAGTGAGTGGCAGACTTCTTTCCAGTCTGTTCTGTATTTGAGATGTGCCCAGGCATTTTCAAATTCCTTCCATTTTCACAGTTTTGATATACCTTCCCAGAAAAACATTGAGAACCATTTGGATATATTCTAAAACCTTCCTCGTTAAACCTGCCATAGAGTGGCATTGTTCGTGCAAAGGAATGCCCTGGCCAACTCTGGCATGGAGGGTTTCTGTCCCTCTATTATCCCAGACAAAGAGATCATGTCAGCCTTGAAGGGAAGGGAAAGAGCAGAACACAGCAACATACAGCCGGAGGTTTCTGCATGGTGGACAAGGGGTCCCTGGGTGGTACAACTTGTTGGTGTGGGTTTTGAGAACTATTATAGTGGGAAAGGAGAGACTATTAATTGTCAAAACCAGACAGCTAGCCTTAGAACTATGGAACACTAAGACTGTAGATTCTTGGAATCCACTATGTCAGAGTCTGCAGCAAATGGTTCTATATTTGCCCTCATGCATTCTCATCCAAGGCAAAACTGACAAAGGCATTACTGAGATTTGAACCTGAGGTTTCTGCATCCTAGTCTAGACACAGTGTTCAAAATATCCCACATGAACTCTTTTGAGGTACTACCCTTTGAATATGGTTCCAAACTGGTAAACATTTTCCCTTACCTCCCTGCCTATCTGGGACCAATATTCTATGTTTAATGATAAAATTTTCAGGGACTGAATAAATGGTATTTTTTTTTCTTATCTGAATTTGTACACAACTGAGAGATAAGACATGAATGGGCAAATCAAGACCACCTCTCAACCCAGCAAGACAAATCTGACAGTGAAGGATGAATTAATTTTTGGTGTGAGGCAATAGGCAATAACTGAGGCTGTCTCAGGGTGACCTTGAGTGAGGAGATGCTGTTCAAATGAAGGACTCGCCTGATTGCTCTTTGCTGCCAACACTCAGAGCATCTGGGGAAGCAGTCAGAAGAGAGGTGTGGTGGTGCACCTATCTCTCACCAAGGTATACTGTGAAGGTCTGGGGTAGGAGGAGACAGGCCTGCTGCATGGTTGATTCAGCAGCTCAATTACACCATTAAGGACCCACCTGCTTCCTGCTTCTCTCCCCAAAAACATCACAATGTTCTCTTCAGTCTGCTTCTCCTCATGGTGCTTAAAGGGCTACTACAGAAGCTGAAATTATATGAAGACACAATCACAGATGGAGGCAAAAGAGGAACAGGTTTACCCCAAATGTCTCTTGAGGCAAACTTGACCTTGAATCTCTTTGCCAGGTTTTCCCATGGGTCTCATCTTTCAGAATTGAGTCACAGGCTTTTGCCAAACAAAACTAGTCACATGCAGAGGGGATGAGATTTTAATGTTCAACTTTCAACAAATATGACTCACCTTTCTAATATCATTTGGAAGGTGAAGTCCTAGGAAACCTGGGTTTTTATGAAGAGGAAACAGTATGGCAGATTGTGGCAGCAATCAAATATGTCTGTAATGTGTATTGAAGGGTTTAAAATGTTCTACAATAATAATACCAATAATAGTATAAATTGTCAAAAAATTACTATCGGTATTATAACAGCTGTTCTCAAACTTGCATGTGCATATGAATTGCCTGGAGAACTTATTAAAATGCAAACTCTGATGCTCTCCTCCTGGGATGAGGTCGGCAATTCTACAATTTGAACAAGCTCCCAGGTGTGCCAAGGTTGCTGGTCTGAGAAACACATTTAGAGCTGCAAGGTACTAGCATAGCTGATATTTATTTAGTACTTATTATATGTGGATCCTTTTCAAGCATTTTTTTAGGTTATGTCATTTGGTCCTCACAATGATCCTCTATTCTCCCTATTTTAATAATGAGAAAACTTATAATTGGAGGTTATACTATAAGAAGGAATTCTAAGTCTGTAGCTCTGTTCCCTGTGGATGATTGAGGATTCTGGAATTTCTGTAGATACCATACAATCCCACAGAGACTGCAAAATAATGTGTTTATGGTTCTTGATTTCCCCCAAAGTTTAATCTCGTAGAAGAGGCCTTCAAAGGTGCCATGTAATTTAGAAATACAAAATCCAGTGATGTTTTTCCCCCATTACAAAATTGTGTCTCCAATACATCATAGGACACACTTTTAATAAAAGTGCTCAGATCTGGGTTCAAATCAAGAACATAGGGATTGAGGTTTGCCATGCTTCTTGTCCTTATTTGAGAGAATAAGCTACATATTATTATTCATTAATGCCACATGATCTGTGTGGATGGCAGCTAACAAAGAAGGATCCAGGGGTCTCGGGTTTTGACAACTAGCTGTTGAAGTCAGATTTCCTCTCCTGTAGTTAATTAATGTCATTTTTAGGGGACTTGGTGTGGGTTTTGGTGAAACCCACAGCTGTCTACCTCTTCTTCCTCTTTCCCTGTGTCTAGCTCACTTCTTCCTTCTTTCTTCCCACTCTCTGCCTCCTTCTGTCCTTACTGTCCTTCCTTTCTTTCTTCTACTATATATATATATATATATATATATATATATATATATATATATATATATATATATATATTTAAACAGAAACCTCAAATTGCACCTGCTAAAAACTGCCTGGAATTGATAGAGACATTTAAACTGGAGCAAGGTCTGCAAAGAATTTGTCTCTTGACATTGCCTGTCAGCTGAATTGGGCCTAGCAGGTAACCATGTAAAACTTCCTCCGTCTGCAAAAATGGGTAGGGGAGGGTCATTATCTCACTTGTTAGGGTTTTTGCCCAATCAGCTTCAATTAAGTTGAAACTGGAACAAGTTTGTTTTATTTTTCTGTGAAACTTTGCTAGTACAGCACAGGATAGAAAAAGGAAGCCAGCATCCAAACCCAGAGATCAGACCTCTGTGCAGAACCCACTTCAGATGGCTGGGCACTAAGAAGGGCCCTGTGCTTGGTCTAACCCTGCTGTTGATGTCTTGTAATTCTTAACAATATTTGAACAAAAGGCCTGATATTTTTAGTTCACACTAGGCTCTACTTTATGTAGCTTTTTTTGCTTCAGTTGCCTTGAATCCTTCATTCACCCAGAATTCGGAGCTTTTTGCAAATAGTTCCAAATAATAGGGATACCAAGCTCTCCCTGGAATTCTAATGTTTATTTCCAATTGCCATGGGATAGATAGCGAGGGAAATGATGCCAGGATTGATTGGTATCCATGAGGTAAACCTTTCCATTAACAGCCTGGAAAGAAAATTGTAAGAGATATAAAAGACCCTAACATTCTCGTTGAGGCTCTACTATGTACTGGGCACTTTATAAATGTTATGTTACTTAATTATATTGTATAGACAGGGTTAAGAGAGACTAAATAACTTCCTCAAGATCACACAACCAATAAATGACAGGTCTAAGTATTGGTCTTAGATCAAACTACCTTTAAGTGTAGAGAAGTACATTATATTCTGAATATAATTGGCTACTTTATATGCTTATTTAGGATTGGGATCAATGGAAGTTTTTGGATGGAAAAGTAATATAGAGAACTGGGAAAGGATATACTTTTAAAATCTCAGTTTTGAGAGAGAGAGCTGAAGAAGTCAGACCAGGAACTAAAAACAAGGTGTACTAAGATGTTTGAATGAAAGTGGAACAGAAGCATTGAGGTAACTGTGGACACAGCATTCAAAGGGAAGAGCAAGATGCAGATGAACTTTTTAAAGATTTGGTCAAAAAAATGATTATAAAACTCTTGGACCTCTTACCCATAGTAGAAGTTAGTTATAAAGTAAGTCAGAAAGGGTGAAGATGAAGATAATCCTTGTTAAGAGGAATTCTGGAACAGTATTTGGTGGGTTTTGGATCCCATCACTTACCCCAAGTGAAACGGGGAGAGTCTCTGGTCTGTATCATAAACTTTGTGACTGGTTCCAATGGTCTGGGCTTAATGGCTGTCCTCTGATTTACAGGACTCAGTGGACTTTTTCTAAAAACTGCTTGTTCTTAAGCCAAAAGGCAGGAGCTTGGTGAGCCACTTGCTTTGGGGTAGGGCAAAGAAGTGTTCCTGAAGCTTGGGAAACATCATACTTTCCCAGGTTGGGTGGGAAATGAGTACTTCCCACAGGCCAGAGGCAGGAGAAAGGGCTGGAATTAAATTCACATTAAGGCCAACCCTGAAATATGAACATTTTCCAGCCAACGCATTTACATTATCCTAGGGATGGATGATCCATTGAACTGAAATTTATTTGAGAGGATGGAGAAACTTGGAGGTAAAACATCAGCTAGATGGCAGAATAGGATGGTCCCAGTGCATGACTTCTCCACACAGAAAAAAAACATGATTTGGCAACCATCCCTGAGAAAAGTCCCTTGGTAGGCACCATGGGATTCAAGTGGGAGATTGCAAAACTCTGTGGAGCCCAGGATTGAGGAGTACTGTATTAAGATCACAGGCCTATGCTCCTGTGGCATGTTTGCTGACTATGGTTCTGATATGGAGCAGACATAGCCCAATGCCCCTGTGGACTCAGCTCCAGACCCAGCTGGCAGTGGTCCTGAAACCAACCCCAGAAGAGCCTTGTCCATCTGTGACCCAAGTAAGTGTTCCACTGACCTCAGCCTGATGGCAGATCCAGAAGCAGCCCTGATTCCTGGCTCATCCTTGCTCCATCATCATCTGGGGCTAGGACCAAGAAGAGCCACACCTATTAGTGCCTCCCAGGAATAGGTCCCCTAACCATAGGCCTGTGGATTTTGCTGTCGACACTGAACAAACAGCCCTGTGAGAAATACTGAACGATCTCATTTGTATGTGAAATCTAAAACAGCTAATCTTGGAGAATCACAGGAGAAGAGTGGTTGGGGATGGAATAAAAGCACACAAAATTTCACTTACACAAAATGAGTAGGTCCTAGATAGCTGATGTTCAATATGGTGACTGTAGTTAAAAATACTGTATTACATGCTTGAAAAATAATTTTGCTAAGAGAGTAGACCTTAAGGGTTCTCAACACATTCTCATTCTCTCTCTCTCTCTCTCTCTCTCTCTCTCGCTCTCTCTCTCAAGGTAACTATGTAAGGTTATGGATAGGTTAGCCTGCTTGATTATGGGGATCATTTTATAATGTACAAGTTTATCAAAACATTGAGTTGTGTACCTTAAACTTGCATAATTTTTATTTGCAAGTTATCCCCAAATAAAATTGAGAAAAAAGAAATTTCAGATAAGAAAACTTCAGAGGTGAGTGCCATGATTTTGAAAATCCCATGAAACCAACGCTCATATAAAGAGGCAGCTCATCTAGCAAGAACAGAGAGCACCGAGTAGCCCACAAAGGTGCCAGCCAAATAAATTTCCTGCCTTACCTCCTCACCTCATCTCTCTCCTCAGCATGAACCTGGGAAGAAAAATCAAAAGCTTCCTCTCCACAAATTTAGAGGCAAACCCACGGGAAGGGAGAGTCTTGAACTTCATAGCAAGTTTGTACTTTTGATGATTTGGTTGGATATTTTAATTTGTAGTTTGTCTAAGAAAGGTGAGAAAAAAAATCACAAGGTCCACCTGTGTTTGCACTGAAAAATTCTTCCCTCTGAGCACATTAGAAGGGAGAGGGCACCTCAGTGAAATTACTCTGTGACACTCTCATGACTCACGTTTGTGCACCATGCTGGCTGATGTGGCACACTCCCTAATTGTGGCAGGTGCTGAAGGTGTTTCGTACCGGGCTCTCACAATGCAAGCAGTGGGTGGTGTTGGGGTAGCATAGTCAGAGTGATGTATGGGAGTCTAGGCAGGTTGCCAACAAGGTAGTTCATTACTTAACTGGTGGGTAGACTACAGTGATGGGTCTCTGGGAACTCATTTTCTGTAGGAGACTCTTTTGGTAGCCCATCCAGACACCTTTTACCATCCTGGTGCGCCCATTCCCTCATTGTTGGAAATGTTGGCTGGTAAGATTCACACCTGCATTCATTTCCTGAGAACTTGCCTTGGCTGACATGAGTTTCTTTGTTCAGAAATGTCTGGGAAATTCTGCCTACCTCTTTTGCGTGTTCCATGGGCAACACCTGAGGATTCAAAATCCTGATAACCTTGCCTCAAGTTCAGACAAATCTGCAGAGCAATATATATTCTAGAGCTCTCCAAGAATTCAATCTAATTCTAGATTTCAGCAAAATAACATCTTTTCTTAGCTTCTTCCACTCTTCCTCCTGTTTCCTTTTCCCACATGTAATTTTCTTTTGAGAGCATTCTCTCAGTAAACCATTTGCACAAAAATCCCACCTGAGACTTTGCTTCTAGGAAACCTGATATATCACTAGAAGAGATCATAGAAGGCTGACTTGAAAGTGTGGGATTATAGATTTAGGTAATTTTCTGGCTGAATGGAAATGAGGACGCCATCACTGATGGTGGGTAGTGTATTCCTGGTCTCTGGCATGATGCTGCCACAGTGAAATAACTTAGGTATTTGTCTGTGATGAAATGATATGTGATGCGGGCAGCTTGTGTAATGTCATTGTAATCTTACTGGAATAAAAAAATGTAGGGATTGTGGAATTAAGCCATGGTGCAAAGCACTAGTGATACATCAAAGAAAAAAAAATTATGAGTTCAGCTTTATTACTCACCAATTCAGTACAAAGTGTGAAATTCCATGGAAACATTGAAAGAGATATCATCTCCTGAAACTGGAGGGCAGTCTGAGGTGATGATCAGGATTCTTTGGGTTTTGGAAGCGGCATGTTCCACAATCACAAATACTCCTTGTACCCTATTTATTTTGTGATAAAGAAGGCTATTTATTTTGAATGATGCTCACAGCAAGAGAAGCCTCTTCGAAGGTTCATGCTGCTGCTTTCCACTTGAGCCATATGGCTCAGCTAATCCCATGCCACTAGAGGTATTTGTAGAGAGCAAACACACCATGTGGTGTCTCTGGCAAGCCCCAATAGAAGAGTCACAGCCCAGATCCCCAAGGCTCTGGAGTATGGCCATGCCATCTGCAAAAAGGAACCAAACGAAATTCAAAATGTAGCTCCTGGCCTGATACAGAGTCCTGGTAGAAACCGGTTGTGCAACCATGACGCATTTAGTGAGTGCAGACCGCCGTGCTCATCAGGAACTGCCGGCTGTTAGACCCACCAGCCATACGGTTTAGTGGACTCAGCAGCAAACAATTGGAAGATGGCATTCGTACTCCTGGAATTAAAGTTAAGCAGGTTCCCAGACCACAAGTTAATTGCATCATCAACAGGCGGCCCTGCCTCCCACATCACTCATCATGGGTGCACTGAGGATCTTTCTTCAAGTTCACACTTGGGGCCTCTTGGGGAATTTCTTGTTATCAGATGATGGAAGAGAAAACAAATGAAAGAAGTGTGCTTGGTTTATGCAAGTTGTCAGTAAAGCCCAAGGTAGAGTTTAGCTACATGACTGCCCTCCTCATGAATGGCCTTCTAAGATAGCAGTGAATAGAAGTACTCCTAAAGCAAAGAATGGAAGAGTTTTACCTGATTTCCTTGGCCATCTACTTTATGTGAACAAAGAAGTGCCTTGGGTTATACAGAGTTAGGGCACTTAGGTGCAGTGCTGAATTGCTTTTTTGACTGGTTTGCAACCTGATGAGGACAGGATTATAAGACCTGTAGCAAGGAGTTCTTGAGGAAAGTCAGGTGGATGCACCTGAGGGAGTAATATGAAGTATGAGAATCTTTATATCATACCCCATGGAACATCTATTGCAGTATTGCAGAAAGTTTTTTTTTTTTTATTTAATAAAGCATATAGGATAACTTGGCCAGGAGATGTTAGTGATCTCTGTCTTCAATCACCTTCCGATCAATATGGAAAGCAGTATGGAGATTCCTTGGAATACTTGAAATGTAACCACCATTTGACCCAGCTATCCCACACCTTGGTTTATCCCAAAGAACTTAAAAACAGCATACCTCAGGGACACAGCCACATCAATGTCTATAGCAGCACAATTCATAATAGCCAAATTGTGGAACCAACCTAGTTGCCCTTTAGTAAATGAACGGATAAAGAAAATGTGGCATTTACACACAATGGAATACTACTCAGCATTTTAAAGAAAATAAAATCGTGGCATTTGCAGGTAAATGGATGGAGCTGGAGAATATAATGTTAAGTGAATTTAAACAATCCCAACAAACTAAATGCTGAATGTTTTCTCTGATAAGAGGATGCTGATCCATAATGGGGATGCATGGGGAAGCATGGAGGAATGGAGGAACTTTAAGTAGGGCAAAGGGGAGAGAGAGGAGGGGAGGGGGACTGGGATATTAAAGTTGGTGGAATGAGATGGACAGCATTATCCTAAATACATGTATGAAGACATGAATGGTGTGACTCTACTTTGTGTACAATCAGAGACATGAACACCAACATTCTAGTACACAGAACAATGTAGAACCATCTACATTTTCCCTTACCTTGAGAAAATCAACCAAATGCTTGGCATACAGTTGATTTGATTAGAATTCCCACAAAAGGTAAAGATTCACCCAGGGTTTGAATGACACATATTCTAGGGACAATTTGCCTTTTTAATTTATTTTTTACTGTAGTGCTCAGTCATCACAAATTTTTATTTTTATTTATTTTATTTTTTTTAGTTGTTCATGGACCTTTGTTTTATTCATTTACATGCAGTGCTGACATTTCAACCCAATGACTCATGCATGCCAGCCAGGTAAGTGCTCTACCACTGAGCTACAACTCCAATCCCTCAGTCATCACCATTTTCCGATAGTTCTTCTAATGTGGGATTCTGTAAAACTTCTGGAGCTAGTGAATCCCAATCAGGGAAGACTACTACATGCTAAACCATACAGAAAACTATTGCCCTGATAGAGCAAAGGAATGTCTCTTTGTAGGTAAAGCTGTGTTACCAGCTTAGAGACAGGGTCCTACATGGTTGAGGTGCTATATTTCATCATGTAACATGTACGTAATAGTGATTTTATGGGTATATATGCAATAGGTAGAATATTTGGGTCAAGAAATGGAAACAATTAAGCATTCTATTCATTTTAACTTCTGGGACTTGCTTGGGGTATTTGTGTTTCTGATGCTTACAACTTTAGGCTCTGTAAATCTAGAGGTACCAATTCCCAGAGGGAAGATGCTTCCAAGAGGAGACTTATTCAGAGTCTCACTAAACTTAAAGTTGTATCTATTGGCTTGCTGATCTGTTGGCTTCCATTGTAATAGATCAGCAAGCCCAGAGCAGGGTTACCATCCTGGAAGGAGTAATTGGCATAATTTCTATGAGGAAATAAGGTTGCTAGGGAAAAATACATTGGATGTTTTCTTGCCATTACTATGACCGATCTGAACAGCGAGCTGCTAAATAAGCAACCATAGTCTGATAAGGGCATGATAACCAAGTGCACAGACCACTCAGAGATGAGGGTCTGGGTTTTTTCATCCAGATAAGCCCAATAAGAGAGGTGGCAGGCCTCTGCGTGATAGAGGAGGAACTATCTAGTTTTAACCTCAGGACCAATTATAGTAGCTGGGGCTGGAGTCCATCCTGCTGACCCTCAGTTTGTCAACCCAAAACTGGGTGTAGCCAGCATCCTGGAGAATCTGCATTTGGATGGAGTAAACATAATGTAGGATGAAAGGGGCTCTGAACAGTTCAAGAGGCTAGTGGAGTAGACACCCCTGGTGTCCTATGCAGTTCCCCTTCTGTGACCTCAAGTGGCACCTCCTAGCTGTTGGAGCATTGGCTGCTGAGGGCACACACAGGCATCTTTCTCTTGAGAGCTGCCCTTAGCTGATAGGAATCACTTTGTATGTAAATACCTAGGAAATTGTGCCCAGGTCTGGGCTGTGTTCACTCAGCAAAACATGTAGGGAACAAATATTGGGAGGTACTCATTCCCAGTGTGGTGTCTCTGCAGTCTCAGTTCCTGAGGGTGAGCAGCTCCTTGAGTTTTGCATCCTAGTATGCCTCTTAATTGCATAATTAAGGACTCACTGCAGTCCTTGCCTTGTGGGTGACCTCCTCCAGGACTGCCCAGGACCCATGAACACATTCATATGGTGGTATTAATAAGGGGCTGTCTACTTTCCTCAAAGTGGGGCAATTCTGGGATGCAATTCTTGCTTCAGATCTGTGCAGGATCAGACAGGCCACCTTTCACCAGAACCACATCTTTCTTTTGTTTCTTCTGTTGTTCTGGTTACATTTAACTTGGTTACATACAGGTTTCTCCTCATATGACATATATGGCATTTTATCTCAGACTTTGCAGCTTATTAATGTGATATTTAACCCTCCAGACCTAGGAGCCTCAATAACATTTAGAACAAGATTAAGCCTTGTAATACCTTTAGGTTGTAGAATTCATTCCATGGCAAGCGGTTGGCTCCGAGTGAGACGACTGCACTTCTGATGCAAAATATAGTTAGTCATATCGTTTTTTGGAAGGATTCAATGATACACACACACACACACACACACACACACACACCTCTTAGTGCTAGGTCTGGAACGTAAATGTTCAGTAGATAATTATCTTAGCTTTTCATCATTACGACCAAAAGACCTGAAAGAAAAATTTAGAGGACAAAAACGTTTATTTTGGTTCACAATTTTAGAGATTCAGTCCTTGGTCAGTGAAGTCCATAGCTCTGGGCCCAAGATGATGCAGAACATCCTGGTGGAAGGGCATAGGAAAGCAGCTCAGGATGTGGAAACCAGGAAAAGGACAGAGCGCCACTTACCAGGGACAAAACACAAACCCCAAAGTCACATCCCCAGTTATCATCTATTTCTTCCAGCCACACCCTACCTGCCTATGGGTACCACTCAGTTAATCCATCAGTGGATTAGTCTACCAATTAGAGGAGGCAATATTAGATTAGACCCCCACACACACACCACCACCACCACCAAAGGCAATGAAAATTCTTGCATTTTCTCGTGCATAAACTCTTGGGAGACGTCTCATATCTAAACCATATCAGTGATAATTTTTTTTATTAGACCAAGAGCATAAATAATGTATGTTTGGTATTTTCCCTATACTTCTCCACATTTTTTTTTTACTACCTTGAGTAATTCTTTTAAATTCCAGAGACCACATGCCAGCTTTGTTACTAATTAGAGCTCATGTAGAGAATATAGCTAAGTTCTATATCACAACCAAGTTTTCTATGACTTGATCTTGATTTAAAATAAATCACAGTTAATAGCTAAAGTTGAACAGCTGTAGGACTTCCTCTCCAAGGAATAGCTGTCACATCCCCGGGAGACAGTGCTTCTAAACCTCCTGGATTGTCTTCTCTCTCTTCTCTTTAACTGTGCCATAAAACTATATGAGTTTTGACTTGTCTCTTGGGTTAGCTATATCTTCTAATTGGGAACATAATAGACACCTCTCTTATGTTGACTATGTTTAGCCTGGTGCCTGGCACCAAGTATGTACCAATAAAACCTTACAGAAGAAATTCTAAATGTCACTGTATTAAATATGTTCTTGTGGCTACCTACCCTGCAGTAAGCTAACACGTAATCCCCATAATTATCTACATGAGAGGCAACTCAATCAGAAATCACTGCCTATAATCCGAAGCATTCGTCTCTTAATATTTTGAGCTAATATTGGAAGTCAAGCTTTATTTTTGTAAACCTGGCTTTCTCTCTCTATCATCTATCATCTATCTATCCATCCATCCATCCATTTAAAAGATTGATTCGAAAAGCCATTTGACTGTGAGACTTGATTTTATAAAGAAAATAAACTACAACAACTTTATGTTTCTTGCAAGAGGTCCCCTTAAAATATATTGACAGAAAGGAAAAAAGGATCATGTGCTACATACACGCTAAGTCATAGAAAGCTAAAAGAACTCACTAATGTATAACAAATGAGACATTAAGGCAAGAATGATTGTTAGAATATTTCACATAATGAAAGGACAGACCCACTTGGAAGACATACCATACATGTCATATATACCGTATACCATATACAACATATATGTATCTAGTAACACAACTTTAATGTACATAGGGGGAAAATAAACAGAAATAAAAGAAATAATAAAGTTATAATTATAATGATAAGCAAAACCATCAAAAAACAAAAGCCACCTACAAGATGGGACAACTGAGACAGGGAATCTTGAAGGATGCCTTTCAAGACTGTCACTTACTGAGAGGTGAAGCAGAACCCCTCTTCTTAGAAATGGGAGAATTCAGGAACCATTGTTTCCCATGATAAGTCTTTCCCACTGAAAACTAAACATGAGAAACTAAAACCAAGGAGAATGTTGAGGAGGAAGTAAGTATGCTATCAGGGTAGGAAATTAATAAGTGCTCAATAAATTGGGCAAATTGTATATAGCTTCATGAGTGTTTCACCACTACTTATATAATATTCTCTGTGCCTCTAATACCTGTCCTCATTTCATCCCTCACAGATTCTTGTTTCTCTTTCAAGTAAGTTCAGAGGTACATCTTTGGGAAAGTTTGACCTCAGCACCTCAAGCAGATTTGGGGGGGACATGACTTTGTTGTTATTGTTTCCTTTTTTCCCCAGTTAACTTTGTTTTGATTCTTCTCCTAACATTGTACTTTAATTATCTGTCTGCAAGCTTATCTCCCAGCTAGACAGAGACTTTCGGCTTTATATTCCCAGTATCGCTACATTTCAACCTTAGTTGAATCCCTAGTGCCTAGAGTAGGAATTTTTTGAGACACTCAAAAATTATTTGTTGAATGAATTAAAAACTACTGAAAAAAAAATAAGGGAATTTGAATAGCTAATGGTGGGAAAGAAAAAAAAAGGAAGCAAAACAACATTCCCAGGCATAACTTTCTTAGGAATTGTGCTGCAAACTCTCTTAGCAAATCATTGCATTTTCTAGGGAATCCGTTCCTCATTAGGAAAAGCAAGATGTTGTTCAGGGGTAGTATTCTATATTCTATGGCCAGTTCTATCTGCATCAGCAATCATTTTATTTCTGGATTTAATTAATGTTTTGATGTTGAAAAAGATTTTTTTTTTTCTCTTTCCGCCTACCGTGCTGCTTCCTGTGATCTTGAAGTGGGTGTTGTCTGAGTCCAGAAAGTGTTGGATTCAGTCTCTTGTGTTTCTTTGTTACCTTTATTGTCCATGGGAATTTCTGAGCACGGTGTGGTTAAGACTCACAGGTCCAGCGATGTCCTAAATACATGTCAGCAGGCGTTGAAAGGCTGTGGATGAGAAAGTGCCACCACTTCCTGGGTAATTGGAACAAGGCAGAAGACACTGCACACAGCGACTTGACAAAGGATTAACCTGTCTCTGCCACCGTAAAGCAGTAATGGGCTCATTTGTTACTCATGGCACAGCTTGTCACCACATGATGGGGGCAACACGGTTTCTAGCACACTTTCCTGGGATCTGTGACCAAAGGGCTGAACACAGAGATGTGAAGACACAACCTAGAAATTGATCTATTCATAGGACACACTTCAAAGTTTCTGGGAGTGTTTTGCTAGAGCCATTGATATCAGTACCTGCCCAGGTTCTTAGTGGATTATTAAACTCTGGGTAGATAAAGCAGATTAAGTGGCAGTCCCCAAATCTTGCTTTTCATTTCATATCCCTCCTCTTTTTTTGGGGAGGGGGAGGGTACGGCTTTCATGGTAACCTATGATTAGGGAAAACTTGAACATATTGCTTGTAGGGTATTGGTGAAATAAGGCCACAAATAGTGGCCAATGTAGCATACACTATTATTCCTAGTATAGTTCCTGACACTATGAAAGCTAAGTCCTGAAAATTGAATAATAGAGAACTATTATATCAATACTGTGTGATTAAATACAAGTGTATTTTTATATATTGGTGAGAAGAACTTTTTCTGTACTATATTTTCACTTTTGCATTATGATAAGTTAACAATGTTTAGCATGCCAAATAAATAATTTAAAACATTTAGAAGCTATGCATAAAAACTGTTTATTATAGATTTTATATATAGTAATAAGCAATTTGAAATAAAATACTTTTCATTATAAGGTTGGCTAAAAAACTATCATGAAAACCCAAAGCAATATTATGAAGTCGATAATAAAGATGACCTGGCAAAATTATTGCTGTATAATTACATTCATGTTTTTAAAAAACCAAACGTGATTATGTGAGGATAGTGTTTTATTATTATTATTATTATTATTATTATTATTATTATTACTATACAGACGAAGAAACTGAGGTTCAGAGTGGCCAAGGAATTCACCTGCATCACATAGGTACTAGGGTTCAGAGTAATAGCTTAAGTTTAAGTTGTCTGATTTCCCAGATTCCATGTTCATAATCCCAGAATAACACTGCCTGAGGCTTCAATAAAAGAAAAATAGCAATCCTCTAGTCCTCCACCTCTTGTTGCCTGAGAAGTTACCTCTTCCAGTTACTTTAGTTTTTCCTTCTGGTGTTTACCTTCTTATTCTAAATAGTATTTTTGTTTTGTTTTCCAATTGTAGATAGTACATGTTGTTTTCCAATTGTAGATAGTACATGTTGTTTTTCAACTGTGAAGGATAGTACTTCCATCACTCTCCGGTGTTCAATGTTTTCCTCTTGTGTATCATAATGAAAAACCAGCCTCTACCTCAGAGCAAAGCCTGTCCAAGGAAGGGACATGACCTTAGTCCTTGGAAAGACCCACAGAGCACTCCTAGGCACATTCCCACCCTGCTAAGTTGTTTATCTACAAATAACAGGAGAGATCTGCTGCACCAGGTGTCCCTGACTCAGTCAGGCTAGGTGGGGATCCATAGCAGCCCCCTAGAGGCCACCAATCAGCATGAGACAGGGAAATACCTGGCATGTCAGATGACCCTCCCAGTATTTTATGGTGGTTGATAACAAGTTGGGAAACCATGTAGTTCAGCACGTACACCCCTCTTGGCTCAAACCAATCAGTTCAAATGAATACCCCTTTTGTACTGACCAATCACCCCTACCCAACTTGTTCCCGCCAGTGAATGTGCTAATCATGTTTTAGAGTTATTTGATTTTCCCGCGGTGTGTGATGATTTGCTATGATGTATGTGAAGTCCCTGCCCTCTCCAAAGAATGTATAAAACTGCTGCAAACCCTGGGCTCGGGGCCTCTCAGCGTCACCAGTTGCTGTGTGTGCATGGAGGACTGAGCTAGCTCGCAATAAACACCTCTTTGCTGCTTACATGGATCTTGGGTCTCTGGTGGTCTTTGGGGGTCCCGAATTCGAGCATAACAATAAGTGGCAGAAATAACCATTGGGGTATGGTTTTGGGGTATATATTTATGTTTCTGGCAAGTAGAGAGTTATTATTATTACTAAATAGTAATAATAATAACATTGTTTACTATCTATGTTTTCTTTTTACTGAATGACTATTAATGTTGGCTGGAGTGAGTTAGTGCCGTATTTATTCATTCTTTTAATTATTTATGTCTTTCATTAATTCTTTTTTACCAAGCTCGGTTTTTCTCCAAATTGTATGGTCCCTTTAAATTAATTAACAATTGGAGATTGATTGGTACCTTTTTCTTTTACCTTCAAGCCTTCCCTCCTGGAGACCTCTTTCTTCCTGCCTTATCTTGGACTTGCTCTTTGGATCTGCTATACAGCTTTTTACTTGGGACTTTCCATCTTTTCCAAACAGGATTGGAGTCACTGTTTTCAGGATCCTCTTTTATGATTTGCTCCTTTATCTTGGTGGCACAAATGTCAGAAGATCTTCTTGGGAAGAGCCATGGGTTTCATTTAGGAGATTTTTTTTTCAGGCTGTATTCACAGATTGTGTACATTTCTCCCCCATTTTGCAAAATTGACCCAAGTATGTTTGCACCATTGAAGTCAGCAAACACTACAAAGTGGTGCTTTTGTTTGTTCATTTTTCCAGGTTGCTAAATGTTTATCAGCACACCACCCGTTGCAACCTGCTACTCTTGAGCTCGTCAGGGGTGTTTGCAGTGCAAGTTGCTGAACTGATTTGCTTCTCATCAGCATCCTTCCCTGCTGGCACTGGCTGACTGCCTTTCCCTGATCTGTTTACTTTTCTGACATCTTTTCTTCTTCTGAAACTCCGTTATATTTTGTTTAAACATTTTTCCCCTCTCAATTCTCAATTAAGTTTGAAGAAAGAAAAATAATACATACATGTTAAAATTGTATATATATATATATATATATATATATATATATATATATATATATATATATATCCAGATTTCCATCGTCCACAATTAACTTTGGAAGACTCCCTTAGCTGATTGGTGAAGGCAGATAGCCCAGGCAAGAGATGATGTTGGCTTGGGTCAGAGAGAGGAGGTGACAGGAGAAAGGGAATTGGTTGACTTGTGGGTTTCTAAGAAGAATAAAAATAATTTTGGATACTTTCTCCCCAAAAGTCTGAATGGGTGGGTCCAGGAAGTGCTATTTTTCATTTAATGAGAACATAAAATGGAAGGTGGAACAAGCCAGGCAGGCAGGATCAAGTGTGCATCTGGATGTGTTACATTGGAAATGCCTTTGGATTACACAAGTAAAGGTGTCTAGTTGGCAGGTGGCCACCTGAGAACCGACGGAGTACATTGAAAAGGCCTAGTGTATTTTCAGCCTCCTGTTATGGTTTGGATGTGAGGTGTCACCCAAAAGTTCACGTGTATGACAGTGCAAGAATTTCAGAAGAGAAATGATTGGGTTGTGAGAGTCTTAACCCAATCAGTGAATTAATCCCATGATAGGGATTAACAGTGGTAACTGAAGTGGTGGGGTATGGGTGGAGGAGGTGGGGGTTGGGGTGTGGCTTTGGGGTATATATTTGTATCTGGCAAGTAGAGATCTCTCTCTCTCTCTCTCTCTCTCTCTCTCTCTCTCTCTCTCTCTCTGCTTCCTGATCATCATGTAAACCGTTTCCCTCTGCCACACTCTTCTACCATGATGTCCTGCCTCATCTGAAGCCCTGAGGACTGGAACCTGCTATCTGTGGATTGAGACAGATGAAACTGAGAGCCCCCAATAAACCCTTCCTCCTCTGCTGTTGTTCTGGTTGGGTCTTTCAGTTGCAGCAGCGAAAAGGCTGACCAAAACATCTTCCAATCATGATTTCTTTGTCTTCTAAATCAGCTGCTGGCTGTGGCTAGGAGAGTTCCCATATGTTCTTGTGACCATAGTGAAAAAGTGTTCACTAATCCATTTGCTACTTGTTAGGGTGTCTTGGGGGATCCTTGGTAAACTCCTCAGAGAATCCTTTCATCCAACTGACGATTGGGAATCCTGATAGAATTTGGTGTTGAGGACTGCTGCTAGTGAAAGAGGAAATTTTATCATGGCATCATTAAAATCCACATCTCTATCCCAGTCCCTTGCTCTGGTTTACATATCAGATAGTTTAGAAGGTGACAGAACCTTCTTTTCTGCCCATGGTTAGGGATGTCACACTTCAGCTTCCACTAGGAAGACATTTCCTGACTTCCTAAATTAGTCCCATGAGTGGCCCCTAGACTGTTGACTCTGTTCCCTTATTCTCTCCATGGAGAGTACACAGGGACTTCTAGACACCATCTCTGGAGGCTGAGGGAGACTTGAGTAGCCTATCTTGATTCTTTTTCCTGGAATTATTTCTCATCTATTTTTTCGCTTACAATTTAGTTAACATCTTATTGGACATGGTGTATCTCCAAAGGAAATAGGAGAATTTCCCAGTCTATAGCCATGGAACCAAGAAAGGAGTTCTGTTACCTATTGTTCTCCTCTTAGCTCAAATTGTCTGATTCTTTTAAACAGCATTATCTACCATGCTCTTGACCTCTAATGGAGAGCAAGGACATCAGTGTCTCACTGTTTCCCCTGTTCCCTTTGTGCCTGATAGACTTGGCTTTTGCCTTCTGCTTTCCATCATGTAGGTAGAGGGAAACCTTGCTCACATTGTACTCTCAGTATCTCTAATCCTTGGCTTCTGGTAAAACTCTATTTTCAAACTACTGAACTTTATTTTATGTAAAAGTCGTGTCTGGAATTTGAAAATTCAATTTCTTTTTTGACCAATTCTGCCCTTCAAAACTAATATATGTTTATGTACTCTAAAAATGTCAGCTTTGAGAATTGATGCAAACAGTGGTCTATTTCTTTCTCTTGGATTTCTCGCTTTAACAATATGAATCATTCCCAAGCAATGTGACTTAAAAAATGAGTGGAATTCCAGACTTAAGAGACAAATAGAAGAAGAAAATCTATTTTATCTATCTATCTATCTATCTATCTACCTACCTACCATCTCTCATGTTTATCATCTCTTCATTACTATTGTATGTAAATGGTAGCTGGATTAGTGGGTATTGTGTGTCTGTGTGTGTGTATAAAAATCTTTTAAGTCTAACAGAAAGAAATGTCAGTAACTGATGGGGATCAGTGTGGGCTTACTGATGGATGTTAACAACAACAACCACCCAGAGCATGTGTGATTGCTGTTGACGATGATCTACCCAGTGGAGAGAGAGGATTGAGATACAAGAAAGAGAAACAATAATTTAAGAACTGAGACTACTGAAGAGTAGAGGGAGGGGGACCCTAAATTTTTAACAAGAGGATGGGGGACTTTTCCTGTTAAAAAACTAGAGGAAGGGTTAAGTTGCTTCCAAAGCAGTAGATTTACTGATGGGACTTGTAGAAGTTCATGATTAATAACTTCTACCTTTCAATGAAGTTGGAGATAATGTCATCAATGTGAAAGAGAAGATAGAAGAAGGTAGAAAATTTGCAGAGGATGATAAAGTATGAGACAATAATTGCAGGTGCTAAGTGAGTGTAAGAAGCACCAAAAACAAGTTCTAGATTTAGAAATCTTTAGGAGCCTGCTGAGTTTTAGATTTCTAATATTTTTATTGTTCTGCAAGACAAGTGAGTATTTTCTGGTCACTAAGAATTGAAGTAGAAATCTTCAAAATTTCTTCTACCCCATAATGATATTTTATACGTATTTGCAAATTCAAAGTCCTGGCATTAGAGATCTTAAAGGTGTTCTGTCTCTGATTTTCCTAAAGCAATGGAGACAGGAAATGGGGTGTTTCTATAAGATTCCATCATTGCGGTACAGAATAGAGGACACAGAAACCAATCCACAAAATTACAAATTTCTTATATTTGATAAAGGGGCTAAAAACATGCAATGGAGGAAGGATAGCATCTTCAACAAATGGTGCTGGGAAAATTGGAAATCCATATGCAACAAAATGAAACTGAATCCCTTTCTCTCACCATGCACAAAAGTTAACTCAAAATGGATCAAGGAGCTTGATATCAAAGCAGAGACCCAGCACCTGATAGAAGAAAAAGTTGGCTCCGATCTACATATTGTGGGGTCAGGATCCAAATTCCTTAATAGGACGCCCATAGCCCAAGAGTTAATAACAAGAATAAACAAATGGGACTTACTTAAACTAAAAAGTTTTTTCTCAGCAAGAGAAACAATAAAAGAAGTAAATAGGGAGCCTACATCCTGGGAACAAATCTTTACTCCTCACACTTCAGATAGAGCCCTAATTTCCAGAATATACAAAGAACTCAAAAAATTAAACAATAAGATAACAAATAACCCAATCAACAAATGGGCCAAGGACCTGAACAGACACTTCTCAGAAGAAGACATACAGTCAATTAATAAGTACATGAAAAAATGCTCACCTTCTCTAGCAGTCAGAGAAATGCAAATCAAAACCACCCTAAGATACCATCTCACTCCAGTAAGATTGGCAGCCATTAGGAAGTCAAACAACAATAAGTGCTGGCGAGGATGTGGGGAAAAGGGTACACTTGTACATTGCTGGTGGGACTGCAAAAGGGTGCAGCCAATATGGAAAGCAGTATGGAGATTCCTGGGAAAGCTGGGAATGGAACCACCATTTGATCCAGCTATCGCCCTCCTCGGACTATTCCCTGAGGACCTTAAAAGAGCATGCTATAGGGATACTGCCACATCCATGTTCATAGCAGCACAATTCACAATAGCCAGACTGTGGAACCAACCCAGATGCCCTTCAATAGATGAATGGATAAAAAAAAATGTGGCATCTATACACAATGGAGTATTATGCAGCAATAAAAAATGACAAAATCATTGAATTTTCAGGGAAGTGGATGGCATTAGAGCAGATTATACTAAGTGAAGCTAGCCAATCCTTAAAAAACAAATGCCAAATGTCTTCTTTGATTTAAGGAGAGCAACTAAGAACTGAACAGAGGAAAAGAGCATGAGGAAAATATTAACATTAAACTGAGACGAGTGATAGGAGGGAAAGGGAGAGAGAAGGGAAAGTGCATGGAAACGGAAGGACACCCTTATTTTTATACGAAATCACATATACAAGGTTGTGAGGGGAAAGGGGGGGAAGGGAGAGAATGGAACAACAACAGATGAGATAGAGAGGGAAGATGAGAGGGGAGGGGAGGGGGGATAGTAGGGGATAGGAAAGTCAGCAGAATACAACAGTCACTAATATGGTATTATGTAAACATTGTGAATGTGTAACTGATATGATTCTGCAATCTGTATTTGGGGTAAAAATGGAAATGCATAACTCATTTAAATCAAATGTATGGAAGATGAAAAAAAAAAAAAAAAAAAAGATTCCATCATTGCATTAGTCTATAGTGTTTCTGTTTTTTGACCCCCATGCCCTGTTCAAATTTATGTGTTGCTCTGTGGGGTGTAAAAAGAAAGCAAGGAAAAACAAATCAAGTGATTTTTAATTTACTATCATAATCTTAGCCTGTTATACACACACACACACACACACACACACACACACATACATGTAGCTCAATGCTCAAAACACACAATGGAAAACAGCTTTGTTTTACAGCTGCAAATCCAGCTATCTCTGCGGTGTGTAAGAACCCACACTCTATGGATCCCTATACCAATCTTCTCTGCCTTTGGCATGGATGTGAAATTTTGTCTCTTAAATCATTTTTAAAAGTTTAAAGTTTAGGTCTTTAAGTCTGTTTGCAAACTAACCTTATTTCAGGCATGAGAAAATTGAGACCTAAGAAAGTGTGCAATGAACGGCCTTGGGTTTTTAAGGTACTGTCTGAGCTAGAATGGGAGCTTCTAATTTTTTGTTCTCTAAGTTGTCGCATTTCCCTATACAGTGAGCTACTCCAGAGCTCAGGGACACCTGCACCCCTATTCTTTGTGATCACATGGAGGGAGCTATGTCTAGGCTCAGAATAGGCATGGTTGTGTCAGCTTGTCTCTTCCTGAGCCCTGATGCATCATTTGTTTGATTTGCTCAGTCTAATACTCCATTAGCTTTGTCCTATGTTGGGGCTGGCCCATTTATCCCTGCTTAAAATTTAATCAGACGTTTCACTGCTCATCAACACTTTAACAGGACCATTCAGAGCCCAGAAACTTCACACATCTCTGCTTAATTACTGCTAGCTGACAGATGTCACTTTCACTGTCCTCTCTTCCCTCTCTCCTTCAGTCGCACAGACTTGGAGGAGAAACGTATTCTTTAAATAAACCGTAAAGCAGAAACACAATCCGAGATTAATAGAGAGACAGCAGCTCCATGTTTCTGCCTGATTGGATCTAGTCATTTGGGGAAGTTAAAGCCCTGATCTGGTACCTCATCAGAGCTTGAAGCCCATTCTCTATTTTTTTTTTTTCCTTGCACAAAGTGAAAGGAGCTTGGGAAGAAGGAGAGATGCCGAGTAGATGACGAGGCTCCCCCATCTGCCATCCTTGCCATTCCTTTCTTTGGCTTCTCTCTGTTCATGCTTGTTCCTTACTCGACTGTGAAATTGGAATAGCAAGAAGAATGTTGCTTTTCTGCTGCCAATGCTCCTCTCATGATGGGAGAGCACTTTTGGAACTGGAAAAAGAGATGTGGCAGATGACAAACACTCTTGGCATGTAACAATAGGCCCAATTTATTTGGTGTCATCAAATCCTGGTTTCCTCCAACCATAAACCCACCCCACAGACATTAAAAAAAAAATGCTGTTTTCAAGGACACTGTCAATATTATTGCAGGTAGGCTCTGAGCATGAGAAGTGCCTTTCAAACAAGATGTTAATTTCTCACAGCCTTTTCTTTGAGATAGTCACAGAAAGAACAGGGTCATGTGGAAGAATTTCAGGTAACTAATTGGTAGTCTTGGATTGAACAAATGGGATTTACATGGGCAGCTTCTAATCTACTGCATCAGTTATTTAGTGCCACAATAATTCTGCATAGCAATCATAATATTTTGGTGGCTAGAGCAGTAAATGTGTTTATGAGCTTCAGCTGTTCTGACCTGCCTTGGGTAATCTCACTGGGCTTGCTTAGGTACCTGCAGTCAGCTGCAGCTCCTGGGTGCTTTTGCTGTTTTTGGCTGGATTAGTTCGTGTGTCTGGAGGACATGGGATGATAGACTTGGCTAGCATGACTGGGGCATCTTGGCCCCGCTCCACCTGCCTTTCATCCTCTAGCAGGTGAGCTAAGACACATTTTTATGGATGTGGCAGAGGGCAAGAGAGCACATGGAAAAACACAAGCTCATTTTCCAAACTCATCTTCATTCGTATCTATTTAAACGTCTTTGGCCAAAGCAAATCATGTGTCCATGTCCAGAGTCAGAGTGAAAGGGTTCCATAAAAGTAAAAGGGAAAGGTAGTAGATAGAGGAAAGGCTGAAGAATTGGGGCAAAGAATCTAATAAATCCACTACGAAAGACTCAGTGCTCCCTAGCAAATGTTAATAAAAAGGAACCAAACAAAAAACCAAGGTATTCAATCTTTTCGTTTTTATTTAAACAATGTCTTGGAGAAAATTGCCAGTTCAATAAGAAAAAGGAGGAAATGGCAAATATATTGAAAAGGAAGAAGTAAATCTGTCTTCAGAGACAACAGGGTCAGTCAGGTATGTAGATAACATGAAGAAATAAACTAATGACATAAGTACTGGTAGGTGAATTTAGCAAGGTCACATGGTACAAGATCAGTGTGAAAGAATTGGTATATATAAATTGGTACTTTGTATATATTACAACTCAAAGTGCGAAATGAAATTAAACAAAGAATAGTTAGGTACAAATTTGGATGTGTAAGGTTAAACTTGGTCCTTATATTGCAGCTTATGCTTTTGCACTCCAACTGTAAGACCCTGCTGAGGTGAATTAAAGAAGACCTAAATACATGCAGAGTTATATGATCCTCTTAGATTGAAAAGCTCCATATTATTAAGATAATAATTTATTCAAAAGTACCTCTATATTTAATGCAAACTGTACCAGAATTTTGTTAGGGTCTGTAAACAAGTCAGGATGGCGCCTGGCATTTTGCCAGGGGGAGTGGTTTGTGAAGTGACGCCAGCAAGCCGTTAAGTGTGGAGATTCCTTATTGGTTGACTGCTGTATCTAGTTTATGTTAATTAAGACAAGCTGTGTGGAATGTATATATACCCCTCCTGTCCTACAATAAAGGGCTCCCACTCCTGCTGTATCAATGTACACAAGTTGCTCATCACCCCCGGTTATTTTGCTGCAGCCAGACTCCGGCAGAATTTAGCAGAATTTTTCTTTATAACTTGACCATCTGATCATAAAATTTACATGAAATCTCAAAAGACCTGGACTATACAAAGTAATTTTGGAAAAGAGAATAAAGTTGGGTGACTTGCCTTATTCAATTAAAAAAAATGTAATTATAAAGCTACAGTTATTCATGTCGTATATTCTCAATTAACTAATATTTGATTGATATAATATTTGTACATATTTATGAGGGAAGATGTGGTGTTTTGATTCATGTATACATTGGGTAATAATCAGCTCAGGGTAATTAACATATATCACCTTATGCTTTTATCATTGCTATATGGTGAGTAAATTCAAAATTCTTTCTTCTATTTTGAGATATGTAGTGAATTATTATAAACTAGATTCACCCCCTTGTGCTGTAACACAACAGAATTTCTTGCTCCTATCTAAGTGTAATATTGCGCCCATTGATCAACCTCTCCTTGATCAACCTCTCCCTACACTTTCCATCTTCCTACTTTCCCCAGTCTCTTGTAACCACAAGTCTAATCTTAACTATGAGATCAACTCTTTTGGACTGAATATATGAATGAGGTCATGCAGTGTTTGTCTTTCTGTGCCTGACGTTTTGCTTAACACCACATCTTTTAATTTTATTCATGTTTTCAAAAATAGCAGGATTTCATGCTTTTTATGGCCAAATCATATTCCATTTTCATATGAACTTCATTTTCTTTATACATGTGACCGTTGATGGACACTTAGGTTGATTCCACATCTAGGCTATTTTTAATAATGCTGCAATGAACATGTGAATGCAGATGGCTCTTTAACATGCTGATTTCATTTCCTTTGTGTATATGGTTTTTACAGGAGAATTGGCACATACGTCGTCAGTGAAACAAAATTGAGAATATACTCCTATGGTCAATTGATTTCATTTATTTCCCAATCTTTGTATGGTACATTCTAGTTGTACATAATGGTAGGATTTGTTGCTACATATATGTTCATGAATACAATCTAATTATATAATTTGGACAATATAATTTCCCACTATTTCCCCTTCCTTTACTGTCCTCCTTCTCTCTGGTCCCTCTCATCTACTCTACTAATCTCCCTTTGATTTTCATGAGGTTCCCCTCCCCCTCCTTCCACCGTTCTTTTACTTTTTGCTTTCTAGCTTCCATGAATGAGATGGTCCTTGGCTTTCCGAGTTTGGCTTATGTAATATTCTCAAGTTCCATCTATGTTCCTATAAATTACACAACTCCATTCTTCTTTATTGGGCAAATGATTTCCAACAAATATATTTTGTGGTCACTATCTGGAGGCACCTAGGCCCCTCCAAATTAATTGGTGAAACATGATAGCAATTCATATCAAGGAAATGTTAGTTAAAAAGCATTAGTCACAGCAGGGAGTTTTGGGGAAGGTGGGTCAACACTAGCCTTTTCCCCCTGTGCCACCCTCAGCAACCGCAAAGTTCCTAGGCTGACTTGAGCAAGGAAGAGAAAATAAACTCAGTCTATAGGGTGATTAGATATGGTACTGGAGCTTTGAGAGATTTTAATTTCTCTGGTACTTGTCCAGGTGTGAGGAAGAAGGGGAAGAGAAGTTGACGCTTGAAAGTTGTCATCAGTTGAACATCAAATTTGGGGTTGAACTCCTAACTGTAGATGTAGAAATAACTCAGTTTGAAAAGGATCGTATTTTGAATTAATACTACTGGGATAACTGGATAGACACATTTTCAAAAGTGAAACTTTACCCTTCTAGCACAGAAAAATTAATGAAAATGCATCCTTCAAAATCTATGTTAGATTCTAAGTATAAGTTCAAGAGATCTATTGTACAACACAATGACTATAGTTAATAACATCATATTCCATTATTGAAAATGTCTAGACAGATTTTTAAGTGTTCTCTGTTGAGAGCCACAGACAAGTCAAGATGGCGCCTGGCACTTTGCCAAGAGGAGTGGTTTGAGAAGTCATTAAGATGATAGAGATTCCTTAATGATTGACTGCTGTGTCTAGATTATGTTAATTAAGTTAAGCTGTGTGTAATCATTAAGATGATGAGGATTCCTTATTGGTTGACTGCTGTATCTAGTTTATGTTAATTAAGATAAACTATGTGTAATTAGTTATGTATATATACCCTTGCTGTCCTACAATAAAGCGGCTCTCGCTCCTGCTGTATCAACCTTCACACGTTGCTCGTGCCCCTCCCCCCATACACTGTTTATTTCGCCCAGCCAGACTGTGGCAGTTCTCACCATCAAAAACTGAAAAACTGATAAATATGTGAGGTAATACATATGTTAATTGGCTCATTTTAACCTGCTGTCCTTAACAAATCTAGACAACTTTTATTTGTCAAATAGGTAAAGAAAGATCATAGATTAAGCATAAGATCTAAAACCATCAAAATTCTCAAACACACAGGATGAAATCTTTGTTTCTTTAATTTAGGTAAAGCTTTTGTATACAAGTTTGGGCATAAGAAGCACACAAATGGTACAGAAAAAGAGAGGAACAAATGGACTTTCCATCAATAAAACTTTTGTTCATTGAAAGATTCTGTTAAGAAAATAAAAATACCAAGCCACAGATTTGGTAAAAACACATAAAAAATACCTAACTGACCCAGAAATTTTATCAAGATTGTAAAGAAGTTCTATACTTTAATAATAATCATATTACCCAGTTTATTTTTAAAGGGCAAAAGATTAAAACACATTCTGCACACACACACACACACACACATATACACGGAATACACATAACAAGTAGCACACAAAAAGAGGCTCAAAATCATTGGTCATTAGGGAAATGAACATGAAAATCACAATGAGATACCATTACTCATCCACTAGAAAAACTGCCATTAAGAAAACTGAAAATTAGAGGTTTTAGCAAAGAAGTGAATGACTCAAACTTTCACATACTGCTTGTTTTCAGAAAGCAGTGTCAGAGTTTCTTATAAAGTTAGTTGTACACTTACCTAATGATCCAGACACTTGTCTTTTGGTGTCTGTCCCTGAGATGTGAACACGTAGTCCCCATGAAGGCTTTTAACAAGATTTTTGATAGAAGCATTGTTCATAAGAGCCCCAGATTTGAAACATCCCAACTATCATCAGCCATCAAAAGGATAAATCATTTTAGGCATAGACACATTATAGAACTTTGCTTAGTAATAAAAGAGTTCACATATTAATACTCATAGCCTAACATGTACTAACCTGAAAAACATGATGCTGATTTTAGGAAGTCTGACCTAAGTATTAAATATGGTATGGTGATTCCATTTCTTAGAACTTCTAACCATTGAAAAACCATAGTGGTAATGAATCATTGGTCTCCTGGGAGTGAAAGGTGGGGGTTGTCTGTGCAGTAACATAGGGAACATTTGATGGTGATGAAAGTGTTTTAAAACTCGATTCTGGTGGTGGCTGCAGAGTGGTATACATTTGTCTCTATTCAGCTAACTGTACACATGCAATTGAATTATAGTTCAATAAGGCTGAATATTTTATTTTCTGCCATAGGTCAATAGGACCCAACATCATTCATATTTCTTCTTACAGATCTGGTATCTCTTATATCAGAAAATACTGCATCGACAACATTCTTGTTCTTTTGTTTAAATAAATGTTATTGTGTACATTTGAGATTTATAATTTAATGTTACAGGACACATGTATATAATAAAATGATTACTATAGCAGATTAATGTATCTATCACCTCACATAGTTAGTTTTTTGATGAGAACTGTTAAAATCTACTTATTTAACGAAAATTGCTAACACAATAAATTTGATTAACCTTAATCCTCATGTTGGACTTTGGCTCTCTGAACATTTCATAGTGCCTATCTGTAATAAACTTATGGAAGGGGCCTAATAAGGCTAATGGACATTCCTGTGGTCACATGCACGTACAACCTGCCTCTTCCCCAAAGAGATCTTTGTTAAGGTATTTTGCCTCATTCTAAGGATTTGTGTTCAGGTCACAAAAGCATTGTTTCAGGAATATTCTGTTAAAATGTATCATGACCTTGAGATACTCTAGTGCTGAACAAAATAATCTAGGGGCAGGAATTGTACATTAAAGATAGTAGGAGAAATGATTTGCTTTGACTTATGTAATCATTCCTTACATTTCTTTGTTTCTTTCCAAGTCAAAACTAAACAAGTGCTTATTGATAGGATTATTGCTGTTGATTTGTTTTTTTTCCTACAAAATCTCACCACCACTGGTGTCTGCACACCTGTGGTTTGGCAATGGTAACCACATTATAATCTGTACTTTAGAAAGTAGGGTAGTGACTATATCTTTTTTAAAAATATATTTTTAGTTGTAGATGGACACAATATCTTTATTTTATTTACTTATTTATTTTTATTTGGTGCTCAGTGGTACAGTACTTTCCTAGTGTCCCACATGTGCAAGGCAAGAGCTGTACCACTGAGCCACAACCCCAGCCCCTATATCTTAACCTTTATACCATGGGTGGGAAAAGGGCAGAAATTTGTTGAATTTCCCCAAGTTCTTGATATTTTTTTTTTTCAGCAAAGGGAGAATAACCCATTACTAATTTTTCATTTGACTGAATTTAAGTAGCTATTTGTAAGGTCATTTTCAAACTTTATGTTTCCAAATAAGTATTGTTCAATCAATACATTTTGCTCAGAGAATTTTTACCAAAGTACATGCTCAGGCAATATCTAAAATGTGGGATTCGATAGTGAATGCATTATTGAGAAGACAGGTTGTTGTCTAGAGGCATATATTGGTAGCAAATATAGACAAAATGATCTTGAGGATCATTTAGCATAAACCCTATTGTGTACACAAGGAAAACATGGCTCAGATAAGTTAAATAACCTAATAACCTGTTTAATGTGAGATAGAGTATGCAACCTTGTATGTTCTTGGACTAAAATTGAGATGTTCTGACTCTTAGGCTAATATTTTTGCCACTCTACCACCACATTATACATCAAGTTCAGTAAAAGTTTAGACAACACTGGATGTGTCATCTACTAATAGAGGGTTTTTCGTAATACTAGGACTTGTATTTTAATATTATGTGTTGATTCTAACCAATGTGTGCAGTGTTCAAAGGAATCCACATTTGCAGTTTCATAGCTTTACTTTATATGGGGGGAGACAGAGAGTGACTAGGTGGGGACTGAAATTGCTCCTGGTAGTAAAACAGAATGACAGCCTCGTAGAATTTGATTCTGTTTTCAATATTTTATAACAAGTCCACTTTACTCCAAATGAATGGTGGCTCATATGGCTCCAGGATGAATTTCTTTCATAAAGGTTCTTATTCTTTAAGAAATATGGACACAGCCATAAAAACAATTCAGTCTTTTACCTCATTGCCTCCTTTTTTTTTTTTTTTTGGCTGGTAATAAATTGTTGGCTGAGCCTAGATAGGCACATAATAGGCAGTGGGGAAACCCTCCATCAATGAGAAGATTTATCTGCGAGTAGTCTGAGAAATATTCCTCTATGCAATAAATACTGGAGGTGCAAGATATGGGCCAACAAGGAATGAATTGACTATAAAGAGGCATTCATCAGGATGATGGTAAATATCAACCTTCAAAAAAAGGAGAATTCTATAAACTATAGTCAGTCCTTAAGTTATTTATATGCTACTTTTGACAGGATATGCTTTATACTTTAAGTCCTTAAACAAATTTATTCTAGAGTGCACTAAAGATTTTGCACACAGGATTCTCTGTGTTTTATATTGAAGTCCTATGGCTATGTAACATTAGCTACGTGTTTTTGGTAATTTGATTTAATTTATTAATTTAGCACAGGTCATTTTAATTCCCTTTTTGTATCTGGTACCTGCCAGCATATTATCCACGTGGGCAGAGAATGTCCAAGGTTACTCGTAGATGATTTTTTGGAAAATGCCAAACGCATGGAAGATGCTCAACAATTAGTTGTTAATTGCTTTGGGGGGCCTGGCCATTCTCTTCCATCAACACTTTTATTTTTCCATGTGATTTTTTAATATGTTACTTAATTTCTGTGAACTCTTCATTACTGAATTATATGATTCTCCCTTTTCTTGTAGCTTAATTGTTTTTAAATTTCTTTATATTATGGAGATATTTTCCGGAGAACTATGAAGGAGATCCCTTGTAGATAAACATTTAAAGGTTTACCCATTTTTCTGGAAGGACAAGGACCAAAGCTGTATCTAAATAGTGAAGGATGTGATTTTTTTTCATGGAGAACTATATTCTGATTCATCATCCATGCTACAATTTATTTAACCAGAAATTGTAATTGAGGGCCATCATTCCACTTGCAGACTGCTTGCTAAGAACTATCTTAACTTTATATAAATACAAATAATTTGAATTGGTGTGAATATAGAGAATTAGAATTGAAAAGCACAAGTTGCATGACTCCACCCACTTACTGTAAATACCCTTTTGAATTCCCTGATTAAAATTAGGCTAGTAGAAGGAATCAGACATTATTACCCTATGTACATACATAATTACACATCTGATGTGATTCTATATCATGTAAAACCAGAAGAATGAGAAATTATACTCCATTATATACAATGTATCAAAGTGTTTTCTACTGTCATGTATAACTAATTAAAACAAATTAAAAAAATATAAAAATTAGGATAATTCAGTTTAATATCCCATGGTGCATCGATTTATTGTATGGAAGGTAAACTATTTGAAATGACTTGGTCTAAAACTTTCTATGGTTTTAGAGTAGTAGGTTAATATAACTGAAGAAGGATCAGTATATATCTACAACTGAAACTTATTTAGCAATTTGCATGCATTCTTTCATTAATCTTCAGAAAACATTGAGGTAGATACTGTTTTTACCCAAAATTTATGAAGAAGAGAATTAAGGCTTAAATAAGACCAGCGGTTCCCCTAGTCACTCATTTTATAGCACAACTGGAACTTGAGCCCCTGATCAGAACCTAAAGGCTGTGCAGTGTTCTGATTGAAAGCTTTGATGAGTCTGAGTCTCCCATGCAATTTCACTCAGCATTAGGACACCCGAGTTTTGTTCTTTCTTTATTTCCAGTAATTAAATATCTACTTGGCATTTAGTTTGTGTTCAACAAGTGTTTGCTGAATGAGTGCATGTGTAAGAAGGGATGTTTCTTGTCCACGCACCCTTGTGCACGCACCTGGGATGGCGTCTCTTTCATTTGTTAAATGTAGATAAAAATGCAGAGTGGCTAAGAAGGGCAAAGTGCATCAAATAACCAAGTTAAAATGTGTCTTTTCCAAGCACTAATAACACAACAGTGGAAAGAAGATTCTGAACATAATAGATGATTTTCTCCTCTTCCAAAGAGTAAAATCATTCATGAAATAAAGGGAAAAGGCTATTTTTGTAGCATTTTCATGAAAGAGAAACACAAATCAGAGTACATAATGAAATTTTTTTTTTTTTTTTTTTAAAGAGAGAGAATTTCAATATTTATTTTTTTTTTTAGTATTTGGCGGACACAACATCTCATAATGAAATTTTTGATAATTGAGTTTTGCCTTTCTATGCCAAACCTATCTTGCGACAAACATTCTTGATGAAGGAAATGATCAACAAGCCACAAACAGATCTTTCAGTGAGAGATAAAGCAATTAGGAAATACAAAGGAAAGGAAGGAAAAAAAGCTCTAACAAACTGGAACAATTACAGCCATTATAAGAAAATCAATACAATCAAACCTACTCTTAAGGCAACAAGTCTATTCAAGCATTGTTACCCACTACCCAGTCATTATAAAGAAATCTCAGTTTGGAAGATTAGAGTGGAATTAAACAAAACCACAGATGTCAGGATTCAAACAAAGCATATGAGAAGCAGCCTTTGTCCTTCACAAGGATGTGACCTCACAAAATACACCCTCATTCAGAAGGCTGTCTGCCACGGTCCCCAGTGGACGGATGCAGAGTGGAACTACAATGGGGATTCACTTTCTTTCAGCTAAGTTACTGGTTAGTCATGGCAGTTTTAATCATCAGATAATAGTAATGAGTTACAAGCGAAGGATCAAGTTAGATAACGTGAAGGAACCTGCTTTTCCAGAGCTCTAACTTCCATGTTGGTTTCCAAAACGTACTCTTCCCTCAAGAATCCTATCAATTGCTACCTTCTCTGGGCCACTCTCCCTCATGCTTTTAGGCAGAGAGAATCATTCTCTTTTTCGGTCTGTCCAGCAAATTATATGCCCCTAAAGTCTCCCCTAGGTATCTTTCATTTGCTTAAAGCTGTCCCTTCAGATTAATAATCATGTCTTTCTTCACAAGTCAGCACAGAAATGAGTAGCCACAGAATATTTTCTGGGGACAAATAAGGGAAGAGAACGTTTACTGTAATCTAACATCCATTTACCAACCTCCACCTGTGAGATGGGTTTTACATTATCCATTCATTCAACTAGTCTGAACTCATTTTATGCTAGGTACCTTGTTGGACCTGAGGGATACAGAAGCAAGACTCACTGCCTCAAATCAAGGAGAACTCAGTTTAGGAAACGGGTTCATTTATGGAAAATGCTTTTCTATGAGGTAAACTTAACACCAAATGGTGTATTTTTAACCACATTTAACTGGCCTATTGTTTTCAAAAGTGTCAAAGAAAAAAAAAGGCTGAAGAACTATTTTGAATTAAAAAAGAGGACAAAGATAGATAGATAGATGATAGATAGATAGATAGATAGATAGATAGATGGATGACCACAAAATGCTATGGGTAGCTCTTCATCTGTGTCTTTTTATCATAAAGAAATTTCTGAGGACAACTTCTTACATGGGGTTCAGTATTAGATGGAGGTAATATATTAAAGCTAATTTCCCGATTTTGATGATTTTATGGTGATTATGTAGGGGGACATTCCTGTAGGGTTACCTAGAAGGAACATTTCCACTGGGCAAAAGGAAAACATTTCCAGGTGGAAATCTGGATTTACCTGAAGAAATAGAGAGCATTAGAAATGGTAAATAAATAAATAAACAACAACCACCACCAAAGCTTTCCCCTTGTCCCTCACAGAGATATTTCAAACTGCAGTAACTTCATGTTTCAGCAATTTTATGTTTCAGGGGGAAGGAAGAGTTTGTTCTTTGTTTTCTTAGAGATTGTTACATTCTTGTAGCATCCAATGTACTCATTGTTTGTGCTGGAATTGACAGGCCACTGGTGAAAGTTTTTCAAGGACAGAAACTCCTTAAGAACCAGATTGCTTCTCTGAACATCACAGTATCTCCTGATTCTCAAAGGACAGAATAAAGGACAAAGTTTGTGACCATTCTAAAGCAAGGTGGGCCCCAACACTCCCAGGAAAAAACATGGCATCAGCTCCTCAATCATGAATAGGAAGGTGGGATTCTTTAGAAAAAATATGCATAGATAACTAGGAGGAAAACTGCAGGTTACTAACAATAATACCACATACAGATGACTGCTTTAGGGTAGTCCTTCTGTCTCTTACCATGCATATTTGTACCAGTTTGCCCTATAACTATACTGGCAAGAAGCATGGTGTATTTTTGTTTTTTCAAAATCAAATCAAATAAGTCATTGCATTTCTTTATTTGCATCACTTTCATTCTCCTCTCTAGGATTCTTTAATAAGAGTCCAAGGATTTACATGGTACCCCCCCCCAAATGAAAGGCCATTCATCTTTAATCCATCACAATGTCAACTGAGATGTTCACTTATCAGGTGGTTTTGCACTATATTCTCTATCCTGCTCTACCAGAAGTCTTTATCTAAGGCCCCCAAAGCCATATATCTTCCAATATATGGCTCTCAGTGTCTTCAAGTCACCTGGCCATAAGTCCTGTCTCCTAGGCATCTTTTATTCATACATCTCCTCCATATTCTCAACCCTCTTCATCTGGCTCAGGACCCTTGTTGCTTCTTTTATTTGTACATCTAAGGGCCAATTGCCACACCCTGTGCATATACTTTGGCTCTGTGCCTTTGTTGAGTCTTGGTTTTCAACCAAGAACTTAATTCTCTTGTGGATATCTCTGTGCTTCAGATCCAAATCCTTACATCTTATCCCTGAGGATGAGTGATCTATCTATCTATTTATCTATCTATCTATCTATCTATCTATCTATCTATCTATCTATTTCTGTTTCTTCTGTAGCAGTGAAAACACATCACACATTAATACATTATTCCATCAGAAATTTAATAATATTTTATAGTAGTTAACTCTTTCAGCAGAATTGAATACATATTTGCTTAGAATCTGCCATGTGAGACAATAATGAAGAAGACATTTTGTGCAATTGACAAACTTATAGTTGATTGAGGAGTATAGTTCTCTAAATGGCTATATTCTACAACTGTCAGTGTTGGTCTATAAGTGACCGCACTTCTAAGAAAATAGTCTCCCTTTTTTCCTTAATGATCCTCTTTCTCCCCCACTCCCTTATCCATAAGCACAGGTGCAAGTTACTAGTATCTGTGATGCTGCATAGGGATGTGATTTAGTCATTCTTTAGGCTTAGTAATTTCAAGAGCAGTGGGTGTTTCTGATATATTCCTTTTTAGTTGATTTCAATCTTTACTCTTCTCTCTTATAGCACAAATGGGAGTCGTTGGTGTCCACAGACACCTGCTGGGTGCAGAGACTAGCTCCAGATGTTGCTATAATGTGTAGCTCACCCAGGCAGAAATATGCCTTATTAAGACAAAATTCTGCCAGCATTGATGCTTACCTGGCTCTTCCTACTGTGTGATACCTGAACATCAACTGATTTTTTCCATTGGGGCTGCCCAGTTCTAACACGATAATATCCTGGGAACAATTGCTTAATTGGGATTTTATGAAAACAACAAAATAATGTGTTTGAAGTACTAACATTCAGAATGAGAATTCTATTAATATAAGAATGTATATATACTACAAATGGATGACATTTATTCAATTTTCATTATATACCAGATACTGTACTGTGTGTTTTGTGGTGAATTAACCCATTTAATTTTCATCGCTCCATAAGTTGGATCCTATTAACTTTCATTTTATTTATAAGCAAACCCAAATTCTGAGTGGCTATGCTCAAGGTCAACAGAATGACCAAATGACAGAACTAAATATTCTGGCCTCAGCACCCAGGCTTTTAGCATGAGATTTTATGCCTCCAAATATGTGCAAAACCTTAAATGCTATTCAGTACAGTTTGGAATTTAAACTATTAGTTGCTTCCCTAGAGAAAATGTGTATATCATTCTTTTCTTTACATGGTCTGCATCAGAATTACTGGTACATATTTTAGGCCACTTTTAGAGTTTACAGAAAACTTTTGGTTATTGCACATAACATTTCCTCCAAAATACCTATCATTATTATTCTTACCAACTGATTTCTATGAATGTCTGCTCCTAACTTTAGCTCATCATGGAATGCAATAATTTCGAAAATGTGGAGGTAAGAAATTGCCACAGACTTAGTGATTTAAAACAACACAAAATTTATTATGTTACAGTTCTGGAGGTCAGAAATGAGTCACACAGTGGGCTAAATCAAGATGTCAACAGGGCTTTGGTCCTTCTGAAGCCTTAGGGGAGATTCCACTTTTCCTTTTCCAGCTTCTGGTGGATGCTTGCATTGCTCGGCTCTTGACCCCTCATGTGTAAAGTCAGCTCTGGCCAGGCCTTCCTCATTCTGCACTACTCTGGCACTGATTCTTCTGTGCCACTTTCTAGGGTGCTCTTGATGAAGGTTGGCCCACTTGGAGAATCCAGCATAAATTGTATTTATTTTAAAATGAGCCAATTATAACTCGGATTTCACCCATGGCCTTAATTCTTCTTTCTATGAAATAAGATTTTCAGATTCTGGAAATTAACATATGGTGGACCCACCATTTTACTTACCATATAGAGGGAGATTTTTATATCTTTCTTTATTGCTGCTTCTACCTGCTTATCTATGCACATTGATTTTTTTAAAGCTTTCGCCCTTTCTTTATCTTCTGCTGCCCTCTGATAAGCTAAGAGAGTTTACATTCCATTTCTTAGAGGAAGAGATACATTTTTGATTGGAGGTAAGTTAAAATTAGAGTCTGTGTTGGGGAGAACTAAGGGCACTTATAGTACTTCCTGTGTAACTCTAAAACAATCCCCCTTTGCTGGAGAAACTAGGAGCCATTTCTGCTGTTCCCATCTAGTATTACATAGGTTAAGTCTTTCAGGACTCTGGGAGGACTTAACCACAGTGGAAACTCTGGGGCTTTTGGTTGAAAAGGTAATTGAAATCTCTAATTTTCAATGAACAGAGGTGGATTCTTGAACAAGCATTATTTGGAATCATTGATGCTTTTTGGCTTATAAAGGGTGAGATACCCTGGCTTAAATCACCCCTTTTACAGATGAAGAAACCAGATTCCAGGTGAATGAAATGATTTTCATAGGGATATACTGCTGATTAATTGTAGGGTTAGAACTGGAATTCAAGTGATTACTTCTACAGTTCACCACATTTATTTCCATGAAGTTGCAATCCCTTTTATACCGGCCCAGGCACATTCAGTGGCTTACCAAAGATCACAGTCTCCAAGCCATAAAGATACCTGATTCCTTCCCTCTAGGTCAATATTTCTTCTACAAAATGATGGATCCTCAGAAGTGGTGTCCTTGGGAATGTATTCCAAGTCTGGATGAGGTGTTTCATAAATAATGGGAGAACGATAAAATTTGTATAACTTTAAAGGCAACAGGCAGTGCTGATGGCTGAACCATTGAATAATAATAGCTCATAGCTTTGAGCATATTTACCATGCCAAGCCATGAGTGCACTGACCATTTCATGGGCATTTTACAACTTAATCCTTATAACAGCCTATGTCTCCGTGTGTGATAAATATTGCTGAGCTTGGTCAACATCTTATTATCTAGTTTTTTCAGCCACTGTGAAGACTATACTTCCAAACCCATGTTGGAAAGACATTGCAAGCTCATAAGCCAGTTCTGTTTAATGACATGAACAGAAGGGACACATTTTCTTTCCAGGCTGAGGCTATGTGGTGCTTTGAGTGGTCTTCTTTGCTCACATTTCCTCTGTAGCAAGAACAGAGGACTTGGCTTCCTGCTGTGGAAACCACAGTATAGCCCTCTTCCAAATGGTTTGAGACATGCAGCTTGAGCAAGAAATATACTCTGTCGGGGAGCATGTAGGATCCCCACCACATACCCTAGTATGAACTTAGACCATGCTGATGTAAGTAGTAATTATTTATTCTAGCAATGAAAACTTGTAGTAGACAATTTCAGTGAATTACTAGAAAATGACAGAACAGAGATGTCACAAGTCCACATCTTGCTGTCTTCAGAGCCTGTATGGTACTGTCTCCCAGCAGAAGACAGGTGGAGTCGGGTAAGGCTGTCAGGCAGAGGACAAGCTGCTGTGGAGGAAGGGTTTGCAAGATTTTATAGCCAACTCTGGTATCTTTGGGGTCTTTTTCACTCTTGAGTCTTCAGAACCTCCTACTTTGCTTTATTCCCTCGTCCCTTTCTTTGTCCTGAGCCTGAGCTCTTAGATAACTTCAAACTCTTCAAAAAAATTAATTGCAATTCTAGTTTTCCTTCCACACCTTGGGGCATTTTGCATATGCCCTTGAATAATTTTCAACTTTAAATAAGTTGCCCGTCTCTTTCTAGTTCCTGAAAAGTGTGTCTGCTTCCATCTCTTTCATGAAATAAAGCACTTTGTTCTAAACAGACTCCAAACAAGAAAAGAGAAGAGTGAGCCTTGTGGGAAAGGCAGTCAACAATGGAGCTACTGAGAGACAGGAGCAGTATAGCTGCATCTGTTAGGCCAAAAAGAAGTACAAACACAGCCCCTGGAGCCTTGGTCATCTCAGCCTTGCTGTCCCTGGGATGCACTGTCACCTTTTAGATGAAGAGAAGGGAGCTTTGTTCCAAAGAAGGACTGTAGGATTGTTATGGAGTGGGGAGGTCTTGACTCTATTGAAGTCCCATGGACCACAATGAATTCTAATCGCCACTCTTTATCTTACTTTGAATATCATAGGATAAAAAAGTCCCTAGTCTTGTATAGAAGTACACAAGATTTTCAGATCCTACAGGTTTCTCTGCCTGTGGTGGATATACAACCTGTGTCTTAGGAGGGATTCAGAGACTATAAAGTATGTTGTGGGGAAAAAAAATACAGTTACCTGATACATCTATTCTTGAAAGTGGGAAATATCATTTCATGGTATCTTCAGGGGCCTAAGTTTCCATGAAAGGAATTTTCCCAAGGGTTTCCCAACACACAGCATTAGAGGGTTTCTGGAAAGATGTCTCAGCAATAACAAGTGAGTTACTAAGTGTAAACTCATCCATTCTAAACAGCAGGTAGGTGTCCAACCATGATCCCTGTCATTAGATAGTATTTGGGTTTTCATTTCATTATCTTTTTCCCCCTCCCCCTCCTCCTCCTCCTTCTCCTCCTCCTCCTCCTTCTTCTTCTTCTTTCTCCACCCACCCCCCCCATCTGTCTCTCTCTCTCTTTTGGTTGGTACCACAGCCCCCAAAGGCACTCAACGCTGAGTTACATCCTCAGTCCGTAGGCTGGCTTTGAACTTTTGATTCTTTTGCCTCAGCCTCCCAGCCTGCTGGAATTACAGGCCAGAGCTACCACTCCTAATGACTTCATTTTCGTTTTTTAATCTCACATATATTTGTTATTTGTTGAGAATCAATCACATATGGAGTACTGTTCTCAGCACTGTAAGAAATTTTCAGAGCACAACACACTTTCTTTAGGAGCATAAAATGTAATAATTCATGGCAAATTCATATGAGAAGGTTGCATAACACAAGGTATGACAGGTTGAGCCAAGTAGACAGAATGGATCTGTGTCCAGGTGTCCCTGCCCCTCTCCCCACCCCATGTCCCCTACCTACCAGGGAGAATCTGTTCTTTTGTTCTGTCTGCCCTAGGTTAACCCAGGAAATCACTTTCAGAAACCATTGTGTTAGTAGAAGCTGGGCAGAGAAATCAAGGTTCTTTTTTTCTGGCCATTTGCCTATTTATCTGTCTGCTTTGCTTAAAATTTCTAGTGCTTCTGCATGAGTTCTAACTACAACGTGCTTCATACTTTGTCCCATGGATTTACCTTCAATAATGGCTTTTCTTTTCTTTCTTTTCTTTTTTCTTTTTTTTTAGTTGTAGATGGACACAATACCTTTATTTTATTTATTTATTTTTATGAGGGGCTGAGGATCAAACCCAGTGCCTCAAGCACTTTGCCACTGAACTACAACCCCAGTCCCATCAGGAATTTTTTTTGTTGCAAGACACAGGAAGCTAATCTGATTTGGGTGTGGCTAAATGCAGAGTTTAAATTATATCAGCACTCTCTCCCCCTCTCTGTTTTCTCTTCATTGGCTTCAAACATTAGTAACCTCTTGTTGCTTTCCAGAAAAGAGAGCATGCTGCAATGTGAGGCTTACATTTCTACTTTGCCATCATTTTGAAAGGAGAGTGCTTGTTTCACTCAGACTTTCAGCTAATATCCCAGTCTTAACCAACAACTCTGATGTAGGTGGTTGATTTTGTGTATTTATCTGGAGCTGAAGGTGACAATAACCTAAAGTTCCTAAACTTTGCCCTTTAGAGAATGACAAAGGAGTACAATTTCATCAATATTCCTATTTTTTGGAGGGGAAGTGCTAGGGATTGAGCTCAGAGGTACTGAACCACGGAGCCACATCCCCAGCCTTATTTTGTATTTTATTTAGAGACAGGAACTCACTGAGTTGCTTAGTGCCTCCCTAAGTTGCTAAGGTTGTCTTTGAACTCTATCTTCCTGCCTCAGCTTCCTGAGCCACTGAAATTACAGATGTGTGCCCAGCTGCTAATTGTTTTCCTTACTGTAGCAATTAGCCTACTTGAAAAGACAAATGCATTTTAGTAAACACATCTGGCTATGTATGATAGTCTCAACAAACTCTAACACTGCTCTAAAATATACCAGGAGTAATAGCTCGTTTTTTTTTTCTTTTTCAGATTAACATAAGAGTACTTTGATTGAACACTCTGAACTCCTATGATTGTTTAAGCATGTCTTTCTTATTTCTTTTACATTAGTACAAACCACTTTACCTCTATTATGCAATAAAACTGGCGTGTGCTGTCTTTTTATTATTTACAGCTGACAACAATTATTTACTCCGTGGGAAAGTAAAATGCTGTCAAGGGAATCACGTAATAATTAGTTTCAAAGGTGTGTTTGCATTTGAATGGGGAAGGAAGCAATTAAAAACAAATTTGCACATTGTTAACCAATATATTTGCATAGGGTAAATATATTTTTCAAAATTCCATTGGAAGTCTATCAAAACTATATTTCATCCAATAATATAAGTTACCAACAAACGTTCCTGGCCATATTCATTGGATCTGTTTATATTATAGTACATTTTAGGGTATTATTTTTTTAGAGACTTAGCTCAAAGACAAAGAATGAGCCAATTTGGAAAAAAATGAAAACACAGAAACTTAATTGATTGAAAGAGAATAAATAATTGGGCAGGGCAACAATAACTGGGAATGGTGGTGCATACCTGTAATCCCAGAGGCTCAGGAGGCTGAGGCAGGAGGCTCAGGAGTTCAAAGCCAGCCTTAGCAAAAGCAAGGCACTAAGCAACTCAGTGAGACTCTGTCTCTAAATAAAATACAAAAAATCAGGCTGGGGATGTGGCTCAGTGCTTGAGTGCCCCTGAGTTCCCTCCCTGGTACCCCCCCACAAAAAGAGTAACTGAAAGCACTCCATCTATTTTCTCAGCTTTTAAGACTTTGCCCTTCAGATACCTTCTGCAAATTGGTACCTTAAATATAAAAAAAGTACTGTGGTTTTGGATTTAGTTCAGATATGGGTTCAAATCCTGAATCTATCACCAACTGACCAAGTGACTATGAAAAGGTCCTAGGTTTTTTTATTCATATAATGGATTCCAAATAGCTACTTCATAGCATTGGTAAGAGCATAAACTGAGGTAATGTTTTCAAAGTGCTGACTAAAGAGTCCTGGCAGGACATGTTAGCTCCCTTTGCTTCATTTTATGCATTTCCATTTTATTAAACTGTATAACAAAGAAGCTAAGATAACAGACAGACGCTAAGTACAGTGGTTTCCTAGGGAAGTACTGATTGACTGAAGAGGGGCCCAAGGGAACCTCCTGGGGGTGATGGAGATGCCCCAGATCTTGATTGGCATAATGCCTACACAGGTACACACATTTGTCACAGTTCATCAACGTGTTAACTACGTGAGTGTGTTTTATTCTCTTTAAATTGTGCTTTAAGAGTTAGAAAATCGAATCCAGAGTATTGTCTGTCTGTCTGTCTATCCATCCATCCATCCATCCTATTAAACAATATCAGGACAATCCCTTCTTAAGGAAATAATAATTGCTTTTAAAATGGTCATAATAATCTTTAAGGTGCCTCATAGGCAAAAAGTTGCCATTACAGAGGCTTCTTTTTACTGGTCACATAGGTACAGAAAGGAGGCCTTGCAGCTGAGGCCAGCCGGGGGCTCTTGCCCCAGCTGTTGTGGGGTCTGTCACTGGGGACTCTGCAGCATGCCCTCCCTGCCCACCTTCCCTTCTTCCTCGTCCCCCTTTTTCTTTCTTTCTCCTCTCATGCATGCTCATTTAAACAAGAAACATGTACATTTATTCTTCATCATTTATATTCCGTCATTCAGCAAATTTTTCTCTTACCATATATTTAAAATGATGCTGATAATTTCGTTTATGAGGCTGCTGCCCTCTATTAACCTATTAGAGGCATTTTTCCACTAAACCCTTTTTAAAGATTATTTCATTGGCAATCCATTGCGTTATATGGCATATGGTAATTTAACTAGCTTTTCTGTGAATATGGATATTTAGATAGTGTCAAGTTCCTGATTTTTATGAATAACTGTGATGAACATCTTTATATATACATCCATTATGGTCAAGTTTTTATTAAGTCACACATGCGTTTATTTTAGAGTCATATGCTTGTTTGAGGCTTTTTAAAATTATAAAACTCCAGAACAAAACACAATTGCTTCCCTCTTCCTGATCACCACAGGTTTTTTTTTTTTTTCATCCCTGAAGACAACCACTTTCTATTATTGTAGCTCATTTTAAAAAATATTTACTTTCCCATTTCTAATTAGTATGCTTATATTGGCAGGTGTGGATTTTTAAATTCTGAGTAGTATGTTCTGTTGAAACACCATGATGGAGATGAGATTGGAATACCTTTTGTACCCCCCGTCACTATGCACGACATGGACAGTTATCTATGCATCATCCCAGTAGAAATGTGAAGGTCTATAATCCATTAAATATCACTTTGTCTTACTTTGAGAAGGTGTAATGACTGCGTGTAGAATTTATACATTCTTCCCTCCTACAATGAAATGCCATCATCAAATAGTCTTAATGACACTTTCAGTTTCATTGACTTTTGGCATGCATGGACATATTTAAAACTATTATGGATTAACAGACAAATCAGCTTTTAATGCTATTGAATGACTCCAGACTTTCTGATTGATTTTCCAGAAAAAATACAAAATTGACTGTCCAAGGCGGTGAGGGGTGGGGGTGGGGCTTCACTGGTTAGGCAACAATGTGGATAATCATAGCTGTTGAGCTTCATTCAGAGATGCAGAACAATGTGTGTATATACATGCATATACTCTATCTATATGTCCCCCAAAAGCATGTGTTGTAAATCTAATCATCAGTCTAACAGTGTTAAGGGATGGAACCTTTAAGAGTTTATTAGGCCAGGAGGACTCTGCCCTCATGAATGGATTTGTGCCATTTTTATGGAAGTTGTCACGGAGTGGGTTCATTACTGCAGAATGGTTTTATTGTAAAAAGCTGAAATTTCCCTTTTGGGTATGTTTGTTCTCTCTTCCTCTCTCCCTTTCTCCCCACCTTCTTCTCTGCTCTCTCTCCTCACCTCCTCCTTTTCTGTCTTTTGTCATGAGATGATATGGCAGAAAGACCTTTCCAGATAACCCTGAACCTTACACTTCCCAGCCTCCAGAACTGTAAGAAATAAATCTCTTCCTTATAAATCAGCCTTTTTTAAGCACTCTGTTACATCAACCCAAAGTGGGCTGAGATGGTATATATAGGTATATATGTATATGTATTTTACAAGATTCAGTCTTGTGCAATTTGAGAGTGAGTTAATCTCTGTGTCTGCAAGACTGTTTCCTGAATGTTCCATTCCAGATTCTGAAATGCACAGTCCAGGCACTTGTGAGGGGGAAATAGATATAAAGTGGAGATAGCAAGAGCAAACTGGAGTTCCCAAGCATGAGCTGAAGGCCATGAAGACAAGTTGAAAGTCATGGAGTCCTGGACTTCATGTTAGAGGTGTGGCTATCTTGGAGAAGGGCAGTATTTCATCATGAAGCTTAACACTTATGTTTTCCCAGGAAACAGAAATAGAGGATCCAAGGGAAGGAAGAGTCAATGAGGTAGTTCAGCATGTCTGTCATAAGGTACATGAGCTAAAACTGGGTGCCATTTCTACCTCTTCCAAGACAGAGCAGTGCCAACACTGTCTCCCATGGGACTATTTCACTAGCATAGCTGCCAGCCACACACCCTTTCTCCCTACTTGGATTGCTTGCGATATGAATGGATGTTTTGAATCAAGTGGTGTAGTGATGGGGTTAGATGCATTTTATAATAAGGCATTTTGAATAATGACCTCTGACTGTGTGTGTGACCTTGGAAAACTCTAAAGAGCCAAAAGTTTCCTTGAGAAGAGAAAACCAAACTCAGTAGAAATATGAAGAATGTCTTTGGGACATACTAGTTCCAGAACTGTGACACAAACACACAGTGACACAAGTGCTTGCAAATGTAAGTACACTGAACAAACTATATGGCGTTATTTTTATAAAAAGAAAAATATGGGAACATGGCTTTTACTACCCTCCCACACTTAACTCTTCCACAGAATTTCTCTTTAATATCTCGACCCAACCAAAACATGTAGGAAAGGGACTTCTGGAATTGAAGTTCAGACTAGCCAAGGTGACATTTTACACACCAGCACATCGCACAGCGGGGTGGCTTCCCTCTCTCTGAGCACACAGCTCTTTATGAGGTTCTTTGGCTCCAGCAATGGGTTTAGGACCACGTGCTGAGACTGCAGCCCAGCTCACAGTCAGGAGCCCACAGTCGTTTTCAGGTTCTGATAGTGACATGGAGGGAAATTCACTGTCTAGGACTTCACTCTCTGACTTCTCAGGTTTGTGATTACAAACCAGAAAAGATCTATGAGAGTCCTTACTAGCAAGATTTTCTGCTTTTGAGGTAGCAAGGTTTATACAACATTTCCAAAAATTCCCTTGAAACTCCTTTAAGAAATGATAACATGCCATTACACTTTGCCAAATAATATTCTTCTTTATAGATCCTGTTTGTAAAATGGCTTTTGTTGAGAACTTATTATATATGGCCACTCATTTATATATACTATCATTCAGTCTTCAGAACACATTAGAGGTGGCATAATCTTACTTAAAAATGGGCAAACTAAGGCCTATCATGGTTAAAAGCCATCTATAAGGCCTACAGCTAATAAATGTTGGAACCAGCCTTTAAGTAAGTCTACCAGATTTTGCTTCATGTAATGTGTATACATGTTTTGTCTGTGTGAATAAACTGATAAACCTTTGAATGAAAGAGAAATTTATTTTATTCTGTTTTTTTCCCAAAAAATTGCCTTTTAAGATAATTCATTTAGCCAATTCCAACTGTCAAGAACTTCTCAAGGATTACATGTAGTCATTTCTTTGTTAAGGAACCAGAAGAGAATATATATTTGTATCAAGAATTTCAAGTGTATCCGGATTTCCCTTCTAATGTCTTGGCCAATATTTGAACTAAAATATAGATCACTATCAAAAATCCCATACATTTCATTCTGTTCTGCTTGGATTCAAACACATAAATTAAATGAACAATTGTATTCATTTTGTTCTTATTTACAGAGAGGAAACTTGCTCTCACAATGCAGAGAACATTGAAATACTAATCATCTGAGCCCTCCATTGATGCTTCTTTTTTTTTTTTTTTTTTTTTCCACTGTGATCTTCATCATGACCACAAAGGAGATTCCATCTGCGGGTGGAGAGTAGAGGCCCAGGCTCCAGGGAGGCAGCACTGGGTCAAGGATAGGATCTTGGGTTCTAGAATCAGGCAGACCTCAGATCACAATCAAATTCTGGTACTGGTTAGCTGTGTGAATACTTTCAGTTTGTTTAATTTGCTCAATGTACAATCATAAAATAGAAAGGATGAATAATGATAGATACCTCATAGATTTTTTGTTGTTGTTATATGAGATAATGTAAGAGGATACTCTTAGTGCAACGAGTGATGAATTGTAAACAGTTGATGAATGTTAGCTGCTGCTATTATATCATCATCACGGTCCTTGTCATTATCATGGTCATTGTCATTATTGGCACACAATAGCAGGAAAACTATCTTGAATAAGAGGTCCCTGCAGATCTCATGGGAGATTATGAAAAAGCCCTATAGAGATCACTCACGTAGACCCATTAATAGAAAACGCTCAGAGAAACAAGAAACATGTCTGCCCTATTTGTAGCTTTCCTATTTGTAGGGGAAAAGGCATTGAACTGAATGATTTCAAAATTCATAGCTATTTCATCCTTAGGCATGAAATAAACATCTCATGTTATTCAATTTGAAGGGGATAAGCATAGAAGGAACTTATTCATTTGAAATTTATTTATGGTGTGTCTATTCTGGATCTGATACACATTATTTTGGGATCTATAGCATAGCTTTCAATTAAGGAGATAAAACCTCAAGAGTTTGCATGCATGGAAGAGAAAGACTATATATCAAAAAGAAGAAAATATATGCCATAACAATGATTAATGTTATGAAGAAAAATGAAACGCAAAGAATAGAATAGTTATTGGTAATTTTGGAAGGGAAAGGTTGCAATTTGGAGTGGAGTGATCAGAGAATATCTCACAGAGGAGGTAATGTTTTATCATAGTAATTGAAGGAAGTGAAAATGCACAGAAAGAGCATTTGGGGACAGAAGAAATAGCAAGTGCAAAGCTTTGGAACGAGGCCAGACTGTCTTGTTTAGTGAAGAGCAAGAATGAACCATTGTGCCAGAGTAGTGAAAGCCAGAAATAGGGTGTCAGAGGAAGAGGCCAGAGAATCCAGTGCATGTGTGTATTGCGGGAGGGAGTGGGACATGTCATTGGTATATGTCTAAGCCTCTGCAAGGACTTTGGCTTTGGCTCAAGGTGAGACAGAAAACCATTAGCAGGTTTTGAATCAATGTGTAGCATAATTGGACTTAAATTTTGAAAGACATCACTTTGGTTGTATTGAGAATAGAATACAGGGCAACAAAGTTAAAAAAAATTAGTCACTTGTATTCAACTAATTTGCATAAGATGGTTAGTTGCTTGAACAAGAATGGTCATTTTGAGGTATCAGCATGTGATAGGTTTCTCAATATATTTTAAAGGAAAATTAATTGCTGGGATGGATTTGGGGTGTGAGACAAAGATGAAATGAGACCTGGGTCTGGAGGACATACTTATAATCCTAGTGATTCTGGAGGTTGAGGCAGGAGGATCACAAGTTTGAGACCAGCTTCAGCAATTTAGTGAGGACTTAAGCAACTGAGAGACCCTGTTTCCAAATAAAAATTAAAAGGGCTGGGGATGTGGCTTATTGGCAAAGCACCTCTGGGTTCAATACTTAGTACAAACCCCCCACCCCAAAACAACAACAACAACAATAAAAACCAAATAACAACAAACAAACAAACAAACAAAACAAAAGAAATGAGAGTAACTTCGAAATTTTTGTCCTGAGTTACTGAAAAGGTTGGGTTACCATTTATTGTTTGGGGGATAAGAAGAGGAACAGATTAAGAGCAGAAAACACATAGTTAAAGAAAATATGGGTAGATAGACAAGTGTACGTAAGTATCTAATCTGGATGCTTATAAACCATCCAAATAATATTTAGTGGGTGGTTGGATAACAGCCTGGATTTCACATCAAAAGGATAGAGAAATACATTTGTGTGTCATTGACATATCAATGGCATTTAAAACCATGAGATTAGATGTCATCACCAAGGGAGCGAATGCAAACAGACAAGAAGCTCAACAGATGAGACCCAGAATACTCCCAAGTTTGGAGAGCAGTTTGATGAGGAGGCATCCACAAAGAATGCCGAGACCCACAGAGATAGGAGGAAAGTCGATGGAGTGTGGGATTCTGGAAGTCCAGTGAAAACGATATTTTAAGGACCAGGAATTGTATATTGAATTTAAAAACATGCAGATGTTTCTTTCTTTCTTTTATTTAATCTTTACACTAAAGGAATTGGCCCTGGATTTGATTGGGGAATTAAGGTGAACTCCCCTGTTACGTCCTAGAACTCCAGGTAGACACAGTGGACTAAATGAGTGGACACAGACAGAAAGAGAGCATGGCATCAGCAGACGTGTCCAGCTACATTGATAAAGTAGTGAGACATTAGCCCAGGGGACTCACTGGCGAACACTCCTACTGCTGTCCACAGCATGTCCCAGAGAGGCCCTGACAGCTAAAAATAAGCTTGTTTCCTGCTCGACTGGTCCTGGGGAATTTTCTTTTTTAAAATTAACTATTCAGATTCTTTTATTTAAAGGTACAGTCTTTATGTATAATTCGAGGTGGGATGCTTTTGAGTCCCATTTAAGGAGTGACGATATCTCCCTTATGCCTTCTCAAAGTAGTTCCTTTCAGTACTCACAGCATCCAACTGCTATCCTGGTAATTATGTTTATTAAATGAATTAGTGAGTGGAGAAAAATGTAGTCATTTAGTTTTCCTCTGAGGCAATCTGAACCTTTCGTTTATTCTGCATATTTGACTTCAGTCTTGTAACTTGGGCATTTTGGACAAAGGTGATTTGATCCTCGGATGATTCCTCAGGTACAGTCTCCATTGCTGGGAGATGCCTGTAAGAAAAAAGGGTCAGTATTCTGGCTGTATTATTCCTCAGATAGAGCTTCTTCCATTTCCTATTATGGCAAATAGCTGTGCTTGGTAATTACCTAAGGCCATTAAAACATGTCCTTCCAGTCTACCCCAGGGTCCCTGGCAATTTACAGTAATGATGTATGACTTTCATTACTAGGGAAACTGGTGATAGAATTTCACCTTGGGTGTTCTTCAGAATTGGGTTACCTGTGGGGGAGTTGCTGGGATTAGACACCAGGCAGAAGGATGTAATCATATTATTAGCAAAGGGATGGGGATTCCAAGGTATTTGAGGAGCTGCAAAAGGCTTCTTATGACACTTCAGGCTGTTCAGAAGTGTTCTAAATAGCTCTGTATCCCTTTCTCTTCCTTTAGTCAATAAATACTTTGCACCTGCTATGAATGATATTACCTCGTTACCTGTAAAGACATCACTTTGTGCATTTTCTCATGTTCCTACTGCTCATTCACCCTTTAGAAGCAATGTAGCAAACAACTAAGGAAGAATAACATTATTATGTGTTTTGCAAGTCCAGTATTATAAGTTTGAAAATTTGAGATTTTTCTCTGCCACTGCCAGCAATCTGACTTAAACCAGATGTGCGTTATTTCACAAACTCAGCTTGCTTACTTAGAAAATGGAAGTGACCTTGGCCTCACATGGGGTGAACTGTAAGTACCTTGCACTCAACAGGCATTTTAATAAATTGTAGGACTCCTTCATTAAATATTTTTTATTTTTAATCCTACTGAGAGTAGCAGACACAACTGTAAATCATAATTAATATTTTCTACACAGCAAAATCCTCTTTTAAAGGATTTGTCTTATATCAATCATTATTGAAACCGTACTTGCCATGAGCACTTGATCTTGTAATACTCATTTTTTTATGCAACAGAGGATCACTTAGGGGATCCGATTATTGACAGTAATCATTATATTATGTGTATAGAAGCTTTCCACTTAGTCCCCTCATCCTGCTGCCCACCACCGCTTTGCCCCATAGATCTGCTCTTAGAATATTGTTGGTCCTGATATTCTTAGGGTGCCTCAGGGAGGTATGCTTAAGGACATCAAGATAGTGGTGGTTTTCTCCTGGTGTGAATCAGGCATTGTTTTTGTTACTTGATGGCTGATTGGTGAGGGCTTGGTGTGAACAGAAGGAAGGTTCCTTCCTACATAGGCCTGGACACAGTTGCAGGCCTATCCATTTGGGCATCAAGAACACTCAGCAGTGCTGGCCACCTCCCTGCATGTACTTGGTTTTCCCTTCCAGGACACTTTTCCTTTCACCTTATTCCTTCAAGCTACCTCAGCCGGGATATACTTCCGTTATCCCTCCACACCAAGCTTCCTTCTCTCCATCTCTTACAAAAGTATCCCTCTGCCTTTCCTTCTCACAGTTGCCCTTTGTGGCTAACCAAGAGCTTCCTGAACTTAAATTCACAACCACAGAATAAATGTTCTGGGGTCACTTTTGAAACAAACACAATGGCTTCATTCTACTTTCTGAGTGGAGGGATGTTTCCATCTTGTCCTAAGGAAGGTGGCCTTCGTCAACTGGTTGTATCTAATGTCCTTCTATGATTCATGTCAGAGATTAGGTTGAACTGTATATCCTGCTGCATTTACTGTGACTTAGTGACCACAGTAGGAAATCACTTCTGAGAATAAACAGTTCTTGGGTATTATTCCTTTCTTCCCATCTTCAATAGCAGAGCATTTGACTCTGTGGCACTGTTCCTATATTGGATGAAAAGTTTCTGGAAAGAGTAGTTTTCCCCATAGTAAAACATCTTCTGTGTTTTCAGGTGTTGAAGACAAATGTTTTAACGTAATGTAAAAGGTCATGTCTGTATTTTTATGATATCCCATCTCCCTACATCCTGCTTCCTTGGCTTATTTTACTCTAGTTTCCACATATGAGAGAAAGCATTTGACCCTTGATTTGCTGAGTCTGGCTTATTTCATTTAACATGATGTTCTCCATTCCCATCCATTTACTAATGCCATTATTTTATTCTGCTTTATGGCTGGTAAAACTCCATTGTATGTATATACCACATTTTTATTAACCATTCATCTGTTGATGGGCAGCTGGGATGACTCCATATTTTGGCTATTGTGAATTGTGCTGCTATAAACATTGATGGATGCATAGTTATGATGGCTGCATAACTATAGTATGCTGATTTTAGTTCTTCTGGATAAATACCAAGGAGTAGGACACTTGGGTCATATGGAGACTCCATTCTTTTTTTTTTTTTTTAGGAATCTTCATACTGCTTTCTAGAGTGGTTGTGCTAATTTGAAGTATCACTGACAGTATATCCATGTACCTTTTCCCCCACATCCTTGTCAGATTTTTGTATTGTGTTCTTGATAATTGCCATTCTAACTAGAGTGAGAAGAAATCTTAGTGTGGTTTTAATTCACTTTTCCCAAATTGCTTAACATGTTGAATATTTTTTTCATATATTTGTTGGCCATTTGTATTTCTTGTTTTGAGAAATATATTTAGTTCTTTTTCCATTTACTGATTGCATTTTAGGATCAGTTTATCAATTCTTAAAAGTTTAATTAGGTTGAGATTTGGTCAAGAATTTATTGATTATTTTGGAAAATATTTTCATCTTAACAGTATTAAGTCTTCAGGTTCATGAAAACAAGATGATTTCCTATTTACTTAGGTCTTCTTTAACCTGCCTTAGCAATGTTTCATGCTTTCAGAATATAAAAATTTTTTATTTTGTTAAATTTATTTCTAAATATTTCAAATTTTGTTGCTTTTTATAAGTGTAATTCTTTCCTTAACTTCATTTTAAGATTGTTCATTACTAGTGTAGAGAAATACAATTGATTTTCATATATGGATCTTGATTCGACTACCTTGCTGAATGTTATTATTGGTTTTAATAGATCTTTAGTGGATTCCTTTGGAATTTTCTGTGTAAAAAAATATGTTATCTGCAAATGTAGATATTTTACTTTATTTTTTAAAATCTACCTTTTATTTCCTTAATTCAAGAATCAAATTGCCTTGGCTATAACATCCAGTACAATGTTGATTAAGGGCAGTGAGAATGGATATCCTAGTCTTGCTCCTGAAAACACTTATCTTTCACCATTAAATATGATACTATCTGTGCCTTCTTCATAGCTGCCCATTACCAGATTGTAGAAGTGTCTTGTATGTCTAATATAATGTTTTGTCATGAAAAGGTGTAGATTTTTAAATTTTTCCTGCATTTATTGAGATGTATAGTCTTTACCCTTTATCTATTAATACTGCTTATTGCATTAGATAATCTTCAATGTTAAACCAACCTTGCATTCCTTGTGTAAATTTCACTTGGTGATTTGTTGCTGTCGTCTGAATGTTGGTCTCACCTCAGAGTTCATATGTTGGAGCCTACTATGCAACACGATAGTATTAATAGGTAAGGACTTTGGAAAGAAATTTAGTCTGCCCTCATGAAAGGCAGTAGTGCCCTTATAAAAAGGTTTGAGGAAACTTTTTTCCACTTCTATTATGTGAGAGCACATAGAAAGAGATACCTGAGGCACAGGCCCTTGGCAGAGACAAAATCTGCTCTTTTGGTACCTTGATTATAGCTTTCCCAGGCTCTAGAACTATAAGAAAAAAATTCTGCTGTTTATAATTTACCAAGCCTAAGATATCTTGTTTTAGACGCATGGAAAAACTGAGACATCCTATCTGGGCATTTGTCAAATCCATTTTATATTTTTGGACTTAGTTTGCTAGTATCTTATTAAGGACTGCCTGAGATTTAATAAGAAAAGTAGTAAGGAAAAGTTTCACTTTTCATCTTTTGCTCATCTTTTTCTTACAGACAAAATGCAGATAGATGATACACATGTACAAGTATGTGCACATATGTGCATGCATACACACACACATACAAACAATATTAGCTGGCCATCCTTGGTATTTGACTTCAATTTGCTGAAAATAATGCTTTCTCTTTCCTTTTTTTGGTGATAATTATTCCATTCCCAAAAGAGTATTCTTGTAGCGTTACATCTTTCTTCCAGAGGCTAATAGATGTGAGGTATGTAAATAGAGATGGTTTGAGGAACTAGAAGTTGGAAAAGGGAGAAGATTGCAAATTTTGAACCCATGCCTGAGCATCTTAAACAAAAATAAATTATTTCTACTTCATAGGACTTGATAATTTATAAGCCTCAACAACTATTTGATTTGGTAATATAAAAGTCTGGGGAAGAGTGAAAGAAATATGCTGAGAGTAGAAGGTGGGTTATGTATCTGATCTCAGTTTCCCCATTGTTATGCCTCAGACCTTAGGGTATTGCAACTGAGGGTTCAGAAATTCCCTTCAGAGACACGTAGTCAAGCATTAGCAGTACTGTAAATTTTCATTAAAATTTGCTAAAATAAATTATTTCTATCTCATAATACAATGACTTCATTAGGATATTTCCCACCCATAAAATAGAATTGCTGGAAAAACCCTCCAACCCAAGTATAAAGTCCTGAATAACATTGACTCCCTTTTCTTCAATAATATCTGAAGCTAAGGTTCATGTGCTTAGTTAAGGCTCCAAAATATAATAATATAGGAACTATTATTAACCCCATTTTGTAGATGTTAAAACTGAAGTAAAATATGAACCTTGCTCAGAATTATCCTGCTAAAAAGGCATACCTTAAACCTGACTCCAGAAACAATGTTCTGACCATTCTGTTTTTGAGGCCAGAGACTTGATTTTTTTTTTTAAGCACTATGTGGAAATATCCAATGCCTGGATTAATTGAACAAGTTAATTTCATTGTGCAGAGCTAAGAATATTGAATTGATTTGTCTTCTCAAACCAAGCCAAATTTCATCTTGTACCTGCCAATCAGAAGTGAAGGAGTGCTTAAACTTCTTTATAATAGCCAACATGAAAATAGGTCCAGATTCTTGACTGATAGTCTGTTATTCTCCAGTAGAATTTATTTATACTCCCCTTTTGATCCACCATGTGAAGTGGGAGGGAAAGGAGAATAAAGCTCTCACAAAAATCCAGCATTGAAGACTTTAACTTCAAGTGGATGTATATACATTGTAGGTAGGAGGAGATGGATAGGAAAAAATTTATTCTTATGTAATTTGTTCTAGTGTGGATGCAGTCTGAGAACTCAGATTCAGACACCTACACATTCAGCACTTGTTATTCCATCTTATAGTCACATCACTGTTAAGGACTGTTTATTCACTTATTATCACATTCTCTAAAACTCTGATAATGGGTAACTTTTAGCTCAAGATTCTGGAGACTGGGATGTCCTAGAACATGGCATCAGGATTGCTTGGCATCTTCTTGCTGTATCATGATGTGGTGGAGGGCATCTCATAGCTGAATGGAGCAAGTGTCTTTTTATAGTGCCCTTACAAAAAAAGGTTTGAGGGGACTGTTATCCACTTCTACCATGTGAGAGCAAATAGAAGAGATACCTGAGGCACAGGCCCTTGGCAGATACCAAATCTTCTCTGCTGGTGCCTCCATCATAGACCTCCCCATTTTCAGAACTGTAAGAAAAAAAGAAAATTGCCACTAATGCAAACATGGGGGCCCCTCCCTCATAACTTCTAATCCTAATGACCTCCCAAGTGTCCCATCTCTAAATTATACAATGAATTTGGGAATTAAGTTTTCAAGGCATGAACTTTTGAGGGACACAGTCAAAACACAGGAAAACCCATATTACATAGTAATCGGTAATACTCTGTCCTGGTTATGATATTGGCTTTTGTGTCTGTATTTGCAGTGGTTTATGATTGTTCTTTACATCCCATCTCATCCCATATAAGGAATGACAAAAAAATGAAGCAGTAAAATGTGATTCCAAGACCAGTGGAATGCAAGTATCCAAGATTGTCATGGTAATGCTGTATTGTTTTGAAGTAGAATTATTAATAATTATAAAGAAGGACATTCAGTGTGGTAGAAACAACACTGAATCTGAAGCCAGAAGAAGAAAAATGCAAAGCTAGACTTAGTTCTAAGAGATGACAGGAGGTGATAGTGGGTCAATGAAGGAGAAGCATGACTGCCCTTGGGGATCTATGCTAGTTGTTGCTCTGGTCCCCAAAGCCTGTGCTCCAAAGTCCAGATACTACTTTAAAATGAAGCTTAAATAACTCAGCCTTAAATCAAAAATAATATTGTTTAGTTCTAGCAAGTTAACATGGAAATAGACACTCATATAATTCAGTTGTAAGGAAGAATTGATCTTTCCTGGAACATAACTTGGCAATATTAATCAAGAATCTGATGATTTTTCATTATATTTTAATTGGAATATTCATGTATAATTTTATTTAATAAATTATTATTATTACTTTAGGTACTAAAGATTGAACCCAGGGTGCTCTACCGTTGAGCTACATCCCCAGTCCTTTTTATTGTTTTTTATTTTAAGACACGTTTTCACTAAGTTGCTGAGGGTCTTGCTGAATTGCTGAGGTTGGCCTTTAACTTGTAATCCTCCTGTCTCAGCCTTATGAATTAATTGGATTGAGATGTGCACCACTACCCCTGGCTAATAAAATATTATTTGTAGTAAATGCATGATATGCTATTATATAGATGCCTCATAAATTTTAAATCAGATATCTTATTATTTAAAGGTTAGATTGTTTCCAATTTTCCAAGCCATAAATAAGACAATAAGAGATGTTAAAATATCTATTTTTAAACTTTAGTGTATTATATATGTACACAAAAAGAAAAAATAAAATAAAACAATCATGATTATTATTTTCCTTCTCTGAATTTTGCTTTCTAATTTTCTAAGGATGTGGGATTTGAAATATAATTTTTTTTAATGTTAAAAGGCATCTTGTCAGAAAAAAAAGAATGAAAAAAGGAAACTATCAAAAACTTCTGTGGATTCATTGAAAGTCTAAGGACCAAGGAACTAACTTGAAGAGACTCCCTACTCCCACTGACTCAATTTAGGATATTTTGACATTCATTAGAATCACAGAAATAGATTGCACAAATACATTTAATTATAGTATTTCATAATGATATTATACTTGGAAATATCATTGATAATTTTTCTAGGATTCTAGAAACAAAGTCAGTAGTTTGAAAACTAATTAGTTAGGGAAAAGAGCCAAGCATATTTTCCTTTAAGGAAACCACACCTGAGAGTAACCAAATAATTACTGAACAAAAATTTTTTACTTATTACAGCCTTTTAATTAGTACATGAAGATTTTGTGGAGTTAAGACTACAACCATTTTGTAATCCCAGATGAATGGTGGATATAGGCAATGATCTTCAGTGGCTGCCAACATAACACAAAAGATAATTTATATGACACATCTTTTGATGACAGTCTCCATGACCTATGAAATATTCTTGACAAAATGTCAACTTTGATTCTGGTTGAGTCTCCAGATCCAACTATCAATTTGCAGAAAACAGAGAGAACAGATGAACATGTCAAATGACAAGACATTGATTTATTCGGACTATGGACAACTCTGCAGAACCTATCACTGAGCTTCTTTGCAAATGCCAAACCACCACTACCACCACCACCACCACCACCACCAACAACAACAACAACAAAAAGGGCGAGGTAACACTATAGGACAGATTTAGAGTGTAAATCTAAAGTTAGGATGTAGCTCAATGGTAGAGCACACCCTGGGTTCAAGGTTAAATGACATGGTAAACCTTCAGATTTTATGTGAATTGTGTTTTGAATAAGTAATCACAGGGTTACTCTAGGGCACTGTCAAGTATATTTGAACATGGACTGACTATTGGATGAATTAAGGAATAATTTTTCAATGCTATTAGACATAACAATGGTATTATGGTTAATTTTTAGTAAAAGACTATTTATTTATATATGCAATCTGAAATATTTCTTTATGAAATAATGTGATTCTAGTATTTTTTTTCTTTGTCACAGTAATTCATTGGGAAGTAAGGAAAGAATGGGGCTGTTGATAAGATTGCTCAGAAGTTCATTACTGTTAAGACTAGATGTTAGGTAAAGAAAAATTTACTATGTGTCCCATACTTTCTACGTTTCAATATTTTGTAATTATTTTTAAAGAGCCAGGCTTGATTAGTGGTTAGGTTTTATATATTGGGGAGAGAGGAGTGAACCCTGGTTGTGGGGCTAGACTCAAAGGCCAACAGGCTATAGAAATACATGTTAGGTGGATGTTTGCAAACAGCTGGTTCCATTGCATTGGGAATGAGCCCTGCACACCCCAGAATTCAGAGAGAACTGACTTTGGACACATCTCTTGGGAACAACATTGACCTTGATACATACAATGTGTCCTGGCACAGAATGTTCTATCCTTGGCTGGGCCAGGCTGGGTCTAAGAGTCTGTTATTATTTTTTATAACATTTGGTCTGCCATGGTGTCTTACGACTGTACCATTTAAATTCCTGACTTCCAGCCTTTTCATTTCACACTCTCTCCCCACCCCTGTCTTAGAAGTAGAAATTCCTGGAATCCTTTTCAGCAAAGTGCTGCTAGTCCTCTGAAGAGCTGGGCTCACACCCAGGAAATCAAACCATATTAGGAATTACACTAATTGAAAACAAGCCCCTGAGGTTTTGGCGAACTAACAACTCCTTGGCTGGCACAGGTGGCCTCTCTTTGTACAACAGGTGGTCCCTCTGAAATTGCATGCTAATTGAGCTTATGAAAATCTAATGATGTGTTAATGGCTCTTTGGAAGAAATTTAAAGTTAACAGTCTTCCAACACATGTTTATCATACTCTACCCTTCTTTTCTCTTTTGTAAGTCTGGATGTGAAGTATGACCCATCAGGACTGTGTAGATGGGGTTGGATTTGGGGGCATAGCATCTCAACAGTGTCAAGTCACCTTTACCTTGACACTTCAAGTCAGGCTAAAGAGTGAACTGCTAGTATCAACCTGAATTTCAGGTAAAGCCTGGGAGACAGTGATGAAGAGAATGATAGTGAGATCTTTTGATCCAGAAACACTTAGGTCTGAATTTCCTTTCTGACCGTTGTCAGATAGATAATTTTATATGAAGGCTACTCCCTTCTAATCTAAAACAAGCAGATCTCACCATCCTCATTTGTGAAGTACTCTAATAATGATTTCTCCCTGGAAATCATTGTGAAAATTTATGAGAATATCCTCAATAATCAGTGCATGATAGGTTGTTGACTTCAGGGTCTTATGGTAGTTTGAATTTTTAACAAAACAAACTGATAATGTAATTGTTAATATAATTATGCTTGTTAAATTAACTGCTAAGTATAATTATTAATTGTTGTCATTAATTGTAAGATCTGAGAGAGAACTGAGAGCTTATATGGGTTAACCCTCTGAGTTTTCCAGGGAGATAAAAACACTCAAGCAAAGTCACAAAACTAATTCAGATTTAGATTCAATTGCATTTATTGAACAGCCACTAATGTAGACATGCATGAAACAATGTTATTAATAATAAGCATTTATGAGTAGGAGCCAAGCACTAAGTATTATACTTTGATAGTATTACTGCTTACACCAGAACCCTTAGAAGTATGTTGTGTTATCATTTCCATTCTACATATCAGGAAACTGAGTGTGTTGAGAGTAAAGCATCTTACTCAAGGTCATGATGCATAAGAAGATAAATCCTGGGGATGTCTGTTATATAAGCTTATGTTCTTTGGGAGTTGCCTCTTCTTTCTTGAATGTCTCTAAACCTTTCTTCTGGAACACTCAAATTATCCACCTGATAGAAATACTAAAAATATATTATAATATACATAGAGTAGTAAAAAAAAAAAGTTTCAAAGCTTCAGGATGCATTTTAAATTTGATTTAAATTTTAAATTGATTTAAATTTCATTCAGTTCTCTATTCAGTCACTGTGATTTTCAATAAGCTTACTAGTCTCTCAATGTATAGTTTTTAAAATTTATCTAAATTATTATTGTTCCAAATGGATCAGAGCAAGAAAAAAACATCAAAGTGTTAAAATTGGCTATATATGGACAATAGAATTATGGGACTTAACAAAAGATGATGTAGCACAGCAGCTCAGAGTGATTAAGTCAACTGTCTGAAATCAAATGACTGAGAGCCGCACTTAAGACCATTGTCTTTGACACCAAAACCTTCCTATTTTGATGAAACTGAAAGCAATTATGTTTACATCAGAAACAGTATTTTCTGAACGTGTAACACAAATTCTTTAGGAAGGTAAGCAATAACCACTGGAATATAATTGTGAAGGTTACTTGGTAAACTCTGCTGAGCAGCTGGGCTTCTCTTCTGAGGGTACCCTGGCCAGGCCTCCCTCCTGCCCCACCATGGGAACAAGAGCTCAGATGGTTGGTGTGGAAACAGATTGCTTTGGAAACTTCTCCTGTGAAACTGGGAAATGTCCTCCAGGAAGTATTTTAATTCCTCTGCCTACTTTTTCAACTCCCAAAATGAGTCAAGTTGCTTTTAGAAATTAAAAAAAGGAAGAATAAGTTAGCTGATCTGTTTTCCCCCTCTCCAAACCAGCTGACAGAGCTCACAGGCCTTCAGCCACTGTCTTCCTAATTGGCTGTGCTGTGTTCTGGGCTCTCATTGGCTTTTTCGCTAAGGCATAAGAACAAGCCCCAGATGGTTCCTCCAGAACTAACCTTTGTGCCCCAGGCATGGGCCAGTCCATCTGGCCTTTTATGCATATTAATGGATTTTTTCACCTGAGCTCTTGAAGTCAGGAATGGAAATGTGCTTGTTTGATGGACTCCTGTGTTGCCAGGAAATAAATCATCGAAGACCAAGCAGCGTCTTTTCCCAAAGATAGCAATTCCCGGCAGCTAAGGACTGTGCTGGCCTCCTTGTCTGGTAGTGCTGAGCAGGATGCTGAAAGAGATGTATTAGACCAGATTTTAGATTCCTTCCTTTTCATTCTTTATTGAAACTTCTCTTATTTTCCACCTTTCTTAACCTTATTTTCACCATGTTGTGCTAAATCTTCTGAATTATAGATAGTCCTGGATTTAGGATGCATTGATTTTTGGGGGGGGGGGGTTATAATAGTTCATAACATGAATTTAGTAGAAACTATGCTTTGAAATTTGATAGTATTCTTGTTTAGCCATTTGCAGTACGATGCTCTGTTTTAATGCTAAGCAGTGGCAGTGACCTGCAGCCCCCCATCAGGCATACAATCACAGTGAAAACATCCACGTCACATGGTTCTGTGTTGCTAAGCTATGGTGTTTGGTAGGTTAGGTGTAATAAATGCATATTAAACTTATGATATTTTTCAGTTTACAATGAGCTTATCAGAATGTAAGCAATACCGTTATAAGTTGAGAAGCATCTATATTTGCTTTTAGTGGGAAGATGCTTTAGGAAACCAAAATCATAATAGTTTTCATTTATCACATACCACCAATCTAATAAAGATACCTGTAAATTATCCCCATTTTATAGATAATTATAATATGTCTAACAGACAACAAATGATTTGCCACCTTAACTCACAGCTTTTATATACACAGTCATGAACTGCATAATGTGTCTATCAATGACAGACCTCATATTCGATAGTGGGCCCATGAGATTATAAAGAAGCTAAAACTTTTTAATCATCTAGTGACATCATAGCTATTATAATATTGCAGCATGACATATTCCTCAAATATTTATGGTGCTTTGGATGTAACCAAACCAGTACTAGTCATATAAAAGCATAATATATACAACTGTGCAGTGTATGTAATATTTGATAATAAATGATTGTTACTGTCTATGTATGTACTGCATTATACTTTTCATCATAATTTTAGAGAGAACTCCTTCTACTTATAAAAAAAAAGCTTATTTTATAATAGTATGCTGGGCTCTGGCAGCAGCCACATACATTTGGTATTTACTGCTTCCCTTGATTGTCTAATTTTCTCTTGTACTTGATTTAATCTTGTGTTGTTTGTTCATTAGAGCCCTATGTTTTAGTCAGCTTTTTCACTGCTGTGACCAAAAGACCTGACAAGAACAATTCCAGGAAGAAAAGTTTATTATGTTAAAATGGTGTGGTGGAGGAAAGTTGCTCACATGATAATCATGAAGATTCCACTTGCAGATACAAAATATATACCCAAAGGCACACCCTGAACGACCCACTTCCTCCAGCCACACCCTACCAAACTACAGTTACCACTTAGTTAACCCCTATCAAAGGATTAATTCACTGATTGGCAGGCTCTCGTAACTCATAAGACTGATTGGTAGGCTCATAACTCAATCATTTCACCTCTAAACCTTCTTGCATTGTCTCACACATGTGCTTTTGGGGGACTCTTCAAATCCAAACCATAACACTCTAGGAGCAATAAGCAGGTATATATGAAATGTAGCCTAGGTACATGGTAGTCTCTGCCATCTAGGTTTGTGTTAGTATACTCTAGGATGTCTGTATAATAAGAAAATTGCCTAAGAATGCATTGAGCAACACACACAAACACACACACACACACACACACACACACACACACACAGAGCAAATCCAGAAAAGGAACTCTTTTCCATTATCAAACCTATCCTTCCATCCATACGTTTTTTAAATTATGCCAAGCCCTCTGTTATTAAAATCCATAGGAGAAAGGAAGCCGAGATGGCCCAATAGAGGCAAGTAGCACTGTCCAGCTTCTCTGTAGCTCAGAATCCCAGCAGCTGGAGAAAAACCTCTCAGCAAGGTGGGTGGTTAAGGGAATTCACTGATGCTCAATATTGGACAGTTAGAGACATAGAGATACCCAGAGGTTTGTCATAGAAAATGAGTGAGAAAGAGTATATCCATGCTGCATCTGCAATGGTAGCATTGGGGGGCATGGCATAAAGGAGGTGAAGCACAAAGGGAAAGAAGGAGACAAAGTGGACAAATTTGGCATGAAATTGCTATAGAATGGAAAGGAAGTCTGAACTGAACTGATCTGGAAGTGGCTCAGTGGGCTGCTGCTTGAGAAGCGCTCTGTAATTCTCATCTAATAAGTGAAGAGCTATGGCGGGAAGCCACCTTGTGAAGGTCACACCTAAGTTATCTACCCTGGGTTCGATGAGCAAATATTGCCACACTATCCAGGCTGGCATCTACCCTGGGGCCCATGTGGCCCTGATGGAACATCATTGAAACAGGCACAGAGTTTATTCACGGTGAAATTTGGGCCAGAAATACAGAAGGAGTACCATTTGCTTTCCCTTTGAGTCGGAAGTTTAGAAAACGGAATAGGTATGCGTGATTGCCTGTAGAGACTGGGCCTCAGAAGGCCCAGTCATTAAGGGTGGAGTGCCCAGGGCCTAACATGCCCTTTCCACTGAGGGAAGTGGTTGCTCTACATGCTAAACAGAATTCTCAGAGAGGGGGAAGCACTTGAGACCCAGGTGGGGAGTCAAGATCAACATCAGCTGCACCAGGGAGAAGGAGTAAATCTGTCCAGAGTAGACTGCAGCTGACTGTACTTCCGTTCCATACCACCTTGGTCTAGCAAGCAGGGGAGTTGAGAGCCAGTTCAATCAGCTTCAGGTCTAAGCCACTCCAGCTGGAAACCTGCCCAGCAGCAAAAGTTGTAAATAACCCCAGTCCTTGTTCACTGTAAGGGGTGAAGATATGTTAAAAAGTACAATTGGCACAGGTACGGAATATTCACTCTTGTCCACAGTTTCAATCACCTCATTTGAGACAATTCTTTCATTTTTTATTAAGATTATTTTGTGTTTCCCGATTTGTTCACACATATGTATTTTTTCTTTCTCTTTGTTTACCTTTTTCCCTTGGTTACTTTTTCTTTCCTTCTCCTTCTTTTGGTTAAATTATACTGTTATCTTTCTCTTTTTTGTTTCAGTTCTGTTTTAGTCAGCTTTCCTGCTGCTATGACAAAAGACCTGATGAGAACAATTTTAGAGGAAGGATTTGTCATTCACAATTTCAGAGGTTTCAGTCCTTAATCAGAAGACTCTATTCCTCTGGGCCCACAGTGAGGCAGAACATTATGGCAGAAGAGTGTGGCAGAGATCGGCAGCTGGGGACATGGTACGAGGAAACACAGAGAGATGGCTGAATGAAAACAAAATCTATACCTCAAAGGCCTGCCCCTAGGGGCCTACCTCCTCCAGCCACACCCTCCCTGCCTACAGTGACCACCCAGTTAATCCCACTCAGTGGATCAACATGCTGATTAGGTTAAGACTCTCAGTACCCAGTCAAATCATTTCACCTCTAAGCTTTCTTGCATTGTCTCACATGAGCTTATGGGGGAAACCTTCTACCTAAACCATAACAGGCTTCAATTTACTTTTATTTTTTATTCATTTTCTTTCTTTATGAACTTTACTTTCCACCTTTCTTCTGTTTACTCTTTTTGCTCTTTGATGATTCTAAATTTTCTTTACCTTTCTTTTTCTATTTTCTTCTCAATTAACTGCATCTCATAATCTTCTAAAACTACTTAATTTATATAATTTCTACCCCCATCATTCGTGTTGTTGTGGTTGTTAGTATTGTGAATTGCTTAGGTGAGGCTGGGTGTGGTGGTGAACATCTGTAATCCCCGTGGCTTGGGAGACTGAAGCAGGACAATCATGAGTTCAAAGCCAGGACTCAGCAAATTGGTGAGGCTGTAAGCAACTCAGTAAGAATCTTTCCTTTGGATCAAAGACAGCCAGCATCCCATTGGGGGGGGGGGGATTCTTTTGCCCAGAGAAGTCCAAGCCACCCTACATCTTAATATCTCAAATAATTAACAAATAATAAAACATAAACACTTAGAAATATATTTACAAACAGCAAAGCCCCTGATAGATCTAGTCCAGTCCACATGGGTGGGTTCTTGAACTAGACAAAGTGAAAATGGCTCCAGTGGTTTATTTAAGGGGGTATATCAAAGTCAGGGATAAAGTTTCAAGGGTGGAGACTTGCTTCCTGATGTCTTTCAGTCAGCAGGTTGATTGACATCTTGGCAGGTCACCCCCATCTCAGGTGCTGTGTGGGATCTTTGGCAGAGCTTGAGGGGGAAGTTCCTCTGCATCAGGCAGTCAATCTCTGTGGGGGGGTGCCCCAGGGAGTTCCCAGTGCCAGACTTATCCCCTCGGGAGACTACATGCACAACATAGTCCACACACAGCCCACAGACAGCTCATGACATCTATCTCTAAATAAAAAATGAAATTTTAAATAAAGGAGCTAGGATGATGTGGCTCAGTGGTTAAGTGCCACTTAACAACAACAACAAAAACAACAAAAAGTATTATAGATGTCATAGTTAGCAAAGGACTTCTTTACTGCTGTATCCAGCTCACTGCTATTTTCTGTTTCTACTGTTCATTTGCCCCTTTCTGCATGATACCAATATTTTGTGTGTATTTGCTCTGCTTCTAAGTTACACTCCTATCTTAGCTAAGAGTATACTTTGTTGCACACACAATCCAACCCCACGGGAGCTTTATCAAATAATATAATAGAAAAAACAAAGGAGATACAATTCCCCAATGACCAGGCACCTACGAGACATAGCTGGGAGGGTGGGGAGCTGAAGACCTGATCCTGACGTTTGCTTCTACAGTAACAGCAGAGAAAAGCAACACAAACGCTGTGAACACTACACCTACAAGGGACCTCAGCATATGTCTTCCCCATATATTTTCAGAACACACAGTATTCACAAGACTAGAGGAGCAATCACAGAGGGTGTATCCCTAGAGTCTGCTAAGACTCAGTTGCCCAATCCACTAGAAGGACCCTGCTCTTGTGAGGCCTACAGAGACAGTGGGATCCCCAGCCTCTGACAGAAGTATGCACTGTCAAAATACACTTGTCATCACCAAAGAAGTGGCAGAGAAGTTACACTACGAAACATACTCGGAAATACATTCAATATTTTTCAACAACCTGATACCCAGGGTCACATCATCAAAAGAAGGCTGTGTCCTAAAAATTGGCCCCATGTAAAACTGGAGGATAAAACCAATGCAAGAGGTATGCAACTCTCAAATAACAATATAAGACATATGGAGGAACAAGCAACATGATTTCTTCTAAGTTTCATAATTCATTAGCCACTGGCTCCAAAGATATTAAAGTGGAAAAATATTAGATAAAGAATTTAAAAGAATGATTATAAAAATGATCAATGGATTCCAAGAGAACACAGAAAAACAACTGAATGAGTTGAAGAAGATAATGTAGATTCTGAAAGATAAATTCAATAAAGACATAGAAAACTGAAAATGAACCAAATAGAAATCTTGGAAATGAAAAGTTTAGTAAGTAAAATTAAAATGCTCTGTGGAAATCCTAACCAGCAGACTAGATGAAGCAGAAGATAGAACTTCAGAAACTGAAGACAAGGTGGATGAACTAGGACATTAAAACAATAATAAAGAAAAAAACCAACAAGAAATAAGAACCAAATATGCAATATTTCTGGTACAACATTAAAACAGCTAATTTTAGACTCATATGTCTTGAGGAAGTAATAGAGATATAGGATGATGACATGAAAAACCTATCCAATGAAATAATATTGGAACATTTTCCAAATCTTGGGAAACAAATGGATACTCAGGAACTAGAGATGTTCTTAACATAAAATAGACACCACCAAGTAGAACCTCTCCAACATGTAATAGTTAACATACAAGATATTCAGAATGAAGAAAGATCATTAAAAGCAGAAAGTGTAAATTGCCAAATCACTTACAAAGACAAAGCCATCAGAATAACAGATTTTTCAGCAGAAAGTCTAATGGCCAAGAAGGAGTGGAAGTGAATATTTCAAGCCCCGAAAGAAAACAACTCCCTACTTGGATTGTTATACACAGCAAAACTATACTGTAGAATCGAAGGAGAGAGAAAAACCGTGCAAGATAAACATAAACTAAAGGAATACATGATCAATAAGCCAGAACTGCAGAAGATACCTAAGGGATGCTTAGAGAAATAGAAAAAATAGAGAAAAAGAAGGTAAACAAAGCCAAAAGAGAAAGGGAAAATATACATCTCATTCAAGGAGTAGATATGCAAATGAGAAATAGGGAAACATCAAATATGGTTAAAACAACAAAATGGCAGGAATGAGCATTTGCATTTCAGTATAAATCCTTAATACAAATGGCCTTAATTTTTTCATTTAAAAGACACAGACTGGAAGATTGTATTAAAAAACAAGACCTGACTGATTTTTACTTGCAAGAAACACATCTCACTGGTAAAGATATACACAGACTGAAAGTGAAAGGATGGAAGTGATATTCCAGGCAAATGGAATCTGAAAGCTAGCAGGAGTAGCTATACTCAAATCCAACAAAGCAGACTTCAAAACAAAATTAATCAGAAAAGACAAAGAAGGATCCTACATATTGGTAAAGGGAACAATTCGCCAAGAAGATATAACAATTTTAAATATATATGCACTGAACATCAGTGCCCCCAATTTCATTAAAGAAACACATTTTACCATAAAGGGATAGAAAAACCCTAATTTTAATAATAGTGGGTAGCTTTAATATTTACTCTCATAAATAAAAATAAATAGGTCATACAGACAAAAAATATATCAAACATCAGAATTAAACTACACTATGAATCAAATGGACTTAACAGTCATCTACAGAATATTCCATTCCCAAAACCACACAATAATTCTTGGAAATATTCTTTTCAGCAGCTTCTGGAAGTTTCTCCAAAATAAATCATATCTTAGGCAATAAAACATGTATTAACAAACATAATATTTTTAAAATAGTTTCTTCCATCTTACCAGGTTATAATATAATAAAACTGGAAATTAGTGGCAATAGAAACTATGCAATACATGGAGATTGAATGATACCATCCTGAATGATCAGTGGGTCATTGAAGAAATCACTGGGGAAATGAAATATTTCCTAGATTCAAATGAAAATGTAATCCCAACATACAGGAATCTATAGGAATCAGTGAAGTCAGTTCTGAGAGGGAACATACCAGATTCTGTGGGATATAGCAAAAGTAGTTCTAAGAAGGAAGTTTATAGATAGAGGTGGCTACATAAAAAAATCTTAGAGACTACAAATAAATAACCTAATGATATGTCTTAAGGTATAAGAAAACCAAGGAAAAAACCAAACCCAAAATTGGTAGATGAAAAGGAGTAATAAATATTAGAGATGAAATTAATGAAATAGATACTAAAAGATTAATACAAAGGATCAATGAAACAAAGAGTTGGTTATTTGAAAAGATAAACAATATTAATGAACTATTAGCCAAACAAAAAAGAAAGATGAACCCACATTAATTATCATAGATTAAAAAAAAGAGAAGATATTACAGTAAACATTACTGAATTCCAGAGGATTTGGGGGAATATTTTGAAAATATAGTCTAATAAATTGGAAAATCTAGAAGAAATATGTAAATTTCTTCACAAACTATCAAAATTGAATGAAGAAGATAGGAAAAAACTTAAACTTCCCAATAACAAGGAATGAGGTTGAAGCAAGAATAAATAGTCTCCCAACAGTGATGACAACGAAAGTCCAGGACCAAGCAGATTCATTGCTAAATTTTACCAGATCTTGTAAGAAGTAACACCAGTGCTCCTCAAACTATTCCATGAACTGTAAAGGGAAGAAATGTTTCCAGACTCATTATGTGAAGCCCATATAATACTGATACAAAGAAAATAACAGTACTACCAAAAAAGAAAATAACTACAACAATCCTCAATAAAGTATTTTCAAACTCAATTCAACAGCTGATTTAAAACATCTAACACTTAATAAAGTTGGTTTCTTTCCAAGAATGCAAGGATGGTTCAATATATGCAAATGAATAAATAACATAATACACCAAGTAGATAAAAACCAAGGGAAAAAAATCACATGATCATATTAATAGATGCATAAAAAGTCTTTTATGAAATCCAGCATCCCTTCATAATAAAAATCCTGATGAAACTAGCTATAAAAGGATCTTATTACAAAATTATAAAGACTAAATACCAAAAGCCCATAGCCAACATCACACTAAATGTGAATAAACTGAAAGAATTTCCTTTAAAATCAGCAATGAGACAAGGACATCCACTCTCACCAGTGTTACTGAATGTAGTACTTGAAATTTATACAGAGCAATTAGACAAGAGAAAGAAATACAAGGGATATAAATAGTAAGGGGAAAAGTCAAATTATCTCTTTTTGCAAGTAATATAATCCTATAGCTAGAAAAATCAAGAATCCACCAGAAAACTAGTAGAGCTAATAAACAAATTTAGCAAAGTAGTAGAATGCAAAATAGACTTTAAAAAATGAATGGTGTTTCTATACACCAATAACAAATACGTTGAGAATAAATTAGGAAAATAATTCAATTTATTATTGCCTCCAAAATACCTAGGAATAAACCTAACCAAGGAAGTGAAAGACCATTACAATGAAAATTATAGAACACTGGAGAAAGAAATTGAAAAAGGAATTAGAATGTGGAAAAATTAGAATTCCACTGAATTAATATTGTTGAGACAGCTCTATTAATAAAGTGGTCTACAGATTTAATGTGATGCCCATGAAAATACCAATGATATTCTTTTTAGAACTTGAAAAGGACATTTTATATTTTATGGAAGAATAAAAGGTCAAGAAAAGGCAAAAAAAAATTTAAGCAAAGAGAGCAATGCTGGAGGCATTATAATACTCCATTTCAAATTATACTGCAGAGGTACAGTAACAAAAACAACCTGGTATTGGAATAAAAAAAAACACATGTAGAACAATGAAATATAATAAAAGACAAAGTCAAACCCACACAGACACAGTCATCTGATGCTTGACAAAGATGTCAAAAACATATTTTGGAGAAAAGATAATCTTTTTAATCAATGGTGCTGGGAAGACTGGTTATCCATATGTAAAAGAATGAAACTGCATTCCTATCTCATCCTGCATAAATGTCAACTTAAAGTGTATCAAAGACCAAGAATTAGACCAGAAAGTTTGCAACTGATGGGAGAAAACAGGATCAGCATTCCAACATATAGGTGCAGGCAATGCTTCCTCAATAGGAGTCCTAAGGTTAAGGAAATAATAGCAAGAATTAACAAATCATCTTTCATCACACTTAAAAGCTTCTAGACAGCAAAGAAAACAAGAGTGTGAAGAGAAAGTGTACAGAATTGGAGAAAATCTTTGCCAGCTACTCATCAGACAGAGGATTAATATACAGAGTATATAGAGAACTTAAAACATGCACACCAATAAATAAATGGGCAAATGAACTAAACAAACATTTCTTAAGAGAAGAAATGCAAATGTTCAACAAATATATGAAAAAATGATCAGCACTGCTGGCAATCTGGGAAATACAAATTAAAATTTCATTGAGATTTCATTTCACTCCAGTTAAAATGACAATCATCAAGGATACAAATAATGATAAGTTCTGGCTAGGGTGTGGGAAAAAATGTACACTCACACATTCATTGTTGGTGGGACTGCAAATTAGTACAATTACTTTGGAAATCAGTATGAAGTTTCCTCAAAAGAATAGAAATGGAACCACTATATGACCCAGATGTTCCACTCCTAGGTATTTATTCAAAAGAACTAAAGTCAGCTTATATAGCAGTGTACACACAGCCATGTTTATAGCAGTGTGATCGATAATAGCCAAGTTATCAAACCAGCCTATGTGCCCATTGATACATGAGTGAATAAAAAATGTGGTATAGATACATAATGGAGTCTTGCTCAGCCATAGAAAAGAATGAAACTATGTTATTTTCAGAAAAAGGTGAAACCAGAATTAGGCAGACAGTAGATAGGTAAATCAATCAGGTCATATCAAGGAGGCCAATTTGAGTGAGTCTAGGAAGTTGGAGACTGCCCCCTGAGGGATTGAAATGAGCCCTTCCTCCACCCTTATCAAGATAACCTGCCCCTGCTCCAACCTGTTGCTAAGGTAACCTGTGCCAGGAATTGTCCCTCCCTATAGGGAGTTATAAAAGTTGTTAATTAATGTGTCCTGGGCTGCTCCATCCAGTCCTTCCCCTGTCCATGTGATTCTCACCTTTTGGCCACCCCACCTGAACATCTCCTGGGTCTGGTCACACATGCAGAAAGGAGAGAGATAAGGGGAAGAGAGCAGGAGAATAAAGGAAGCCTGAGACATATAAAAAAGGCAGAATTCTCTCACTTCTTGGGATACCAGGATACCAGCTGTGGCTCCCTTCTCCCTCTCAGGAGAAGTCTGTATTACTCCTTTTTCAATAAACCCTGCTTTATTTTATTTTTAATTTTTATTGATTTTTTAAAAAAAAATGACAGCAAAATGCATTATAATTCTTATTACACATATTCAGCACAATATTTTATATCTTTGGTTGTATATAAAGTATGTTGACACCAATTTGTGTCTTTCATATATGTGCTTTGGATAATGATGTCCATCACGTTCCACCATCCTTGCTAACCCCCTGTCCCCTCCTTTTCCCTCCCTCCCTTCTTTCCTATCTAGAGTTCATCTATTCTTCCCATGCTCCCCCTCCCTACCCCACTATGCATCGGCCTCCTTAAATCAGAAAAAATATTCAGCATTGGTTTTTTGGGGATTGGCTAACTTCACTTAGCATTATCTTCTTCAATGCCATCCATTTACCTGCAAATGCCATGATTTTATTCTCTTTTATTGCTGAGTAAAATTCCCTTGTGTATATATGCCACATTTTTTAAATCTATTCATCTACTGAAGGGAATCTAGGTTGGTTCCTCAGTTTAGCTATTTTGAATTGTGCTGCTATAAACATTGATGTGGCTGTGTCCCTGTAGTATGCTGATTTTGAGTCCTTTGGGTATAGGCTGAGGAGAGGGATAGCTGGGTCAAATGGTTGTTCCATTCCCAGCTTTCCAAGGAATCTCCATACTGCTTTCCATATTGGTTGCACCAATTTGCAGTCCCACCAGCAGTGTATGAGTGTGCTTTTTCCCCCACATCCTCGCCAACACTTGTTGTTTGTCTTCATAATATCTTCCATTCTGACTGGAGTGAGATGGTATCTTAGAGTAATTTTGATTTTTCATTTCTCTCATTGCTAGTGATGATGAACATTTTTTCATATATTTGTTGATTGATTATATATCCTCTTCTGAGAAGTGTCTGTTCAGGTTCTTGACCTTTGACTGGGTTATTTGTTTTTTTGGGTGTTTAGCTTTTTGAGTTCTTTATATACCCTAGAGATTAGTGCTCTGTCTGATGTGTGAGGGGTAAAAATTTGCTCCCAGGATGTATAGGCTCTCTATTCACCTCACAGATTGTTTCTTTGGCTGAGAAGAAGCTTTTTAGTTTGAATCCATCCCATTTATTGATTCTTGGTTTTAATTCTCGCTATAGTAGTCTTATTAAGGAAGCTGGGGCCTAATCCCACATGGTGAAGATTAGAGCCTACTTTTTTTTCTATTAGACACAGAGCCTCTGGTTTAATTCCTAGGTCCTTGATCCACTTTGAGTGAGTTTTGTGCATGGTGAGAATTAGGGGATAAACCCAGCTTTATATGCTTGCCTTGTCATGCTTCTCAGTGTTACACTTCAACATGTGAGGAAGCAGGACTTGTCACCAATAACCATCGGTATCAAAGGGATTGAACTGGAGAACCTCATGGTAAGTAAAACCAGACTCAGAAAGTCAAGGGTCGTGTGTTTTCTCTCATATGTGGAAATTGAAGAGGAAAAGGGGGGTGGGAGAGTAGAAAGGAATTCATGAAAATAAAATGTAAATCCATGGAAGAGAGGATGGGGATTAGGGTGGGCAAGTGACCACAGGAGGGAAAGGGGCAAATGTGGAATGAAATCCACCAAATTATGTTATGTCCCAAGTACAAATATATCCCAACAGACCCCACTATTTGTATAAATGTAATGCATCAATTAAAAAAGAAAGATAAAAAAGTATCAAGATGCCAGCCACAGAAGGATTACATTGAAAGTAAAAACAAACAAAAGCCAACCAGCCAAACACAGAACACATGTTCCAGTCAAATAAAATGATTTGGAAATTTGCCACATTTTTCCATGCTCTAAAACTTATGACATTGTGTAAGCATTTTCTATTCTTTTACTATTTCAACTTTTCCTTGTAGTGTTGGGTGAAGAATTTTGCACTGTTGTTTCAGAATTCTCCAAAGCTTTTGAACACACACTGACAGTAAAGCATTTTGGAGCATTTATCTCAATACATGAAGATTCAGCATTTAAATTTTGGATCTTGTCCTTGTCTGCATTGACCTGCCAGTGATAGGAGACCCCGCATTGAGCATATCTTAAGCATCAGTTAAAGAGTACATTCCTCTCTTTTCTTTTACAAATAAAATAGTAGTTCTTATTTTCTGCACATCTTGTCTATCCTGACATTATTTGTATATGAAAATTACCCCTATAACCTCAACCTGATTTTTTTCCTCCTCTACTGATCAGATAGATGTCTGCCTGACCATCATTTAGCAGTTGCAAAATTCATGCCACACAATAAAGTTTGAACAGACTCCTTCTTAGGAGTTATCCAAAGGGCTTGATGTAAGGAAATGGTTTTTGTGGAATAATCCCTAATACTTAGCCTTCCAAGGGACAGTTATTAAAAAGCTTTTCTGTTCTCTTGAGCTTTCTTAAATCTAAACGGAGACCATGGTTTGAAGACTAATCATCTGCTATCCTAGTTTGTCTCAGGAATTTGTTGTAAACGATGCAATGAATAAACACACTAAAGAAAAGCATGATTTTTTTGTAGGTTCATATAGCAGACCATAAAAAAAAACATATACTTGGCTAGCCGTAAAATCTATCAAAGTTTTTCAACAGCCCCATATTTTTTACATTCCTTCGCTGCCACCAGCAGATGCCTCTACATATGTTCCTTGATTTTATGGGTGCATTACAACGGCATCAAAGCTGTTGTAACATTGCAGGCACGTTTTTATGGGGAGCGATTTCAGCATCATGCCATCCGGCTGGCCCACCCCAGCCTTCTGTTGCTGGAATGGAATGGCAAGACACTTAATGAAGGGGATAAAGTATGAGAGAGAGAGAGAGAGAGAGAGAGAGAGAGAGAGAGAGAGAGAGAGAGAGAGAGAGAGAGAGAGACGTCTTTCCTCTGTCCTAGGGGGAGGAGCTGGGATGTTACCTGCCTTGAGCTCATCAAGACATCCAGCTTCCTGTGAGATGGCCAGGAAGGCAAAGTGTCAGAGCATCTTCATTTCTTTGAGGAAATAGCTCACACAGAAGTAAGCTGTACCTGCACAATGACAGTGTGCTATGTGTATGTGTTTAGGTAGGTTGCTGATGTTCCAGTTAGGTGACCAGCTATAATTACATCATTGCTATGATTGCATTTAATAATTATGTAATTTTACCATTATTATCAAGTAGTTAGGCTGTATCCAAAGGAAGGGAGTATTTCCAAGAGTATTCCAGGTAGTGGCCCCATTTTAAATTTTTTCCTTAGATATAGATAGAAAATGGTATAGGGGTGACCTTGTCTCTGTATCCAGAATGCCCAGTGACAACATCTTCTCTCCAAAGATTTGTCTTTGCTCTCTGCAGAGGGCATAGACTTGAACCTGTCTTGCTTCTGTCTTATGGTAAAGAAGTGCCTGATTGGGTACTAGAGGAAACCCTAGGAAGGAAGGACACCATGATTTTCTTGTTGGCTAAGATAGAAGCTCATGTTGCCACCTTTAAAACTCTGATCAAGGCCTGTTTTAAAAACAGTAGAGGAGAGTCTGTTTCTGCTCTTGGGAAACTTCCACTTCAATACAAGTTTGCAAAGCCAAGATTCAGTCTGTACTGGTTCAAAGGCATGCAAACCATTTTCTTCAAAGTGATACTGTGTTTCAACTAACTGGATCTCAACAAACCTCTTTGAGCATTGACTATGCATTCATCCATCATTTTAATATTGAAGCAATGCATCTTGTAGTATGTTTTCTTATTCAGCTTCCACTATTGCAGGCTCTGTGCTAAGACTCTGCTTAGTAATTTGTAGACTTCTTGGTACAAATCAATCTTGAATACATTCGATAGAAAAGAAACAAATCATTTGGTGATGCTAAGGGACCTCAGAAACTAGTCAGAGTTGAGCCAGTATACACTCACTGTCAGAGTTCCTTTTAATTTGGGGCTTGAAACTTATAGTATTCTTAGCCTGCGGGTTGTCACTTCTTGGCGTGGCTGGCATGCGTTTAGAAAGTTCTTCTTAGAAGGATGTGTGTTTTGTGTTTGTGTTTCAGGGACAAAGTGGATCAACACTGGAATCACTACAATCCTCTTCCCTTCCCCCTGCTGAGCAGAGCCTCAACTCCTGCAAGATGTGCCCCTTGCTAGTGACTCCACGGTTTTCTTCCTGTTTACACGCTGCACCACCCTGAACACTGGACTTCTTCCCAGTGGTCCAAACACTTGTTATCTGTTTTCATGCCTGTGAATTTCTCTGCAGACATTTTAAACTAAAAGATCACATACCCACTGACGTGCTCCTGTAGCATAGTCATGCCACTCTACATCTCTTTCTGAACACTAGAATATAGAGAAATCAGAATGTAGATTGTCTTGGCATTGTTATTTGAATCATATTTTATGAATACTTTACTTCCTAGAGGAATCTTCTGGGCTTTTATTTATAGTCCATAGACTTATGTTCAACATCTTATTCTAGAGTCAATTCCTCCCACAATCACCTCTGTAAAATTTTAGAATTAGGAGAGCATGTTGGTTTGGACTTTCTAATAAAATTACATGGAAGTGAAGGAAAAGAGAATTTTCTTGAACTGGTAGAAATAATTGGTAAAAGTAATGAAAGAAAGAGGCCCTGTGCTCATTATTTTAAAAATAATATTTTGAATCTTTGCCATAATTTTTTTTCAAATCCAGTGTTATTTTTCATTTAACAAATAAGGAAGATGAAGTTCCATGCCCCTGAGTTACTTGTACAGGTTTTCACACAGGGAAGCAAAAGCTTAGTTAGGATTATAATTCTTCCATCTTCCTTCAAACTCACTTTCTTTCTACTGTACCATGTATCCAGGCTGTATGCTAAGTACATTGCCATAATTTATCTCATTTAGTTCTCACAATAGCTCTCTCAGACAAGTGTTTTAAGTTCATTTAATAAATAAAGTAACTGAGGCTTGGAGACTATATACGTGGCAGAACTAATTTTCAAATTTAAGTTGGCCTGGTTCCAGGGTTCACGTTCTTCCTATCTGAACCTCTGACTTCTAAGGAAACTGTAGTCATGAACTCACTCTATTTGATCATAATGTCAAATATCAATTATTTGTCTAAGAATTAAGTCATATTATTTTATTTTATTATTATTATTTTTTTTAATTTCAAAGACAGTTAGCCACTCATAGTCTCAGAAATGATTCCTGATATCCCTGAGTAGTAGAAAATGAGAGAGGAGGCTGGGGATGTGGCTCAAGCCGTAGCATGCTTGCCTGGCATGCGCGGGGTGCTAGGTTCCATCCTCGACACCACATAAAAATAAAAGTAAAGATACTGTGTCCACCTAAAACTAAAAAATAAATATTTTTTTTAAAAAAAAGAAGATTAGAGAGGAATCAAGGAAAGATATGTCTAGTCAGAAAGAGTGGCAACCAGCAGAAGATGTGACTGAGATCTCCAAATTTTTTCAAGGGTTACCATATGGAGAAAGGATTAGCTTTTGTTCTAAATGACTTACTAGATTAGAATTATGACACATGATGAATGTAAGCCATGGGGAAAATATTTTGGATGAATATAAAGAAAAGAATTCTACAAGTCCAGCTGTCTAAATATGGCATAGGGTGTCTTGGGATGTGACAATATTCAGAAAGAGAGTGACCACTTGGCAGGGTTGTTGTAGTCAGGATCCGATGACATTTAAGGTCCTTGAGTTTGGGTGATTTTCCGACGAGCTTGGCATTCCTGTGTCTCCATCCCTGGATGCCTGCCTGCTAATTCTGCAGACTCTGGGATGTGTTCCCTATCAGTTGGCACAGGTGGCGTGGAAGTCTGGAGAGCCAGGAGGGGTGGGTCTATGTCTCGGTCTTTATCAACTCTGGAGTGTCAGTCTACACCACAAAGGGAGGACCTGACTTAGTGCCAAGTGTCATCAGTAGGCTTCTGTCAAAGTCCTGCATAAAGGAAGGAAGAACATGCAATTTGCAGCTTCTCTTCATTATTTTCCTGTGCCTTGATGCCACAATAATCAGAAGGACAAGAGAAATACTGTCTAGGTCTCATTTTGAAAGCACAAAGTAGTTAATATCTTATGTTTTGAATAAAGTTACCATTTGCAACATTGATAGTTTTCTCTCTTTTTTTGTTTGGAAATAACAACGATAATGATAAGATAATAATGGTAATTATTGGAGGATTACTGTATTTTAGGTGCTATTATTCTTGACATCCTCTAGGTAAGGAAAGTAAGATGCAGAAAGATTATACAAGAAGGTCACCCAACTACTGAAACAGCAGAGCTAGGGTTCAGATCCAAGCCTGTGTGATATCAGACCATGTTTTCTTATTTTCTGTTTGTTGCTAATAATTTCCACATTTATGATACTTCTTACTCTTCATACACTAGGACTTGTTAATACTTCCCTGTAGCTGAATTGTATCTTGTTTGACGAGACATTGAAAAGGAAGCACAGTAAGTTTCTTCTGGGGATGTACTTTGCAACCTTTTGGACTGTCCATCAATAGACTAGTGAAAAGAACCACTGACCTTGGTCTAGTTACATTGATTTCTTCTCATTTTAATTTCTGTATCTCTAAACTCAAAGGCCATTTGTGTTCCCTGAAAACAGAGCCTGGGATGAGTTTTTGTAGGAGGTAAACCTAGGAAGCAGATGTGAAGAAAGGAGGGAAGGTCAACATCAGGATACATTATTGGGATCACTGCTGTAAGCAGCAAGGTTCATTTTTTCTTGGACCCCTGAACACTAAATGCTTCTTGAAAAGGAAAGTGGGAGACCAGAATGCTTATCCATCCACATCTGCCCCATTTGGTCAGGGTGGTCCCTTGTAGCCCCTCTCATGTGGCACTCAGTGATCTTACCCTGGAGATAGAATAGCACGCTTGGAATTGTTAATGCAAAGGGAGCTAAGCTTTCATAGGTAGCTGCATAATAGTTGCAACTGAAATCAGAGGTGGCCTTAAGGGATATGATGTATCACCTGTGAAATCTACCATACAGAACTACAATAAGTGCTCTTTAAATCTCCTTCAACATACAGTTTATAAATCCATGCAGTGTTTGTACTGGAGTTATATGCAACCACTTAATTTTCCATTTTTCATTGTGGAAGCTGGGGTCTAAAAAGAAGGGTTTACCTAAGCCTTACAGTGAGTTAGTGAGCCTCAAGTTGAAAGCCAAGTCCTCTGGCTCTAGCCATGGTGCACTGTGCCCCTTTTCCCTGCTGATGCTATTAGTACCTAGTTAAAAACCTCTTCCTTCTTGTAGCCTGGAAGTCCTGGTGATGGTTATCTCCAGTGGTTTAGTCGAGGTTTTTCAAAATTTCTCCCAACAGTGTCGCCTCATCTGTGTTTCCTAATTCCTCCTGAGACTCAGAGTAAGAGGGGCCAAGATAGTAATGAACGAGGGGAGGCAGCACCTCCTCCTGAGCTGTGCAAGCCTCGCATTGTTCATCTCTATTCCTTGCAACCCATCCACACTGTCACTGCCAGTTGAATTTGCATACATCTATTGTACCCAGCCAAGGCTCTGAGAGTGCTGAGGAGGGATTGCCAGAACATGAAATCCAATAAGAACACTGAGTTCCGTCTTCTGAACTAAGGAGTGTGGTAATTAAAGCAGTATTTACAATGCAATAAAGGCAGAGCTAATTACTGGCAAATGAGATCCGAAACAATGCTCTTTCCCAGTGAAACTAGACTGGGATCAGTCTTCATTATAAATCCTCTAACTGTCCCCTTTGTTAATTATGATTTTCATAATCCCCTCCTTGGCAATATTTCCCTAATTTATTGCTACTCCATAACAAAGGATTAATAGGAACTGAGGTAGTAGTGACAGCCCATTGAAACTACTGTTTGGGCCCCTGGATCCCTAAGACAGAAGTAAAGACCTGGGGAAGGGGGCTATTGGCAATAATCTTAAGCCAAAATGAAGGCATTTTTCTGAATATTCAGCAAGACTTGATCCTTTGTTAAGGATCAAGGGACTTTGTGTGCATGGGACTTTGTGTTTTGATATCTGCTTCCAGACCACAAACAGGTGTGACAGGTTATGAGATGTCTTTTGTACTTCTTTATTGTTAAAAATAAATCCTGGGCTAGGAGTCTTTTTGCCGGTGATGTGATTAATCGGCATCATCTAAGGACTGTTCTGATCTCCACCTCAGTCTCAAAATGCTCAAAGTACAAATCATTGATATTGGGTTCAGAAAATATTTTCTATAAATGTCCAGATAATAAATATTTTCAATTTGTGAGGTCACTTTTGATCTTTGTTAAATATCTTCTTCTTATTCTTCTCTCCCTTCTCTTCTTCCTACTTCTTAGCATAACTTAAAAAATGTAAAACCACTCTTAACTCCCTGGTCATACAAAAGCAGACCATGACTGAATTCAGCCTGCAGGTCATTCTGTGCCAACCCTCTCAATTTATAATACACACATGATCAGCCCCTAATACCCCAATTGGTGCAGAACTAGATAAACAAGCTGCCATACCCTAACCATTCTGTCAAGAATTAAATTTGGGTTTGAAGAAAGATGTTCATTAGATGCAGGAGGTAGAAACATGGTGTAGTATATTATTTTTTTGTTTGATGAGCCAGTCTATGTTGACCCCTATTTTTTTTCAAAGTTGTCTTTAAAATCAAGAGATATGATATTTGTAACTTAAAGAATTCTATTCATTCCCCTCTATAACTTTCTCTCTCTTATTTACATTTTCTGGCCAATTTTTTAGAGACCATCAAACTAGGATTGATTTCACTCTCTGAGATAATACCATTCTTTAGTAACACATTTTGAATAAGAGAAGCATGATAGTTTAGGGATTGGGGGATGCAGAGGTACTTTGACATCAGAATTCAACCATAGGCTGGGATGAAATGACAACTCTATGGACATATTTTCCAACAGAGGACAATGAATTGATATTTTGTGGAACAGACTCATGTACTGTCTTTAAATTTCTGGTCTCCTTCCACTAAAGGTCAGATCAACTCTCTATTCCACAATGGTGGCACATCTCATACCTCAGTTAATCTCCAAACCACACCATTCCAAGTCACTTCCCAAGGTTGGGAGTGGCAATATCTTTCATGGTTGAGAACCTCTGCATTATCCAGTTCTTAGGTGTTGAGGATGCAATGCAAAGGGTCATCTCACAGGTCATTGATAATATGGCTATGTGGAGAAACTTTGGCAGCAATGGACACAGAGCTGTGTGCCAGTGACATATTCCTCTTCCATGTCATCCTTCATTAGAATTAGAAGAGATTATTCTTGCTGCAGTCTTTCCCTAGGAAAAGAGTAGGGACAATTTTCTTATGTCTGTGTTGCCTATCACCCCTGCTGCTATATAATTAGTGAGAGTGTTAGAAAATCACAATACTATCAACGCAGTGCAGCCTGGCCCCTGTGGTGGACAGGTTGGAGAACAGGCTGGAATCAAGTAGCCCTTGGATGGATTTCTCAATCTGTGTAAAGAGTGAGTAGATTTAAATAGCTTTGTTTTCTATTTTCTGAAATAAGATTATACCTTCAGGGGTAATGGAGTTCCAGGTAGTTATTCTAGCTAGGCATCCAGCATTCTATTTGCTTTTGTGGCTCTTGTTTATCAGGAGAGGGGTCATATTATTGTGCCATGAGTCTTCTATTCTCCTTCAGTGAGAGCTTCAAGGGAAGTTGCTCTGAAGAAGGATTAATGCCTGCAATATCACTAATATTGAAAGTATTGCAACATGATGTATGGAAAGAGCACATGTTGTTAGACTTTGATGATTGTGTACTTATGTCTTTTAATTTTTCACTTGCTAGCAGAGGAATTCTAAGCAAGTCACTTAAATTCTCTGAATCTCAGAGATTATAATACCTGCCTTTCCAGGTACAGAAGATGATTCACAATAAAAGAAAAGTTCAGCACAAAGCCTAGGATATGGTAGTTGCTAAATCTCCTATTGTATCAATAATAATCAGTTAGGTGAGTCTCTGTCCAAAGCATGACCTGATGACATTTACTATTGACTGTGTGCTGCAAATCAGTGATAGGTGAGGTGAGTATTTTACTTGCCTCTGGGAGTGCAGAGTGAGGGTCACTTCTACTATAAGCCCAGTAACCTTTTGCATCTGACTTCAAGCAGAATTGTGTGAGGCAGTGCCTCATCCTATGTGCCACAAATACAACTCCATCCTGATCCCATGTCTGACTCTTTCCAGGTCTATATCTTTAGAAGTTTTTCAATCCTAATGTACCTTTTCTCATTCTCTATTAAGTAAATATTTCTAAACAGATCTCTGAGCAAATGTGTGAATTAAATGTGACAATAAATAATCAGCTGTGGCATGTAACACATACCACATTCTCAGTATAAGTAGATTTTCTTTATCTTTCTGTCCAGGGTTTGTCCTTAGCAAAATCAGCAGTACACGATGCTTGTTGTTGACTCAGTTTGCTTGCTCCTCTGCACTATTCCCCTCTGGTTCCAATCTCTAAGTCACCCCAAAATAATCCATTCACATTAAGATGAAGGTAACTTCTTGGTTTGAGGTCTCTTTTCATTTGGTGAACCCTGCCGCAGTCCGGCTGGGCAAAATAACTGGGAGGTGACAAGCAACTTGAAAGTTGACGCGGGAACTGCTTTATTGCGGGGGAGGGGGGACTTAGCGGGAACTGAGTGGGAACCCAAGGTAACGGGGAACCGCTTTATTGCGGAACAGCAGAGGTATATATACCTAACTGATTACACACAGCTTGACTCAATTAGCATCATCTAGACGCAGCAGTCAGCCAATAAGGAATCCCCACCATCTTAATAGCTCAGTGGTGTTGCCTCACAAACCACTCCTCTTGGCAAACTGCCAGGCACCATCTTGACTTGATTTGCTGTCCCCAACAGAACCCTGCCTCTATGGCTATTAAAGAGATAGTACACAATGAACTCTAAAATAGTGACAATATATCAGGGTCAGCTGGGACAAGTACTTTGGTTGCCAACATGGAGTACTTGAATAGGTCAGTCACAAATGGGGGTGTACCAGAGTGGAGCAGATGCATAAGGGCAGGATAATCCAAGGCCCCAGCAAAGCCACAAACCATCCTATACTGAAGTAGCCATAGGACAAAACCCGAGCCACAAGCCAGAAGGAGGAGAAGAGAAGCAAAAGTTGACAGGACCCCTGTATTTTATCAGGCAAATGTTTTACAGGCCTACGATCCTTTATCTTAAACTTTTGGGGGAAATGTGCTTGGGAACTCAACATCTTTCAGATTTTATAAAAGTCACTAGCATATGTATCATGCATATTATATAATACCCTTCACAAGGTCTGGGGCAGTACCCCATCATCAGACACAGTATTCCTTTCTCAGAAAAGTAGATAAATATTCACACTAATGAGAGTAAATAAAGATTAAAAATAGTCTTCTGTCAGTAGAGGTCAAGTTTTTCCACTAAATGAGATCACGTCTTTCTACTAAATGAGATCAAGTCAGGTTATATTTTGACACCATATGAGGAAGAAAAATACTTTCGGTTTTCAGAAATTTTTGTATTTTGGTGTTGCTAATAACACACTGTGAACCCAAATCAGAAAGCAGACAGATACAAAATTATGTCAAATGTAAGTCAAGGAAAATACTTCTCACATTCTGTTATCCTTGTACCCAGAGTTCATCTATCTGCCCAGTAAATATTTATTTAGTGACAGTAGCTTGCCAGGAAAAGGGTGTAATAGTGAGTGTGCGGGACAGCCTTGTGTGCATCTTCTAGAACAGGGCCGGGCACATGGACACCATCCTTACTTGTTCTCTTTCCTTTCTTTTTTAGGTAAAGCAACTATTATTCTTTACCTTCTTTTACTTTTTGTGTGAACTCTCCTGGGCTGACTCTGGATGTCAAAGTAGTTGTCTCCCCTGTATTCCAGCATTTAGTACAGTATGATTCTTTCCCCATCTGACTCCTTGATCAAACTGAGAGCTTTAGAGGAAAGAAAGTTTTAGGTCTTGGATGCCTATTCCAGGGATTTGCACATAGTAGGTGCTTCTCAAATGTTTGGTAATACATACCTGTTCCTTTGGATGATTGAAACACTCTAGGTTTCAGTTTTATTGGCGTATATAGAAAAAAGGAAACATTTATCCCATTTCAATGTCTCTGACTAGATACTTTTTCTTCTGAATTATTGAGTCAAAGTCAAGTAGTAAAACAGGTGTGTAGCACCACACACCAGCAGTGAATCACCAACAGTGATGGTAATTTTACCTTTTCCTCCTGTCTCAGTTCTACAACATTATTCCCCTCTTGCACTATTGGATATTAAAATCATATGAATAATTAAGGACCATATTAATCTGTCTAGAAGTTAAATAATGAAGTAGCACATTTGAAGGTTAGGGGCACCCCTTGGTGTAATTTACCAGGCACAAATCTAGATCCTTGCTTCTCTATAGATTCTTCAGATTTATTGTTTTTAGAAGGTTGTCACTATGATATCTTGCAATATGCAATAAAAACAATGCCATTTGACTCAGCTGGCTTTTCAAGTTATAATCAAAGTTAAGGTGACAGACACAACAGAGAGAGGGAAGAAGGTTATTTACTTTGGAATAAATGTCTTTTTGCTCTCTACATTCTGAAATGTTTCCTTTGACATCATTTGGAGTAAAGTTTTTGAAAAAGTGCTCAGATAATAAGTTCTGGGCTACATCTGAGCTACATCCAAGTGGTCAGGCATTTGGGGGCATTTAACCTTCAGGGACTTGGTTTTTCTATTTATAATAAATGAGAAATTTCTTTCCCTCTTTTTTTTCTCCTGATAATTTGGTGAAATTGAATATTTCCTGAGAATTTCTTTTCCGTTCTTGAAAGAATAGGTATGTCCATTCAGGTGTTCACTGGAGAGAATTAGATTCTGTTCTGAAGTTCATTGGTTCATTGGCTCCCAGTTTTCCTAACATTAATAGAGGAATAACATTTTTATCCTATTAACTATAAAATGATGTTACAAAATGCAAATGTATGCAAGAGCAATTTATAAAAAACAACTTGCTGAGCAAGTATTGTTATATATATGTGTGTGTGTGTGTGTATGTGTATGTATGTGTATATGTGTATGTGTGTGTGTGTGTATATATATATATATATATATATATATATGTATATATAATGATGTTAAAGTAGAGCTATTCACATTACAACTGTTCATGAACTTCATCTCTTGCACAACTCAGATCAATGTCTATATTAACTGGTAGAACTTGACTCTTAATAAAAGGTACCTGGCTGGGTGACTATGAGATCTGAAGATCCTATATCTCTATAGTAATTCAAATAGGCTTTAATAGCCCAGGGTACACTTTAAGCCCTCAAGGTTACCTTTCAAGTGCCTGTGTGAACAAAGGTCCAATTAGTACATTACTTGGAACGGTTTCCCACAACATGAGCTGTAACAGGAGCCATAGGAATGATAGTCTAAACTTGCTTTTTTTGATCTCAAACTTCATTTTCTTGCTTCCTTAGAGGGCCAGCTCAGGATTTGGCCTTAGAAAGCAGCTAATTCAAAATCCTGAAAATTTGACATCAGATTAACAGATTAACTCATTGAAATAAGAAATAACCAAACCTTTTTTTGGGGGGGGGGCGGGTGCGTATCAAGTCAAGCAAAAAATAAATAAATAAATAAATAAAATCTGAGAAGCCTTTCTGGAGATTTAACGTTGAGAATGCTTAGAGTTATCTTGAATTTCTCTACTAAAATCTGACTTTAAAAAGTTGATACATTACAGTGCAGCATGTCAGAGGGAAGGAAGCTTCTCTTTCTATCAAGATGGAGGTGAATTGTTTTATTCCCCAGTGGCCTCCAGAAGTTATTTTTTTATATGCTGCTGAGGATCCAACCCATTGTTTTACACTTGCTAGGCAAGCGCTCTACCACTGAGCCACATACCCCAGCCCCTGAAGAACTATTTTATTGGAGATTTGGGCTCCTTTTGCATATTTAATAGACTCTACAGGAATATGTCATGTCAATTTTGCTAAGACTGGGAATCTGTAATTCTGGTCATGAGCAACTCAAGAAAGGAAAAACAAAATCTTTTTGTTATTAAGTAATCAGATAAAATAAGAGCTTGCCAAAAAAAAAAAAAAGAAGAAGAAGAAGAAGAAGGAGGAGGAGGAGGAGGAGGAGGAGGAGGAGGAGGAGGAGGAGGAGGAGGAGAAGGAGAAGAAGAAGAAGAACTTGCATGGGATTTTGAAGGTGGAAGTAAGCAGAAATCATTGTTCTCAGAAGGGTGCTGCAGACATATGGTTGAAGCCAGAATTAAAGACAGGCCTTCAGTGTACACAGGTAAATCAGGTCAGATGGAGAGAACACGACCAATTTGGGTCCCAGAAGTTGGAGTCTACCCTGAGGAATTGAAATGTTAATGGCTTCAGAGCCCTTTCTCCACCTTTATCAAGATAAACTGCCCTTGTTCCCACCAGTTGCTAAGGTAACCTGTCTCAGGAATTGTCCCTCCCTACGGAGAGTTGTAGAAGTTGTTAATTAATGTGTCCTGGGCTGCTTCTCACCTTTTGGCCAGGAGCATCTCCTGGATCTAATCAGGAAGGAGGAAGATTAGAGGGAAGAATGCAGGAGAACAAAGAAGGTCTAGGATATATGAAAAAGGCAGAACACCCTCACTTCTTGGGATATCAGGATACCAGCTATGGCCCCCTTCTCCCTCCCGGGAGAAGTCTGTATTACCCCCTTTTAAAATAAGCCCTGCTTTATATGCTTGCCTTGTTGTGCTTCTCTAGTGCTATACTTCAATATGTGAGGAAGCAGAGCTGTCACAGATAACCAGTGGTATCATATAGACACATGTAGAAAGAGGTGCCCTGAGTAGTTCACCCTTGCTCCTCTGCACCCAGATTGTCTACTTGATCATTGGTTCTGTTGCCAACTGTGGCCCCAAACCCAGCACCAGACTACTACCTGCTGTTCCACTGAGGAGGTTGCCAGAGAGGAAAGAGCTTCCCCTGAAACAGCAGGATTCAGAGACCCCTTCCAGAGCTCCATCTGTGTGGCCCCACTTCAGAGGCCACATGTACTGACTCCCACTCATCCATCCACATCAGCACTTCAGACTGGCTGTTCAAGGTTTCCTTGATCTCATTCATCCCTCCCAGATATTCACTATTCACAATTGTCTAAAGTCTAATTTCGATGTCAAATCTTTTATCCTGCCTGAGTTTCCAGCCTACCAGCCTGCCCTATGCATGTCAGACTCAAGACTACATTAACTCCCGTTTGAGTTTCCAGCCTGCTAGACTGCATTACCGGTAGCAGGCTGCCAGGTCCCACGCAATTACATGAGTCAATGTCTTAATTCTCTCTCTTTGGTTCTGCAGGTACTTCCTCTTGCTGTTGCCTGTGCATCTTGCCCAGGTAATGTTAGGGATAAAGCCCAGAGGTGTTAATTCTGAGAGATATTGAAAGATGGCTGACTGCCTTTCCCTCTACCTAATGCATTTCCTAAGACTTAAATATAAGTTGGTTTTCTTAGCAAGGTTGGCCATTTTCTGTTAATCATATCTTTCCCTGTGACCTGGAACAGCTGTTCTTTCACCAATTACACCATTTCTTCCTGATAAATTAAAAACAATTCTAATTAAATGCTATAATGAAACTATCAATCTATGTTACTGAGGCAGAACTTTAATGTAATTAGTTATTGATAGCATGAAGCAGGTTTTTGTTAGAATCAGACTAGGATGAGTGGCTGACGCAAGACACACGGTCGTGGTTGAAGATATATATAAGTGCTTTATCTGGTTGCTTTCCAAAAGGATGTTTGCTGTTAGTCTGGTCCATGGAAGCACTATAATAATGTTCTGAAATATCACAAACTGTCCTCACTACTACCAATGAGACCTGCAGGAACAGAATAGGTTATTTTCTTTGGATAGCTTTAGTAATAAATAATGGAAAGAAAAATTAACTTAAGAAACAAATAGAAATTATGGAAATATAAAGAAGTTTTTTTCTAGTCTGGATACCATTCTTATTCCAAAGAAACTATAATAGTGAGAGGTAATTAAAAACTGAAATTATCACCTATTTTAATTTTGTTCATTTCACTTTTGAATCTTGTTGTATATAGATGGTACTCGGTAATTACTCAAAGACTAAAAGCCTAAGTGATTGGGGTAATTGTATCAGGCAGCCCACCTGCATTTCCATAGTCCTTTATTAAAACAAAACACCAATAATTAAAAAAAAACTATGATGTATATAAACCTATCTTCCTTTTTTTTAAAGAGAGAGAGAGAGAGAGAGAGAGAGAAAATTTTAATATTTATTTTTTAGTTTTCGGCGGACACATCTTTGTATGTGGTGCAGAGGATCGAACCCCCGCAGCACGCATGCCAGGCGAGTGTGCTACTGCTTAAGCCACATCCCCAACCCCCTATCTTCCTTTTAACAACTCAAAAATATGTACAACAAAAGTATAAACATGGGGAAAAAAAAGAGGTGAAAATCTATTAGCACAATAAGATTGAATCTTTATGACCTCTGGAATATATAACAAATGTCTAGTGGTTAATTTTTTTTTCTAAGAATTTCAGTAATGGTTTTAGCATGTCACCATGAAAGAAGTTAGTTTATTTTTCATATAAATGTAATACAGTATGTTTAATTGTTTATTTGTTTTGTAACTATAAAAGTGTTTTGCATTGTAGACATTTAGTTTAACCAGTAAGGAATTTTTAAGATGCTACTTCAAACATATGACTCTTCAGGAGAGTATGAAAACAGAATCCTGAGCCAGCCATTCAGGGACAACTCTTATCCCTACCAAAGAACCTTCTGTAGGACAATTGGCACCCCTTAATGTTTAGTCTCTGTGATACTTTGGCTAGCCAGTCTGTAAGGAATGGGGTGTCTCCACCATCTCAACAACAACCACATGCTCAGAAATTTGTCTGTCACCTTTTTCAGAAACTGTGTGCTCAGATACTTGTGAGTGGCAGAGTTGATATCACATTTCTGTCCCCCGATTGCTGAGGGGGGGTCCTCATGATTCAAGTTCTTTGGTTCTACTTTGGAATAGCAGACTTTCTAAAACTAGAGAATGGCCAACAGGTAAGCAACATTCAAGGCCTCGAGACCCATGTTCACTACACAGAGGACAACCATGCAGTCCATTTGTATACCATATTAGAGGCCTATAGATTTTTAATGTGCTTGAAATATTTTCCAATAAAATAGAACATTCCCAACTCCATCAAGTCGTCCATAGTCCTCCTAAAATGTAATGGTTTAGAAGTGCCGTGTCCCCCAAAAGCTCATGTGTGAGACAACGCAAGAAAGTTTAGAGGTGAGGTGGTTGGGTCATAAGAGGTGTAACCTAATGTACATTAATCCCCTGACAGAGATTAACTGGATGGTGACTACAGGAAGGCAGAGTGTGGCTGCAGGAGGTCGGGCCCTGAGGGTGTGCCTTTGGAGTTTATATTTTCTCCTTGTTGAGCAGAGTTCTCTCTCTGCTTCCTGGAACTGTTTCCTGGAACCAAGTCCTGAGCTGTCACAGTCTTTTCTCTGTCACACCTTTCCACCATGATGTTCTGACTCACCGTGGGCCCCGAGGAGCTGATCTGGCTGTCCGTGGACTAAGATCTTTGAAACCTAGCCTCCAAAATAAACTTTGCATGCTCTAATTGTTTCCTGTCAGGTCTTTGGGTCACAGCAGCAGCAGCAGCAACAACAACAACAACAAAACATGACTAAAATATCCTCAAGTTATCCATAGTCCTCCCAGATGGCAGCAAATTTGAATTTTCATTGTAATGAAGGGAAACAAAATGATGTAATCAATAAGAAATTTCTGGTATTGCATGTCACAAGAAACTTAGTGTTGATGTGGTATGACTTTAGTGACAGTTTCTTTGTAATGAAATTTCTAAACTCTGAAGTAAAAAAAAAAGTTGTGAATAGATGAATAGATTCTGTTAACTTGGAAAGGATTAACATGTAAAGGAGCTGGAAAAGAACTTTAGAAACGTGGCTTAGCAAGACATCCATGAGCAAGGTCAGAATGACCAACTATTCTACTGGTTATATTTCCTCTAGGGAAAAGCATTGCTTTTAACAGTGAGATCTGTTGGAAAAAGTGAAGATTTATCCCTAGAAATGTTTCAGGGGGTGCCACAAAGTCTATGGAAGAATAAGCAATAAGAAAGAATGCCTTTGTCACAACTTTCACTATTTGAAAGAGATTTAAAGTTCAGTTCTATAGGATTGCTTGGAGGCATTGAGATCAGCAAAATCAGAGTACTTTATTCTAATTTATGCTAATTTCTTCCACCTAACCTCAACTTTATGCTAATTTTCTTCCATATAACCTCATAGACATTTTTCCTATTTCTTGGTATAGTTTTGAAATATTAAACAATGTGTTTTTCACCCCTCCTGATAATTCCTTCCTCTTGAACTTTCTTATTCAAACAGAGAGGGCATCCTGGGCTATTGCCTTGGGAGAAGGATGTGGCAAGACAGAAAGGAAAAAATAGCCTGCCAATCTCTTCCTGCCTTTGGTTTAAAGCCTAAAGCACTGAAAATAATTGAGGGAGAGCTCCAAGCAGAGACAAAATATTTGGAGAAACATAATGAGACAGAGAAAAGAGTTCCACCTCCCCTGCTGGCCCTGCATATTCTGCAGCTCCACCCCTTGTATCATTAGGACCAACTTTTCTTGAGTAGATTCACCTAAGCCAAATTCTAAGCATTATCCCCACATAAGACTAACTGCTGAGTCCAACCAAATGAGGTCCTTTGAAAGCCTCAGAGGGTACCCCAGATTGCCCAGAAGCATTATACAAAAGCAGCAAATAAATCACACCTGTAAGGCTCATGTGACGGAGCAGGAAGTATCTCTGTAGCTACCTATCTAGACTAATGAGCCAAGGTCAAACAGGATGGTGGGCTAATCACTGGATATCTATATGGAGAACTCATGTCAAGGAACAGAATTTCCACCTTGACTCTGTATCTTATACAAACCCTATCCACAACTTGGAAGCTTTTCTCGGGAAAAGAGGTAAAAGCTCAGATAGGCCAAGGTTTGAAGACATGGTCAAGTCCGAAAGATAAATTATATTTCCATAGAAAAATGAAATATTCTTTGTATGACTGCATTGTGGACCAGGACACTATCTACACAGAGAAATGAAAGGAAAGGTTTTTCTGTTCTCTGTTTTCAGTTAAATAAATTGAATTCAATTGTTGAGTGCAAATACACAGACAAATAAATATACAGGCATTACCTGCCTTTTATAGAATTGAAAATTTTATGAGTAATAAGAAATATTTTTTCTTTTCTCTCTATCCTAATTAGGAGGTATATGATTGTATAAAATTTGGATTTATGAGTGGAACAAACTCATGTCACTGGATGTATAAATACTGAGATCTGGAAAAATCGAGAAACTTTCCATTTCTCCATAGAACTAACTTGCTCTAATTTTCCTTCTATTATTAGTGTTTCAATATATTTGATGCATATTAATTCAATTGATGAATGAGTTTATATGTATGAGTGAATAATTGAGTTCATACGAAGAACAAATTTCTTCACTGAAGTTTTTGCTACAACTATATAAACTTCAACTTTCTTCTAATCCAATCCCCTTTAACGAATGAAAAAGCTTTCTGTTTCCATCTAGGTTTGCCCTGCTTGTAAAAAAAAAAAAATACACGTAGACACTTCCATTCTTTTAATATTTATGGAAGACCCAATATCTACAAGTCACTGTGCAATGTCATGCCTGAGATACAAGGATAAACAAAATCCCTCCCCTCAAGGAGCTCGGGTTCTTATAAAAGAGATAAGACTTATTCACATGTAACTGTAATGAAAGTAGCAAATGATAAATTCCACAGGAGAGGTGTAGAGAAATTATCACGGGTGTGGAAGTCTAGGGAGATTACATAACATAACAAGGTTTTAAAATAGATACAAACTGTTCCCTTCAAAATGTAAATACTGCGGAGGTGTGTGTGTTTTTGTTTAGCGTGCCTCTTATGAATATAACTGACTACATTATTCTTTTATTTGCTCTGTTTTCCAAAGATGATTTACTTATACCCTTATGTAATACAAAGTTTGTTTTTAATCTGAAAAACTCCCTTCCGGATTGACCCATGGTAATGACGTCCAGAGATTGTTGTTGTCCTCTGCCTGGTGGGCACCATTTTAATGTACTGGGGGCAATCTGAGTCCTACTGGGACACACAGTGTATTAACAAAAGGGATTGTTTTATGTAGAAGGTATTCATTAAGCTTGATGAGAACAGGTGGGAAAATAACTTTTTGGTATATTGAACCACAAATCTCTGTTCCAAAGGCAACTATCGTATGAGTGAATTTTTGTAATCTGCTTGTAAGGTTTTCTTTCCTGATTGATGTTCATGAAAATTTTATAGTTTCTATTTGCTGGTTGAGCTTCAGAAGTTTGAACACTTGCATTTAAAAACCCTGAATGCAGAGTGTATTTGAAATGTACAGAAGAAAAGACCTTACCAAATGGAGACAGATGGCATGATTTGTTCTAATGGGCCATGTGTTCCTGGCTGGCCTCAGTCTGAGTTTGCTGGCTTTCTGTGCCCATTGGTTTATACTGAAAAAATATCTTTTCCAGCAAACGGATTAGGGGCTTTAAACCCAAGTTTGGCTTCTGTGACTTGTGTCTGTTATAGTTATAGATTATTTCAATTGTGCGTAAGCAAAACTCTGCTCAAATCAAATACATTAAGAACAGAAATTTATTTGTTTGTATAATTAAGGAGCCCAGACTACAAACTTTGTTATAGATACAGCAGCTCAAAGTGACCATCAATTCTTGGGGTTTTTGCCATCTCAGTAAAACGGGTCCCTGCATTAGTTTCATTTGCAGGCTCCATTTGGTGACTTCAGATCTAACCCCAAAAGAGGGAACTCCTGCACTAGTCCTGAGATACACTCTGATTGGACCCAAGTGGGTCCTGTTTCTACCCTGCCTGAACCAATCACAGCAGCAAGGGAGTTTTCCTTTGCTAATTGGCTGGGATTGGGTGAGGCGTTCTCAATTTGGAAACAGAAAAAGTTCACCCACCAAGAATGGGAAAAGGTTAACAAACAGTCAGAAAGATCCAAGTCTTTTACAGTGTTCTAGAGGCCTTGATACTTTTTATTTTGCATCATATGTTTACTCAATAGCGACCCTGAGCAAGCCCAAGATGCTATCTTTGCAGTTATCAAGAGCCATAAAATATCCAAATCCTGAAGTAGAATTTGTGAATATGTTTACATATGTATGTATGTGTATACATAATGAGAAGAGAGAAATATGGATATATATGTAATGGGAAAATTTTTGAAAGGATACACATATGCACATATCTCAACAAAGACTCAAATAATAGTTTTGTAACATGTATTTTAACATGTACATATGAAAACATCACTATTCATATGTAACTCAAAAGTATTCAATGTTAAATACTGTGATTTTATACTTCTATTTTGTTTATCTGAATTTTCATCTACTGTAGCTGAAATAATAGCTATTTTAGAACTATATAGTTGAAATAAACCATGTAATAGCATTATTAAACTATTATTTGAAGTGAATATTTTTTCTCAACTAATTAACCTACCTAAATCTGACTATTAATCAAGATCATTCCTAGGAGATGCTGAACAGATGTGCTAGGCTGACTTGTAGTCTTGCCCATCCCCACCAGCCTTCTAACCAGAAAGGACAGAATGTTATCTTTCCTTTTCCCTCTATGAATTCTCTCTAGAAACTGGGCTTATATTTTGGACCATACTGTGCATCTATATATTTTGTTCTTTTAAAAAAATAAATGGCAATAGCAACAACAAAAAATGATAACAATAAAAATAATAATACAATTGCTACCATGCATTGAGCTATCACTATGTTTCAGGCACAGAGTAGTTTTGCAAATATCATCTCATTTGATCCAAACAACGACTCTAGGATTCATTTATTTACTTAACCAAGAGATACTTACTAAGGAAATACTACCTTCTCAAAAGTGACCTGAAAAGTGGGTATTCTTCCACAAGGATAAAGTGTCCCCAAACAGAAGGCCATAAGGGTAAAGGAACAAAGATTGGCCCATTCCAAAAATGAGATGTATTATTTAGAATGTATCCTGCTAGGGCAGGATATTAGGTGCTAAGAATAGTAAGAACCTACACCCATCTCCAAATAGCTCCCTAGTGGTAGACAGGAAGAATTCTGATAGAGGGTGGAGACCTCTGATGGGGGCCAACAATTTTAGTAAAATGCCTGGGCTTGGTACAACGGAGAAATTAAGAGGAATTAGGGCTTCCTTTTAAGACTAACACCATGGTTTCTGCTAAGGTCTGAGTGTGTTCTCTGAAATGTTTGTACTAGAAACATTTGTTTCCAATGCAACAGTGTTGGAAGATAGTTCTTTTGGGAAGTGTTTAGGTTGTAAGGACAGGGCCCTCAGAATCTTTTACTGCCACTATAAAAAGGGTGGAAGAGGGCTGGTTCTTTCTTGGCCTTTTTCCTTTTGCCTTATACCATGTGAGGACATGGCAAGAAAACTTTTATCAGATGCTGGTGGTAACTTGCTCTTGGATTTCCTCGCTCTTGAATCGTGGGATATAAATTTCTGGTCTCTGCATGAGTTTCATTTGTTCTTTATAAATTATCCAGTCTTAGGTATTTTGTGGTAGCAGCAAAAAATGGATTAAGTCATTTTTCTTTATGTTAACTAAAGCCTTGATATAAGTCCTGTGCCTACTTCTGCCACTAACTTGGAACGCGATGATCTAAAAATTCTTTGCTCTTGTAACTTTGGCTCCTTTCTTCATATCTTTCAAGTTGTGGTATTTACTCTTAATATTTAAGAGCAAGGAACTTAAATGATACAAACACAGATCTGCTACCCACCTGCTATCCAAGTGGTTTTGGTGAAATAATCAAACCTTTTCAAGGCTCAGTTTCCTGATTTGTAAAACTGGCTTAATAGCAACTGAAAAGGTATCAGCTGCAGAGTGCTACACAGAAACAATATAGTTTAGTGATTAGTTGCACAGAGTGGAGTTAGAGTGTTGTGTTTAGACCAAAGTTTTACCTTCTACTAGTCGTATGGCCTTAGACATTATGGTACTTATTTTAACATTCAAGAGCAAGGGCTGGGCTGGGGATGTGGCTCAAGTGGTAACACGCTCACCTGGCATGCACACGGCGCTGGGTTCGATCCTCAGCACCACATAAAAATAAAATAAAGATGTTGCGTCCACTGAAAACTGAAAAATAAATATTAAAAAATTCTCTCTCTCTCTCTTAAAAAAAAAAAAAAAAGAGCAAGGGCTTTGGACTTTGAGAGACTTTGGCATTGCAGACACAGATCTGCTCAACTCACTGTGCCAGGGGTCTTGATAAAATAACCAAACCTTTTCAGACTCAGTTTTCTCATTTGTAAAACAAGTATTTATTAGGATTTTCTCACATAGTACTATTGTGACGACCACATAAGTTACTTTATGTAAGGTGCTCAGAACAGGGATGGACTCATAAGCAGCCTATCCAAATTTATTCTTAATATATGAATACTTTCTTGTAGACTAGTCAGAGGACTGAGTGACTGTTGATTTTAAAAGCACTTAGCATAATGCTTCTGCATACTAAGTGCTTTGTTAACTTACACTAAGGTTAAGGAACCACAGAATTAACTGGATGGACATGACCACTGCAGGCTAGCTAGCAAGTACACTCAAGGATTCACCCTCATTTCTGTCCTAAAATCAGGGACTTGAGCGTTACTCTAAGGCAGAATTGTTTCAGTGAAGATACATCCACATTAACACTTCCTTCTGTAACTTCCCTATGTCAACAGTTTATTCTAAGTGGTCCCTGGTAATCCTATGAAGGATTTACTTCTGTCACCTTGCCAGCTTGATGTTACTGTCAATTGCTGTTTCTTCCTCTTCAACTTCCTGCATTTTCTCTGTTGCATCTTTTTTTTTTTCCTTTCAATTAAATCTCCTCAGATGAATTAGTGCAGACTATTACTTAACTATCACCTATTAATTAAGTTAGTGTTCCCAAACTCTATCTTTATTTCTGACTTCTTCCTAACTTCATTCAAACCACCCTCTTTTCCTATTGAAATTCTGTAGTGGGGTCTCAACTATCTAGGATTCTTGCTTTTACCCTCATCTCCTTACCATCTGGTCTGTAGAGGGTCATGTTGTTCTTCTGCCTGGGGCTCCCCTCTGGCTGCCCACTGCAGGAGGCTAGGTCAGAATTCCTTCCTTTGTTTTGCCTGATCTCTCTTCCATGGCCTGACCTTAAGCTACTCTTCTTTTCCTCCCCCTCCCTCCAATTCTTTCTGATCCCCAAACAAATTAAACTCACAGATTTCTCAGGGCCTTTGATCTAGACTCAACCTATACTTGGAATACTGTTTTCCATAACCTTTGTTCTTGATGTTTGCTCTCATTTTACAGGTGAGATTTTCAAAGATGCTCTCCTGACCTTGCCATCTAAAGCCACCACACCTTTGTTTCCTAAAATATCATCTTTGCACAACACGTTTTCACCATTTGATACTTTCACCCATTTACTGATTGATTGCTTCATTTATTTTAAATCTGATTCACACTAAAACAGTGATTCTGGAGGTGGTTTGGACCCCCTAGGTAACAATTAGCAACGTCTAAAGATATTTTTGGTTTTATATTGGGAGAACATCCTGCCAAGGACTGAGAAACCACCTACAACACCAGATTCCCTGCCCCAAATGTCCATAGTAGTGAAATTGACAAAGGGCATCAGAATAAAGTAATATGAGCAGGGACTTTGCCTGTCCTCTTCACGTTGTAGTCCCAGTGACCAGAACCCTACCAGGCATATACTGAACATCAATAAATACACTGAATAAATAAATGTAGGAATATAAACTTTTGAAGACCTAATGGGATCCAGGATACCTTCTGAAACATATTTAAAGAATTTTTATTGCAGAAGCTTGGCAAATATGCACAGAAAAAAATCTAAATTGATGGTGTTTCGCATTGATAGAATAAAAAAATATATGATTTAGGAAGTGATGGTCATCGGAACCCCCTCCCCTCCTGCACTTTGGATATAAAGAATCTCTATGAATAACATAAATCTAGGTTAACATGTTCTCCTTGGAATATGCAATCCTCTACCATGCAAGGTGATGGGTAAGCACCAGACTACTGAGCAATGATTCACACTCCCCCACTCTGTCATAGCTAGGTGCTCTTATACAGCTTCCAGAGCTTCTTCATGTTTCAGTTTCTAAATTGTAAAATGCAGATAATAGTGACATCATTGTCAACATGCGATTGTGTCAAATCTTATGTATGAGTGAATATATGCAAAGCATTTAGAATAAAGCTTAGGGTTTAAAAATACTATATGAGTTAGGTCTCATCAAATGTTAGAAGAAACTGGCTCTGTCTGTTCTTACTACCTACAGGGTCCTCTGGGAACCTTGGCTATACAGGGCAGAACTCCCTGGTGATGAAAATAAATGTTAGCTAGGATAATCATTTATTGTAAAACAAAAGGGAGTGAGGATATTAATGTTTTTAATATATTATGGGAACCACAGTAATAACAATAGAATAATAATGATAGAGGTGAGATTTTCAATTTAATAAACTTCCTTCAAATTCCTTGGACATGGGACTCAGGAGGGCATATGAATTTCCTTCTCTTAACTGCATCAGCTCAGAGTCAAGGAGTTCACCCCTGGGGAGGGAGCTACAGGTTGAAAGATTTGCATGCCTGTCTGTCACCACACATTCACAGAGCTGTGCAGGGTACCCCATTCTTGGCTCTCTCTGGTCCCAACTTCTTAAGTTCTTCCTGCTCTGCCTCTTGGCAGGCAGTGCAGATCAATAGGAAATAATAGGTGGGAAATGGTTGTGTTCCTTGGAGGAATTTCTGAGATAAACGGGAGACCTTGTAGTTATTATATGACTAATGAATGCTGTTTTCCCTCACTGCACTCAAATGTAGGCAGTATTATTGAACCTGGCCTTGGTCAACTGTGGTATTGATTTTCTTTTGTGATTTCAGATTCTCTCCTCAAGTAACCTTAACTAAAGACTCGAAATAGGAAAACCAATTCAAATTAGACAAAGTGTGCACTGAACTTCTGACCTAGATTTTAATTGATGGTTTTTAGTAAAACCTTAGGTGGGTTTTCTTTCTCTCTATCTCTGTGTTCCTTCCCTCCTTCCTTCTTTCCTTCTTTCTCTCTCTCTTTTTTCTGTACATTGCTTTCATGTTATTATGCCTTTTTATTATTCATTTTATTGTAAAGAGTCCTTTAATGATGCTTCGTTAATAAGAAACAAATTATCTTTTTGTGTTTAATGATTTCATTGAGACATAATTTACATGGGATAACATTTACCCACTTAAGTTGTGTACTCAGGTCTTCAGGGTTTATTTCAAGAGTCATGCAGCCATCATGAATATATTGGTTGCTTTAAAAAAGAAATCTTTTGCATATTATAAGCTCTTCCTTATCCTCCTTCTAAGCTCCAGACAATTACCATCCAACAGTTTGTTTCTCTAGTTTTATTTATTCTGGTCATTTAATATAAAGAGAACAATACAGTATGTGATATTTTGCGTCTAGATTCTTTCACTAATGTATTATTAACTGGTTCTATTGAGATTTTAGCTTTTAGATTGGTTTTGGCAAAACCCTGACTAATTTTCTATTCTGTTTAGCCTACAAGTATTTAGAGTTTCTCTTTAGAAGTCGCTTTCCTGAGTCCTCCTCCTGATGAATGTTGGAAACACAGGGACTATTATTCCCCTGGGTTGCTCCTCAACTGCTAGTGAAGCTTTGCATGAATTCAGCCTTCCTTTCAAGAGCTTATTTTGTTGTCCCAACTTTTCTGGTGACATCACAATAGGTTCAGTAAGTATTATCGACATTGCCTTGAACTTTTCTTTCCCCATCTTCTTGTCCTCTTCTGTAGAATCTCATTGGTGAATCTCTCCATAACTTAGTGCAATTAAAACCGTCTTCCTTGAGAACACCCGAGTCTTCCAAGAGAGCCAGGGATCTCTATTCCTAAAGGATGTCTAAACCAACTTTAATCAGGCGGAGGGATACAGGTACCGCAAATCGATTTGCTGCTAAACCATTGACTTTTTTTTTTTTTTAATTTATTTTTTAGTTGTAACTGGACACAATATCTTTATTGTATTTATTTATTTATTTATTTTTAATGTGGTGCTGAGGATGGAATCCAGGGTCTCGCAAGTGCTAGACGAGCAATCTACCGCTGAGCCACAATCCCAGCCCCACCACTGACTTTTGACAGTATTCTTTCACATAGCAATTGGTATAGACAATATCTAATGATCTTCAGAGATCTGTAATCATTCTGGAAAGTCAAATACTGTTATCAGGATGCCTAAGAACAAAATATAAATTATGAAATGCATACATGATCACCTATTGAATAACTCCTATGTGTTTGGCCTTTATGTGGGTGAGATAATAAGAAAAATAGAGTTAACAATCACAGCATCCTCTATAATAAGGTCAAATATTAGTATTTACTCTGTTAGATATAATATCAAGAAATTCACATACTGTTTCTATCTTTGTATAAAATATTTTATATAAAAGAACTGATGATCTACTCTATATGCCACTGTTCCCAATATATTACACATATTACCTCTTATAATATTCCTAATAAATCCAGGAAATAGGTATCATTATTAATATGCCTATTTTACATGTGAATATAACGTAAGGGCACCCAGTGTGGTTACACTGTGATCTGTAGACTTCCAGTTTGCTGCCACAGTGGCACATGCATGTAATCCCTGCGACTTGGGAGGCTGGGGTGGCAGGATTTCAAATTTAAAGCCAGCCTCAGCAAAAGCGAGGCACTAAGCAGCTCAGTGAGACCCTGTCTCTAAGTAAAATAAAAAAAAAAAAAATAGGGCTGGTGATGTGGCTCAGTGACCAAGTGCCCCTGAGTCCAATCCCTGGTACCCAAGGGGGAAAAAAAAGACTTCCAATTTGCTTCCCTCCCCTCACACGGTAGGATTGTACAAGATATCTTGGCTATTGGTGGTTGTGTGGAGCCATAGAACAACATATGGCCAATGACTAACACAGCATTTAATTGCTGATGCAAGATTCAATGCAGCTTTCATCTTCTTCCCAGAGAGCAGCATCTCCATCAGTGGCTTCTGGGTGGAGGACAGAGCTCCTGGCTGATTTGTACTGGACTGGTAGCTTGCATGAGGAAGGAGCCTTTATTGTTATAAGTCACTGGGATATTCAGTAGCTACTGCAGCATAAATTTCCCTATTCTGTCTGATATGTTCATCTACTAATTAGTAGAGCATCAATGATACACAGACAACTTGATCTGGGGCCCGAGTTTTTAACTACTTGCCCAATTTCTTGCTGTGATGGAGATAATCTATTTCTCCAAATTTAAAGATGACATAAGGGTCTGATAACTTTTAATTCTTGCTTAATTTCTCTATTAAGCAAATAAACAGTATGGATCTTGAACAGTTCCATGGTGCTAGACATTATTCTAGATGCTTGGCTAAAAATACAACATAGTTTCTATTCTGAACTTTTCTATGTAGTTTATTCCATAATAGATTTAAACGCATAGAACTGTAGAAAAACATACAAAGAAATAACTCCTTGGCTGTGTGTGTGAAATGTTTTAGCGAGGAGGTGACATGTGCAACATACACTGATAGATGTAGATGGCATAGTTTTAAAATAGCCCCCAAGATTTCTTGTTTCCTAGTGTACATGACTTATATAATCTCCCATTGCATGTGGGTGAGACCCGTGAAAATGATGGATGATGCTCCCATAATTAAGCTTCGTTATATGACAAAGGTGGGGGTATTTTGCAGAAGTAATAAGAGTCTATAATCACTTTGACTTTCAGTTAAATGGAAAGAGAGACTATCCTCGATAGACTTCATTAAGGTGGGATGGAGTTGAACAGGAAGAAAATCTGGACTTTACTGTTGGAATCTGGTGTTTGATCAGACAGAGACAGCACAAAGCACTCAGTGTACCACTTTGGGGTCCTTACAGAAATTTTATGACACGTAGCATCGAAATATTGCTGATTACTTCATCCCAGAGTCTGCATCCCAAGGAAGGGAACCTGGGAATCCTTCACAAAGTCCTCCCTCATCCATTCCCAGTGGAAAAGCATTTTCCTTTTTTACAAAATCTACACCATTTTTAGATCCTCTCTTACTAAGTTTATATGTTTTTGCCAAGAAATTTCTATTCATGTTTTGCCTTCCTTATTAGACTAGAAGTTTTCCAAAAATAGGATCTATGTCTGGTCTATTTCCACATATTCTCCAGTTCCTAGACATTTTTGCCTGGCATATATAAGAAATATCTGCTGAATTAATCAATTAAATCCAGGTTGCAATTTGAATTGTCATCCCTGGGTAATCTCAATAACTAAATTTGAAAGCATAATTATGGAGCACCTGGAGAAAAGCAACCTATTTAAGGAATGTCGAATGTCTGAACAGATTAAAACTAGGGTTTCAAGCTTGATTATCTCCAGGGGTGAAGAGCTAAAATAATAGGGGTAGTGAAGCAAATGCAGGAAAATAGGTCGCTGTTGAAGGTAGAGCCTGTATCTTGTAAAGAGCACAGTGCTCCCACCTGGATGCAGCCAGTTGATGCTGTGTGAGATTCGGGTTCCTTGTTGCCAAATCCTCCAATATTTATCAGAAGTTAGAAATTCAGACTTCATGCAAAGTTTTTTTTTTTTTAATTTTTCAAACATGTACCCAAGAAACAAACATCTATGAATTACCTTCGAATAGAGGGTGGGCCACAAGCCTGAAGTTTATGGAAAGGAATTCTTAAGTTTTAAACACCTTCAGATTTCTGAATTGTGTGTATGTGCCCAAATAGTTATATTTCATGAGAAAATGATGAACTGTATTTATTTGGAGGGTCATTTTTATCCTCTGATATGTTGTTGCATTTTTCACTGAGAGAACTCAACCAAGGAGAGGAAAATACTGTTTTAAGGTGCTGAAAACAGTATTTGGATCATAATTTCCAGAATGCTTGAAGTCTCTGGGGAAAGGTGCGGCAGAGCTGTGAGATAATTGTTGTTGGTTTTAATGACCCTTTTTTTCACCTTTAAGGTAAGCTTGTGCAATGGCTGGCTAACAGTCTTGGCTGTTTATTGAAAAAGGCAGCCAGATCATTTTGTGCCAGCATCATTGCATTTATATTTCAAGGATACAAAAATAGAAAACCTGGACCTGAATCCAAATCCTTTCTTCTAGCATGCAGAGAAATATATCTCTTTTTTTCTTCCATCTGATCACTCTTGACATCTGTGCAATAAATATGGATTAGATAAGAGCACACACACTAAATTTCTTTTGTTGCTTCTAACTCATAAAATAAGACTATTAGGTTTGGGTAAGAAAAGAACCCTGTCTGTGAACACAAGGCTCCTTAAAGATGGTACTGTAAATGAAGGAGACGTGTGTGTACCTGTCTGTGTGCAAGTGTTAAATGATCTAAGCTCAAGATAGGGGATGGGAAAAGGGTATACATCAATCTTTGGTGCAAATGCTGGTGCAAGTTCAATGTCTTTTTGCATAAAATGTTAGGAAATTCTAGTGTTTTGCTGCTGGGTAATTCAGTTCATGGAGTTACATTTCTTTTGCTAAGGAGATTATTATCTGATTTACTTAACTTGAAGCATTAGAGTGGAACTACTCAACTAACAAATACCTATCAAGATTTATGACTTTCTGTGCTAAAACTGTCTTAAGAAGAAAAGTAAAAAGCTCCAATTTAAGATATGGTCTGATTTTATGTGGAAAGAAATCACACATATTATGAGTTGTGACCCATTATATGGATTCAGGCTCTGGCTTATGAACATCAGTCATGGGTAGAGGATAGAGATCAGAGATAAATAATCTCTTTTTAAGTCAATTCTAATGATTTGCCTATTTGGACTAAGATGTCTTACTTTCAATAGTATGTAAATCAGAGAAAAATTCAATAAACAAAATAAAATTTAATATATTACTATCTGAAGATGTTCTTAAACTTTACATTCTACAAACTTTAATATATTACTATCTGAAGATGTTCTTAAACTGTACATCTTGCTTTACAATGTGGGAATTTGGTCTCATTCAATAGTCTTTAAAAACTATTATTTATAAATAGTTTAAAGACATTAGTTTAGCTAGCAGAACTTTAACTTGTATGAGAAAGCTATTGACTTGGCACTAACTGGTAACCATGTTTAATGGTCTTACTTGTTTCATACAAAACTTGATTGATTTGGAAGAAAAAGATATGTCTATGAAATAGATCTATACATTTTATTTTAAAATTGTCTTTTGACAAGCACTAAGCATTTTCTCTCAGTGGGGTTTTGGTGGATCACGTCCTTCATGTTGGTAAGTGGGAAAATTGGCAGCAAGGGAGACTGAAAACAGTACTCTGGAGAGATGAGAAGGAGAACCCCTCAGATCTCAGGGGACTTTCCTTCACACTGGTCAACTTCCCTTTTTTATTTATGGTATGTCTAGGCAGCATTGGCAACTCAATAGCATTCTCAAGAGGAAAACACGGTCACACCATGAATAAATTTTTCAGTGAACAGGAGATGAAAAGTGGGCTAATTTCATATCAGCTATCTCTAACCACAGCCTCTGAGATTTATACCTGATATACACAGAAAGTTGAGGCATTTGGTTAGAATCTAATCCCCTTGCAGTTCGGTCTAGGGTATCTTGTCCTAAATCTGTGTTTCAGCCAGAAACTGACAAAAATGTCTAGTTGTCCCTCAGCACCCATGGGAGATTGGTTCCAGAATGCTCTTGGATACCAAAATTCAAAACGACCTGAATCTCTTGATAAAATGGTGTAGTGCTTGCATATAACCTACATATACCCTCACATATACATAGATTATTTATAATACCTAATACAATGTAAATACTATGCAAATAGATGTTATACGGTATCATTTGGAGAATGATGACAAGAAAAAGGAGACTTTACCTGTTCAGTGCAGACACAATCTGTTTTTTCTTAACATCTTTGGTCTGTGGTTGGTTCAGTCATTGGAGGCAGAACCCGCAGGTATGGGGGGCTAGATTTACATGATTAATGACCAGCAGACACCTATGAACTCTGAAGGCCTTGCCATTCCTGACTGGGCTTTCTGTATTAAATGTCCACAGAAACATGCTGGTGACCACTGAGCTGGCCCAGGACTAGAAGTTCCTGGAGTTCAAGGATCACTGAGGCTCACCCAATTCATCTCACAATCGTGGCTTCCTTCGGCACCTGGACCTTTGTTCAGACTTCCCCAGGAAGAGCGCCAGCTCTCCCTGCTCTCACGCGGCTCACTCTGAGCCCCCGCACCCTAGCCTCATCACCACACTGAGACCCTTCCTCCATGATCAGTGCTTCCAGCATAATCCTTCTCATATATTCTCATCAAAGTACCCTTGAGTAAGGAGCCCAGTGAACATATATTTCTAAATAGAATGGATGAAGAAAAAGAGTAGCACTTGGAAAACCAGCTTAAAAGGTGAATGCTACTGATATCTGAAATATCTGATCTTCCAAAGCCTGATATTTTTTTACAGTTGTTGCAATTTATCTTAAAGATTCACAATGCACATTAACACTCACATACAATGCTCAACTATATAAGGTAAAATTTTAATATTTGACACTATTTAAGAATATATTCATACAGAACACATAAATATTTACAATAATGTGATTCTTACTGATTCCACATAAAATATTTCCCCTGTACAGTTGAGTAACAATTATTTTTCTGGATGTTGTGTTAAATTTACCCAGTGATATTTCCAATTTGCTTTGCCCATCCCTGTCTAGCCTCTTACCTACCACTGCTCAGGGGCGAAAAGAAATGTCTGATGAGAGGCATTATCTTCCCAGGAATTCTGGCTAGTCAGCTCACTTGCTTTAAATACTTGTTCAGAGGTCCGGGATTTTACATTTTTAATGTAGTTTTTACTTTTAATGTAATACATCCATTTCATCCCTTCCCTCTTTAAAAATGTCCGTAAGGAGCACCAGATTAAATTCACAATTAGGAGTGCTGTCAAATATAATTTGCCTGGAATTGACAGCCAGGAAAAGGGCACAGGAGAGGACCTTTGAAAGAGATTTTAGTAGTGAGCTTCTTTATCTTTTTATAAACTGTATGGAGGTCAGAACTTCATGCAAAATAAGAAAATAAATCTAAAAAATAATAGGGCACTGTTAAATCAATATCGATTAGTTAGAGTGAAAATGCTTTATGGGAGGCAGTAAAATCTTTTAGGATCCTGGGGGAAAAATGGAGGTGTAAAAATGGAATAAATTACTACAATTTAATCACTTGGTAAATAACTAAAATACTATTGCTGGATTTATGGTGTCAGAGAGCAACCTCCTATTAAATATAGCCATGTGACTGATTTGGTTGTGATGAATTTTAGAACAGCATAGGAGCCATTGCTGTCTTTGTGGATTACCTTCAGTATTTCTCTTCCTGATTCTTTCTTGCATATGGGTCCATTTTAAAATTTCCTGTATACAGAAAACAACGCATTTTCATATAAAGGAGTCTGTTGGATTCTGAAGTATTCATTCAAGAGCCTTCCTTCCCTGTGTTGTTCACCCCACTGACGATTTTCATTGAAACCACTCCTGGCTAGTGTGTTTTCTCCAGGGCAACCAGGCCAGCCTTTGGGCAGCAGCTCCATGGCTCTATTTGACTCCAAAGTATTTGGAGGTGATGGTTGTAATTACAAGGTGACAGAAACAAGGAATCATCAGACATTTCCTAGCTTTCACTAGCTTTGTGATGATAAGAGCATCGATCCGAAGAGGTTTGTCAGGGCCTCTTGTCAACCCTATTCATGTGGCAAAGCTAGACATTGCCTACAACAAGCAAGGCACTTCCCCTACCTTCTCACCAGAATACTGGGCTAACATTGCTCTTTCCTGAGTGATTCTGACATTTAAATCTTTTTTTTTTTTTTTAAGACCAAGTGCATGGACACACCCCTGTTATAATTCCAGCAGCTTGGGAGGCTAAACCTGGAAGACAGCAAGTTCAAAGACTGCCTCAGCAATTTAGCCAGGCCCTAAGCAACTTAAGGAAACTTTGTCTCAAAATTAAAAAATAAAAAGGGCTGGGGATGTGGCTCAGTGGTAAAGCACCTGTGAGTTTCACCCCCCTTAACAAAAAACAAAACAAAAAAAACAAACAAACTTGGTTTTTAACCTTTTTATCAGAATTTATGTCTCCTGTATTCCATTTTTTCATAGTTGACTAGAAAATAGTAAAACAGATTAAACTTCACTGAACAATAAGTGATCAAAAACAATATTTTTAAATGGTTTGTATTAACTGTATATTCATGTATTTAAATAACATGTAATGGAATGCAAAATATTAAGAACATAATGTGCAGAAAGATAATACTCAATTGCAGGTAGTCACTTTCTGAATAGTAATTTTAAAATCATGTATTCATTCTCAGTAAGCTTTATCTTTTCCTCACATATATTTTCTTTGCCAAATGGCCCTATGTTAGAGTAAACTATATAAAATTGCAGTTATCTAGGTGTGTTACCAATTAAGCTTCGACTCAGGAGATACATAAAAAGATTTCTACTGGGTGCTGAGTGCACACCTGTAATCTCAGAGACTTAGGAGACTGAGGCAGGAGGATCACAAGTTTGAGGACTCCTTCAGCAATTTAGCAGACCATTGATTAATTATTTTTATTCATCAAAAATGATAAAAAGGGCTGGGGATATACCTCAGTGGCAAAATGCCCCTGAGTTCAATCCCTCAAGTATCAGAGAAAAAAAAATTCCTTCTAAGAATTGGCTTATGTGATTGGGGGCCTGTCTAGGAAAGTCTGAAACCAAGGGGAGCAACCCCCCAGGGCAGGTCAGGCTCTTGGCCTGGGTGGAAGCTGCTGTCTGTAGGTGGGTTTTCTTCACTAGTGAATCCTTAGCCCTGTTCTTAGGATAAACTTCCAGGGTAATCTTCTTTACCTCAATTCCACTGATTATGTATTTTAGTCACCAAATATCTTCACAGCAAATTTACATTAGTGTGTGATGGAAGAACTGGGAGCTGTATTCTGGTTCATTTGGTACATCTAAGGACTATCACATGGACCTTATTTGCCTACTAGGAAAGGTAACCAACCACATGCGATTTGACCTAAGAAACACAGTTTCCAGATTCTTTCTATATCTTTATAAATTATCTATTTTAGGACTTTAGGAACTTATTCTGAGATTACCTTAGACTCATTTTTTTCTTTTCTTTTTTTTTTTTTTTTAGAGAGAGAGAGAGAGAGAGAAGAGAAGAGAAGAGAAGAGAAGAGAGAGAGAAAGAGAGAATTTTTTAATATTTATTTTTCAGTTTTTGGTGGACACAACATCTTTATTTTTTTATTTTTATGTGGTGCTGAGGATCGAACCCAGTGTCCCATGCATGCCAGGCGAGTGCGTTACTGCTTGAGCCACATCCCCAGCCCATACCTTGGACTCATTGATGGAAAGACATTTGATGTCTTCTTAGATTTTTTCCATGGCCCTAGAATCATATTACAATTTGATGATGATGATGATGATGATGATGATGATGATGATTCCAATGCAAATCCTTTTTTTTTTTGGTATTGGGGATTGAACTCAGTGGCAGTCAACCACTGAGTCACATCTCCAGCCCTATTTTATATTTTATTTAGAGACAGGGTCCCACTGAGCTATTTAGTGCCTTGATTTTGCTGAGGCTAACTTTGAATTCGCAATCCTCCTGCTTCAGCCTCCCAAGCTGCTAGGATTACAGGTATGCACCACCATGCCAAGCTTCCTTCAGTTATTTGAAGACTTGCCTCTAGTTATTCTTTTCCTCTAACAAAGAACACTGGAAATATGGTCAGTTGCATTAATTGAGCCTCAAGGGAAACCTGCATGATATGGCTAAGAACATGACTTTTGAAGAATATGAATGAGAATACTAAACTGACCATATTCCCTGTAACATGAATGACTTTGGACAAGTCACATAACCTTCTGGAATTTTAGATTTCACACTTATTAGAAAGAAATGTTAATTCACTTCTTATATAGTTGTTTTGCAGTTCAGATGGTATCTCAATCCAGAGTTTCCCTAAGAACAGAATCTGGAATAAGGAGAGCATGTGTGCAGGTAGATCACAAGGAATAGGAAAGAGGAAACACCAGCGTAAGGTAAATGCCTACCTGCTGAGGGAAGTTGGAATGGATCCCATTCTAATGGACCTCTAGATCCTGCTAAACGCCCCTTGGGATTTTCTGCTTCAAAGAAGTTATACTTATCCTCTCCCACTTCTACTTGGCAACGGACTATTAATCCCTTCCCACTTCTCAATTTCTGAGAGTTGAAATGATGGAGGGTTTCCCCTGGGCGTCTCACACAAAGGTGTAAGAGGATCCTAGGAAAGAAAGCAAAAGATCTGTGTTGCCTGATGCTCCTGGGGTGAGATGCAGTCAGGTGTCTGTACCTGCATGCAGCTCTTTATTGCACTAAAAGCTGCAGTAAAATATGGGGAAAGAATACAGGATGGGGCAAAAGTCATGTTTGAATCCGATGAAGTACAAGTGCAATATATTCAGATTGATAGTGAATAACAAGCACCAAGCAAATGGGAGAATTATGAGAGATAGTATTGAAGGTGTTGATGGGAACAATAATGATACTAGTGACCATGTAATAATAAACGTCATGCTTGTCTGATAACTCTGTTTTATCCTTGTCTCTCTAAAAATGTGCCTAAGATTGTAAACATCCTTCTTAAAACCTATGGCCCAGAACTAAATCAAGAACCACGGGGAATGATCAGCTCCCAATGAAATTAGATCACACTTTATTTTATGTGAAATTTGCATTGAACTTGACCTGAGGCCACAACATTATACTTGTTCTGCTACTTATTGCTTTGTTTGGGATAGTGTTTGGATATGTCTCTCAAAGGTTCCTGCTCTGGAAGCCTACGCTCCAGTGTGATGGTGTTGAAGAGGTAGAACCTTTTAAGAGATGAGGTCCAGCAGGAGGTAATTTGGTCATGGGGTACATTGCCCTCAGAAGGAATTAACACCTATCTGGAAGAGTGAATCAGCTCCTGTGAAGATAGGTTGTTATAAAGAGTAAGTCTAAATCTCTGGCTTCCTGACTCTCCATGTGCTTTCCCCATCCTACATGTGTTTTTGCCCTGATACTACCTATCATTTTGTGACATAGCCACATGGTCTTCAGAGCTGAGCAAGTGTTGGTGGGTATCATGCTCTTGAATCTCCAGAATGGTGAGCTAAATAAACCTTTTTCTTTGTAGAGTACTCAGCCTCTGATATTTTGTTATAGCAACAGAAAATAGACTGACACTTATTTTGTACTTAAAATAATCATTAACATTTTTCATATTTTATACCTGTTCTATCACTCTCAATTTTTGAGCCCTCACTTAAGATTTTGTTTTTATTTTCACATTATATCGTGAAAATATTATATAGTAAAAGAAAGGAATGACTGAATTCTGGGTCTACCACTCAACAGCTACCCAATATTGGTCAAATATTTTAACTTGTACAGTCTAACTTTCTTGATCTGTGAAGTGCTTTATTGGATTGTGGAATTAAATCATTTGTTTAATGCTTGTAAATAAATGTACCCTCATTTTTATTTTGCTCTTTTCCTTTTTTTTTTAAAGTTCTGGTATGTGATTTCAATTTCACCAAGTTCATTTCAAAATGTGATTTGTCATACAACTGATAACTTATTATTTCCAATTTTGCTGTTCACGATTTTGCTAAGCAAACTCTTTATGTTTTCATTTGTTTCCAGGACAGCTCTAAAGCCAATGTCTCTTTGTATCAGTGATGATCTTCATCCAGTTTGATACCCATGAGCTTTTCTCTGATGACTCTATTCAGCCGGCTTTGCTTTCATGCTACTCCAAATGCTCTTGTGTGTTATATTTGATTCACAATAAAATTACAAAACGGTATCTGTTCAATACCTTACAGAAAGTCCAGTGCATTTTAACTATAGCATTTCTATACTTCTTGGTCTAACAACGATAATCTTGAACCAGTCAGATTTCAACTGTATTTAAATACAAAGATGGACCTGTTTTTGTTTTTTCTTTAAAATAAATACTATACTGACTTGGCAAGAAGGAAATTTTTGACCCAAGTTATGAGAATCAACCTCCCCACAACAGGGACAGCTACTTGCTATTCCTTAAGGGAGAAGGGGAAATTGGGTGTGAAACATTGCTCTTTACACTGTCTTCAGGATCTTTGAAGACCTACCTGTGCTTTTTGGATTAAATAAGCCAGGGACCAGCTTAGCTAAGGAGAGCTTGGTGAAAATGTCAGTATGGGCAATGAAAAATAGCAGTTTTAAACTTCAAAATCTTAAAACAGATGTTAGAAAATGTCAGCTCTGTAAACAATTGATTGCCAGCTTAGGGTTTTGCCTGACACACTTGAGTCAGTATGTTTCTAACATCATTGAAGTAATGAAATTTTCAGAGTAAATCTGCATTATTTATGGCAAAGGACATGCCTGTATTATTATTTTTTCTGCCATGCTCTGGGATAAATCAAGTCCCCTTATACTCTGAGTCAATAGAAACCTTATTAGCTTTCAATCATCAATTCTCACTGCAACAGCTTCCAAAAAAAAAAAAAAAAAAAAGAAAGAAAGAAAAAGAAAAAAAGGAAAAAAGTATGTAAGTATGTGTGGTTAGTTAAACAACACAGAGCCTCTTTTCCTTTGCATTCTTTCCCAAGTACTTCTGGGTACTTAAAACCACCTTGTCAGGATGGGATCAAGGTGGCCCAAGCAGAAGATTGCTGAGCCATGGCATTGAGGTGACAGCTCTAGCATTGAGGTGCTTATTGGATCTTCAGCCTTTGCAGATGCTAGTAGCTACTTCAGGACCAGGGAGCAATAGAAAAACATGACTTGGTCATCCTCATTCCCAGGATGCTGTGGCAATATTTCCTTCTTCCATCTTTGGGATCATCTGGCGTGAGAATTGCCTTCCCTAAGATGTGGCCAGTGTCTCTCTCCAGAAATAAAGAGAGACAGAAGGCTAAAGGGAAGCTATCTTTCTTTCAGAGATGAACCAAGAACTCTGGACTAATGAGTACAAATAATAGTAATAATGCTAAATAATATTTAATAATGATTTTTAAGTTACTAGGTGCCACCGCCCTGTAAGAAGATGCTACTGTTATCTGCTTTCTTCACTTAAGGAAACAAAGACTTATAAAGGTTGGGAGATTTGCTGGAAGTCGTGAGCTAATAGGTGGTACCAAAGACTGGGACTCAGGTCTAACTTGATTCCTATTCTCTACGCAGTGTTGCAAAGAGAAACCAACCGTCAGCTATGGGAATGATTTTAGTCTCCTTGATGCCCTTCATTTCATCTTGTCCATTCTGCCATCTCTGCTTGCATGAAGAAATGACTGAAGAAATGACTAACTTCCACCAGTTCTCAAATGAACATTCCCTTTTAGAAACCTTTCCTTTGCTCACAATTGAGGTTGGCTTCTCATTCTGTGGATATCTATGAAATCCCAAGCTGAACTAAAGTGTAACACAGATGTCTTGGTGTTCCCCACATGACTCTGAACTTCACAAAGGCAAAAGACTCTTATCTTTTATGCTAAGTCTCCAGGGATTATCAGAATCCCTATACATGGTAGATACTATGGGAATTTAGTCAAAAGACATAGGACATGAAGCATGCCATGATCCAAAAGTTGACATGAGCTTCCTTTGTTATTTTGAGGAATATTAATTAATCCGTATTTCTCATATGTAATAGATATTTTACCTTCTATTTCATATTCTGGACATTTTGGTCTTTTAGTGACTTGCTAATTGCATAAAAGGGAATCAGGTGAATGTAAACCTAAAATCTAGATGAAATAAATTACTTAGGATTTAGTAATACAGGACCACAGAGAGCAGAATGTACCATAGAAATCTTTTTCCTCTTTCCTTTCAACCTCTAAAGAAGGCTTTCAGCATCTCATCTTGGCTGCTATATTTCCTCCTTATGCCCTACTTTTTCCTCTTCCTTGAGGCTGTCATTGGTAATCCAGCATGAAGACACAGCCCTGATGAATTGGTGTGCCAAACTGGTCATTGCCATGCTATATACACGTGTTTGCCATTTACTAATTAACTCATTACTCCACTGAGAATTACAAATGCTGACACCCTTTTGCCCCTCTTTATGAACCCATGAAGTCCTAGCAGGGTTCAATGGAAATCTGGAATATTTGTTAAAAAAAAAAAATTAGGCAGAGGCCCTCAGTGAATTGTTGGTAGCCAAAAATCACCAGATAGAAGTATTATATCTTTTTTTTTACCCCATTTATATATAATGCTTTACATTTTCATTGTCATTGATCTGATTGGGAACTATTTTTGGAATAAAAGATGCTCTTCATAAAATTTCTTGTGGATGAGAGAAAAAATATATATAGCTTATAAATATGTACATATATGATTAAACAAATATATAACATAGATGAAACCAGATGACTTCAAGCTTGCATTGATTTAATGATATTTATGAACTACTTCTACGATTTTTTTTCCCTTATTGACTGACAAAACACTTTCATGCAATCTGGTGTTTTTACAGCGTTCAAGGAGTGTTCAACTTTTCGATGTGCAATTACCATGCTGAAGAGCAGGGAACAACATCTGGAATGAGGAAAAGAGCAACAGCGAACAGAAATAGAAGCTCATTTATTTCCATGCTGGAAGGTGGAATAAGGAAAGTAGAGCATTCACACCTGGATGCGCAAATCAATATCTCCACCATTCTATTAAAAAGACTGGCAGCCCCTTGGGTAATGTTGGTGTGAATGTATAAGATAAGACCTCTGCTGCAGGATTTTGATGTTATCATGACAGCTACATGATGGAGCACCTTGTATCTAAGGCAAGTAACACTTGGGTGCAGTAAGACACCTTTAGCAGGATTTTAATCTGTATGTCTTGAGTCAAGTAATAAAACACGATTTCGTATCATCCAATCATCATTTCTGCTACTGACAGAATAACTTCTGTCTTGGGAAACACTTTGCTGGGAACCACTGCTGTCCTTGTGTTTAGGGACCAAAGATTGAATTGGGCTTGTGATACACGTAACTATAATTTACAGGTAACTAGGTAAAAGTGTAAGTAATGATATTCATTTGGGGTATGCATTGCTAAAGGTTGTGGGCCTCTGGCAGGGAAAGGAACTGCCAAGCTGCTTGTCTAGTTTTATTAAAAAGTAGTTGTCAAACCCTGAAGGACGTCTTTCCTTCCTCTTGTCAGAATAAGGCTGGATTCTTTCATGATCAATGTTCTACTTGGGTCTCCAGAGCTGGCTGTTGTTTAATTATGTATTGCCTAAATATTATCTTGACAGCATAAATAATATATAGGCAATTGGTCTGGGGCATTGGTACAGGCTGGGAAGGTAATATTGATCAGAGCTTCCTAGACTGACTACATCTACGTGGTCTAGATATGGGGAAACAGCACCAGCTTTACTCCATACTGGAGGAATTTCAAGAAAAGAAATGGATTTCATCCCCTGATTTTTTGCCAGACTCCAGACAACAAATATATGGTATATACATAATTGTGTGTGTGTGTGTGTGTGTGTGTGTGTGTGTGTGTGTATACACACACATAATATTTTCTGATTGTAAAAAAATATATATTTATTGAGGGAACTTTGGAAAATATTGAAAGTCATATATGAAGAAATTAAGATTACTCATAAACTCATTATCTCAATACAAACATTTTATAACTATCATTCAGCATTTATTCATTTATCAAACATTTACTGAGCATCTACTATACACAGGCAGTTTTACTGAGGCTGGAAATTCAATTGTGGACCAAAAAGGCCAAAATGCCTATCCTCTTGGAGATCATATATTAGCAGCAGTGAGTCAATAAACAAATAAGTAAGTAGTTATTGTGGCAGTTGTTAAGTACCATGCCCTTGGAGGCTTTCATGCTGCTTTGTGTTCTGGGAGAAGGAGCCTTTAGGACTAGTTCTTTGTCCTCTGACTTCTTATTAGGTTTAGGAAGTAGGAGGCCCTGGCAGGGTATCAGAAGGTGGAGGGAGAGGAGGCAGGTATTTATTCCTATTGTGACATTACCTGGCCTCTGCTCTTGTCTGGCAGCTACATTCCAACTTTCTCTGCAGGTTCTGATGTCCGCTGTCTTTTCTGACCCCTTCCTTCCCAGGCGTAGTATCTGCTCTTCTATTGTTGACCATCCTGGGAGTCTGTACAGTCTCTTGATTTTCTTTGACTCTGCTCACACCTTTATAAATGGTCCCTCCATTAAATTCTTCTCAGTTACTACACTATGTCCCATCTCTTTCTGTCCAGGATGGTGACAGATGCTTTTAGTATGCTGCAAACTTATAAATGCAAAAGGAGGAAAAATAAACAAAGGAATTGGGATTGAAAGTTCTGAGAAGAACTTGGCATTTTGGATGGAGTATCCAGGGAAGGCTTCAATAAGAAAGTGAGTTTTGAGTGAATTCTGAAGGAAGCTTGTGAGCACACTCTACACACACACACACACACACACACACACTCACAGAGGAGGAAGTGGGGAGAGGGAGAGGGACAAAATGCAAGCAAGCACTTTCTAGACATATGCACACTAATAAATATCTGGGATTAAGTCAGATTTGGGCACATTGTGCTCTGTAACTTCTGATGTAGGAGCATTACCCCATGTCATTAAATATGCTTCTATTATTTTATTGCAATGTCTGAATGGAATTTTATTTTAAGATTATGACATACTTTACTTAATTGATTCCCTGATTTTCGATGATTAGGTTGATTTTACAACTCCATTATTACAAGTGAACCCTGTTGACAGTCTTTACTTTCTGAAAGCATTTTACTCAACTTCCATGACCTATCACTAGGTCATCTTTCAGGGATCCTCATTTAACTCTTTCATAAAATGGCAGAATGGGCTCCGTTCTGGGTACTCTTCATGGCGGTCTTGAGACAGATTCATCATTGGCATGCAAGAGGATAATTTTGCAAATGGGTGTGAAGTATATAATTACCATATTGAATAATAAGAAATAATGTTTGGAATAAAGAAAAATATAACAAAAGGAGTAAGACTTATTTTCTTCTGTGCAGTGAAATGAGGTATGCAACTTGCAACCTGTAGCCCCCATTAACCCAGTGACTCCTTGTGTCACCCACAAGGGCTCTTTCTTCAAACTGAGCAGAAAAGGAAGAATCCCTGCAAGTGCTGATAATGCTCCTCTCTGGAGGAAGGTTCCTAAAGATTGTATCTGCATATCCACATGTGATGAGTTTGAGGACAACAGGATTCCCTGCTGCTTTTATTTAGAGTCTATTGAGTGAAGAATGAGAGTGGTACATGGACATGCCCCTCCAGGTGAGCCTGGTGAACTGCCCTCCAGTTCTCAGCCAGGCTCCCAATCCCAGAAGGAGTGTTGCCTGAAAAATCAGGGTCTCATAGAAATACAGTTTTTGTCAAGATCCCAAATCTCCTACCTTTTTTTTTTCCTCGAACAAATTTTACTATACCTGAAACTATTTGGGGAAAATAAAAAGTCTAATGGCATTTTATAAGGTAACCTTTTGAAAATAGATATTTTATAAATATCAGTAAAACTTGCATCTGAATCTGCTTTAAATCTTTTTATAGTTGTTTATTCCCTCTCTCTCTCTCTCTCTCTCTCTCTCTCTCTCTCTCTCTCTCCGACCCTCCCAGTGTCTGTTAGTCATGATCCCTCTCCTTCATAATATTAGTGTAGAAAGAGGCTGCAAAAGTTTTTAGAAGTCAACCCAAAGTGAAGAGACGATCTCTTGTGCTTTCTCTGGGTTTTTAAAAGTTCTGTTTTCTCTTGTCTTTTTTCATATCTCAATCACACCTCCTGAGACTTCACATGCCAGCATAAATATAAACACCAGCCACTAAGTTTCTCAGGCACTGACACACTGTGAATCCACAATGGCAGCCCGCTCTGCTCAGACGGAAGGAGCCTTCATTGTTAAGCCACGTTTGGATCAGAAGCTTTTCTCTCTGAGGAGACCTGCTGTATCTTCCACTGTGGAGTGGGCTGTAATGACAGCTCCGGGGTATGGAACACTGCAAGAGTTCATGCAATCAAAGAAATCCCAGATTCTCATAAGTGATATCTTCGCAAACAGTATTGTTGCCTCTTTACAAACGAAGAAATGGGGGCTCAGGGAGACCCCCAAAGTACACAACTCTTCAGTGTGGGAACTAAACCCGAACACACAGAGCTTTCATCACAATGACCACCTGTGTACTTGGTCCATGTCACATCATGGTGGCTCTAGAGAACTGGACAGTGAAACCCAGCTTAAAATTTGCATGGTGGATCCAATAAGGTATGTGTGTTGAGACTCCCCTTGAATGGTGAAAGGTTTTTTTATTTTTTTCTTTTTTTCCTTTTTTTCTTTTTTTTCAGGAAGTTTCTAATTCAGGATTTTTCAGTCTGCCTTTTTGCACATAGAAAGAAAAGAAATAAACTTTCCTGAATATCAAGTTTAGTGACCTCTAGTTGCACCATGGCTTGTCCGAGCTTTCCATGTTATTTACAGTGACTCTTCAGAGAATAAAATAATGGACACATTCTGTCATTACACTGAATTATTGAAGTATCTTTAATTCCCTGCATATTCCAATTATATCTGCTGCTGGAACTTCTCATATGCTTTTATCATCCTGGGCCATTCCCCTGCCCCCAGCTGCTCTTCCTAACAAACCCATCCATATTTTCATATTCATGCTTATACACACTTTGTTGAACTCCTTTAGTCCTTGGTTTGGGTCAAGTGGAATAAATGTTTCTCCACAGTGTTCCCACCACTCTGCAAATGTTACCCACGTTAACTCTGAATGCTTTATTGATGCAACAACTTTCTAGTTATTTGTCTATATTTCTCACTAAACTGAGAATTATATAAAGATAGGAACATTATCTTCTATGGGTACTACTTACTGTATCCATTGCATTTAACACAGGACTGGTATACAACAGATGTCCAATAAATCATTCTAGAATGGATGGAGGGATGGAAATATCAGTAGTAAAGTAGTAAAAAAAAAAAAAAAAAAAAACAGAATAAGTGGATTAATCCCTCTAACAATTAAAGAGTTCACCTTAAGCCAGTTGCACTTAGATCTACTGAGCTCAGGTGACTCACTGCTTGAGATATTTTCTTGACACACTTCGAGTCCTTTAAATAGCCCCTGACCATATTAGCAACAACCACACCTTGGTGGGTTGATGTTAGGTGGTCTGTCATGCTCTTTGCTCATGACAACTGAACAGTTATAGCCGGCACACACAACCAAATGGACCACCATTCCAAACTTGGTTCGAATGTTGACACTGATGACACACACATACCAAGAAAGCATGAGAAGCTTTATTAATAAAATAATGAAGGTTTCTTGGGAGACCAGAGAAGTTCTCTAAAAGGTCTGAAATAGCCAGCTGGGCAGGGTGGCACACACTTGTAATCCCAGCCACTTGGAAGGCTAAGATAGGAGAACCACAAGTTTGAGGCAGGTCTTGGTGACTTATTGATAACGTGTCTTAAAATTTGAACAATGAAAGCAACTAGCTCATTGGTTGATCATTTCTCTGGGTTCAGTTTCTGATACTGATGAGGGAAGAAAAATATGGCCTGAAATAGGTTGAGAGCAGGGATAAGAGATGAGGTTGAAGTTGTCGTGGTGTTTAGGGAGGAGATCTGGGGTGAGGTTTCTGGAGCGAGACCAGGGTTTGCATGATGTGAGCCTCCTGTTGGTGTCCAGTGGGGTTCACCCAGGCTTTCAACTGCAGTTATGGGGCGTAGAGGGAGAGGAAGAAATGATGCAGTCTGACATCAAAAAGAGTCATATTCTTTAATATACACATACCCTTGGAAAGTCCCATTGTATTGAGTGGGATCCATGAGCTGTGTCTAACTACTGGATTATAACAAAGCTCCTTCATGATCTTTAAAACCACTCCTGAAGCAATGTCACACCGAATACAACTCCATCTCAACACATTGCTCTTATAGGCTTGATGAAGGAAGTAGTCTGGTTGGAGAAACCCACATGCTGAAAAACAGTGAATGGATTCTCATAACTGCGGGTGGCCTCCAACACCTGATGGAAGCTTCTAGCAAAAACAGGCATAATCCAGGAATCTGAATCCCATGTCCACAAGGAAATCGATTCTTCCAAGACCCTGAATGAAGTTAGAGGTAGAAGCTTCCCCAGTTTAGGCTCTAGATGGGAACACTGCCCAACTAACATGTAGGTTACAGCCTTGAGATACTGAGCAGAGGATTCAGTTGAGCCAGGCCTGGAGTCTTAGCATTTATTGTGAGAGGATAAATGTGTTGTTTGAAATGAAAATTTGTGCTGTGGGAAGCTGCTGCATAGCTTTGAGGCAATTTTTCATGTAGCAATAGAAAACTAATATTCATTCTCCTAGAAAAACTCTTGTTACTGGTTCCTACACAATTGCCATTCAGCTGATACGCCGCCATGGTGAATCCTTCCTGGATAGATACTTTTAAGAATCACCCAACCCAGGTGCAGTGGCTCATGCCTGTAATCTCAGTGGTTCAGGAGGCTAATGCAGGAGGATCATGAGTTCAAAGCCAGCCTCATCAACTTAGCAAGGCCCTAAGCAACTCAATGAGACTCTGTCTCTAAATAAAATAGCAAAATAAAAAGGGCTGGGGATGTGGCTCAGTGGTTAAGCACTCCTGGGTTCAATTCCTGGTACCAAAAAAAAAAAAAAAAAAAGAATCACCCAGTTTCTCTACCATCATGCTGGCCAGGTATGTCACAGGCTTTTCTACATCTTTAAGGCTGAGAGATGAGCTGCTGTCTTATAACAAGGTAATTGACACCTTGATGGCTTCCAGTTGTGGCCAATGCTTCCCAGAATGCCTTGTGTGAATTACATTATTTAATCCTTACAACAAAACTATAAGCTGAATAACATCATTTCCTCCATTTTGCAGACAGAAAATGGAGACCTACAGACTTTTGAGAAACTTGAGGGAATTAACTCAGGTAATCCTGGTAGTCAACTTCGAACCTGGATTTCCAGACTAGATCTATGCTTTCTTCAAACACTGGTTTTCTCCTGTGGGAGAATCTTGGCAATTTATCTCTCCTGGGGAGATTGCAACTTTACAATTTCACATTGTGCCCTTTATATTTTTCTTTATTTTTCCAGAACCAATTTCATCTGGAATAAATCTAAACTTTCTAATTCAAGAGAATCTACCACTATTTCCAAAGCAAAAAAAAAAAAAAAAAATCAAAGGTATGGATTTTTGTTTCCTTAAACCAGGGACAGATTTGTTCTCATCATGATATACTGAGATTGTCACCATGGGAAAAACAAAAACAAAAACTTTGCATGTGTTCATCTGCTCATTTTTTTTTTTTTTATTCATGCGACTTTAGGATATGGTATGTCCTTCTCAAAGGAAGATATGAAGCAGAAGCAAACAAAATTTTTTTTTTTAAAAAATTATTTAGGGACACCAGCTAGGACCAGAAAATTTGGGGGCAGATTAATTTTCTTTTCAAGTGATGCCTAAGGTTCACTTGTGCCTGGGCTGGGAATCTCTTTTTTAAGCAGTGCTAATGTAGAAAGGTAATCTAGATTTTTCATTTGAGTCTCTGTGAGGCAGTACATCTCTTTGTTTATCCCTGGTGTAATTAATTCAGGCCTTAATTGCTATTAGGTAAGGGGTAGGGAAGTCTGAAAAATGGTTTAAGTGATTGTGGGAGCGTGAGTTTATTACTGTGATAAAAGAGCCGTCTCTCCCTGTTTCCCTTTCCGATGCTGTTGCAGTGCCTTTCATCTTCTATAAATCACAGAGGCTGGGATCTGGTCTCTTGGCTGAGCCTGAAATGGATGCTGTAGGTGGCCTCATAAAGCCCTCAGCTTAGGGCTTCCATTGTTACTGTGATGGGGAATGTTTATCTTCCTGTGAACTGATATGCTGTTTTTGGCCTTGGCCTGAATTCTAGCTTGCACCCATCACGAACACAGAGGTTTTCTGCAATATTCTTGGAAACGAGACACACAAAGAAAATCTGCCACTCCCATCCTAATAAAGGTTAATAATGACAAACTAAATCCACTGCAGCAGACATTGCCTGACTCACCTGGATTCTGGGGGATTTTCCACTGTTGAAACTCTCTTCCCTTCCACTCCATGACTGCCACCCACCTTGTCCCTGTTTCTGTACTTAGGACACAACTCCTAATTGGCCTGTGTTTATGCAACCTGGAGGTTCTGTGATTTTGCAGCCCTTTTTCCTTTTCAACCCTGCTAAGGTTTTAAATCAATGACAGAGTGGTACACAGGTATAAAACTCATTTTTTTTCCTCCCTTGACTTAAGTGTGTGTGTGTGTGTGTGTGTGTGTGTGTGTGTGTGTAGGGGAAAATGGCAGACGGAGGTGTAATTTACACTGCAGTCTTCTTCAGAAGGATCAGATTAAAGCTGGACCTTCTGCAAGTGTCACTTGGCTTAACTCCTTCCTCATCCCCTTCCCCTCCCCAAATCCCTCCTGTTTTTTTCTCTTGGAAGCATACATCCCAGTTTCATGGTTCCCTTCTCAAGAACCCCACTAAGACAGCCACCAATCTTTTACTGAGCCTGTATTCCTACCTAATTCCACTAAATTATTTTAATTCTTCAAAAAATTCTTTGTAGTAAATATCAGAAAAACAAATCAATCTACAAAAAAGAACTAATTAATCAACTTCCCCAAATAGCCTGTAAATGTTATGGCCCTAATTTGAACACAGATTCATGTGACCCTAACACCTGTTCACTGAACCATGTGACACATGCTTTTCAATAGTGAAAGGCTGATATTGATAGTCCAGAGTTTCATCATAGCATAGTAACCACAACTTTGATTTCTAAATCAGTGTATCTGAAGTCACACCACCCTTTTACTTGGTGTGTGTATTTAGAAAAGTTGTTTGATTTTTTCTAAGCATTAACTTCTTCCTTAATAAAAACAGAGAAATTAATATATTTCTTTTTAAATATGTTTTTAATACCTCTAACATCTGTTTAAAAAATAGAATAATATGAGAAAGTTGAGATTGCTTTGTAATTGTAAAGTATTAGAGGAAAGAATTTCATCTTTGGATGTGCATTTAATGCCTGATTTGACAGTTAACTAGCAGTATGCTTTGGGGTAAAAGGATTTGCCTCTGTGAGCAATGTCACCTTCCATAAAATGGGGATAACCATGTGTCTTTATGAATGTGCTAAGCATACACACAATGGGGCCACATAGATTATGGATGAATGTCCTGTGTCTGGCACAGGGTAGTTGCTAGATAAATGTTAGCTATTCCTTCCCTCTTCTGTACCTACTTTCTGTAGGAAGTGCTTAGACTGAGAAATACTGGGAATTATCTTTACTTTTTCCCCAGCTACTTGCTCATAGAGGGAGTGTGTGTGTGTGTGTGTGTGTGTGTGTGTGTGTATGTGATATACTCACCAGCACATATTTTGATTAAGTTTTTTTCCCTTTGCTTTTATCAGTTGATGTACTTTCATCTTTACTGTCTTTTATGTATATTTTATTCCCAATCAATGTCAGAAACCTTATGCAAATATGTTGTTTGTTTCTATCATCTTTTCTCTGTACTCAGCTTGCATTTTATGAAGTTTATTTTTCTCTCATCAACCTTTTAAAGATTTTCATTTGTTTTAAATCCAGCACTAAGAAAATAAAATGTGTGTTCCGAATGTGTATGATCATGTGTTTCCCAGCAGCAGGGTCTGTGGGCCCTGTGTGTCATCGAATCCTGCATATTGGGGCATGGGTACTCAGTGGCCAAGACTTGCTCTCTTGGAAATATCATACACATTCAGATGGGGTGACCTAAAAGATCCTCCAGCTTTCCTCATTTACAAATAGTGAAGCTGAGAGGAGGTAAGTGGATTTTTAAGACTGGAGCCCAAACTATTCCTATCAGGTTCAAAGCTTTTCCACAAGGCTTCTCACGGAGATGTGTAAGAGATAGAAAATTCCTTTAAAAAGAATTTAAAACTATGTACAGTTGTTATTCACAGTATCTTTGTATAATTTATTTCTTCTCTTGTCAGCTGCTGAGGCTCTCTAACAATACTGCATTGGTTCAGTCAGAATCTAGTCCTTTTTTGTTCCTGACATTTGTCACTTTTGTTAAAGATTACACAGACTCACAGAGGAAGCCAGATTTTAACAGTCGTAACTTAAACCCACGAACTTTGGATTTTAACTATGCCTAGGCTGGTGGCATAAACCTGGAAGTGTGTTTTGCATCTCAGTTTTATCATTCATAAATCCAGGATGATAACACCTATCTTGAAGAATTGCTAAGTGAATGATGTTTGATAATATCAGCCAATTGCTTAATCTAGAGGCCTACAAATTTTACTTCTGATAGATGGGCCTTAGAACAGTGAGCATACTAAACCTTCCTCCATTTGCTGAAGGTATTTGGTTCTCTGGGGAAGGAAGAATGCATATGGTACCTTCCAGAAGAAGATGAATTGTTTTGAAGCCTATCCTGGATAATTATAAACATAAACTTGCTGTTTATGTCTTTCTTAGATAAATACCATAAGAAGTACCCAAATGGGCTGCTTTATCTTATAGCACTGATGTGAAGACGAGGTAAGGCCCCTTCCTGGTCTCTCCACCTTCTCTGGGACAGCAGACAACAGAGAGTGTTTGTAATTGTCTCTTTGATCTTGTAATCTGTCAGTTGAGTAATTAGTCTTTATTGAAAGTGCACATCATGGGGGCTGCCTTTCAAGAGGGTTTCTCTGGTATATATTACATGGACTTTGTCAAAGCCCTGAACTCCAGCCACCCAAATGTACCCAGTACAAATAACGGGAGAAAAGGACACTACTGTGTACGGAACATCTATTTTGTGTTGGAAATTGCCCTAGAAGTTTTATATACATTATTTTATTTAATTATTACCACAGTTTTGTGGTAATGCATTATTAATTTGTATTTAACAGATGAGGAAACTAAGGTCCATATTAATCTTTTCTGTAAAATATCAGACTTTGCAGAGCTGTCACAACTACTCACCCTGCCCTCAGACAATTTGTAAATGAGCAAGTATGTCTGTGTTCCACTGAACATTTTCTTTTTTTCAAAAAGAGGTAGAGGGCTAGATTTGGTACATAAATTAAAGTTTACTGACTTCTTCTCCACAGTGATCAGAAGGTAAAACCATTATTTGAAACCAGTTTGGGCTGTTGCTAGAGTGTATGGACTTTCCACAAATCTCTATTGTGCCATTAATAATTTTTTTGAGGGGGGGATTGAACCCAGGAGTGATTAACCATTGACCCCTATCCCCAGATCTTTTTAGCTTTTTTATTTGGAGACGGGGTCTTGCTAAATTGCTTAGGGCCTCGCTAAGTTGTTGAGGCTGGCTTTGAATTTGTGATCCTCTTGTCTCAGCCTCTTTAGCCACTGAGGTTACAGGCGGATGCAAAGGCATCTAGCTCTGTTAATAAGTTTGAGAGGCGGTAGGAACTCAAACATATCCTGCTAGAGGGTGGTTTTAGAATTTCCATGCTTAAAGGAGAATCCACAAGTCATAAACTGGTAACATGGTATATTCAGGGGAAGTTCCTGGCCTTGAAGAATTTGTGCCTGGGAAAAAGCATGTCTTCAGGCAGACCTTGCATGTTGGGTCACACTTAGGGATGGCAAACATGACACCAAACAGACAGATGCACTCCAACCAAGCCACGACACTCTCTGGCCTGGACCACAGGCCAAGCTAATGCTTTGAGTTCTTGTTGGAAGACTCAGCAGGACTTCTCTCAGAATCATATAAACCCACCTCTGGGCATGAAGGGACTCTGTCATTATTCAAAGGTGAGGAAAACACCAAAGCCAAGACTCAGAGCAAGTAAAGAAGAATCTAGATGTGTGCAAAGCCTCTTGGTAAAACCACACTCCATTGGTTTTGAAAAATAGCCCAATTATCCTCAATTTCAACGTGCAGAAAAATGATGCAGCCGTGTGACCTCATGCCGTAAATCCCACACACATAAACACTCCCTATTCAATTAGGAGCTGCTCTAAATTGCTCTCATCTTAGAGAAATGAATTGTCAGTTCTATTTGTCTCTGAGGGAGAGGCATAAAACAGTCACAGAGTATAAGATCATTCTGTGCTGACTCAACCAACAGAGATTTCCAGTTGGGTTCCTAGTTTAGTGAAGGTGCCGGATAGCAGAGCACCTAAAATGAAGTCCAGCATAGGGCTGGAAAGAACCCACCCATTTAGAGCTCATCAGTGTGATTTTGCCATCCCCAGGATGGCGGGGTGGGGGTGAGGCATCCTGAAATTCAAAACCTAGATAATTGGTTTCTGTCCTCAAGTAGCACTTTGGGCAATTGCAGAAAGGGGGAGCTGTGGACCCTGAGGAAGACCACTAGCTTTAAAGGTGTATCTCTCACAGTCATCAGCTGGATGGGCCTGGGCAAAGTCTATTAGTTTTGTGTTCATGGCAACCTAGTCTCTGCTGTAAGGATGCAGTCTGCATTTCCCAGACTCCTTTGCAGTGAGTTTGACCTCTGCGGGATGTGGGTAGAAGAAGTAAAGGCCACTTTGAAACATGGACCGTAAAAACCTTCCTTCCTTCTCTTTCCTTTCTTCATCCATATATCAAGTACAGGAGACTCTTCTAGGCACTAGAAAACTCTAGAAGCTGAGAGGGAAGCCTTGATTCCTGAGTGGAACAAAGCTCTTTTCTCTCCCTACTCAGTCCACTGCCCTTATCTTGCCAATCAACATTATATAAGTTAGTTAAGCCACTGAGATACCTAGATTCATCTGTTATGGTAGTTAGATTAGCTCGGCATCCTCATAATACTAGTAATGAGAAAAAGAACTGCTGGTTTTCCGCTCAGACATTAACATAGGCATCTCTTAGGATCTTCAAATATTAGATAAATTTCTGTTAGATAAGGGCATTGCTGTTCCTTTTTCAAAGTTGAAGCAGAAATATGCAAGAGATAAGGGGTGTTTTCTAATCTCACATAGTTAATGTGTAGTGGGGCCCTGACTTGAAAGTTCAGTTTTCCCATCTACCTAATAAGAGTGGTGGCATCTTCCCTGTCTATGAAAAATGTCGCCACAAGCCTCACGTGAGTTAAAACACATAAAGGCACTAGGGAGGACTAAGCATCGCGCTTTAGGTGTTGCTACCATTAATCTCACTGAGCCTCGTTTTTTATAGCTATAGCATTTGATCTACTTCAGCACTTTAACACATAAAGTGACATATGTATATGTTCCATGGAGGCAGGCAGTGGTGACAGACATCCCTGGGCATGTAAATGGCACTTGGTGGTATTAGGCATAAGGTAGAGCAGGAACCGTGAGAGGTGAACATACACACACACCAAGAGGAAGCCCCTTTGGTGGCTCCTTCCTGTCTCCTTCTCTGCTTCCTCCTGCTATGTATTTCCTGCCGTGCATGCTCAGGCATGCTGGCTCTGACTGCTAGATGATGAACCAGCAGTAAATGACTCCATCAGTTCTCCAGTAGCTGAGGTAATCCTCTAGTCACAGGATCTAAAGACATTGGAATAATCAACTTTCCTGGTTTTTCTTTTTAAGAAAAAACAGAAAATTGTTATACCATGTGCCAGTTAATAGTGGTGTTCAATTCTGATGGAGTACTAAGTCTAGGCCAGATCTTAGGACATAAAGAAGTAGGAAACTTAGATTTTATGAATTTTCTTTTAGGAAAAAAAAATCTTTTAGGAAAAAGAAAATGATTTTACTGTAGAACAATAGATGATAAAGTTTCATTTAAACTTGGGGAAAAAATGCATGGTAGATTGTTGAAATGCATGTGTAGCCTGTCTGCCATCCAAGTTCTAATTCAAGCTACAAGCCACAGGGCTCTGGTATGTCTCTGATTCACAGAAATGTTTTGCTTAATTCACAGGCTGTTATCACATAGTGTGCTAAATTGGTATTAGGAAATTTCTTACATGCCTCTACACGTATGCAGACACAATCTAGATCTGCTCAGCAAAAAGAAAAATCAAGAGACTTCAAGGCCATGATCTGCTCAGCAAAAAGAAAAATCAAGAGACTTCAAGGCCATATTTCTTCAGGACAACCTGAAGCACTGAAAAGTGCTGCCGGTTGAGACAGACCCTTCATTCTCCACGTTGCCACAGTCTCCACCCCTCCCTACTGATTTTCAACATGATCAGCAAATGCCAGTTCCTGTTTACTCCATGTTGATTGTTTGCCTCGTTTACTTAGTAACTGTGGCCTCTGGGCTGAGTCTGCTACATCTTTAGAGTAGAGCTTTGCTAGGAAGAAAATAGTCAGGTTGCAAATTAGATTAGGTTTTTCTCTGTGGCTTCTGGAGAAGGGAGAAGGTACTTCTCACTCTGGTTATTGAATACATTAAGCTTTCCAAATCTTGATCAGGTCCTGTTTATTTTGCATATATATATTCTCTACTTGATCATCTCCTATACAAGAAGACTCACTTATATGTCACTTGCTCAAGAAGTCTTCCATAACTTCAGCCAGCTCAACAAGCTTTCGTGGTGTTCCTTAATCTGTTTTTGTTTTTTTTTTTCACAGCAACGAATGCTCTTCTAAGTCAAAGGACTTACTGCAACAATGCACTTACATGTCCACTTACCCCACTGAAAGATAAACTTGGGAGTATTCTTGGCCCTTCTTTATTTCACCCTGTTCTCTCAAGTCACCATGTGTTTGTGTATGCTGTTTCCTCTTCCTAGAATGCCCTCCCCTCTTCTGACTGAAGCCCTCTCCTAGGTACAGGTAAAAGCTAATCATCTTTCAGGGCTCCTCAGCATTACCTTTCGAGTGAAGCGTTCTATGAATCCCGTATGCTGGCTTGATTCCCCAAACCTACGTGGTCATAATGCAATTCTGCATTATAGTATCTGCCACCAGGTCCTCTGAACATGTTAAGGAAGGAGAGAACATAGGAAGGAAGGGAATTTTTCCTTTGTGAACTACTAGGCTCTTATCTAAGTTCCTAACATCTGCTCTGCCCTCTTCTATCCCAGTCTGAATCCACTGGGGCTTCTGCTTACTGCATGCTTGATTACCACTGATAAGACCTGGCCTGGTTTTCTTTTCCTATTGCCTAGTAATTTCTTATGAACCTGTGAAGCTGTGTCTTGTTTGGTTAGATAACCTCTGACCAAATACTTTTCCATTTTCTTATTATTTGAGTCTCTGTATCTTGTCTTCAGAAAGGTCCTAAGTGGATGTCTATAGTCCTGCTGTGGAATTTAGTGCTATTTATCCCTCTCGTTTTCTCCAGGCTCCCTTGCCACCTGTGGCTTTTATTAGAATGGTCTTTACAGTCATTAAGACTTTTTTGGAAGAAAAAGACAAAATTCCAACTTCAAAAAAGCTGAAACTAAAAAGATAGGTATTAAATATTTGCCTGTTATTGTACAACATGACTACATGATAAAAATGTCAGGTTTACAACTGAAACTAAGGGACAATTAAGCTCAAGGACTTCAGGGTCCTCATGACTCTATCTTTACCTTAATGTCTTTATCTAACAGCTCTAATTAGTTAATCAACGTAAGTCACTGTGTGCCAAGTCCAAAATCCTAGGGAAAATCTGACTAGCAGTTAGGTAAATGCTGCTCTTTCTTGGACCCATCAGTGTCAGCTGGGTGAAAGTCACATATTTTATGAACTGGCTACTTCTGACATTACCATGTGAAAAGTGGTAATATCAGAAAACCAGTAGAAGAACAAGCAAAGCAGTATGTCCATTACATTCCCTGGCTGTATGGGGAATTGGTGTCCATTTAATTAACAACCACTGATTGAACTATCAATTCTAGATGTAAAAAGATTATAGTAATTAATATAATAGATATATCACCCTACCATGAAAATTATAATTTTTCATTCACGAACAATATTTACCGGGTACTTAGTGTATCCGAAGATTGTGCTTGGGAACTGTGGTGAGATGAAAGTTAAAAATGCAAAGTTAAAAACAGAGTCTCAGCCCTCACAAAGCTTGTAAAGGTAATAGGAGGTAGGATGTTTGAACAAGTCAATGTTACACAAGACTGGTCAGTCAATTCATTTTGGCAGACATTCACTGAGTATACAGCATAGAACATTGTATTAGACACTGAGGAGATAAAGATGAATGAGAAACTACTGTGGCTATTAAGATGTTCAGAGATGAGAACAGGTCTCTGACATATAAACAGCTAATTTTGACTTAGAATAATTCAATATTTCTGAGAAAGCTGTAAGAAAAGGAGATGCCTATATAAAACAAAATGGTTTAGAAGTGTCAGGAAAATAATAATTGTAGCAGGTAGAAAAACCTAAATAGAAAGAATAAACCTAACTCCAATGGAAGGAGCTGAAGCAAATATGCAGACTGTAGAATAGATTGAGAAAATGGTGTGGACAACCAATCAGAAATTTTAGAAGGAATATAGAAGATAAACCTAGAAATATAGGTGAGAACAGATGATAGTATATTAGTAAAAGGTTTGGCCTTCTTTCCTTCCTTCCTTTTTTTTTTTTTTTTTTTTGTTTGATAACGAGACACCTCTGAATGTTTTTGAAAAGCCCATACTGTGATCAAAATACATTTTTAAGTGATTGAAGACGGCCTGCTTCTTAGCATTACTGCTGGTGAAGGGGCTAGGGTGGTATTTGGTAGTTGGAGACTAAAAAACTGGTTTAGAAACTGTTGTAATGGTGATTGTTTCTCCTTTAGTTTTTATTACATTTCTTAGCTCTTGAGGGATTGAACTTATATTGCAGCTTTCTGTGTTATTATCTTTTCAATTAAACTACAAGATTTTTGAAAATAAGGAATGTTATTCACTCTTTTGGTATTCTCAAGAGCCTAGCACAGAGTCTAGTTTAAAATAGGTTCTAAATAAATCCTTATTACATAGATGCAAAACTTGATGGATGAATGAATGAATGACACCAAAAGATGAATTTAAAATACTCAGTACCAGCCAAGCACAGTGGCGCACACCTGTAATCTCAGCAGCTCAGGAGGTTGAGGCAGAAGGATCCAGAGTTCAAAGCCAGCCTCAGCAAAAGTGAGGCACTAAGCAACTCAGTGAGACCCTGTCTCTAAATAAAATACAAAATAGGGCTGGGGATGTGGCTCAGTGATCAAGTGCTCTATTCAATCCCTGGAACCCCCCCACAAAAAAAATAATAATTAGATACTCAGTATATTTGGTTTCTCTAGTATTTGTTCAAGTCTTGGTTATCATAGGGAAATGATGCATGCTGGTATGAATCTTGACTTTTTTCCTTTGGTAACTTGTGGACTTGTACAAGTTCTCTATTTCCTGAGCTTCTAATTATTTTCTTTACCTGCTGATATGGGGCTAATAATTCTTGCTATCTCACAGTGGTAGTGTGAAGATGAAAAGGAACATTGTATATAAAGCACTTAGTTTGTTACTAGTACAAGGTGTGAACTCATTAAATAGCATAAGCTAAAATGTTTACAACATCCTACTAATGACAGACTGGGCAGGAAGTGGTCTTCTGACTTTTCTCATTCTCTTATATATTCTTTCATACATTTATTGTTCAGTCAAAACTATTGATTAATGCCCATTATTAGACACTAATGGAACAAAAATGAAAGAGATACAATACATCAAACTCAAAGAACTTGCAATGCTGCACAGAATATTAGTAAGTTTATAGGAATTTACAGCACAATGAGGTAAATGTTGCTATAAGGGAATGGATTTCACAGGCACCATCTTTAAGCAGACCTGTGTGGTAAGAAGGATCATTGCTAGTTCAAGAATTATGAGTCATTCACTTGAGTGGCGCTTTGAGGGCAAGGAATTGCTATCATGAGGCTGGAGTTGTGAGCTAAGTTAGTCGTGGAAGTCTTACCTGATTTTTACATGTTTCAGAAGGAAGTCTGAATTTCCCTATGCTTCATCTTCTTCAACCCCAGATATCTTTTTCCTTAGACTAACTCAATTTTCCCCCAGTCTCTATAAGTAATAAATGTTGTAGGAAATGCATGGGATTCAAAGAAGCAATGACTACACTGGGTGACAGGTTGCTCTTTGCTGGGAGACAGCCTGGAAGCCTCTTTGGACTTGCCTTTCAGCAGGAGAAGGAACCCAGCTGAGGCGGACTTGAGTCAACTTGCAAAACTCATTCCACACGTGTGTTGTTTGGGAGCAGAATAAGAAGGCCCTTGCTGGTGGTGCTAAAAATCAATATTTGCCAGTCTGTCTGAATATGGGAGGTCTGGCTCTAGCTGCACAAGGAGAATCTGAATAGAGTAAAAGAATCAGAGGCATCAATTGGTTTGACTGCGCACTGAGAATCATTAAAGATAAAAGTTGTGGGGTTTTTTTCCCTCTGGTTTTCTTTCCTTTTTAAAATTCTCTAAACAAAACCATTGTTCTCTGTTATTGAGACAGGGTTGCCCTGCTCTATCTCACCAGCTACCCTTTTACCACCCTCTGAGATGTTACGGTGTCACCTGTTTGGCACTAGAGGTATATTTGACACTTTGTGGCTTCTTCATTGGCAGGGGGAGCTGTCTAGGAAAATCGACCTTTTTTGTTTGTTTGTTTGCTTTGGGTTTAGTTTTCAGATCAGGCCAAAGGGGTGGAAGGGAGGAATGACCTCACTAGGCCCATCTAATCCTGAGAACTAGACATGGCCCTGCTATTGGTCAAGTCCATCCTGCTCTGGCCATTTGTGTGACCTTTGTGAAGTGTCATCCAGGTTCAATATTTCTGAATATGCTTGAATTAGGGTCAGATAAGCAATTGCTCATGTTTTTCATTCTGGATTATCTAGAGCCAAGAGGATAATTTCTTTCGGAAGGTCATGATTTGGCTGAGACAGGTCAAAAGCATGTTTTCCAGGGTGGAAGTGGCTCGTCCAGGAAGGGCTACTGACATGTTCACTGAGTGCCTGAGCTGGGCCAGGGACATTACCTACCCAAGATGCTTTAGTTCCACCACTCAATGGAGAACACAGAATTATCCCTCTTTTATCAGATAATAAAAAATGGCTCACAAAAGCTAGTGAACTCAGAAGCCAAAACATGGGAAGTAGGATTTAAATCTGGATTTCTTTGGTTTTTAAACTTATGTTTGATCTACTGCACATTTAGGGCAAAGAGCCGAGGATTCAGTTTGTATTCTCACTAATGCTTTTCTGAGTTTAATGTCCCTCTCCTCTCTGGGTCTCTACCAGCGAAACATTTCAGGTCTTTCAGAGAAATAGCTACATCCTGGTGGCCTGCTAAGAGAATAGGTTAGGGCTGACTATTATGTTTCCTCTAGTCCTCATAAACATTTTTGGAAATAGCAGAGGTTCAAATAAGTAAACTGTTAATTTCTCCTAGGTCCTCAAATGCTCAGTATGACGATTGATCCAGGAATCTAACAGCAACTTGAGAGAACTGAAATTTGGATTTGGGTTATAAGCACAGGCTTTGGGGCCCAGGCTTGGACTCCACTGCTTCAGGAGCAATTTACTTGCTGTGTGTTCCTGGGCAGGTTTCTGCATGTCTCTGAGGCTCAGAGTCTTTGCCTACAAAATGGTAATTCAAAATTACTTTCCTTCTAGTTATTGCAGTAATTTAATGTGATAATTAGTGAAGGTGCTTGGCACATAATAGCTTGTTCATAAACCATTGTTATTATTTTGATGTTAGAACTTTTGGGATTTGTTCCTGGATCTTATCTGAAACCTTTGCTTAGATGCCTAATATTCATGGAGACAATCTAATGCAAAACAAATTTGACCCCCCCCCCAAAAAAAAAAGAGAGAGAGAGAGAGACACACACACAAAGACAAATCAAGACGAACAAACAAAAAAACCCCAAAAAACAAAAAATCAAAACAAAAACATAAAATAAAGGGTTTGAATTAGTTCCCGACATTTTTACTACCAAGTATTTTTCTTGTAGTCTCTATCTACTGCTTGTTCCTAATTTTTAATACTTAATTTGTTTTCCTAGTTTTTAACTAATCAAAGACATACACATCTAAAAATGCAGCATAGATAATAAGAATTAAGCCAACAATAGGAAGACTAAATAGAAACAAAGAACTGGTAAATTTTCTTCTTAATGAGCCCATGTTTTCATTAACAAATGAGACCTTGTCTGGTGTAAATATTCAAATTCCAAAACTTAATTTTTGAATATATAAAATAACCCAAGGATACCCACTGATGTTCTCTTGGATCCTTGGAGATTCCTGGAGAACCCCAGGTTTGGTACCACTGAGCTGGTCCTTATCTAAGGTCATTATCAGCTAACTGGCCCTCCAAATCCTGGTTCTGTAAGTTTTAAGGTTGTGTTTCCTATAATTTTTTTTCTTCTCCTACCCAATTTCTGCCAAATAGATTCATCATTGTTAGCATTCATGTACTCAGATTTCATAGACACACATGCCCTTTTGATAGTATGCATTTTTAGGGCAAGGACACCACACTGAATCAGTGCTACTCAAAGTGAGGTCTGAGAACCACAGGCATTGGTATCCCCTGGCAGCTTGTTATAAATGTGGAATCTCAGACAAAACTCCAGGCCTTCTGAACCCAAATCTGTAATTCAACAAGGCCCAAAGTACTCGGTATGGGCATTAAGTTTGAGAAGCCCTGGATGACAATCCAAATTACAGCTCAACATGGAGCAAGTCTCCAGTAAATTCTAATTCCTGATTGATTGTCTCGAACAAGCCATTGGATTGCTATGAGCCTCTGCAAAAATAAGGATAAAAGTGCCTGCTCATCTTACCGGCAGGTTTTGTTGTTAGTCTCAAGAGAAGAATCAATGTTTTCTCTCACATGTGGTAGCTAAAAAAAGTTGATTTTATAGAACTAGAGAGTAGAATAGTGGCTGTTAGAGGCCAACAAGGATAGAAAGAGGTTGGATAACAGGTAGCAAAATACAGTTAGATATAAGAAATAAGTACTAGTGTTCTACAGCACACTAGGGTGACTATAGTTTACGATGATTTGTTATATATTTTATAAAGAAGTAGAAGAGAGGAGTTCAAAGTCCCCAACATAAACCTGATAAATGTTTCAACAGATGGAAATGCTAATTACCCTGATTTAATCACTACACATTCCATATATTTATCGAATTGTCACTTTCTACCCCCTACATGTGTACAATTAAAAATAAAATGATTTTGAATAAAAAAAATCAATGATAAAATATATCATGAACTTGCCAGCTGATCTATAATCCACAGTGAACATCATTTCATAATTTTTACAGAATAGTTTTTTCCCCCAGAGATCAGACTGAAAAGCACACTTAATTCCTTTTACAATTCAGAAAACTCTGCAAAATCATGACTCTGATGCATTTCTCTAAGGAATTGTGAATCCCTCCTTTTCCACTCTGTCCAATTTGGATTAGAGTAATCTGTTAACCAGCCTGCCACCCCCTGAGTCTGATGAATTCCTTGAAACATGGATATGCAGATCATTTTCCACTGTACCTCTGATTGTCCTGCTTCCTCGTCTGCAGCTCCACCTTCTCCCAGGGTTGAGCACTGAGTGGGCATTCTGTACATGCTCATTAAGTGAACAAAAAGATACGATAATACTTGACAGCATCTCTCTGAAAACCCAAATGCAGCCAGTACAGTGGGTATCTGCACCACCTGTTTAATAGGGCTGTTAAGAGAGTCAAATGAGACTGGGCATGCGGTGCCCTATGTGAGCTGTAAAACACTGGTTCAAAATGAGAGAGCATTATTAGGCATATGTGGTCTGGTAGGGTCTCACAGATGGCAGTCACCTGTCGTTATTAGAATGGTCTCCAGGCCAAAGCTGAAACTGCGGTGACTTCAGAAGTTCTTGAGGTGGTTGGAATGTCTGTGGCTTGCTGCTGTCCTTTGGGGCAGCAGGGCCACCTCGTTGGGCTGGCCTGCACACCCTCTCTCGGGAGGCCTGGGTGGGCTTCTGGAGTGCTGTATTTGGTTGGCAAGAGCCCTGGTCCTGTCCTGTGCCATGTGCTTGAAGCATTTGCATGCTGTGTCGCTTCATTAGGGCGACTCGTTCAGATTGCTTTGCTTAAAAACAATAAGGCCCTCACTGGAATAGAACAGACTTGAATAGACATTTATCTTTTCACAGGGCAAATCAATGAGTAATTTTCTGGTTTGAATGTTATATTTAACACTCTGTCTAGGGAAATGCTATCAACCATGTCCTGTTCCAAGGTGGCTTTAATAAAGAGATTGTATATAAAAAAAAAAAAACCAAAAAACTTATTTCAGATTCTAGGAATCTACCTTAAACATTTCCAGGGAGCAGGTAGGTGCTCTGCGGATCCTGGTCCTGATGTACAGCCCTCATAGAAGGAGCTATTTGCTGACAATGGGCACATGTGTGGGGCCACTCTGTAAACACCAGTGAGATAGAAAAGCAGATGGGCTCTTTGCTATATCACAATCAGTGCCCAAGCTCTCTCTTCTACTGCAGGTCAAGAGAGACCAGGAGAAGCAGATGAAAACACTTCAACCTGCCAATTATTGGCCTACTGCCCAAAGCAATGGAGAGAAGTGGGTCAGTTATGAGGGGTTCAGTGCCTTCCATTGTCATAGACGGTAGAATGGTTCAGACTTGTATCCCATTCAGCAACTGAGTCCTGTACAATATTTGAGCTAAGAGACTTCAAGTTTCACGTCTCTCTTTCAACTTGCAATCTACCATCACCGAATTGGACCTTTCATCCAAACACATCAGTGTACTGATAAAGAAAAATTAAATAAAAGGAGACTCAGTGAGGTCAAGTAACCTGTTCAAAGCCACACAGGTCATATTAAGAGAGCTGAGATGACACCACCTGCTAGTCGGCTGGCTCAGTAATCTTCATAAAGGAATATCAGTGTTCATGGAAGCTGGGCAGGCATCAGTATTTTAATTTATAAGACAAAAGCTTAAGACACTGCTGTGACATTGTATAAGTACAGGAATGTCCAATAGATATTCCTACTTCTGATGTATTAGAGTTTTGAGCCATACAAATAGTAGGTTAGCATCTGTCCTCTATTATAAGGCATCCAGATGTTACATATGAACCAACTTGGACAATAATGACCAAGTACCATAAAAACTGAGGTTTTCTTATACTGTGTATAGCAATGCAGATTTTAACACTGATTTTGGAAAAACTGTCTCATTGCTTTCCAAGCAGGGTCCCCTGCAGTGTAGTATCTCTCTCTGGGTAAAAAGCTAATGCTTGGGCAGGCAGATGTTTTATCTTTAGGAACAAAGAGGTCATTTATGAGGTCTCATGGGAATTCTTTCTTTGTGGTGTGTCCACTGTGCAGGATGACATGCTGCAAGTCCAAACATCAAGAGAGACAGACCTGTCACCTGGTCCTACCTTACAGCTGGCTAGTGTACAGAGTTTGCAACCACCAGGTTTACACTGATCTGATAATCCCCAAACCTGTCCTGGAACAGTCGCCCTCAGAGAAGTTCTTACAGTCAGCTGTAGATGGCGATGTTGCACCAGGAACCTCCTCATGGCAGTGGCCGGCACCGGGAGCATCCAGCTATGGCCTGCTGAGGCATAGCTCTGTGAATCCTGTTTTAAGTTCCTCCGGTTGGTCATAACCCAGCAGTTCTCCTGGGTCCCCTGCTTACCCATCATTCTCTCCAGCTACAAGCCAGGAAGGAGAGCACTGTCTCTCTCACCTCCTCTCTAGTTTCCTTTTCTCTACCGTGGTCTGTGATTAATGGCAGTACCAGTGAACAATCGAGGAGAAGGTACTTGCAATGCAATAGCACATAGATTAAATGCAACCGGGTGCCGAACCTCTTTAGTGAGAGCATCCGTGCAAATTTGTTTTCCCTTCTCTCCCACAGCGGCCCCCCTCCTCAGGGCGGAGGCAGGCACAGTGACTTCATTAATCAAGGAGCTTTGCAGGGCCTGATGAATTTTAACAGCAAACTGTCACTTACAATCCTTCGCTGTCTCATGTATCCCTGAGCACTAGTTATTTCATCGTCACCAATTAATCAAGGCAGCCACAAAGCCACCCTGGAGTTTATTAGCAGAAAACAGGTTGTCTCTTCCCCAGAGACAAGCTTTTTTTTTTTTTTTTTTTTTGTTATTTCAAATGTGAAATGCACCTATTCTTTGTTTTTTTTAAATTGATAGAGACATACATGACACTACTTACCTCCTATCTTTCTAAGGCAATCATTTATTAGCCTTTCCCAAAATCTTATCCCACATCCTTGCTGTAAGGTCTCAAATGCTTTGAATGGAAAGTTGAAAGACTGGAGACAGATACCTTTTCATCCACAATGAAACCTGATTGCATATTAGAACTATTTAGAGAGCTTTGCCAAAACACCCATATCATGATCTTGGGGTGCAATAAAGGCAAATTTAATTACAGAATTTCTGGGACTGTTGTCTGTGGAGTGTGGATATTTTAATGTTTTCCTGTGTGATTCACAGCCTAGATTGACAACTGCTGCAAGCATCCTTTGCTCACCTGGAGTGTACATGATCATATATAAAATGAGGGACTTGGATAAGTAAATTATTTGAGTAATTGCATGATCTTCTTTAATTTCCACAATTAAATATTTTGAGGAGCTACACTTTTGCTGAAGCAGGACGTCTTTGCAGGATTTCAGGGAGCTTCCGTGATGTTGCCTGCCCGCCTCCGTTCTTCCCCCCACCCCAAGGCAGAACAGTTGTGATGGGCAGATATTTGCATAACACATTTCTTTCTATTCTTCATTCGCTCACTTATTTATTTCCACAAACATTTATTGAACATTTTCCTCTGAGCCAGATTAAATCTCTGCCATCATGGTTCTTAATATTCAACAAATACTTACACAAATTACATTTCATTACAGTTATGGTAAGTACTATGAAGGAAAAATGCAAGGTGCCATGAGAGCATTTGATGCAGAGACTGAATCTTGCTCGTGAGTCAGAAAAGGCTCCTCCTGGAAGTGACATTTACAGGGAGACCAGTGAGTTGATAGGAATTAGCCTGGTGGGAAGTGGGACGGAGAGAGCGAGAGGGTTATAGGCAGTGGGAAAATCTTTGCAAAAGGCCAGCAGGAAGGTGGCTTATTGTAGGTATTGAAAGGAGGCCTATGGGGAGAATGCTGGAGTTAAAGTCTAAGAGGTAGGTAAGGACCAGATTACATGCGGCTTTGTAGGTCATTTTTGTGACTTTATCTGAAAAGTAAAGGGAAGCTATTGCATAATTCTAAAAAAGAGGAGTTAATGCTTAGATTGGTGCTTTAGAAAATATTTAGGAGAGAAAATTCCAGAGGGACAAAATAAGGCCCTCCAAATATCTACTCCTTCCTAAAAGCAACAGAAGCAAAAATTGTTGAAATCAACTTTTTTAGAACTCTAAAAATTATCCAAAGGCTTCTAAACATTTGATGATGATTCATTTAAGAAAAATAACTGAAGTAAGAACAGTGGGACTAGGTTGTTTTGACTGAACCTGTTCCAATCACCCACTTCCCAGGTTCCCAGTGATCCTGAAAACTAGTAGACTTGCCACCATGGCAGCTGTGGATCCAGACGCCTAAGTTTTACTCTTCATGCGGCCCTCTCAGGCAGTGGAAATGGAGTTCCTCTGCTTGGAGCAAGCTGGTTGTGACATAAAGCAAAGAAAAGAAGGCCGAGGGGAAAAAGAAAAAAACACTTCACAGAAGGTAATTTTGAAAAGCAGGGGTGGGACGTCTCTTTGACCTTAGGGTTGAGCTTCCACACTGGGAAGAGAGAGAGCATGAGAGAGCCCGCATTTGGTTTATTTATACAAGGGAACCTCAAAGGTTTTCCATGGAATGTTCTTTTGCCAAATAAGGTAGGGGGTGGGCTGTTAGCTCCCAAAGGGTTATACCCATGAGAGCTGTCCCATTAGTAGAGCGAGGCCAGAGATCTCACGCCTTGGGGAGTCTACACACGGGAATGCTGGATCGATCGTTCCCAAGTGGGGGACCTCAGTCCCCCATGGCTCAGTACCTAGTAAAGAGCACTCAAGTAGCTTCTCAGTGACATACCACAGTGGACGGGAGGTCTAAAGGACTGGGTGCTTCTCAGAAAGTCTTTTATGCAGGAAGTTGTCACCTACCATGTGATCCAGGCAACAGCCTTTCACAGGCTTGTCTTTGTTCAACTTGACCCACAGAATGCTCATGGGGAGAAGCTCTTTTCCCAGGGCATTTGTTGACAGTCACTGACGATTTTTTTTTTTTTTTTTTTTTTAACATCACAGCTGCTTATGGGGTGGTTAAAGCAATCAAGGGTTCAACAAAAGATTCAAAGGAAAACTTTGGAAATGAGATAATTCTAGGGGGCTTTGGAAGCTCTGACACATTTCTGGAGATTTATAAGGTCATGAGCAGGTGCGGGCTGTGCACACACCTTCCAGTAAGCTGTGATGCTTCCAGATTTTAAAAAGGACCAGGAAAAGCCCTAATCGTTCCACTCTGGGTAATTTTAGGGCCAGTGTTAAGCAGGAAGTTAAAACGAAGGGAGATCCATAAACATTCAGAGTGTTGAATCTGTGCCCTACCACAATACAGAGACATCGGCTTAAGATATTGAAGAAAATCTATGTCTAATCACTAGCTAGCCACCAAGCAGACCAAGAAGACTTCAGTCAGTGGTCAAACACAACAAAAACAGACAATTTTATGAACTTAACCAAGGAATTCCCTAAATTATCATCAACATCATCATCAGCAACACCAAACAACAAAAAATTCTGTTAGGGTGGTGGTAGGAGTTCTGATTTTTGGAGATGCTACAGTATATAAATTAGAATGTTCAGCTTTAAGCAAGCAAACAAAAATGTAAAACACATGAAAGATATGCAAAAAGAAAAAAATGTAGCCTATGTATGGGGTGGGGATGGGAAGCAAACAATAGAATGTTTCTGACAAAGCCCACATGTAGACTTACTGCAGAGACTTTAAAATAGCTATTGTTGGCCAGGCCTGGTGGTGCATGACTATAATCCCAGTGGTTCCGGAGGCTCAGACAGGAGGATCAGGTTCAAAGCCAGGCTCAGCAATGGTGAATCACTGAGAAACTCAGTGAGGCTCTGTCTCTAAATAAAATACAAAAGAGGACTGGGGATGTGGCTCAGTGGTCAAGTGCCCCTGAGTTCAATCCATAGTAATTTCCCCCCACAAAAAAATAACAAAATAAAATAAAATAGCTATTCTAAACATTTTCAAAGAACCAAAGGAAACTGTATCAAAAGAAAAAGTAAAAAATGCCTCTCTAACTTGAGAGTACCAATAAGAGCTAGAAACAATAAGAAAAATAGAATTTCTGGAGTAAAATATATAATAACTGAAAATGGAAAAAAAAATCACTATTGAGTTTCAATGACATATTTAAGCCAGTAAAAAAAAAGAATTATTGAACTTGAAGATAGGTCAGTTGAGACTATGCATTCTGGAAATCAAAGAGAAAAATGAATGAATAAAAACAGTATCAGAGATGTTTGGGGATCTCTAAGCATACCAGACATTGTTAACAAAAGTCTGAGGAGAGGAAAGAGACAAAGGAGGTGAGAAGAAAGTACATCTGAAGAAATAATGATCAAAAAGTTCCTAAATTTGGTGAAAAAATAATTACAGATTCAAAAATCTCATTGATCTCCAAGTGCAAGACATATTATATTCAAATTACTGAAAGACAAAAAGAAAAAAAGAAAATCTTGAAGCAAGAAGAGAAAAATACCTTATTGCATAAAAAGGATCCTCAATGTGATTAAAAATTGATTTCCCAACAGAATCCATGAAGGTTCAAAAACAAATCAGTGGAATCTTGAGAGTCAAAATATAAATCCCTACACTTATGGCCAATTGATTTTTGATAATCCAGAGATGAAATAAAAGTCTTTCAAAGAGATGGTGCTAGAAAAATTAAATATTCACATGCAAAAGGATGAAATTGAATCTTTACCTCACACCATATACAAAACTAATTATAAATGGATCATAGAATTAAAACTCTAAAACTCATAAAAAAAGCATAAGGGAAAATCTTTATGATATTGTTAGGCAATAGTTTCTTAAGTGTGACAGTAATAGCCAAATGTATCAAGTAAAAAATAGATAAACTAGATATTGTCAAATTTAAATATGTGTTTGCTTCAAAGGATACTATTATGGAAGTAAAAATACAAATGAAGAAATGATAGAAAATTATTTGTAAATTATATATACAATAACATGCGCCGGTCTTGAATATACATAGAATACTCACAACTCAACAATAAAATAAAACATTTAACCCAGTTAAAAACTGGGTGAAAGATTTGGAATGTACATCTCTCCAAAGAAGATATACATATAGCCAATAAGCTCATAAATATTGTCAATAACTTTGGTCATTAGGGAAATAAGAATCAAATTCACAATGAGATTTCTCTTTACACATGCTGGGATGGGAAAATTGGAATCCTCAGACAGTTTTGGTAAGGCTGGAAAATGATGCAGGTCCTTTAGAAAATGATTTAACAGTACCTCAAAATGTTACACAGTTATGTCCCTATGCAATTTCACTTTAAGATATATAGCCAAGATAAATAAAAACATATTCACACAAAATTCATTGATGAATGTCATGGCACCATTAAATATGATAGCTAAGTAGCAGAAACAGCCTAAACATTCCTCAATTAGTAACTAGGTAAATAAAATGTGGCTTATGCATGCAAGAGAATATTATTTGGCAATGTAAATGAATGAAATACTGATCCAACCTAAAATATGAATAAGCCTTGAAAACTATATGTTAAAACAAATGAGTCAGTCACTAAGACCCCATATCCTATGACTCCATTTGGTCCAGAATAAGCAAATCTATAGATACAAAAAATAGGTTACTGGTGGCCAGGCATTGGTTGATCAGGCAATGGGCAGTCGTTGCTAATGGTTATGAGGTTTCTATTTGAGCTGATGAAAGTGTTCTAAAATTATAGTGGCTGTACAAACTCTATGACTTTAGCAGAATCAGTGAATTGTTCAATTTAAAAATAGTGAATCTTATGGCATTTGGATTATATATCAAAGCTGTTGTAAAAAATGTTACTTTATATGTTTCATGGAAATGTTTGGAGAGGTAGGAGAATTGTGTGCAGACAGCCAGGTGAGAGTCAACTGTAGCAATTCATGTAAATGATTATGGTGGTCAGAACTGGAAAAGTGGCAGGTTTGAAAACTATTTTCGTGCCATGTATGATATTGATGGTGCTGACCTTTATTGGTCCCTTTTTATTTTTTAGCTCCATACTAAGTTCTTTACAAATCTCAGTTAATCATCCTTTTGTTGTAGCTGCTAATTATAACTTAAATTTCACTAATAGGGAAACATGCACAGAGAGTGGAGCCAGTCTATGCTTGATATCTCTGCATGAGAAGCTTAAAAAATCCTAGGTGTTATCTCTTAGTGAATCACAGTTTTAGGAAATATCAGTCCCTGATTTCAATTTGGAGGTTGCTTAGTTCATTGATTCTTTCACCTTGGTGCACCCCCAGCAGCACATGACTATGCAAATCCTGAGATGGTCTCTGGTAGACTTATGACCCCATGATGAGTGTTTTAGTCAGCTTTTTGCTGCTATGACTAAAAGATCTGACCAGAACAATTTTAAAGGAGGAAAAGTTTATTTGAAGATTCACAGTTTCAGTGGTCTTAGTCCATAGAAGGCCAACTCCATTCCTTGGGGTTCATGGTGAGGAAGTACATCATGGTGGAAGAGTGTTGCAGACGAAACCAGCTCACATGGTGATCAAGAAACTCCACTCACCAGATACAAATACATACCCAAAGCCATGCCCCAATTCCCACCTCCTCCAGCCGCACCCTACCACTTTATTTACCACTGGGTTAGGTTAATCCCTATCAGGGGATTAATTCACTGGTTGGGTTAAGACTCTCACAACATAACCATTTCTCTTCTGAACCTTCTTGCAGTGTCTCACATGTGAGCTTTTGGGGGACACCACACCTATACCGTAACAATCAGAGATCAGTAGTAAGCACACAGGCTGAGCCAGATCTCCTCTGCCTGGTGGAAAGAATGAGGAGAGAACTCCAGATACTCACCACTTTACCCCACAATACTTGGGACCTTGCTACCATCACCTGTTTTCAACTAACCAACACTGATTTTGTTCCACAATCTCTGTCAGTCATTTCAAGAATCCCCAGACAACCAGATTATACCCTTTCCCCCGCCCCTAGTTCTTCTCCAGAAAGCTCTGCATATCCTCCATTCTTTGCCTTTCTTCTGCTCCCTCCCTAACTGCTGAATCTTTTCCACTCCACTTTCTGGAATGTGTGGCTCATTATTAGCAAAGGCCCCCACTTCTTCCATCTCTTCTTGGAGTATATTCTTGGTCGAGTTGCTGTGAGTTAAACTGCTTGCTTATCTCTGCTCTCTGTCTCCTCTCTTTCTAATGATTTCACCCAGACTTTTATCAGACAGTGATACTCATGCTCTCAGATTTATCTGATGATCCAAGACCCCTCTTCCAAAGTCTACATGTGTCTATTTCTTTTTCTTTCTTTTCTCTTGTACTTCCCAAGTGCTCGACAACATTACCATCTCTGCCTTCTTATGCTTCCTACAATTTACTCCCATGATAGCCACAGCCACTGTACATAAGTCAAGTCTTGTCACTCTGCTCGAAGTCCAAAGTGTAAACCAAAGCACTTGAAAAAGCTTTCTGTTCATATATTACCTTTTTGACTTCATTATCTGTCACTCTTCCTCTCAATCATTATTCTCCCTGTGAAACCTTCAGGTACAGCCCTAACCCAGGACACATACTTCCTGGAACTGTTTTGCATTACATATCTCCACAGCTTGTTCATTTATTTTCTTCACATTTTTCCTCCAATGATGCCTTGTCAAAGAAACTGCTTTAACTACCTTATTGAAAGGTAGACCTCCCTTTCCCATCTTGTACCAGACTTTCCTGATTTTTCTTACTTTCCTCAAGTTTTTCCTTTTCTTCAAAAAATTCTATAATTGAACATGCAATTCACTTTACTCATTTATCATGGTTATTGCTTGCTTTTCATCTCCATCTGCTAGAATATAAACTCCCTTAGGGGAGAAATCGTTGTTTGATCTTATTTGCTTTCCAGTATATTCCAAGTAATAATTAGAACACTATCTGCTACAGGAAAGGTGCTTAATTAATATTTGTCAGATGGATATATAAACCGTTCTATGTCCAAGTATTAGTATTTATTGAAGAATGAAATGAAATATACTTGAACCCTTTAGGAGCAAACAACTAAACCTTGATTTCAACTCACTGAAGAAAATGGAGGAAAAAGTTGGATGGGTTTTTAACAGATAAGAAATAGCATCTTATTTTCAGATATACCCTAGGATAAAACTGTATCAAGCTAACTATAATTAAGTTTGCACAGCCCTTGCTTCTTTATGAGTTTATGTTATGTTAAATGAGGCCACCTTATTGAGGAGGGTAGTCATACACTATTATTTTCTTCGATATTTTTCTTTTTGGTTTTGTGTGGAATATCAGGTTTCTTTGTTATAATTTTTTCTGTGCACCATTGAGTCTCTTCATCTTATGACTGATTTTCATCTTCTTTTTATTTTCATACGGACTTTTCTGTCTGCTGAGCCCCTTTCTCCACAGCACCAGAATTTTAGGACTCTGCCCTTTTCCCTGTTCTCATTGAGTGATCCCAGGCTAATATGGTTCATGTAGTACCTTGTGTACACCAAACTGTCTTAGGTTCTCAGGGACATTTAAAAGGGAATAAAACATGCCATTCATTGTTCCTAGGGCTTTCTCAGTGGCAGGTGACAATAACTCAACTCATGTGGATCACCAAACCTAAAGACAGGCTGAAGAGTCAGTTGGTTGTAAAAGATAGCACCAGGCTTTGGGATCATCTTTACCATGGACTCAAGAGCCATCAGGATCATCTCCCTGGGTTTTATTTTCACTTTTTTGGGAGGTTTGATTCATTCACTTTCCCTACAGTTGTGCTTTATTTACAGGGTAAGAAACCTAGTTGCTGTCAAATCACAAAATTTATATTTTATGGGCTTTTTTCCCACTAAAAGGAGACTATTCTGATATTCTGTTTGGCCCAAATGCTCTACATCTAGAGGAAAGGTCTCATCATCCTAGCTGGTGTCTGCTGCCTACCTCTGTGACAAGTGGGGTGGGTGATATTGTACAGAAATTGCTGCTCCCGTGAAAGCCAAGTGGATGGAAACTTGCATTTCCCACGAAAGCAGGTGCTGTTGAGATGAATCAATGCATCTTCCCCATGAAACTCATAATCACAGTTTGTGTTTGCAGAGAAAGACCAAATAAATGATCAATGAGAGAAGTATGAATCTATCAGAGTTTATAATCAGTCAAATCTTGTGGAAGGGCTGCTAAAAACTGGAGCTATTATGGACTAATCACATCAATCTGAAGAGTTCTGGAAGGTTAATATTAAACCAGTGATCCTGTAAAGTTCTGTCTTTAGGAAGAAAAAGGGATGCAGAATCATCTACTCCAGTGATTCCTGTATAATGTGTCTGGGCCCTTCATAATCCTGGAGATAGGGAAAGGGGTTCCTTGAACTGTTTTATTTTAAAGATATTTTGATTCTGTTAAATTTCTTTTCCATGGTGAAAAACAACAACAATAAATTTCTAGTAACTTATACTGAAGTTTTTATTGTTACCACCACAGCTACATAGCTCCATGATAAACACTGAGATCATAATAAAGAGAAAGACTGCATAAAGAGGGCTGATCATTTGAAAGCACATGCAAAATGTCTGGCAATAGAGACCTGAGTGTTATAGGAATGATCTGGAAGAAGGAAGGATTACTTATAGAAAGCAGATGTCAGGAGGGAGAGACAAGCTCTGGTTCTTAAGGAGCATGGTGCTTAACTATGAAGTCTTACATTAAGAGCATAATAGTGCAATAAAGAAAATATTTTAAAAACTGCTTCCATCTTCCCTGACCAGGCATATCACTATGAAATAATCACAAGAGCCTAATTCCCCTGCCAGAATCCTGAATGTTTGGATCAAGCTTCTAAGCATCTCTCATCTAGCAACTGCAACTGTAAGGGTGACTCTGTAAGTCTCAGTGGTGCTCAGATTTAAGCTCAATAGGGAGGTGGAGTTTCAAATAGAATCTGAGCATCTCAATTATCAATCCGACTTTAATGACCAACTCAGTGGTGTCGGGAACCTGCTCATGCTTCCCTCTGAGTTACAAGTGACTTCCCTGTGACGTGTGCACTTGGCATGATTGTGCAGTATTCATGCAGTCTTTAGAGGTTTCATTTTCAAAAGTGGCTGATTGGGGTTCAGTGTTTTCCTTGTCAAGGGGCCATTTTACCATAAGCTACTTTAAGTACCAGGGTAGTTTTGTCAGAATGCAAATCAGTTAAGGTGTTGAGGAAATGTAATCTGGTAAGAATTTTTTTCCCACTAAGAATTATATATATTTCAAATTTGTTCCTATCTCTCCACCCTGTTTCTTCATAGTCTTCAAGAATTTCTGTTGGGGAGCTTCTGTTCTCTCTCGCATGGATTCCTGCAACAGTCTCTTCAATATCCTCCTGATTTTGTCTCATCTCTGTTACCCATTCCCCTGGGACTGACTGCTGCTAGATCAATCTTTTTAAAATGTGAATCTCAAATCTCATCATGCTTAACATATTTCAAGATTCTTTGCTGGGCATGGTGGTGCATGTTTGTAACCCCAGTAGGTTGGGAGGCTAAGCAGGAAGATTGCAAATTCGAGACCAGCCTCAGAAACTTAGTGAGACCCTAAGCAGCTTACGGATACCCAGACTCAAACAACAACAGCAAATAATAAGAAGAACTGGGTTCAATCCCTGGGAAAGAAAGAAAGACAGGAAAATAAATAAAGAAAGAAAGGAAGGAAGAAAGAAAGGGAGGGAGGGAGGGAGAGAAAGAAGGAGGGAAGGAGAAAGAAGAAAGGAGAGAGGAGGGATGGAAGGAAAGAGGGAAGGAGGAAGGGGAAAGATTCTTCCCTGTATACCATTTTATATAGTTTGTGTATTTTGTAGAGCATTTTGTAATGAAGAATGTGACTTCATGTTTTGATGTTTGATGCTAACAAGTTTCTAATCTTCAGCTTCCTCTTCCTCTTTGGCCCAGATCTAGACAAGGCTATAGGAAATCCTGAGTTGGCGCTCCTTTGGCACTCGGCTCAGACCATGTGGGGCCTGCCATGTGTGAGAATCTTCACCTTAATCCAAATAGCATCCTTAAGCCAGTCTCCTCTTCTTAATCGCTCCAATCATTTTAGGACCAGCACAGAAAACTTTTTAGGGCAGTATGGGAAGTTCTTCCCAAAAGTCTCATTATGAAATTTAAAAAACAGTTTCATACACTTTTGGTGTGTGTATGTGTGGATGTGTGTGGAGGTGGGTGTGGATGTGATCATCAGACTTTACATCTGAACCAAGTTTTGTTGGGAATCCACCCTGTTTCTCAATGACTGTGAGACATTGCAGGCTTTTTTACTTCATGATTATCCACTTCTATATTCTCAGCAAATTTTATGGGTTACCTACTGGATGCCACCTACTTTCCAGGCATTTGAGAAATGATGCGTAACAGTGTAAACATACTTAAACATACTTAGAGCTAGTATTCTAACACAGTAATAAGTAAGCGAATTAGCATGTGAATTGATATTATGCTAACTGTTGTAAGGAAAGAAAACCTATTTGATGTAGTATCATCTGGGCAGGTGATATTAATGATAAAGTCATTCCTGTTGAGGAGAAGAACAAGCATAAAATTCCTTTTGTGGGAAAGAAGGAAATTGATGTTTTTTAGAAAGAGAATGAAAAACATTGATACTGAGTGTAGAGAATAAGGGAGAGAAAAGTAAGAGGTAAAATTTGGAGGGGTAAGCAGGTGTTAGATCACAGGACTTGGTAAGTCACATCAAGTGATATGAGTTCTATTTAACAGTAAACCAACAAAGGGTTAAAGCATGATTTAGTTTAGTTGATTTCTTAACACCTAATCTTGACCACCAGAAGTATCGGTGAGTTGCAGTGGACAAGAATTTAAATGAAGAGAATGAGTAGTGGGCTAAAGAAACTAATTGAGGCAAGAGATAATGGCAGCTGGGACAACAGTGGTAGCATTAGGACCAAGAAGTGAAGGATTGTGAGTACATGTTGGAAGTAGAAATAGGAGGATTTACTATTTTATTTACTGAGGGTGGCATGCACCGTTCAGGGTGTCATACAGGTCCTGAACACTCCTATATGATTTACACTTGAAGTGTGGTAGAAATGCAACTCTCTTCTGCTCACACCCTTGCCTGACCCTATCAAGGTGGGCTCACGCAGATTCCTGTAAATGCTTTTATCACAGCTCTTATCAGAACATAGTGTAATTGTTGTTTCTTTCCGTAGGTAGTAAGTTAACCCAGTGATAAACACGGCACTTGACACAGTGTTGGCATTTAATAAATCTCAGCCAGATGAACAAATGAGAGCCTGCCTCGCCAGGCACCGCAGCGGAGGGGCATAAACAAGGTCTTTGAGCCTTGCAGCAGTCCTGGCACATCACGGGTCCTGCCAAAGGTCAGAGACCCACCGGGAGGACTTCTTTTAAGGACTCTAGGAACTCTCAAGAAGAATGAGCCAAACGTCTTAAATGGTAATGATCTGGAAAATGGAAAGGGACTTACAAATTGGAAAATGAAAATAGTAACCTCCAATGCTACAAAATTAGCTTAAAAGGCAAACTAACTGGAGGGAGGAAAACAAGTCGTCCCTGAAGAACAGATTAGATCACCTGAGAACAGGTCTCGTCTTATTGCTTAATACATGAATCTTAGCAAGTTTTCTTTTTTGTTGTTGTTGTTTCCAAAAATCACACGACAAGCCCTGACTGATGTCCTTTTATCTCCAGATGTATTTAATTTTGTAATAACCCCACTTGAAAACTATACCAGTAGAACGTTACTTAAAATTGGAATTTCTGGTTATCTTGATTTTACCTTGTTTTGTTGAGTAATTAGGTCTCTGGGTGTCAATTCCATCAGACTTTAAAAATAGTACTGTAAAAGGAGTACTTTTCGTTCTTTCCAACTCTGATATTCCATACATTTCATGAAATTCACTGAACCAATGGTCTTATTGGTTCAGTGATCATGTGATAAGGAGCCAATAACTGTACTTCATCATAATTCCATTTAAAAATATTCCAAGGAAGGTTTGATGCCCTGTAGTAAGGACCACGATGAAATCATGGGAATGCTGGTGAGAACATAGGTATTGACATACACATCCTCTTACCAGGTGCTGTGCTCTATGTGAATAAATCTCCTTAAATTTATGGTTAATGGTCAGTTCTACAGAGTGCAAAGTGCTTCCACATCGTCACTTAAATATATTACCAAAGATACTGGCTACTTTACAAGGTGGTGAAGTCAGTCCCACTTTTAAAAAGAAGAACTCAGAAGTTAACAGATGTCACCTGGAAGCTATATTTCTTGAATTAAGCATAGCCAAGGCCTGAATTCAGATCTTCCAGTGTAGTCTGGAATTCTCTAACTCCAGAAACTCTCCATAGCTCAGATTTTTCTGAGCTATAGATGTATATGTATATAATGTATGTATTACATTATAAAATCCCTGGAAAGTACTGTGATGTAGGCCTTCATAAGTTCCCACTGTCAAATGAGGAAAACAAACAAACAAAAAATCTGAGAAGTTAAGCACTTTGCCAAGTCCTCAGAAAGGGAAGTGACAGTTGAGATTCTATTTAAGATATTGAAGCACCATAAAGAACTGTCCTAATTTGGGGAATATGTGCCAAGCTATTTTTAAAGAATCATAGAAAATGCAAAGTATAATTGGTCAGGTAGAAACAATACAGTAAAGAAACCACAAAGTAAATTGTAAACTTAAAAATTTTCTTACGAAAATTTTGCTAAGGACATTCTGAATGTGCATCTGCATTGGAGTCCCATCTATTTATCTCTGAATTTCTATGGAGCAGAGATATCTAAACCTAATTTAGTGATACATAAAAGTAATGGCTGTGACATAAGGATCCATAATATTTTATATTTAGGGAATGCATCATTCCTCCCAGGGAAAACCTGTGGGTATGTGTGATTATGAAATATGATGATGTTCTCCAGTCTAATGTTTTTAATACCCTACTGCTTCATTGCTAATGATCTATCATGTTCTTATGAATAGTCCATGAACTATACCCCTTAACTCTGTAGGTGGTGGTATCATATCCCATTTCTCTCTTTTGCTATATATCAAGATACTTATTAAAATTAATTGAGAATGATGTATTAAGTTCATGAATTAAGTTCTATAAGATTCAAGATCATCTTCTCTAGACCAAGTGGTCTCTAAGTGCTATACAATTTGGTTTGATATACCCAAGCTACTCTTAATCAGGACTAGCATATTCACTTGAAGGCTTATTATTCTGAAGTATCTGTATCAGGATTCCTTTCCTGTTAGAAATGTACTTTCAACAAACATACTGTTTAGAAAGCGACTTTTGTCTGTTATAATCCTTCCTTTCTGACTGCGGCAGGGGACTCTAACATCTTTTTTTTGTGTGTATGAGATACTTCCTCAGCTCTTCCAATCATAATTTTTCTTTTTTCTGCTTTCCTGGACCTTTTGTCTTTCCTTCAAGCCCTAATGGATTCAGGCTATGGAGCTACCTGTATATTTGCTTAACTTTTTCATCAGAACATCCTTGAATGATGACAACAAAATATGCAAATAGACAATGAACAGAGAAAAAATAATTTCCTACTTTTGCTTTTGGGTTAGATTTACACATTTATTTTCTACCAGAAAAAAATCATTTAAATAATGGCATTGATTAAGAAAATGCTATATACCTTGAACTTAAGATAACAAGTAATATATTAATAGAATAGCTTTCTTCTGCTTCCAAACAATGAAAAATGGGTCATATGTATGAAAATTAGGAAACATAACTTACCAATGGAATTTGGGGGAAATTACAGGCTTTGGAGTCGAAGGTATCTGGGTTTAAATCATAGGTTGATGAATATGTCTCTTTAATTTTGAACAAATTCCTTCTGTGACTCATTTTCCTTCTGATCATGTTGATCACAAATGGTTGCATGAGGGTAAAATATGTATGTGTGAAAAAGTCATAACATAGTCCTTATGAAGAACTTTTGAATTTTTTTCATGGCTGTTCAACATCTAACTCTTTGTGTAATTGGTCCCATCTCTGGAAGATTTTCTTTTACCATGCTACCTTGTTGGAAGGGACAATCTAGTCCCTGCCTCCTGATAACTCTATATTTGAAAATGGAAGGAAGCTCCATCTTTCCTTTCGTATTATATCTACAGATTAAGAAAGGGACCCAACCTTAGCCAATCAGACTCTTCCCAAATGAACTTATTAAACATTGCATTAGTAAACTCAAAGGGGAAAATGTTTGGAGTTTAGATTGTTAGAGAAGTAATATATTCTATTAAACTTTTCATATGGCATTGTGTAGTAGGATATTATAAAGCAATATAATACTATTATATGTAATATAAAAATATGAAATATAATTATTTCATATTATAATATTGAGATATTATAAAAAATCTCTCAATAGATAGAAGTTAAACACCTTCTCATAGCTTGAGTTTTAAAAGTTTTTCCAAAGAAACTGTGTGGTAAGAAGTGACTCTGATACCATGGCCAAACACATAACTCTTTTCTCTTTGAAAAGACAAATAATAGTACGTATCATGTTGATATTGTGAGGTTCAAATAAAAAGGGGATGAATGTGTCCATATTAGGTCTACATAGAATGTAACCCAGTGCTCATTTTGCACATGAGGGTCTATGATTTAAAGAAGTAACTATGCATCCCAATCAGTTATAGTAAACTTGTTGGACCTGTCAAACCTAAAAGTAAGGATATTACCTGAAATAGTTGAAAAAAATTGCTTTTTATTTTGGGGTATGGGAAATACATGTAGAAAGAATACAAATATAATGATAATATTTCCCAATTCAAGTACAAATGAGAAATGCAAATGGAGGATAAGTTATCTTTGGGATTTTTATGACACAATATCACATATTTAGCATATTTAATTCAATATCTGACTCTTCCCTCTGGAGAGAACCACATATCCTCTTTCCAATGCCTCACCCAATCCCATGAGTTAATCTAAGTACTTTGTTCCTAACAGAAGTTCCTTAGTTAAGATGTTTTTGCATATTGATCAATGCCATGATGAATTTCCTCTCATTGGTAGATTTGCCAGTGAAATACCAAACTCACACTAAACTAGAAAGAAACAAAGCAATACAAAAAGCGTTCCCACTGGTTTTCCTCCTGAGAATTAGGAAAGAGAGTGGTGAGATTCTTTCAAGTGTACTAATGGACTGGTAAATATCTGTGCCTTATCTCCAGCTCTGCATGCTAAGAAGGACAACCAGGATCATGTAGATGTTGAGCTTTGAAATCACAAATCTTCATAATTTGCGGGGGTGGAATTAGAAACTTCTGAACAGTTTCATTTTGCAATGACCAAAAATAAGCTGAATGGCAGATGGTGAATGAAATCTTTCAAGATGGCAAAACTGTACCACAGATTATGGGGAGATTAACAATTTGTACCTGATTGGAAATAGTCACTTTCTTCTCTACCACTGAATACAGGTACAAAAATACACTTATATGCCAGTGTAAACTGGCAATTGTATTCACAAGTACAAACTGTTCCTGTGGATGATCCTGGATTAGCTGCGTGTACCTGTGTGGGCATCTGCACTTGTGGTTTTTTTCTTTGGTGAGAAGATTCATAGCTCCTATTAGAGTCTCAAAGCCTTATTACCTACATAGACGAAGAGCTATTGCTCTTCATTTTTTCCCACTTAATAAAGCATATAGGAATTACAGGAAATAATAGTTGACATAACAAATGGGAAAATATTGAGTAAATTCTAAACACTTTAAACACTCAGATGTGTTCACTTTCCAAATAAAGTATCTCAAAATCTTTTTAGCTACAGACTTTCAGAGTTGACTCTCAGAGTTCACTTAGTATAGCAATTTCCTAGTTTATCTTCTATTAAACATACACACACACACACACACACACATTTTTCTCAAATAAGATTCTTTTCTCAAATAAAATATCACATAAAAATCTTAATATAATAAATACACAAAAAATAAACTTTGGTTAGAGTTGGTGGGACCTGGCATTCCCTATGCAGCCTGTTCTTCACTTCCCTCACAGTGCAGAGGTAGAGCCACCCAGAGTTTTCTCTTCTTCATGATCTTTTTTATTTTTTGCATGATCAATTGTGATTATTTCAATGTTTTACTAATGACTTATCAAAGTATGAATTCTGTCATGCAGCTTCTGCTGAAAGAGTTAAAAACCAGAGGTCTTTGTTGATTTCCTTCTGTTTTGCTCACGCTGATCTGAATCCTGTTGCTATTGACAGATAGGATTTGGGATGAAATCAAGGCTCTGACACTTTTTACCCAAGTTTCCAATTGCATTTTTCTTCAGTTTCCTTATCTGGAAATCATGATCAAAGTGAAAATAATTAGGAGATGATGATGATGATGACGATAACAACAACAATAATAATAATGCTAATATGTGCCCACAGGGCTGCTGTGTTGTTTAAATTAAAGAATTCTCTTGAAAGGTCATTTTCTTAATGACCTTCATTCCTTCTTGATAACCCTTCCTTTAACTGAAAAACTATTAGGTATAAATATTGCCTTATTAGTTTTAATGGGAAAATTATGATGATTTTCATTCTAATCCAAAGAAGATAATTTTTGAAGACAGAAAAAAATATTGATTCCATAATGAAAACAAATTTACATAAGTGATAAACAAATCTTTGGAAGTAAATTAATATGGTGTAATTGTAAAATTAAATGTAACAAAGCTTCATTTATTCACTGAGGGAGTGAGAGAAAGATGGATACTGTGAACAACTGTTCTTTAGAAGTTCATTATATTTAAACCATTTTTTAAAGTTTTCAACTTTCGGGGGCTTATGCTTATATTGCCCTCAGACATCTTGACCTAAATAAACTGAAGCACAGTAAATCCCTTTCAAGGTAGAATAACAAAATACCTTGTACCAAGCCACAATAACAATAGTTTATTCCTGTTGACCTCCTCCTTACTGACCTCATAGAGCAGATGTAGAGTCATGTAGAGTTTTATTTCCTGTATTACTGATTTTTTTTTTGCATTATCTGTTGTGGTTACTTCAATGTTTTATTAGTAACTTACCAAAGTATGAATTATGACATGTAACTTCTTTTGAGAGGGTTAGACCAAGTGGTCTTAGTGATCTCTCCTAAGAAGTCATGTTGACCTAGTGGCTTTGAAACACTGAATTGTCTTAGGCACCCATGCCTTGTCGTCTGTCTTGGTATCTATATGTAAAGCAAAATTAAATATTTAAGTTCGCTGAATTGCAACTCAATTCAATTTGTTTTTATGATGTTCTCTGACTAGAAACTTCAGTGTCAGATAAATTGGTGAAAATGTCTTTGCCTAAGACCATCATGATGAAATATTTCCTCCTATACTATATTTATCTAATGCATTTTGCAAAGAAAAAAATCATCATACTGAAAATAAGAGAGTCATTTTCTTAAAAAGCAGAATGATTTCTCAAGACAGCTCATTCTTTAACTGAACAGTTATCATTTGTGGTCAAGTCTGTACTTAGCAGAGTTCCAGCTACTTAAGAACATAACAAGTTCTTCAACACCCTTTTCCTATTTTTCTTCCCTCATTCTTTCTGTCTCTAGATACTGTACTTAAAACCACCTCGTTGAACACCTCAAAAGGAACTACGATTTCTACCAACTGCCAAACAATGCTTCAAAAGCATACAAAACATCTTTTTTCCTCAAGCTGACTTCAGAATCTCCTCTAAGCTATGCAGTTTCCTGAGTAAACTAAAATATTTCATAGACATGCCAGGCTGTTTCCTGTCATCCCTGTGAAGTACAGTGATGACGATGTACTACTTTTTAGAAGAAACCCAAAACTGAGGCAAAACGAGCTGTCCAGGTTTACAAAAGCTGGATCTCAACAATATCATGGGCTTCCTGTGTTGCCTTATTTCTTTGGGTAGGTTTTCTTCAGAGAAAGCACGTTGAATAGTGACAGCCCAGGTTCAATCAAAGACCCTATCTCACTGAATATCATTGACAACACATTAATGTATATTCATGAGTATTCTGTGCATTCTAATTTTCCACCCAAGACAGTTTAGTAACAAATAATTTTTACATAATACTGGCAAAATTTGTAAAAATGGTTTCACAATAATGGTTGCACCCTACCTATATGTAAAAAAGTTTGCATAAAATCTGTAACGATTATGTGGCAAAATATGGCATCTCTTTCAATTGGTATTCCTAGCCCCCAAAAATAAGTTAAACTTAGGGGAAGTATTTGTCTGACACAGTCCTTTTTGAAACTCACAGTCAGATGATTTCAGCATTCTTATCGAGAAATTTTCATAGACACATGCAAGCAAGCATCTGCACTTAAGGACCTTTGGCCTTTTGTCAGGTGGATACCTTTGAGGGCACCTATCTCTAGAAGTTGTTGTTTCCCTTGGAGTCCCGAAAGGGTCAGGAATTGCAATTTGAAGCATATCATAGCAACCATGAGGGCAAATTTTGCAGACTCAACTTCATGGAGCATAACTGACCAAGGCCCCCAGCTATGCACTCAGATCCATCAGTGGATTTGAGACAAGGGTACACTTTCAATGGGCCATACCCAGACAGTGGGTTTAGCACAGCACAGTTGTTAAAGCTGCCTTGTTCCTGGAAGTTGTGGCCTCCTCTGATTGCAAACTTCGACTTGATGGCCTTACCAAACCTTCCTGGGGCGGTAAGGGAATCTAGGATCTTCCATTCATCTTTCTTCCTATCTCCTTTTCAACCCCGTGTGATGGCTGTCCCAGTCTTCCTATGGCAAATAAGAAATATATCCAGACTTAGGAAGGAGAGGCTTGATTCAAAAAGACTATTTCAGTCAGGGAATAGAAACTACTGAAGCAAGGAAAACACTGTGACCTTTAAAGGTGCAAGGTCAAAAAGAAAAGGGCAGAATAAACCAGGAGAGAAAGGAATAGGAGTGGATAAGTGGGATAAATGTGTGGAATCACCAGGGACTGTGTTAGGAATGTTTACCCCTGAGATTGGCTGATTTTCAGAGGAGTCATTCTACCAAGCTCTTCTGTATCCTGGTGCTCCAGAGTGGGCCAAGGTTCCGAGGCCTGGAGGAAGCATTGAAGCTGGGCTGAGGTTTGGTCTGGTCAAGTGGGCCAAATGGAGCCGTTTGGACTCGGGTGATAAACGGTGCAGCTGATAATTTATTAGGCAAATAATGGGAATTTGTAGCTTGTGTCTGGTTTTGTCATAGATCCACAAGAGCTTCATTCACCCATCTTGTCTAAGTCAATGGAGAAAGGCAGTTCTCTGCATTATCTAATTCCTGGAATCAAAAAAGGAGGGAATATTTCTTGACCATCACTGTTTTCCAAAGGAAAGGCTCAGGTAAAGTTCAACCCTGTCACACTTGACTCTATTCCATTTTGATTCATAGGATTCTCCCCTAATAATATTTTTTTGCATATGTATTCTTTTCTTGCTCTCTGCTTTTTGGAGGACCTCAATTAACACACATATTTCTTCTATGCCTTTCCTTGTTTTTCCAGTCAGTATAGCTCTTTATCTCAGTCAGTGGTTCTCAAATGGTGTTCTGCATAGAAATGATGTGCAGAGCTTGCTACCCTGCAGCCCCTAGGGACTAGTACTAAAAGATCTCATAGATGTGGGCTAAAGTCAGGGATCCAGCATTCCAGGTGAGTTACTAGTGAGATGTCTCCAAACTCTACGTTGACTGACAGTGATAGAATGAGTCTAGGCAGCACAGGAAAGGTTCATAGAATTATAAGAATACATAAGTTGGTGAAGCCTATAAAAGTTTTTATTTTACCCCCAAATCCTCTGACATTCCTTGAGTGTGGCTATTTTAGCCTTGTTGCTATTAATAGTATAGCATCGTATTTTGGATTGCAGACTCTGGTCTTTAAAACATGTGGGTTTGAATTCAACCCCAACCTTTATTACTTGATGATCTTGGATAAATCATTGAGCTTCTCTGAAAAATACCTACTTCAAAGAATTTCTGTGAAGATTAAATTATTTTGTATAGGTAAAGTACATGTAAGTATTTTACATTCAAATTATATGTAAATTAGTCTGTATGTAAAATACGTATATTATGTCTAGCACCATAGTGAGTTTCAGTAAAAGTTAGTTCAGCATGTCAGCTACAATTATTATTGTAATAAATTAGGCACAAATTTCAGAGTTAGCATTTATTGAGTACTATATATCAGTATGTTACTGTTCCAAGTAATTTTCATAATCTGATTCACTGAGCTCTTTCACTGTCTTGTAGGACATATTATGGTTTTGGCACAAAAGGGCTCCTCAACAAAAAATATTATATTTTCTTTATCCTTAATCATTCATGCTTCCATATACAATATTAATTTTATGTGCATCTATATCTCCCAACAACCCAGAGATTGAAATACTTGAAAGTAGGTCTAATTTTACTGCTTTATCTATGACCATCTTATCTAGTCAATCCAAAATTCTTTGATTTCACAAATAACAAGAATAAAAAAAAGATGATAACTATATTTCACTAAGATTGTGGGAAACTTAGAGCAATATATGACAGACAAATATTTTTCATTGTCATTTACCTCTCTACTCTCTCCAGTTCATCAATGTGTGTTTTATTTTATTTCTTTTATTGGTGCAGTATCATAATATATAGTAGTTGGGTTCATTTTGACATAATCATATCTGCATGGAGTTTAATGTACTCCATTTCAGTCCCTGGTAATCAGCTTTCCCTCTTGTCTCCCTCCACTTATTCCCTTTCCTCTACTCTGTGGTATTCCTTTTACTTATTTATTTATTTTTAATTGGTGCTTGATAGATACATAGAAGGGTAGAATTCACCGTGGAATATTTACAAATGCACACAGGGTAATTTTGTCAAATTCATTCCACAATTCCTCCCCTTTTTTCATCTCTCCTTTCTTCCCCTTGATTTCCTTCTACTCCACTCATCTTCCGTATGTCTTTATGATATCCTCTTCCTCCTCCCCCTTTCTTTGCTCTAGCTTTTGAATATGAGAGAAAATAGTCAACCCTTGATTTTATAAATCTTCACCAATGTTTTTGTGTATTCTTTGAAACTCATGGTCCTTTCTCAGCCTTAACATTATCTAAAGCTTATTTCCAAGAGCTAGTATTAATGGATATATGCCTAAATAACATATTATATTCATTCCTTATTTCTTGATTGTTGACATTTTATCCCAGACATCAAAGAGCTGAGAACTTACAGTATTTTTTTTTAAATTAATTGTGTTTTAGTGTTATACCTCAACTTGCATTAGCAGATAAAATAGAAAAATAGTAACATAACTCTATTTTCCTTGTTGTAAGGATGTCCAAGGGAGGAATCTGACTTGGTAAAAACAGAAAAGCTATTAAGAGGGAACAGAAAAGTAAAGACAGTAAATTGTCTGGAGAATGCATTTGTTTTTATCCTACTGATTTTATAACTATCCAAGTTTCTTTCCTTCTCTTCTTGCTAGCAAGCTATATACCAAACATACGATGCTCTTCCTACAAATGTGCCAGTTCCTTTGATCCATGTACTGTTATCAAGTCTTGCAGTGTGTCTCTTCCCTGGAAACTCCTTTGGATGCAGTTCTATCAATATCAGGACTATCATACAACATTATCTAACTGGCTTAGAGTTTGCTTTGTTCTGGGTTATGGGGGGAATTTCTTCAACAAAAAATTTCTTAAACCTATATTAATCATATTAGAAATTACACAGATAATTCCTTGTACTCTGAAAATATTTCCATGCAGTAGATGAAGAATCACCCCTTCTACAACCTAGGTATTTATATCATGATTATTTTATCTCATAATGGTGTGAGAAATTTAATGGTTTTATGCCAGATTCAGTAAATTTGCCAAATAAGATGTTTCTCTTTGTGGGTTAGGTAAGTTAGAGATTCTAATTCAAGAAATTATAAGTACTCAGATGAAGATTTAAATCCTAGCAGGGGTATGAAAAGGGTTACATTATTTATTATGGAATTGGGGAAACATTAGACTAAGAGCCAAAGACATTAAAATTGTGGCTCTGCCACAAAAAAATCAAAGAAAGTAGTAATTACATTTTATTACTAAATATGTTCATGTTATTTAACACTTAGCACTAATCCTGGACAGACATAAAGAGTAACTGCTTTGAGGTTCTTAAAATTTTTACCAGGATGTGATATAGGACACTTGAAAATTGCATGCAATGCCAATGTCAAAGAATATTAAATATGAATAAATAAAGAAATAAATATATGCATGCATATATTTAAATACACAGGCATAACCACACATACACATGTATTTAAACCCATCCTTTAAAAGCTTGGACAAATTAACTAATGGTAACTTATTTCTTACCTTTCCTACTAGAAATATATTCCCCTGATACGAATGCAAATATAAAATAATACTTATCATCATATTATCATGCTAAATCCAGCCACTCGTGAAGAAATAAGTGGATTTCTTCTAACAGTCTGGAGATTCTCAGAAGTGACAACTCGTATTAGCCATCAACAAAGCTCAGTATTCAAAATTCAATTAAAGAGGAGGCAAAAATAAACTCATAGAAAGAGCCTACATTTTACATTGGTTACCTCCAATATTCTTACTGATTGTTGGCATATCTACATAAATAAAGGGGTTATCTCTTTTCAAAGCTAGAACCAATTTAGGAATGACCACAAGGTACCTGACACACCATTCCTCTTGACATAAAATTCAAGATAATAGAGTAGACAAAGTCATTCCTGGATGGGGTTGGAGAATTGGCTTTGCAGAGTAGCTTCCTTTGATATATTTATCCATTACAGAAATACAAAGAAAATTTTATGAGTTCAGGAATGAAACATATAGTTTACGCCCCCATGGAGAATAGAATAGGTGATATTTTGCTCCCAAGAAAAGTCTTCCTTTTGTATGTTCTCTTCTGAAATTATAACTGTTAGGTGTTCCACTTTCATTCATCTTATATTTGTCTCCTAGTTATACTTTTGTTTGTATTTAAAATCTATGATGTAAATATATGATGTTTGATTACCAGATTCATTGATGATTTTTTTAAAGAGAGAGAGAGAGAGAGAGAGAGAGAGAGAGAGAGAGAGATAAAGAGAGAGAATTTTAATATTTATTTTTTAGTTTTCGGCGGACACAACATCTTTGTTTGTTTGTGGTGCTGAGGATCGAACCCCGGGCCGCACACATGCCAGGCGAGCATGCTACCACTTGAGCCACATCCCCAGCCCTCATTGCTGATTTTTGAAATCTTATTTTTGAGGAACCACTGAGGACGTGGCGGATTATCAACCTGTGGTAGCATTTCACTGAAAAACTTGCCTGGCATAGAACTGTCACCATCATGGGAATCTCACATTAAGTCTTTCTCCTTTGAAATTTTGACCTGGGACAGGAATGGGTAGCCTTTCTATGGGCCTTCATACAATGAAAGGCAAGTCTTATCTGAGAATATTCTTATGTTCACTAGTTTGAATTTTTTAATAAAGTAATAGGTAATTTCTATCTTGAGGAATTCCTCCTTTATTAGCACCATTTCTCTGAAATACAAATTCATCTTGGGGCTCTCTCTCCATACAATCTAGAATAACTGTATTTCTTTTTCTTTGTTTCTGCTGATATTCGTACCCATCAAGGGGGTGCTCCTATGACTACTTTATATCATCCCATTTAGATTTCATTAGGAAATGGGTCATGTTTTGCACTGAAGGTGACCTGGTTTATGTTGGGCCCTTGTGAGATCCTGGCTCATTATGGGGGTGACCATCACACCATAAACCCCAGCGGTCATTATACTTTAATCTCATTAGAAGAGGAGTTGCAAAAAGATGTAGCCAGGGTTTCTGCCTGACTTCCTAATTTCCACAAATAGTGAAGAGGTTTGAAAAATAGAATGATCACAGTTGAGCACAGAATTAGTTCAGTGAAAGGTAGAAGCAATGAAATATCTGAAAGGTCAAACTCAAGGGGAGAAGTAGAAAAGACAGACTCGGTGCAGAAACCAATCCACAATTCTCTATTTTTAATCATGTAGAGATTCTTTATATTAAAAACATTAGTTTTTCCCCTGCATTAAGATATTGACCAGGTCCACTCCAACCCCTCCTGTCCTACCCTCTATAGGTTTCAAGAGCTGGAATTCAAGAGAAGAGGCGTTGATACCTCTGCTTTTTCATTTCTACACAAACCCTGTGCTTTATACGTAAGCTTAACTATGCCCTGTTCTACATACTTCCAGTTGCTTCATCTTCAACCTTTCCTCCCTCACTTCTGCCAAAATAAAGCCTCTATTTTATTTCTAGTATAATCTTTTACAACAGAAACTTAGACCTATCCAGGATATCATGACTACATTTTTCGTGGCACCTGAGCAAGAAACTTGCAGAGAAAACCAGCTATACTTGGGAGTTTTCAACTTTTCCACTTTCATCAGTTCATGTTATATAAAAGGGAATAAATGGCACTTTAATTATGCTCTCAAATGATACTAAATTGGGAATGTTGCAAACTACAGGAACGAAAGAGGAATGACACTACAGGGACTGAGGAGGTTTAGCTGTGTAGGTGGCAAAACCAAAAGCACAAAAATTACCCCAGAAAAAGTTCCAAGTAATTTATGCCCTGTGCTGATAGGCATATTTGTAAAGGTGTGTCCGTTTATGTGACTGTTCTGTTGCTCTATTTACATTTAAGCACATAATTCCATGGAAAAAGTATATAACCTGTAGATATTTGGAACTAAGTAGAAACTTAAGCAATTGCTGGCTATTATTCTTATTCTTCAAGGGAGTGACCCTCACAACTTTTCTATATCATTCTATTTTTCATGTGGAAGTGGGTTTGTCCAGGTTCAAATCACACTGATGACCTCAGCCAACAGGATCCCATATATTTGGAGATCATAACCCATAATGGTTGAGGACATTGTTGGGGATTACATAGAAGAAATGGGTATCAAAGCCAGTATCTGCAAGTTGGCCTAAGTTTGATGTATCCAATTGTAGGAAACATCACTGAGCCCTGGGAAAATTGGGTCATTGAAAATGTAGGAAGTAGAAACCACGAAGAGTTGCGTAACTTGAAACCTTTGGGAGCCAACACTTAAAATAAACAGAGTTTGTAGGACAGAAAATTAACCAATAGACTGATTCACTTGCCCCAGGAGGGTGCTACCCACGGTATACTCAATATTTTCATCTCCCTCTGAATCATAGTCTGATGAGGTTAGGAGAGATTAGCAATCCAGCAATTCTAGTTCCAAACCAATTGTTACAGACAATAATATCAAGAACAGTCACTTCTTCTGTTCATTTTTTTTTTCTACAAGATTTTAGTTCCATATCAGAAAAAGAAAGAAATTCCTCTACAGTAGCAGTGAGCAATAGCTTCTAGAGGTCTATGGTTTCAGGAAGAAAATTAAGGTTTTTCCTTTGGGTGGAACAGTAGTAGATATAGGACCATCAGGAGGAGGAATGAGTTTCAGGATTGAGTGGCCCATTTGGTAGAGAAAAGAGTAACTAATGTAGAAAAGGTACTTCTGTTTTATGTTTATTCAATGATTTACTCCCACTTATTAGCAGTACCATTTACTTGAACCAATATGTCGTCAACTGTTATAGGAATATTTCATTATTACCTTTGTTATAAAGATGGATTTGAAAAAGAGCCATCAGCTATACAAGTGCTGGGTTCTAGGCAGTTGGAAAACAGGTTAGCAGAATCCAACTGTACAGAAGTAAAGAAAGAAGATGAATAAGGAAAGATCATCAGGGTGGGTGCTTAGTGATCACTGGTGATTTTTCAAGTACAGTTTTCCGCCCAAGCCTTAGAATCACAATTGACTTTAATGTTAATTTATCTTTATAATGAACATATAATGTTATACATTATGGTATCATCCTTTTTTAATTGATAGATGTTTTAAATTTTACATTTACAGAAAAATTGAGCAGAACATACAGATAATTTCAGTATAACCCTCCCCAGTTTCTTCTATTGCTAACATTTTGCACTATGCAATTTTAATCAGGTAATGCAATCCAGATCTCATGAAGATGAGCAATGAGTGAATTTTAAGAAATAAAATGGACAAGAACAGTCCACACTTTAAGGTTATTGGGGGAGATCAGAACACAGAGGAAATGCTAGCTAAAGAGAAAAACAGGCAAGCACATTTTTCTGTTGGTGCTATTTTGAAATTCCATCCCCACATTTTTTTTTCCCTGGTATGGGGTTGTTGGATTTTGTGAACTGTTTAAAAACTGAAGAGAAACAGGAAAAGGAAGTCAAGAAATGAGAATACACATTGGAGAAATGAGAGTGACTCTTATCTTTTAGTGGGAGAAGAATTTTCCTTGGAAAGGAACCAAAATATCCAGAAGGTGTCCTCTGGGATTTGAGGGTAAGAGTGAAAGGAAAAAGTTACATCTTTGGAAAGGGAGAAGTTATATGGCTGGGAAGAGAAGAGTTGGTAGTGCTCAGCTGTGTTGGCCTTGAGTTTTAGGTTTAGTGTGGCTGAGAAAAGTACAAGTGGCTATCAGGGAAGCCCCTGCCTGAGGACAAGGACCACTCTAAGGCCCTGTGCTGGGTGGATCGGGGAAGAGAGGTCCTGGTATAGACCAAACCTCAGGAGCCTCCAGATTGAACTGCATGTGTATGTGGGGACTTGTCTGCCAAAAGGTACATGAGTCTTTCAAAAATAAACACTCTGGACTTTGTCTTTTGCTTACCAAGTGCTCTGGACCAAAGCCATTTTAAAAGGAGAATTTCCTCTAGTGTCAGTGATAGCAATTGTAATGGTTAATTCGAATTGTGAACTTAATTGGGTTAAGAAATGCCAAGGATTAATAGACTTCTGGATGTGTCAATGAGGGGGTGTTTAGAAATGATTGGCATGTGGGATAGCCAACTGAAATGGAGACCCTCCCTAAGCGTGGGCAGCAGGGTCCAATAGGATGATGGCTTGGACGGAATAAAAGTTGGAAGAACTAGGAAGCAGCAGATGCAAGGTCTAATGGGTTCTTGATTGCTGCTGGGATTGTCTGAGGATATCAGACTCTTGATCCTTCACTCTTTCAAAATGGACTCTGCCAATGATTTTCCTGAAGCCTTCAGTGTCAGACTAAGGTAGCATCAGTGTTCCCTCTTGTTCTGGGGCGTCAGCTTCTTGGACAGCAAAGATACTGGTTCCTTCAACTCTCCAGCCTGCAGACCATTGTGGACTATCCAGCGTCTGATGGCATTAGCCAACGTAGTAAAACCCCTTTTTATAATTGTACTTCCTGTTGATTCTGTTCCTCCTGAGAACCCTGACTAATAGAGAAAGTGGCTATTGCTGCCTCTTGAGGACTTTATTTTGGCATTCAGGACTGGTAGGGATTTTCGAGGTTGAGGACACTGTAGGTTTCTAAGCTGCTGTTTTTTAGTACATGGTGTTTTGAATCTCTCACAGTTTGAGAGCATTAAAGGGAAACAGACCAGCAGGCTTTCTACCGTTCCCCCACAACTAGTTTCATCTGATTGTTAAATTCATTGTGTGTTGAGTTCAATATCTTAGAAATTACTGGAAGTTTAACTTTTTTCACATTCTATCACCTGGTTTCCCACCCTGAAGCTAATTCTGTCTCCAAAGTCTTGAACATATTAAACTCCTCTGTTCCATTTTCTTACACATGTCCCTGACTTCTGGTTTTCTGGATATTTGATTGATTTTTTTTCTTTGTTTTTCCTTTTCTTGCTCCTTAGAACATTGCTATAGACCACCCTTCTGTCCAGGACCAAAAGAGAGCGGAGTGGTGAAGAAATGTGTCTTTGTTGGCTAACTAGTCCATGGTATTTTTCTTTTTATTTTCTTTTTCTTCTTCTTCTTCTCTTTTTTTTTTAGAGAGAGAGAGAGAATTTTTTAATATTTATTTTTTAGTTCTCGGTGGACACAACATCTTTGTTTGTATGTGATGCTGAACATCGAACCCAGGTCGCACACATGCCAGGAGAGCTTGCTATCGCTTGAGCCACATCCCCAGCCCCCATGGTATTTTTCAAATCCATTTTAAGATATAATGATGTGGTGGTGGTGATGACAATGAGGAAGATGATAACAGATCATTTTTATTGGCTATACATTATATATGAAGCACAACCTCATTTAATTCCTGCAATAGTATATCTCATAAGTATTCTGAGGCAATACCATTTTTGCTTTCATTTCGTATATTAGAAAATCTTGATTCAAAGGAAGTCAGCTAAGTTTTTCAAGGTCACATGTTCTTGTTTTCAAGTGATGGTACCCACCTCAAACTGTCAAAAGAAAATGGGAGTGTACTGGCTCCTATTACTAAATTGACTCTTATGGTTCCATGTATGGTCTAAAACAGCTTCAGAGATTTCAATTCATCAAAACTCATTTTCTCTTGTGGTATAATTTTCTTTGTGTTGGCTTCATTTTAAAGTACATTCTCCTAATATATTGTCCGTCAGTGACAGCCAGTTTAGTGCAATGCTCATATTGTCAATTCAGCATGCAATTACAGGAAAAGAGAGATCATTTCTGTAGCTTCTGAAGAGGTGTTGGGAAGAGCTCTAATTGTTCAGGCTTTGGTCACGTACCCATTCATGTGCCAGTTAGCATGGTATAGGTGGTACAGTGTTTCAATTTGATAGGCCTGAGTTACACATCCACATCTGAAGTCCAACACTGGGGAGGACTCACCTTCATATATAATGTGTAAAAGGACTGTCTCAGAGGAAGGAATAGAGGTTGCAGGGCATGTGAGCGGTGAAAATCATACATTTCAAAGTCCTCTACTCCAGCCAGATGGTGTGAGATCCAGGATTTGGGCGCAGATATTCATTTCTGCATCCTCTACTGTTCTGAGGAAGACTCATGCTAGTTGTTTTGTACAACTTATCTTATTTGATGTTCATCATATAAATTTGATGCTATAGTTAAAAAAAATTATAGCTATAGCTAGGTAAATTGGCTTTGCCTAAGTCTTCAGTCTTTCTTTCTTTCTTTTTTTTTGTATTTGCAATTTATTTAATAAATACTGCTTAGTCTGCACTATTTCTAAATGAACAAACTAAAAACCAAATTTGGTAACTATTTAATTTTGGTTTTGCATTTCTCTCATTCATCCATAGACATGATAATGAGTATCATCTGAATAGTGTTGCACATCACTTGGAGACAGGTGATGTAGTCTATATTAATCAATTTTGCTATTTAAAAACAACCGCAATATCCTGTGACTCACAAAATGAATATTTATTTCCATCACTTGAAATATGCCGGTCAGCTGGAGCAGCTCTGCTTCAGAACAGAGTTAGAATTGAGGTTTGCTGTACCACTTGAATTCTGGAGCCCAGGCTAGAGGAGCAGAAGCTTCCAGGGGAATCCCTTTTCCAAGGGGTATCAGTGGAATTTCTGGAGGAAAGCCCAACCATGCAAACGCATTTCAAGTCTCTGCCTGAATCTTGTCCATTAATATTCTATTTGTTGAAACAAGATTTGTGGTCCTATCCTATCTGAGTGGTCTGGAGAAGTACATTCCATCCACAGCAGGAAGAGGGGAGAGAAATAGTTTCTGAATAATCTGAACTCTCATGAGTTACTTTGAAGCACCTAGATTGAGAATCCTTAATTCAGATTTCTGTTCTTTATTTTTTAAATGCAACTTACTTTTTAAATGCAGCTTATTCGCATTTTTCATTAGTAATTGTAGGAACACAGATGTCCCTAAATAAATTCAGAAGATGTGGATAGTAGGCAGGAATGGTACCATATAAATTGTAAACCTATAAAATGGTGTTATTTGAAACTTGGTTGAAATATCTTTACATATTACTGTCTAGAATGGATACAATAATCACAATATTTCTTCATGTATTTTGAGAAATAATACATTAACTTTTGGGACAATATCTTAAGTTAAAATTCAAAGAGGCAACTCTGGTGGGAAGAACGATTAAAAAAGCAATCCCATCTGACAGTGAGGGAGCTAAATGTAATTGTTGAGGTGTGAAATATTATCTATCAAAGTCTTTCTATTCTAATATCAGTTCAGGACACAGGAGCTTCATAGATAAATGACGTTTTACTGGTTTTATTCATGACTAATAGTTTGAATTCATTTTGTTCTAAAGTTCTCTCTACTTCTAAAGAACTACTACTCAATTTTCAAATCAGCAAAATTCCCCCACATTATCTCAAAACCAGGGAAGAGAGTAGGGGTGATTCAGACATAATTTGTGTTCAAGAAAATATTGTATTGTTCTTATAATTGAAACCTTAGACACTAGTATTAGGAAAAAATGGGTCAGAATTTCAGGAGGAACTGAAATTGGTTGGTTGGTTTCATTATTGAAAAATGAGAGATTTTGAATATATTCAATTATTTGTTCAGCAAGAAATAAAAAATCTCTGTGTACCTATTGTGATTATATAAACCAGAATGTAGAGAAAAATAGACATTTTAGAAATTATGCTTCCAAAACAGAATGTAGAGAGATCAAAGGAAAGAAGAGATTGGGAGTAGAAAATTCTGGGTTTTACAACTGGCTAGTTTTGAGACTTTGAAAGAATAATAGAAACATTTTAAGTATATAATATCCTTATCTTGAAAATAGTTTATATTTTCTCCAGTGGTAAGTCTGATTCAAAAATTATAGAATGTTAAGGAATTTGCTCAAGGTAGAAATTAGACTAGAATGTTAAGGTTATGCCACAAAGAGCTGAGTCAGGAATAAATTCTACTGTATTATTATATGGGGATATGGCTATAGTTAATAACATTGCATCATACAAATCAAAGTAGATGGAGAAAGGATGTTGAATGTTCTTATGACAAATAAATGATAAATGCTTGAGATGATGGATAGCTTAAATATCCTGAACTGATCATTAAGCAGTGTTGTACTGAAATAACATGCTGTATCTGGTAAATATGTATAGTTATGATACATATATAAATATATGTTGTCATAGGCTTTGTTCTCAGTGCTTGGGAGTCTTAAAAGAATGAAATGCCTTGACCCCAAGAGCTTACATGCCAGTGGACAGACTGTCCATAAACAACTGTAAACAATTCTTTGATTTCATTGTAGGCATGAATAAATATTGGAGAAAAATAAAACAGATTAAAGGAAAAGTGAGCATGTAGGAGACATTATTTTAGGTAAGATAATCAGGAAAGTTTCATAGGAAGAGAAAACAATGGAGAGAGGAGTTAAACTATTTGGTTAATTTTGCAATGATTTTGGGAAAAACTATTCCTCCAACAAATGCTAGGTGCTTGAAGTTGAGGGTTGTGTCATCTTTTTATGGAATAGCAAATAAATAACTTACGTATAAGCAAAGTCCATAGGTTCCAGAATAAGATGATATGAATGATATTTTGTGTCATGACATAAAGATTTGTGAAATTAATCAGAGGAAGAGGTGAACTGAATAATTCCTCTGATCATGTCTTTGTTCCACTTCAGATCTTCTTCTATGCCCACTACCCTCCTGGCTTAATTCCTTTGAAGTGATTTAAGAGCCAGTTTTGGTGTGTCTTTGGTAGGGATTTGTCCTTATGTTCTGTTTCTGTATCGCTTAGCATGCTGTGATATACTTGTCTTTTTGATTACCTCTGTGCCTCACTGAACTGGGAAATCCATGAGGATTTGAACTTGGTTATTAATCTCTGTGTTTCTGGCATCCAGCTCAATTTAGCTCATGTACTGAACCAGGTTCAGCACATTTCTAAAAATAATGAACATGACCTACCATTTATGAATTATTTAACTTTAAAAACAGAGAGTATTTTTAAATGAATTGATTAGGTTCCCCCTTTGTTTCTCACCCCACTTTTGTTTTTCAAATCAAGCTTCATGTTTGCGCAAAATTTAAGTGACAAAAAATAGTAAAATAGTATCTAAAAAAGACAAATGATAACCAACCTGGTAAAGATGCGAGGGGAAGAGAATCTTCATACACCATCAATGGGAATGTGAACTAGCACAGTAACTTTGGAAAATAGTGTGGAGGTTCCACAAAAAAATTAAAAATAGAACTCTGACACAATCCAGTCATCCCACTATTGGATATATAGACAAAGAAAATGAAATCAGCACATTGAAAAAAAATCAACATCCCCATTTATGGCAGCACTATTAACAATAGCCTGGATATAGAATCCACCTAAATGCTCATCAACAGATGAATGATAAAGAAAAAGTGGTATCAGATGTAACACTGTTCTTCATTGAAAAAGAATGAAATCCTGTCATTTAGGGCAGTGTGGATGAATCTAGAGATCTAATGTTAAGTGCACAGATAAACCAGCCACAGATAGACGAGTACTGCATGATTTCACTCATGTGGGATCTAAAAATGATGATTTCATAGAAGCAGAGAGTAGAATAGTAGTTGCAGGAGGCTCTAAAGGAAGGGAAAATGAGTGTGGGGAGAGATTAGTTATCTACTAGAAGGCACAGCTAGACGGGAGGAATACGTTCTACTACATACTGCATACTATTCTTTGGAAGCATGATGACAACAGCATTGCATCATACAAATTAAAATAGCTGGGAGAGAGGATTTTTAATGTTTTTATGATAAATGCTTCAGATGATGGATAGCTTAAATATCCTGAATTGATCATTAAGCAATGCTAAAATAATGCACTGTATCTCATAAATATATATGATTACTGTCAAAATTTAAAATTTCCAATAAAAAAAAGCCCACCAACACCCTGGCATATAATGCTAATGGGAGAGAACCACGTGCCTTGTGAAAGATCACTCTTTACTAAGGACATAAGGAGAACATCACATTTAAAAAATTTTAAACCCGACACATAGATATATGGTCATTATTATTGCATTAGCAGTTCTTCTAGTTATTCCCACCCCACTTGCCTCCAAGATCTGTGAACTCTAGGAGTATAAAATGTGTCAGAATTATTTTCCTCACTCAAATAAATAGATTTGGATTAAATTAGATTAAGAACATCTCAACATTGAAAAGTAGCCTTTTCTTTTGTTCAATGAGTATTTTCTTCCTTTTGTTAAAAAGTGAAAAAAGAAATAAAGAGAGAGTGAATAGACAGTTGCAGGGTTTTCCTGCTACTTCTTACCACTGGTACAACAGGCATCATCTCTGTCTTATACAGGAGAAGAATGAGGTCTGCAGAGATGAAGTGATTTGTGTTTTTGTGTGGGCAGCTACTGGAAGGAGCCAATAGGACTGAACCCCAGTCTGATGGACACCAAAATACATTTCTTTTTATTGTATGGTCTTCCCTAATTAAGATATGGTCCAAGTTAAAAAATATTATATATAATATGTTATATATATTTATATAATAAATACATGGTGCCACCTAAAAATGAACCCACATACATACATACATGCTCAAAATTAGGTACATTTTCTGAATGACAGAAATGGCCTATTATGAATGTCTGCTAAAAGACTTGAGCAGACTTTTGGGTATTATAGTACATGTAAAGGCTTCAAGACTCCTCCCTCAACACCCCCAATTACTCTGGTCTCAGGTTTATAAGGGTGGTAAAGCAACATTTACAGGATGGATGAAATTAACATTTTATTTTGAAATAAGCTTTTGCTAATTCATTAATTGTGATAAGGAAAGCACATGCCTAACCTTGTTCCTGGCTTATTCACAGTGGTCAGAAGCAACATAATTGCCAAAAGTTCAGTTCTTGGATATGAGGTTGTCAATGAGTCCTAGTGTAGCAAATATTTCTTAGAATGTTTCAGGCAGTGCCCACATCCTTTATTCATATTTATTATCATATTTGAAATTCCATAAAGATGGGTACTCTCAAAGCTGTTTGCTAACAAAATAGCAAATGGTTTAAAAAGTTAGGTAACAAGTTCAAGATTTTAACTGCTAGATAAAGCAAGATTTGAAGCTTTTTTTTTTTTTTTTTTTTTTTTTTTGACCATGACTGCTGTGCTCTAACTTGTACAATCTCTGTTGGAATTTATTTTTTCCAAATGTATTTGGCACATGCCAGGAAACCTTGCTTTAGTCTCAGGGAACATAAGTGGATTCTGATCAGCTGTGCAAGTCCAGGAAAGTCACTTTCTCGCTCTGATCCTGTTGTCTCCTTGTTAAGGGCAGTGGATGATGAGAAGAATGATTTCCAAAGTGTCTCAAAACTGAGACATTAAGTGATTGAAATGCTAGAAATGGGAGCTTATTGACTCTCAGCAGGGTATAATAATTTCCTAATATCATCCTGATATAAGTATCAGTACTTCCAAAAACATAATACTTTCAAATTAAATTTTATTTTTACTTAATACTTAGGCTAAACTCTTAACTATCATCTCTTGTAGAACTCCCTCAGATTTCTAATCAGAAAATTTTAAACTCCAAGTGAGGATGCACAACATAGTGTGAAATGTACTATGGAAACCTTAGGATAATACATTTGACATAAAAAAAAAATCTGTCCTTGCAAAGCAGACATCAAATTCCTCATTTTGCTGATGAAGAAATTGAACTCTCACAGGCTCAAAGAATGACCTATGAAATCTACAGATGGATCAATCGACAACTTCCATTGATTTCTCAAGGCCTGGATTTGCTGTATTTTGGAAGTAACATGTTTGCTCTCTTGGGTCTCTAGATTCATCAGCATTTCCTGGTGTCTTGGGAGAATGACAGTCATTACCTTGTGAGGTTTTGCAGGCCTAAGAAGATGGAGATGGGCAGTGGCATTACGATTGTAATGGACTTGGCAGTTAGATGGTAATGGACTTGAACAAGGTGCTGATGATTTTTTCTTAATGTCAAAATTCTTAGACTGAGTTTTCTCAACTCTCGTGAGAAACATTGATATCATACTGATTTTTTTTCTATGTAATTGTTCTATATTTCTGACTTGGACCAAAATTAATAAAAACCTGAAAAGGCTTTTGGAAGGTGTGAGCACAGATAAAAGTTTCTTCTGCAACATGGAGCCCACCTGCTCCTATCTGTAGATAAACTGAAGCATCGTCTTCCTCCTCTTCCTCCTCCTGCTCTTCATCACCATCTCCATAGTGAAGCCCATAAGGATGGTTATGGGAACCAAAATGCTTGCTAGGCTTTGGAGCCTCTTTTTTGCTACTATTCCTTGATATTTTTATCATTTATCTTTTCACTGAAAAATAAATATTATGTACCCCACTTTATGGATGAGGAAACTGGTTCTGAGAGAGATTAAGGAATGTACCTAAGAATACATGGCTAGATAGCCAGGAAAAAGTTCAGCTTACAAACTTATGATCTTGCTATTATTCTCCATTATCAGGAAGTGGGAAACTCATCGTCTCAAGACAATAACCTTGTTCTCTTATGTAAATCTTCTTCATAGGCAACTACCCCCAGGTTGTGTGTCTGCAACATGTCTTATACATCCTGTTTTCTTGTTTGTTTGTTTTATGCTGGGGGTTGACTCTAGGCACATGCTCTTTCTAAGCAAGTACTCTACCACTGAGTTATAACTCAAGCTTATATTATAGGAATAATTATCTATCATTATACACACAAATATTACCACTGTAGCGCAATAAAATTTTGTAAATTTTTAAATACATACATTTAACTTTCATCTCTTTACAGAAAATGGTTACCATTCCTCATAGCTGTTACCCTCCCCTACACACAAATACTAAAATTCTTTAAATATAAATAGTAATATAAATAGTATTTATGTATATATACCTACACATATATATATACATACAAATATGCTGAAATATCTTTAAATATAAATATTTACATATATACATATATATGTGTGTGTGTGTGTGTATATATATATATATATATATATATATATATATATATATATATATATATTGGTAGCACAGATCTGTTAGGAATCTCAAGACCATTCTCAAGTTCAGTGATTTGGTAGAATAACTCATGGTACTCAAAAAAGTGGTTATACTCATGGTTGTAGTTTATTATAGTACAAAGATACAAATTAAAATCAACGGAGATAAAAAGGCACATAGCACTCACTATAGGAAAGACCAGGTGCAAACTCTCATTGTCCTTTTCTATTGGAATTTTATATTCAGGCTTAATTTTCCCGGCAATGATGTGTGACAATATCTAGAGTATCTACCAACCAGAGAAGCCCACCTGAGCCTTGGATAAAAAAAAAAAAAAAAAGACCCAACTATATTCGGCCTTCAAGAGACTCATCTCACAGGAAAAGACATCCACAGACTGAAGGTGAAAGGGTGGGGAAAAACGTACCACTCGCATGGACCACATAAACAATCAGGGGTTTCCATCCTCATATCAGATATGGTGGACTCCAAACTACAGCCAGTGAAAAGGGATAAAGAAGGACATTTCGAACTACCTAAGGGATTCATATATCAATAAGACATAACAATCATAAATGTCCATGCCCCAAACAATGGAGCATCTATGGATGTCAAACAAACCCTTCTCAAATACAAGAACCAAATAGACCGCAACACAATAAATGCTGGGTGACTTTAATACACTTCTCTCACCACTGGATTGAACAGGTGATCTTGGGCTACAGAACTAGGCTAATCTCTGTTGGGCTGGTTGATGTCACTCAAGTATCTCCCCTTGTTCAATAGCCTAACTGAAGGCCTTTCTCATCATGATGGCAGAAATATAGGGGAGTGTTATAGTTTGGATCTGTGTGTGAAGGTATGGTTCCCAATGCATCATGGTTGAAAGGTGGAGCTTTTAAACAGTGATTGGATAATGAGGGCTCTCTTCTCATCAGTGAATTAATCCACTGCTGACTGGGTGGACTACTGTTTGGTGGGACCTAGTTGAAGGAAAAAGTTCACAGGGGGTGTGCCCTTTGTCCCACCCATCTCCTCTTCCTGGATGCCATGAACTGAGAGTAGCTTTCCAAAGCCACACCATTCCACTGCCTTGGGGCAGCCAACTCTGGACTGAACTCTCTGAAACTGTGAGTCAAAATAAGTCTTTCGTCCTCTAAGTTGTTCTTGTCAGGTGTGTTGGTCACAGAGAGGAAAAGCTGACACAGAAAGCAAATAAACCGTTTGTCTTCTTGAAGCTAAAGTTTGGAACTGACACATAACCAGTTCTACCACTTTGTCTATGTTTAAGCAAATCACATAAGCAAGATCCAAATCAAGAGGCAATCATTTATTTTATGCACAGGGAGAAGGCACTAAAAAATTATATGGAAAAACCCATGAATCCAGAGAGGGGTAAAGATTTTAGGTCATTGTTACAATCTGCCATCAGGAGTTTTATATAATCTTGGATGTACAAAACCAGATTATGCTGGGAAGTGATTGAACCAGGTGAACACAAGTGTTACTGCCCTACCTAGTGTATCATGATTATATCAGTTTTCTCTTCTTTCATGAGCTCCCTTGAATTTTTTGACCAGAAGTGCTCTGAATGGAGAGTCCTGACCAGTCAGACTATTGGGATCTCAGCCACTGATATAATTTGAATGTGTCTTATATCCCCAAACTCATGTTAAAATTTAATTCCCACTGTGAGGAATTAAGAGGGTAAAAAAATTTTTGATTAAGATCTTAAGAGGTGGGGCTTTGGGAAGTAATTAGAATTAGAAATGCCAATAGAATAGAAGCTCCATTAATCAATCCTGGTAGCTTTATAAGACAAGACAGAGAGGTCAGAGGGTGTACACACACACATATACATGTTTGCTTCCTGCCTCCTGACATCTGATGCCATCACTAGATATAGTCCTTCATCTTTGGACCAGAACTATGAACCAAAATAAACCTCTTTTCCCTCTTTTCTCCTAAAGTAGCTTACCTCAGGTATTTCATTGTAGTAATGACAAACTGATGAATACAATCACCCACCATCATTTTTATTATCTATTTCTTCTTTCTTCCTTCTATGTGGCCATCGAATTCATTGATTCAATATTCTGTGTAAACCATCTTCTTAGTCCTTGGGAACTGAAGGTACTTTACATTCCAGTGATGAGGACAATAACTAGTAAGTAATATGGATAATTATATTTCCATTAGAATTCTTTCCGCTTTTTCCTCCTCACTCCACTCTGGCTTCTGGCCATTTCACACTTTTTTCAACACTTTCTACTTTCCCCTCAGGACATTTGCACTTACCACTTTTGCTTGGCATGCTCTACTCCAGGCTTCTGTGTGACACACTTACAACAATGAGTAGCATGTAGCAGCCTTCAATATATTTTAATATTTTAAGTTTGTTCATCTGGCATCATTACTACACTATGGAACAACACATTCTTATGCTTATTCGTAGTCACTGGTGATGTATCATCTACCAGAATAATTCCTTTTTCTTAAAGTTACATGAATGTAGAAGAACTGGTCAAAAAGTGATTTCCTAGACTGTTTGCAGGGTCTTTGCTCTTTCTGGCTACCCCATCCAGCTTTAATTGCTATTGATAACAGAACATGATGACAAATTAAATACTGATTAAATCCCTGGTTTGCGCTACGTTAGAACTTTACCCTTCTACTTCATTTTGAAACAGACCTCCTGGCTAACCCAGAGTAGGGAAAGTTATTTGTACATATATTTTAGTCTTCTAAACACAATGAACACTCCAACTTCTTCCTGAAGTAAATCAATCCTCACAATAAGTGTGTAAATGGGGTACTACCACGAGTCCACTTATTCTTGGAGAAATGGAAGTTCAGAGGATTAATAAGTTTGTTCAAGGTCTCATGGCTTGTAGGTGATGGATTGTTCAATTATCAATTACAGATAATAAAATTCTGCCAGAACCAGGATTCTAACTAGGATGATAACTGCCCTCTCTGTGTCCACAGGAAAGAAAACCAAGCTAATTTCACATGGAGAAAGCTCCTTGTATGAGTGGGAACAAAAAAAGAAGAAGAAAGAAAGCATATTCCCTTAGGATTAGAATTAGTCAGTCGACCTTTCTGAGGAAAGAAAAGTGTATTCAGCAATAAAACATGACATTTGAAAAAAAAAATGGTCACAATCTGACACCAAAGGTACAGGCAACAAAAGAAAAAATAGACAAATTGAACTTCACAAGAAAACTTTTGCTCATCAAAAGACAGTGTTGACAGGGAAAAAGGAACCCACAGAATAGATGAAAATATCTGCAAGTCATCCATCTGACAAGGAATTGACATCTTGACTATATAAAGAATTCCTAAAACTCAATAATTACAGCACACAACCCAATTAAAAGATGAACATAGAAATTGAAAAGACCTTCACAAACACCAAAGAGACAATAACTGGTATTAACTTAAGAGTATACATGATTGGCTTGTGATGTAACTCCCTGGTAGCATTTTCCTAGCATGGGCAAAGCACTAGATTTGACCCCTTAGCATACAAACAGTGCATATTTCATATGAACATTTAAAGTTTTTAGTTTTTTAAATTATAATGGCAATAAATGTACATTACAGAAAGTTTTATCTTATTTCTTTATATTAATAATACAGAGTACTTCAATATGTGGTCAGTTTTGCTTACCAAGTCATGACCTCAATATGTATTATCTTGTTTAATACAACAATCCTTTGAGATTACTACAATTATTAATTGAGATCATGTGAAACTTAGGTACAGCATAATTAAGCCACCTGATCACACTCACACTGCCAGAAAATGTTGGGTACATGGGATTCAAACCCAGGCATCTGGATTCGCTTTCACTCCTATATACTCCTGATTCTGAGATTCTGCCTATCCCAGAGGGACGGAGTAGGCTTTATTATTATCATTCAGACTGTGGCTAAAGGCAAAATTCAAGGCAGAGGGACAGGGCACACTCTGTACCAGTTTTTTGTTTGGAATAAGGCAAACCTAGACTTTCTATTTTGAATCAGTAACTGTTTGATTTTGTGGTCATCATCATTGAATGGGGACAGTCATCCCTATGTAGCACCATATTGGGGAGGATTAAACAAGACATTGAACAAAATCATGCAAATGAAAGTCTATGCTTTGTTCCTGTTATTACCAAGTTCAATACCTTGCCAAATACAGAGGTGTTGCACAAAGCACGTTTTTTTTTTTTTTTCCATTTTGATCGGCCATGGTATTCATCAAATACACAGCTGACAAGCCCAGTTTGGTGACACTGATACCTCAGCCTCCAGGCTTTATGGAATTTCCATCTCCTGGTTCATGTTCTGTTTCACTCTCTTCTAATTATCATCTGGAGGCAAAAAGTGGGCAAGCATGGTTTCTAGAGATGAGGAAACTAAGAGTATTTTAAAATCAAGGCCATCTGAGTCCCTAATGTGGAGGAAAGGCTTAAGGCAAGGTCAAAAGACATCCTTGAAGATGGTACCTGGCTGAAAGAACAAAGAAGCAGAAGCACCGAGCAGGGAAGCAGGAGAATCCACAGCAGAATACAGTGGTGTTGAAGGGGGAAGGGTTCTATGCAGTGAAGGGCACCAGCAGAGGCAGGGGCTGTGAGATCATGCTCCGTTTTTGGTAGCCTCTGGTATTAGGATAGAAGAATGATGTCTAGGGTAGCTTTAGATGAATTTCGCTGGGTTTGATGCTGTCCTCATAGCAGTCCTAAAAAGCGTTGCATTTTAAGAGAAAACAAGCCTCAAGGTAAAGACAGAGAGGGTGAGGGTTTCATTTCAACAACAAGAAGCACATGTGATCAGAGGCCTATCTTCCCAGTGGTCCTGAAATTCTACTCATGGGGATCAGCTGCCCTGCCTTAGGTGCCTGCTCTTGAAATTGCAGGTGATCTCTGAAGTTCCAAGTAAATATTGAGTGTGCCTGGATGCTCAAGCAGAAAATTGAAATACCTTTGGGCCCAGTCAGAGTCCTCCCTACATTTTAGCTGCTTACTTTTGCTGAAACAAACTCAGAATCTTAGAGAGTTTGCCCATCTGCTCAGCTATATTTGCACTAAAGACCTTTGGAATCTGAGTGCTAACAAGCTAACCTCACCCTCCCAAATCAAGTAGATTGTGAGATCTGAGAGCATCCAGAAATGTGAATGGCTTCCTCGATTTTATTATGTTCATTAGAAGGTTCTATAAGTCACTGGGGCATCCAAATTAGCTTTTAATGATGAACTGCAATAACAAAACCTAAAGGAATGGGTGGAAGGGGAATGGAATGAAACCACAGGATTCCTGTCTGACACCTCCACACTATCAATCATTCATTGGTATTTGAAAATCTGTGTGGGGGCAAAGTGGTGGGTAGGTGGTAGGCATACAGTGCAGTTTGGAGTAGGTATACAAACCTTGGAAAGATTTGGTTTGCATCATTTGCAAAATCTATGTGACCCTGGGAAAGTATTGAACTTTCTTTGATTCTGTTTCTTTAGGTGTAAAATTGGAATTATAACATTGAAACAATTGTGCTATATATGTATGTACAGTGTTTAGCACATTGTCTAGCAGTGAATACAAGCTTAATGCATGTTACTAATCATTGCTGTTCCTGACTTTTGTGTTTCTTTAACCTTTTTATTTTTCAGGTTTATACCAATTCATTTACTAGAGCCTCCTTCCCCTTTGCCCTCCCATTTCCTCTGCTCCCGCCACTGTAAATCATAAAATAGAAATTGGGTCCTTTTTGCAGTGGTGAACTCTGTAATCCCAGTAGCTGTGGAGGCTGGGGTAGGAGGATTGCAAACTCAAAGCCAGCCTCAGCAAAAAAGAAAGCCGCTAAGCAACTCAGTGAGACCCTGTCTCTAAATAAATACAAAATAGGGCTGGGGATGTGGCTCAGTGGGCGAGTGCCGCTGAATTCAATCCGGTACCCAGGAAATTAAAAAAAAAAAAAAAAAGAAGAAGAAGAAGAAAGAAATTGGGTCCTTCTCCATCATGAGATAGTTTCAGTACTAGAGAAAAAATCAGCATATTTTAGCATAAGTATAAATGTTAACTAATTCCTCAGAATGATTAAAACCCACGTTTTGGGAATGTATGTGAGGATAGGAAGAAGTCTGACCTGCATCTGCAAAATGTGGATCATGGCTTCTAACAGTGGAAAGAATTTGTATGAATCACTCCAGGGAACAGATTCTTCATTGCCAGCATTGGGTAACAACCTGAGGATACACCTTCTTCTCTCTAGACCCACGCTTCTCAGAAATAAGGCAAAAACAATTAAAAAAAAAAAAAAAAAACAGAACATTTTTTTCTCCTTTTCAACAACAACTAGATTTTCTGTTTATCATCATTTTAGTTCTGTCCTTTGGTTAGCAGGAGATTAAAATGTCAAAAAGATGAAAGCCATTTTAGCATTTTCCAAGGTGGCACATAAAAGGATTTGAAAAACCGCAGGCATTTGAAACTACCTGCTCATCTTTCCTTCTCTTTGGGGAATCATTGTGGGACTCTTAGGCAGAGTGCTGGTCTTTGAAGTCAGAGAGAACTAGGTTCCAGTCTTACCATGCAGAAGTCATGTGGCCTTGAGCAAATTGTGTAACCTTTTATATTTACAGCTTTCATCTATAAACAGAAAACAGTAATACCTATGTTGGAGAGGTGAACTGAGGAGGGCTTGGCACAGAATAAGCTAATAATCCTCAGCCTCCTGTGAGCCAAAATATTTGCATTTTCTAAAAGCTCTACAGCTGTTTTTGCTATCCACCCAGGACGAAGAACACATGGCATGGATTCCTTTCATTTTGCTTCCATGTGAACTAATATGGAGCTAATCAATTCCACTCTCCCTGAAACAGAATCATATTATTTCAAAATTAGAACATGCCTAAAGTCACAGGTTCAACATCCTCCTTGTTATATGATTTAACTTTAGTACTTCCTGAGAGGAGCCATTCAACTTTTCTTTGAATGTTTTCAGTGATCAAAAATCCACTTCTAGGAAGAGGCATGGGGGAGGTGGGAGGGGAGCCAAAGGGGAGGAATTGAGCAGGGAATTAGAGCAGATTACATTCCACATTTGTAGGTTATGTCAAAATGAACCCTGGTATTATGTACAATTATAATGTGCTAATAAAAATCTATCTTTATGTTACAATTCTTTTTTTATTATTCTGTTTTGTAGTTGGGTCAGAGTTCTTTCCAGATACTCAGAACAAGTTGAATTTCATTTCTGCAGATAGACTTTTGTATATTTGAAGATGGCTCTGTGGCCCTTTTGAGTCATTTCTTGTCTATGATTATTAAGCCAAAAGTAGTTTCCAAACTGATCATCATGCCTCTGGGTCTTTTGAACCACACACAGCTTCCTGTTTCCATTGCCTCAGACTCACTCCAACAGATCCCTGGGATGGGGGTATTTTAAATAAGTTCTTCAGATGATTCTGAGTTTAGAAATCTTTGCTTTTCAGTGGTCCTCAGAGGACATAGGGCCATGTCTGGGGACAGTTCTAGCTGCTAAAATTCGAGTGGCTGGATACTACTTATATCTGGTAAGTAGAAGACAATATGTCATTTGACACTCAAAGATGCACAGCCCCCACAACACAAGGTTATTCAGACCAGGATGTCAGTGAGGCCAAGGTTGAAACATTCTTTTTCTCTCTGATACTGTTTTGAATCCATTTGCTATCATGGTTGACTTCCTACCCACTGTGTAATTTTCACTTGGAAAGAACTAAACACAATAGAAACCTCACATTTATTGCATTATAATTATACACAGTAGTGGGATTGATTATAACATATTCATCCATGAGAACTTTAACCTAAGCAGTGGGTTAATCCACAGGTATGGATTAACTGGGTAGTAACTGTAGGCAGGTGGCCTGTGGTTGGAGTGGAGGAGATAGGTCACTGGAGGCATGCCTCTAAGGTTTGAAATTTGTCCCTGGAGAGTTGAGTGCTCTCTGCTTCTTGGTGGCCATGTCCTGAGCTACTTTCCTTCTCCAGGCCCTTTTTGCCATGATATTCTGCCTCACCTGGGGCCCAAAGCTATGAAGTCAGCCAACCATGGACAGAATCTCTGAAATCATGAGCCAAAATAAACTTTTCTCCTCTAAATTGTTCTTTTCAGGTATTTTGTTCACAGGGAGAAAAAAACAAGCCAATTAAAACACAGTGTACTTTGGTCAATCTCCCACTGCCAGGACCTTCCATCTCCCCCTCCCTCCTGCCTCCCCCAACATGCTTTTTCTACTGTACAAATCTCCCTTCTATTGCTATTATTATTTAATTAGTGCATTATAATTATATATGTTATATATTATGTATATATCATATATATATATATATATATATATATATATATATATATATATATATATATATATATTCATTGTGGTATATTTGGTAGATTTCTTTTCCGAGTGCTTCCCCATTCTATCTCCTTCTCCCTCCCTCTCAATCCCCTTCCTCTATTCTATTGAAGACCTGACACTTTTAAAAGAGGTGAAGGAGCAACGTATCTCATTATGGGATATTTCATAAATATCAGAAACTCAAGTGTTCTTGGGGACTATATTGGGAGCCAAGATTCCTAAATATCATTAAATATCACACGATTTCAGCTCAGCAAACATGTCCATGATATCAGGATGCTCACAGAAACTGGAAGAGCTTATAAATCATCTTGCTAAATATATCCCCTTCTACTCCTCCTCTTCCTCTTCCTTTCCTCCTCCTCCTCCTTCTTCCATCTCTCTGCTGGAGAAATCAGCAAAAGGATGTTTCACAATTGAGCATGAGAATTTCCTTCATCTAAGTAATTTGATGTGAAGAGGTTGTCTGAAATTTAGAGACCTCTTTTTTTCTATTGGCAAAAACTGACAGTCTGGATATTATTATACCTTTATGAAGTTATGAAAAAAGTAATTTAAGAACAAAATTGAGTAATTTGTTTCAGTCTCCATCCTGATATATGGAAACCCATTGTGAGATTTGATTGGGAAGGTCCATGAAATCATCTACTTAAAAGAAATAAAGACTTTTGGAGAGACTGAACATACAAATGAAGAATGTACAAACTCACTCACTCTCTCTCTCTCTCTCTCTCTCTCTCTATATATATATATATATATATATATATATATATATATATGATTAGACACTATATATAGTGTCTAATCCTCAATTTGCAGCAACTAGCCCAGGAAATTAACCCATGATCTACAATAACCATCCCAGGAAAGTTACCATGGTGCAAGCCAAACTTTAGGAAATCAGAAAACTATCTCCAGAAAAAACAGACAAACAAATGAAAAACTTAGGATACCATATATAATTTGACCTATAAAAGTCAGGACTTGATTAATAAACAATAGTTTCTCCAACTTCTGTCCTGACTTCTAATAGACCCAACCAGAGAAGGCTAAGCATGCAGCTCTCACCAATGATACAGGATGTCCTGCCTCTGCTTAGCCCACCTACAGCTTCTGTAGGCCAACAGCTTCTGAGCAGAGCAAACATGAAGCCTTCACTTTTTTCCATTACAACACTTTTTCAGTCCTCTGTCTGCCTTTGAGTGTCTGCCAAATTCAAGTGATGGGAGCTGACTCCCCTGATATAGAAACCTCTAAATAGCTCTGGGTTTTTCTCATTGGGTTGGCTTTTCTTAACTTATGGGAATTTCATATTTAAACAATATTCTTCCCATTATTTCATTTAATCCTCAGGAAAACATTAGGAAAATGAAATTAAACCCAGTTAAAGTATAAAGAAATGACGGCCTTTATAGGAGTCAGAAAAATTATCTTAAGTCTTATAGTTAGTCAATGGCTCTGCTGTCACTTCAACCCAGAACATATGAACTCTTACTTTCCCCAAGACCTGTCTCGTACATTTATCGTCTTAGCTTCTTACTTCCAGCATGGTGTCATGTTTGAGGTTTTATACTTACTTCTCAGATAAGGCTTGCCCTTACTTATCTTAGATCAGTGGCCCCAACCTACTTCCGAACGTGTCCTGGTCATACTGCTAACCCAGCTTGCTTTTGGTAACCATGGATAACACCACCGATAAGTAGCCAGTGTAGGACAGATGGAGCAGGGGTGTATTCTATCCAGATTTTCCTTTATCCAGAGGAAAGATAGAACCTCTTAGACATAAACAACTGTTCCTGGTACAGTGTTTGTGTGCATATTCACTCTTTGGTGACTAGAAGCCATCTGGGATGAGGTGTCTTCCTAAGACGGTGATGCTGCTGCCTGATGCAGTGGTAGAAACTATGCAGAGCACACATGGCAGGATGTTACTTCAATCACTCTCCACCCACAGCAGTTTTGTTGAGCTCCTTTTCCTGTAGCATGAAAATGCCCGAATGAGCTATGCAATTGGGAAGCTTGATGTGGGACAGAGAAGAAATGAGCAGAATCCAGCATGAGAAAGGAAGGCCGAGACCCTGGCAGCAGGATGGTCATGGAATGTCAAAGACACAGTCCCTGGGGCACAAGAAGACGGACCAGACTGAAAGAGGACGACTCCAAAACGTGGTTCTTGAGAGTAAATTTTCTTTCCTTCTTCTAGAGTGATACAGAAATGGATCTGTTGAGGGAGGCTCCTGCTGGGGAAAAGAAGCAAATGGGAACTTCCTGAAAGATCACAGATCCTCGTAGTCAGTCCGAAGGTGCTCCCCAAACTCATTACAATGCAGCGATCTTGCCCTTTAAGGTTTTTTATTTATTTTTTTTTTTCTTTTTGTCAGTGCTGATGGCTAAACTTGACCTTTTAAGTAAGTGTACGTGAAACTGCCAGGACTCTGCTGTTGTTGACTAAAGGAATGGCAGAGATGGGATTAAAAAATAGATGTACCTTTAATCATTTTGCGTTTTACAAAGCTCATACATTAAAAACTGCGACCCAGTCTTCAAGAGAAAGCACTCTGGAAAGAGGGACTGCATTAAGGAGTAAATATCACTGGTTTTATTGGGCTCCAATTCTTGTTACAGCCTGATTCTAGAATCAGCCTCAAAGGCAAGACTTTGCAAAGTCCCAACTAGTAATATCCACAAAAGTAACACAACCGCTTTGATGGGATTCAGATACTGCAGTGCTTGTCTGGAGGGAATTTCTTTCTTTCATACCAGATCACCAGAATTGGGAAGGAAAGGCAGCTTCATAGCACTTACAACAGAAGTTCAAAGACACAACAGCTGCCCTGCTGCTAGAAGTTTGCTCTCTCTGTTTGACTCAGCTCCGTGTCTCTTACCATTGAATGAATGGGCATGTCAAGGTTTAGTTACCCAGAGAAAGTCTGTGAAGTTGAGGTCTCACCCTGAAGAGCATTTTGAGACCAGTGAATGACACAAATACTACAAATAACTTGGAAACCAAGCTAAAGAAAGAAATCTACTAAAAAAATAATTGAAAGTATCACATGCTAGCTCATAATCGTAATTATTGCCATTTCTTTATTATTATTTACTGAAGGCCAGGCACTGGGATAAACACTTTATACTCACAATTTAAATTGATATCCCTGTGAGTGTATCTAGTTAATCATAATTTAGGAGCATGTGTGTATTGTTTTAAATCTCAGGTCCAGAGATGAGATTAGTGAGCTTGCTGGTATCACTGAGAAAGCCAGCAATTTCAGCAGGAGTGGAGTAGAAAGTATCACATATCATAAATATGCATATGCAAAAATGCTTTGAAGGCTTGAAAAGCTAAAGAAATATAAGAGTATTTATTAAGCAATTAAATATTAGTTTAAATAATCTATGAACTGACATCTTTTTTCCTTTATACATCCATCGCTGAGAGGTTTGTCTTGCAAATATGAGTGTGGATTTATTTCGTTCTTTTCTATCAGTTTTTGCTTGATATACTTTGAAATTATATCACTGATACATAGTAATTCTTAATTACTGTATTTGTGCTCATTGAAGTTGTGTTGCTACATTTACATGAAACCCCATTCACTGTACTAATGGCTACATCTCTTAGGCATATTTATTTTTGTTTGATAGAAAAGGAAAATGGTGGTTGTTTCAGGCCCCGACCAAAAAAAGGAAGAATAAAAGGCAGTTCATGGAATCAAAGAAGATCTTAACGATCATGTTTGGGGAAGTTTATAGTAAAGTTACCTGAGAAGACTTAAGTGTCAAAAGTTTAGGGTAGAGTCATCAATAAGTATGAGTACCAATTAATTTTCATCTTTCTTTGACTCTTCACATGATTTAAATAAAGCATTTTATTGCCAATATCAAGTGAAATGTCCACTTATTGGCCAAAAAAAAAAAAAAAAAAAAAAAAAAAAAAGCAGAGCAGTCTTGGCATCCCAGTTCCAGAAAGCAGCACACCAAAGGAGAAGGGTGGATTTTAAAGAAAAATCAATTTGTTATTAACAGAAGAATGAGAAATGAATACTTAAAATACCTAAATCAACAGAACTCTGCAATTTCTAAGTATAACTCACCTGCCAAATAATAAAATAATAATTTTGTCATGTAAATCATATAAATTCCAAACATGAATTCTAGTCTTATTGATTAAAATAGCAAGCAACTCTTCCAAGAAAGAATGTTTTAAAGATTTTCATTGAATATCTATTTGCACTTTAAATAATTTCATTTTAGTGTTAGGTTGCATATAAATTATAGATGTTATAGTAGATTAAAGATGGATGCTACAGTTCCCTTTAAAATAGATTATCATTCCCCTCTCCTTGAATCTGTGCTAGTCTTCATAATTCCCTTGACCAGCAGAATATAGGCAAGTGACATCCTGAGGTTAGGAGATGAGAAACCTTGTATGCTTCTGAGATAGAAATGTAGGGATAGAGAGACCATAGAGTCTCTAAAGAAAATATATCTGTATGAAAATGTAGAACAACTTGTAAACAATTCCAACTTCTGAGCTGGACCAAGGAGCCTAAGGGACAGAAAAGGACCAGAATGTAAAAATGCACTAAATACATACATATGCATAAATTACTTTGTAACTTTCTAACCCCCAATAAATTTTCTGAAATGTAACAAAATAGGAGCAAGACCTCAACAAAAAGGGACTGTTAACCTCATGAGGCTAGGGGCTAACATCTGATTGGACCATGACTCTCGGCCCAATTACCCACCTGACTACCCAACTGTTGGAGACATTGATATAAGCTAAATACCAAACTAGACCCCCTAACGGGAAAAAATACTTGTCGAGCATTTCCCAGCTATAAGAGAAACCCAGCTCCTTGGAATACATATTCCACCTAATTATGTGCCCTGATTAAAAACTCAGCCATTGACCCCACAGGCATATTTGCTCTAAGAGTGTGTACTTTTGCATTTTGCTTTCTCATAAAGCTCTTCATCTCTTTGCTAAAACCTGACTTGCCCTTAAATTCTTTTCTGCAATGAAGTTAAGAACCTGTAAGGTACAAGTAGAGACTTCCTCCAGACCTCCTTGGATCCCCTCACAGTGATACTACTTGTCTTTTGCAATGTCTGCTCTCAGGGCTTTCTAAAAGGCATCTTGTCCACACTCAGGCCACTGTGCTCCAGGTGTAACAGTGTTCCCTTTATGCTTTGATGCTCTGCCACTGCAACTTATTTTTAAATGGACATGTTTCTTTTTTCTTTCTCTCCCCCTGGTTCTCCTTTATCTCTCCCCCTCTCTAATCTCAGAGGAAACATGATTACCTTTCTTTTCCATTTTAGGCAGATTTATCTATCCTTGAGTACACACCCACCATGGGAATCAAGTAATCCAGACTGTGGGGGTAGTATCATAAGATCTCAGAAATGGCTATCTCCCAAAATAATAAGTGAATTACAACTCCAACAGAGAACACTGGAAAGTAGCCTTTGAACCACCTCTTTAAAAGCCCCCTGTTCCTGCTGAAGGGCAGAATCACAACCTCTGGGACTGTAGTCTCCTTTGCTAGCGAAGCAATAAGACTTTTTTTCCTTTTTCTTAAAACTGTGTCCTTGTTATTGGATTGGCATTGGGGACAAGAACCGAGGTTTCGGCAACAAATTTGTCAACCCAGATAGGAGCCTAGAGCAGCACTACTCCAACTTTCTTGGACAGGTCTGGCTTTCCAAAGAACCCCACTTCCATGATGAGAATTCAAGATGCTGGAGAACTTGTTGAGAGTCAATGGCTGGAGATTTAGGAGACAGGTGAGTTTGCCTTGGGTTGAACCAGAGGAACCATTTCTGTGAGTAAAGGGAGGGACTCTCCTAGCAGTTGCTAAAGCTCCTTTTGCTTTGGGGAAATCCTGCCTTCTCTCCCTGAGTGGCACAGATTCCTCCACTGTGGTCCCCTTTGAGAAAAAAGAAACTGAATTCAGTAAAGTTGCAATCCCCTTGGCCATTTGATAAGTTCCCCAGTATGCATGCTTGATTGGCACATCTGGTTCCTCTTTCTGGAAACATCTGATCCCTGTTTGTGGGGACACCTGTGATGCCACTGGTATACGAAATAGGATTATCTTTCTTCCCCATTTGAGACATTGCAGGACTCAAGAACCTAGGTATATGTATTCCCTTCTGATTTGTTCTAGGTTCTCATATGTTTGCTGGCCTTGGGTTTGGGAATTCCCTCTGGTTGTCTGTCTGTGATTTGTTGTGTTTATTTCTGTTACTGCCCCCTTTTAAGACAAGGCTAATACTCCATTAATCCTATAGTTAGTATCTTGGGAAAGTTCTTGGTTGGTCAATTTAAAGTTTCAGCCATGGTTTTTGGGCTCTGGTTGTCTGTCTCTGTGTTTCTTTTTTGTACAGTCTTGCAATTGGAGTTGGCCTGTCAGAGGGAAGTAAGTTGAAAGGCCACCTATAGGTATAAGCCTGTCTAAGATAATGTTTTACTGTAACAATCTGGCTTTTGAATAGCTTTCTGGATTATTATGCAATCTTGCAATTGGAGTTGGCCTGTCACCGGTAAAGTAAGTGGAAGAAATTTGTACATGCAGATCTGTCTGTTTTAAAAGTTCCTGTCTGTCAGACCTGGTTTCAGTGATTCTCTCTTGTCTGTATATATATATATATATATATATATATATATATATATATATATATATATTAGTATCTGCTACTGGCCTTTTAAGATATGGACTGTGCTATGTTGATCTTACCAGTAGTCCCTTGAGCAGAGAGATCTTGGCTGAATGGGCCACCTATATGTATAAGCCTTTCCAAGAAAGAGACAATTTACTATAGCACAATCCGGACTTTGAATGTTTTTTTCTGTATTATACAATCTTGATATTAAAGTTGGTCTGTCAAGGGTAAAGTCTATGAAAGAGATTCTGTTTGTACAGGGAATTTTTCAGTTGCATGATAAGGGGTCTGAACCATCAGGAACTAAGTTGAAGGGGCCAAAAGGCACGGCATATAGTGGGCAAGAATAGCAGGGCAGCAGAAAAAGGGTTAAACAGATTTAAATCTTTTAAACCCAGTGCAGGTACTCCAGGCACTGTTTCTCAGCCTGGCCCCAGGAAGCTGCAGATCATGTCACGTGGTCAAGGACAGTAGCTCTAAAGTAGAAAAACAACAACAACAACAAAAAATCCCAGAAAAGTTTCCTGGGCTGTAGAAAAATTGCCAAAGAGAAACTGGCCTGTGCCCTGCCTTCCAGCCCCTTTTGCCCAAGGTCGGTGCGGGGTGGGGTGGGGGTGGGGAGGTAGGCTGCTGGCCACAAAGGATGTTGCAGTAGTTTTCAGCATTGTTAGTTTATGACCTGGGGACAGAAATAGTCTCCCCTTTTAAGATCTGATAGACACCCCATTTGGCCGGGGGGGATAGCCATCACCGAATCCAAGCAATTCTTGCTATAAGAGTATCCCACGAAACTAAATGCCTGGGGAGACTGGCAAAGAAAAAGAAACTAAGTCCAAACTATGTTTTATAGACAGCCTCTGCAAAGGGATCTTCAAGAAAGCCTATGGAAAAGGCCTCCTCCAGTGCAGATGAATATGCCTAGTGTATAAGTAAAAAGGCCCAAAAGGAGCCTCGGGGTACAGTTGACAGTGGGGAACTCCTTAGTTGATGGCATCATGATAATGATAAGGCAGACAGGTCAGGCTTAAAAATATTCTGTGCTCCAACCCCTTGAATGCCACCTGGGAGAGAAAAGATGAAGTCACAGTTCTGTATATGCCAGATTGTCTGTCTGATTCCTCTCCTGGGATGAAATTTGTTGTGTAAATTGCATACACAGATAACATTCATAAGGATTGTTTCAGAATATGAATTTAAGAAAAGGTCTGAAACTAAAGAAAGATAAAAGAAACTTATAGGTAGGGAAATGTATTTTAGTATGGAGAATTAGACAGTAAAAGAAATGTTTCTGGATGAGAAAGTATTTTGTCTGGTAAAGTAATATTCTCGGATTAAAGTCCAAAAGAGGACAAAACTAAGGCTGTAAAGAAGTTGTGAATGTCTAATTAATTCACAGAAGGTTTGTGGGAGATAAATCTCAAAAAGTTTGTGTTTGTGATTAAAATGACTATAATTAGCATAGTCAGTCAAAATTAAAATTATTTGAACTCTAATGTACTGATATGAAACAAAGTCTAAAACATTGATCTGCTCTTATCTATCAAGATAATTTTCTTGCATTTGTTAGGTTTATTACTTGGGAAAACAAAGCCTTAATATATATATATATATATATATATATATATATATATATATATATATATATATATATACATACATATATATATAATCATTTTTTTAATATGCCAGATTGTCTGTCTGATTCCTCTCCTGGGATGAAATTTGTTGTGTAAATTTCATGCACAGATAACATTCATAAGGATTGTTTCAGAATATGAATTTAAGAAAGCGTCTGAAACTGAAGAAACTTATAGGTAGGGAAATATATTTTAGTATTGAGAATTAGATGGTAAAAGAAATGTTTCTGGTCGAGAAAGTATTTTGAATATATGGATATTTATACATGTAAACACACACACATCTGAGAACTATATCTGTCTAAGCCTTATCTGTTATGTAAAATTTATATAATAAAAGTTTATGTAAGTTTACTGGCAAGATAACCAGTAAATGCTCTCTTTTAGGCATTGTATATGTCATAGAAGGGCCATACTGTCATTTAAAGACCAGTCTTATATCTTTTTGAGGTGACTAAGTCAAATTCTGCTCATTAACACTATTTCCTAAATGTATAAGAGATTTAAGGCTATCCTTTTATTTTTGATAGTTCTGCTAACACACGCAGACTTGTGATAATTGTTACTGTTCACTGTGGGTTCTAAATTATATTTTAAAGGTCAAAATTAGTTAAATTGAAAGCTTTGGAGAAAGCACTTTACCAAGTTGGTGTTCTCCAAACTAACATTGTCTGTAGTGATAGCCTCAGATTTGTATAGAAATAACAAAATGGTTTGGTATTTTTCATGTCATTTGATTTTTTATAGTTGCAGAAAATAACGTGTTGTCAATAAGCTATATATACAATTTTGTGTTATTCTTCATACTGAAATAGGAATTTAAATGTATTTTTGGAAGGTCATAAGGACAGCCTGATATGTTTAATGACTTCGTAAAACATGGAAGAATTTTGTCACTTTTTCCACAAAAAGAAAGTTAAAAGCTCTCTTAGCCTTTGTTTGATTTATGTTTCCAGATGTAATGTGTTATTTGTCAAGAGCCCCACCTTACCCAAGATAAGGCTCTGCCTCTTGCTTTACTACATTGTTAGAATGGCTCCAAAATAGGTTAGACTTCAGCCTTTGAGGTTGTATTCCAAAGATTGATTTCTGTTACAAAAATTACTGTGAGCTCAAAATAAATGGGGTATGACATATAACTAAGTAAAAGTTTAAGAATATAAAAATTATTTTTCTTGGTTCATAGCTATTACACAAATTGAATATTTTTTTTGCTTGGTTAATTTCATTTTGTACTTTCCTTGTAAACTTCATAACTGTTGCCTGTTAGTGTTTTATAGAGGTGCTGTTTCTAATAAAAGAGCTTGAGTTAATTTCAGATAATAATCCATCACCTATAGGACAGGTAGTGTGTAATGCTGACTCTCATAATAATATTAATCCCAATTAAATGAAGGGGTAACTCTAAACTTATAGATATTGTTGTTATAACCTCTTACTCCCACTTTAAGATTGGTGAAACTGGTCTACTGGGTATTTAAAACCAAAAACTTGGAGACCAGAGTCAAGGAAGTAAAAGGGTCAAGGAAAAGGCAGCCAACATTTTTATCTCTGCCCTCTAAGGTCAACTAGAACTCTGGGCCTTGCAACTCTGATGAGTCATCCAATTTGCCAAACAGGGAGATCAAAAGGACCCTAGAGAACAGAAAGCCAAACAGTGCATATTCTGCAAAGAAGAGGGTCTTTGGGGAGGGAAATGTCCCTAATATTCCTAGAGAATCCATTTTTTTTTTGAAGGCCGGCATTTATTCTCTATCATTTAAATTTTAAACTGGTACACATAAATATGAAAATAGTCCATAGTAATGTGGTAATGTGATTTTTAAAAATTTTAATGTGTTATATATGACAACAGAATGCATTACAATTCATATTACACATATAGAGCACAGTTTTTCATATCTCTGTTTGTACACAAAGTAGAGTCACATCCTTCATGTCTTCATGCATATGATGGTAATGATGACCATCACATTCCACCATCTTTTTTACCCATATTCCTCCTCCCTTCCTTCCCCCCACCATTTCCCCTTTGCCCTATCTAGAGTTCATTTAATCCTCCCATCCGCCCCCCCCCCAACACACACACACAACATATGGATCAGCATCCTTGAATCAAAGAAATCATTCCCCTTTTGTTTTTTGGGGATTGGCTAATTTCACTTAGCATTATATTCTCCAGTTTTATCCTTTTACCTGAAAATGGCAGAATTTTATTCTCTTTTAATGCTGAATAATATTCCATTGTGTGTATATGTACCATATTTTCTTTATCCATTTATCTACTGAAGGGCATCTAGGTTGGTTCCACAAATTAGCCATTGCGAATTGTGCTGCTTAAACATTGATTTGGCTGTGTCCCTGTAGTATACTGTTTTTAAGACCTTTGAGTATAGACCGAGGGGTGGGATTGCTGGGTCAAATGGAAGTTCCATTCTCAATTTTCCAAGGATTCTCCATACTGCTTTCATATTGGCTGCACCAATTTGCAGTCCCACCAGCAATGTATAAGTGTGCTTTTTCCTCACATCCTTGCCAACACTTATTGTTGTTTGTATTCTTGATAGCTGCCATTCTGACTGGAGTGAGATGAAATCTTAGAGTAGTTTTGATTTGCATTTCTCTGATTGTGAGAGATGTTGAACATTTTTCATATATTTGTTGATTGATTGCATATCTTCTGAGAAGTGTCTGTTCAGTTCCTTGGCCCATTTATTGATTGGGTTACTTGGGTTTTTTTGGTGTTAAGATTTCTGAGCTCTTTATATATTCTAGAGATGAGTGCTCTATCTGATGTGCTGCCAGATGGCACCACTGGTAGAGGAAAGTAAAGGAGCCAAGAGGCTTCCCACAAGTCCCCAAGAGTCATCTCTGGGGAATCTCAGCTGACTCTTAAAAGTAGATAAGAACAAAGCCAGTTTTGACCAATTTGATCTTAAATACCTGGAAGGAGAATAGCCTAAGCAATATCCTACCTGGACATTTAATAGGAAAAAACAATTTTTTTTCTTAAATATAACTTAAGATATACACTTGTGTCAGCCCTACCAAAGGTAAGTAGAGCTAGAGACTATAAAGTAAGGGTTCTTGTGTGGGATTGCCTAATAATAATGATCACAAATAGAGTCAAAAGTTTGTCCTAAGTTAATTTGAGCCTGATCTCATAGACCTATAAATCTTCCTAATCTCCTGCACTGATAAACTCGATCTGTTTTCCACTGATATGATTATGAGTTACTGTCTTCATGGCTTTCTGAGATTAACTAAAATACTAATTGCTTTTGTGCTAATTTTTTATTAAAAAAAAAAGTAATGTTTTGCTGTTGTAATACGATCCCTGCCCTATGTATGTCTTGTCCCAGTCACCTGCCATCTGCCACTATGGACCTCTGGACTTCTCTGATGCTGAATACCCTTACCTGTCCATGTACCACCTGATGGGGAGCAAGGAATTTGGGTTACTTCCCTCAACTTCCCCCTCTTTAGCCATGAAACTGTTTGGAGATGTCATCATCCATTTTTCCGTAGAAATGGAATGTGGCAATTTAAGTGGGGGAGATATAACAATGGTTCACTTTATACTTTGAATATAGCACTTGCTGCTCTGCCACTGCAACTTCTTTTGTTTCTTTCTCTTCCTCTTTCCCTGCTCCTCCCTAATCTTTCCATTCCAGAATATCAGGGGGAACAGGATTACCTTTCTTCCCCACTTTAGGCAGATTTATCTGTCTCTGAGTGCACACCCACCATGGGAATGAAGTAATCCAGACTTTTGTGATTACTAGGAGATCTTAGAAATGACTATCTTCCAAATTTACATTGAATAACAAACTCCTACAGAGAACACATGGAATGTAACCATTGAAGCACCTCTTTAAAAGCCCCCTGTTTCTGCTGAAGGGCAGAATCTCAGACTCTGGGACAGGATTCCTCTGTGCTTCTCCTCGGTTGGCAAAGCATTAAACCTTCTTTTTCACTTTTCTCAAAACTATGTCCTCATTATGGGATCGGCATCAGGGAAAAGGACTGAGCTTTTGGCAACACAAGTAGCTCACATCACATAACTCTGAAGGATAAGACAAACTGAGTACCACCAAATTCCAGACATGTACATAAAGAAGCTTCTTGAAAGTGAATTCCCCATTTCTAGCTGCCTCTACTGGTGCTACAAACATGACATACAGACAAACCACCCCACCTGGCCCTTCTTAAAATTCTTACCCATGAGGGGCTGGGGTTGTGGCTCAGTGGTAGAGTGCTCACTTACCATGTGTGAGGAACTGGGTTTGAGTCTCAGCACCACATATGAATAAATAAATTAATTAAATAGAGGTTCATTGGCAACTCAAAAATTGCTAATAAATAAATAAATTCTTACCCATGAGTCAAAGTAATGATTTTTTTTTTCTTTAAACTGCTAAGTTTAGGGTAGTTTGTTATTGGAAAACAGATCAACAAAACAAGAAGCAAAAATTAAAAGAAAAAAACCTACAAGAAACTTAAAGTTGTTAACATTCAGTTCCTAAACAAACTTTTAAAGAAAAATGAGATTAGTCTCCTATAAAAGTAGTGTAATGTCAAAACTTCATTTAAGAACTATTCGTGTTATGCTTGAATTCAGAACCCCCCAAAGACCACCAGAGACCAAGATTAATGTAAGCAGCAAAGAGGTGTTTATTGCGAGCTAGCTTGGTCCTCTGCGCACACAGCAACTGGTGATGCTGAGAGACCCCGAGCCCAGGGTTTGCAGCAGTTTTATACACTCTTTGGGGAAGGCAGGGACTTCACATACATCATAGCATCTCTTAGCAAATCATCACACACCACGGGAAAATCATAAAACAACTCTAAAATATGATTAGCACATTCAGTAGTGGGAACAAGTTGGGTAGGGGTGATTGGTTAGTACAAGAGGGGGATTCGTTTGAACTGATTGGCTTAAGCTACAAAGGGAGTACGTGCTGAACTACATGGTTTCCCAACATATTATCAACCACCATAAACTACTGGGAGGGTCATCTGGTATCCCAGGTATTTCCCCTGTCTCATGCTGATTGGTGGTTGCTAGAGGGTTGCTATGGGTCCTTACCTAGCCTGACTGAGTCAGGGACACCTGGTGCTGCAGATCTCTCTGGTTATTTGTAGATAAACAACTCAACAGGGTGGGTATGTGCCTAGGAGTGTTCTGTGGGTTTTTCCAGGGACAAGGGTCACACCCCCTTCTTGGACAGGCTTTGCAGTGAGGTAGAGGCTGGTTTCTCATTCGTTCTTCATGATTTTCAAGATCTTTTATGTTTACGACTGAATAGAAAGAAGAAAGGGGTAGGGTTGGGTGAGTTAGATTTCCAAAGGTATCCAGGGACAGAAATGAACAGACAATAAATAGCCTATGGCTAATGAAATAACTCCACTGGGGAGGAATTTTACTTTTCCTTGATAGGAGAACAAGAGAAAGAATCTAAGGGGAAAAAAAAAATCCAATAATTCCCTGATATTCAAAGGCTTCCCTCCCCTTTCCAATGAAGATTTTCTTACTTCTTCAGCAGGTGAAACATCAAGGATGTCTCTTAGATCTATTAGTGAAAGTTCCTCCTGGCATTCAGATGCAAAGAGACTCTTCTGGAACTTGTAGCTACCCATGAATTTACATTTGGCTGACAACACAGTTAAAACTTAAAACTTCCATTTTATTAAAAGGTAAATAGAAATTACCACTACCTTCCCAATGGGTAACAACAAATGCATTTGCCTTGAACTGCAGAAAACACAGGGGCTATAAATGTTCTCTTTATTAGGCTTTTCAAAGGGGATATTTTGAAGAAAACAAACAGCAATTGTAAGATTGTAAAGAGAAATTACCATTTTGCTTGAAAGAAATGGCAATTAACAGTGATGACAATGTGATTTATACTAATTGAGATTAAGTCAGACAAAATGGCAACATTAGTAATCATTTGAAGTGCTGTATTACTCATTATACTGTGCTTTGTAAACATCTCTCTTGAAATTAAAAAGTAATTAGTAGCATTTTAGTCATTTAATTCAGTCTAATTAGGATTTTCAAAAATCTACAGACCTGCTGTTGAAAGCCTTTTTCATTTTGAATTGAGAAAACACATTCCTTTAAAATATCAGCTTCCAGCACTTCTCTTTCTTTCTTGATCTCTACTCTCCACTAAAAGAAAAAAAGAGGAAAGTGGTATAATTAGAAGCAATAGGTAGAAATTTACTTGAATTGGGCTAGATTAAAAAGTTCAATATATCATAATTCAAGGAAGATCCATTTTCAACATTTTAATCTATTTTTTCTTTTTTTTTTCCCTTGGAGTGAAATTTGCTAAAAGAAAGAAAATACTTAATTTTTATTGGTTGAGACTAACAACATTTTTAGAATATATCTCTAAAGGGGAAAAAAATGCTTAGGTAGATTTGTTGTTTGGATAGTATTTGGGATACAGAAGATGAAGTTTAGCACCAGGACAGTGACAAGTGGCACATTTGCTGTTACATACTTATTGAAAGGAGAGACTCAGAGAAGAGTGCCTCTGCTCTAATGAATGCTGTTATCAGGACTGTACCCTTTCAGGCTGGATTTTTTTTTTTTTTTTTTTTTGTATTTTCATTACCCACCATTTGCTGGTTTGCCCTTGAAGGGAAGGGAGATCACAAAAGTGGGATCCTTCTTCTGACTGGTGATGTGAACCCAAATAGCAAAATTGAAACTAAGCACCACCGGCACAAGTTTATTCAGCAGCTGAGGAGTGAAGAAGTGGGAGTTTGCACTCTCAAATCAACTTCTTAACCCATTGGGGGAGAATAAGTCATTGATGAAGGGCAAAAGAAAGGAGGGGAGAGTATGGTCTAATAAAGAGGAGGAATATTCACATCTTTTCCCGGAATAGTGAAACTTTCCTAGAACTCAGGCACTCCCGTAGTGCTTCCTGTCATAGTGGCTAGTAGAATAATCTAGTATTCACTTAGTGTGGATACTGGATTATAATGAAATGAGAAGTTTGGTGGTCACTCTGGCAGCCATTTTTGTTCCAGCTGGTTTGGGCTAGCCCACCAGAAGTGGGTCTTCTGGCCTTCAAGCATTTGTCCTTGAAGATGAACTAGAGTGGGGTAGGAATTCATAAGATCATGTAGATAGCACAGTGGGTAACATTTTGATGGTAGAGCTAATGATGGAGACATGTGTTGGAAATTGGCAAGCTTCTCATTTCCATGGTTATGAATTAACAACCAACATGGAGGCTTCAAATAAAACAAATTTATTATCTTAAAATTCTTGGGGTCAGAAGTTTTAAGCAGGTGTTACTAGATCAAAAAACCAAGGTATAGAAATAGTGGTGTTTATTATGAATATTCCACTGGGAAATTCATTTTCTCATCTTTTCTGGCCTGTAGAAGTTTCTTGAAGTCCTTGACTTTGACCTTTCTTCCACACAGCCAGTAACTGCATCATCCAGATGTCTCCTTGAATCATTATATCTCCTTTTTTAATCCTGACTTTCCTTTTTCAGTTACAAGGACTTTTAAAATAACATTGAACCCATCTGGATAATACAGGATAATCTCTTCCATCTCAAGTTGATTAGCAACATTAGTCTCTACCAAACCTTAATTTCCTCTTGCCTTGTATCATAACATATTCACAGGAATTAAGATGTTGATATCTTCAGGGACCATTATTCTACCTACCACAGTAGTACATGAGAGCTATTGGTATCATAGAGGTGTAGATCCTTCTCTGACCAAATGTATGCCTTTTGCATCTCTTAGAGTTTTCCAAGGATGCTGTACATATCCTTTAAACAAATATAAATGGGATACAAGGAATAATTTTAACAAATGGACTTGGGCTTCAGAAACCATTGCTACAATAAAGTAGGCTGAGTTAGAGGCAAACATGAATTTTTCCTTGGCTAACGAGTACAAAATTGCTTCAGATCAAGTTATTCCTCTGTGCCTTCAATTACTTACAACCTAACCTATGTGTAAATCTGCATCCTCGTATTACCACACTCTTGTATTCATTCTTCCTTTTATAAATACTCATTGAGCATCTGCTCCTGTTAGATGTCAGGCACTGCTCTAGATTTCAGAGTTATGGTGGTGAATAAAACAGACCAAATAAATTTTGCTCTCAAAATCTCACATTCTAGTATGCACATGGGGATGGCAAAATACATACAATAAACAAATAGACTATGCAAATAAAAAACCTTAGGATGATGGAAGATGCTATGGGGAAAAAGAAGCAGAAAATGGGGATGAAAGCAGCAGAGAAATGGTGCTTCTAATTTCTAGTGATTTAATTGTAGAAGTCTTCATGCCTGTATGAGTTGTCCTTGGCAAGATTACTTCACCTCCCTTTGCCCAATGTTCTAAATTCTAAAGAGGAGTCACACCTAAGAGGTGAGGTTGTTAACTACTAAGTAATCTTTCTTTAGATATACAGAACCCAGAACATCTGGTGACCTTCAGATAACATGTGTAACACACCTCTTTATTCTATAACTCTGTGCATTAACTAACAGAAAGCAGGGAAATTGCTGTGGGGTTTAGCTTGCAGAAAAAATAATATATCTGTCTAAAGAACTGTAAGAACTAGACCCAGGAAGTCAAGGTCTATTGTGATACTCTGACCAGAGAAGAAGAAGCAAAGGAGACAGACAGCCTGGATGCTGAAGACCCCACCCAGCATGCAGTGTTCCTGCCCAGGGCCCTCTGCATCCCCTCTCCCTCCCTATATGACTCCTTTCATATGCCTGAGCTCCTCAAGATGAAGCTTTAAGGACAACAGCCCTCTCCATTTGCTAGGGTTCTGGCCCCTGAATAACCAGATTTCCTTCTCACCATTTCTTTTATTAGTGACTATTGTTGTTCAAGCAGCAAATTGCTGGACCTGGATCTAATAACATGTTCAGGAAGCCGACTTGTGAGCAAAGACCATAATCAAGTGCTAAAATCATTTTTGTGGATACATGGGGAAAAAATAGCCTTGGCAGAGGGAAGGCAGAATGTAAAAATCTCTGATGATGGGCCTTTTCTAGCATATTTAATTGTGAAGCCAGCATGAATCGAATAGAGTGAGGTAGAGGGAGAGGAGACTTACAGAAAGTAAAGTCACAGAGGACATCTAGATCATACCGGACTTCATAAGGACTTTAGCTTTTACTCCAAGTGAACTGGAAATTAGCAGGTAGGGGAGTCCTATAACCTGACCTAGGTTTCAAAGGGACCACACTAGCTGGTACATTGAGAAAAGGCTGTGGGATGTCAGAATCAAACCAGGAAGATGAGTTTAGAGAGAGAATGGTGAATTGTACCAGTATGATTTTCACAAAGACACTAGACAGATGACAGCAGATAGTGAGGACAGTCTCATGGGCTGAAGAGAAAGGTCTGGCTTGGAGTTGTGGACATCATGATTCACCCACTTGTATAAGGAGCAAGCCCAACCAGTGCCCTAGAGTCTGACTAAGTTTGATAAGTGTTTTTCCTCCCTGAGATTGATCAAAAGAAGAGATGGTATGGAATGTGTGGGGGAAAGAAGATTAATGCAAAACAAATTCCCATTATAAGTTTGTAGGGTTTATTGTTTGGATGCTTTCATAGTACAAACTGCCCTGAGTTGCTTTCCTGTAGGACCAAATCTTTATATACACCTTCTAATGGATGTACAAGATTAATTGGAATTATTTACAAAATAAGAGAAATATCTTGGAGAACAGAAAACAAAAACAAAAACAGAAACAAAAAAAAATCAAGATTTCAAAAAATCCAAAGCTTTGTATCTTTATTCTGGTATATTCATTTATTATTTTTTTGTAATTTTTTTGGCAAATTATTTCTCCATGTGGAATACTGTATTTTTCCAAATGTATATATAATAATATTACCATCTTCCAAGTCTTTTAAAACCTGTTACCCCTCCATCTAGAGTGGAGTCTAATCTCCTTTTTCTTGAAGGTGGGAAGCCAGTAGAATGTGGCTGAATGATACTGTGTGAATGATACTGTGGTCAACAAAGGGGATGTGCCTTCCCTTTAGGTCCCTGGAGCTCAGAACTGTCATGTGAGAAGTCCCATTCTCCTGTAACTGTCCTGTGGAGGAAGACCAGGCCCAGGTTTCAGCCCATGGTTCAACTTTTTTCCAGGGGACACATCCAGCAACAGTCACTAGATAGATACACTAAACTCTGACTAAGTTTGATGAGTGTTTGAAGATGCCTCCAGGTGATTCCACTGCCTACCTTTGAGTAATTCGTATCCGTTTCGTCTTCCAGTTAAAGCTCTAGACAATGTGGAACACAGACAAAATTCCTCTCTGTACCCCGAGCAAAATCCTGGTGCCAACCATCTGTGAGCACAATAAAATGATTTCTTTGTGCTACTGTCTTTTGGGTGATTAATATGTAAATAGTAACTACCATAACCTCACTTACTTTGTGAAGATACTTATTTCCTTGTTGTCCATGAAAAATTACATGAGTATGTTAAATTACTTTATGCTAGTAGAGCTAAGAAAAAAAAAAAGAGAAAGAAAATTTGAGTCTTACTGAGTGTTCACAGGGAGGAGCGTGTTAAAAACACTTAAAAGCATTTTGTAGGTATTAATTCTTTTAATCCTCACCACGATCTTGGGAAATGGGTACTATCACTTAAGCCTATTGACTAACTGAAATAGAGAATACTAAGTTGCTTTGCAGTCTTACACCTGGTCATAAGCTGTGCTTGGAGTTTGTGTTAATCAGTTTTTCGTCACTGTGAATAAGACACCTGACAGTGACAACTTAGAGGTGAAGTTTAATTTGGGTTCATGGTTTTAGAGGTTCAGTGAATGGTTGGCCAACTCCATTTCTCTGGGCCTGAGGTAGAACAGCATGAAGTTAGTGTGTGGTAGAGGAAAGCCACTCAGCTCAAGATAGCCAGAAAGAATGGGAGGAGCCAGGGACAAAATATATAATCCAAAGTCATAACCCTTTGTGACCTGCTTATTCCAGGCACACTCTACCTGTCCACAGTTACCACCCAGTAATCAAATTATTAATCCTTTAAATAGATTGATTCACTCATTAGGCTATGCTCTCACAATAGAATCATTTCGCCTCCTGCATTGACACAGGAGGTTTGGGGAGACACCTCATATTCAAACCTAGCAGAGTTGAACCCAGGTGGGTGGCTCCAGAGTCTGAACCCTTTAACATGGGGGAGGTATAATAACATGAAAATGACTCTTCAGATCAGAAGATTGAGTTACAGTTCACTCCATATGACTAGCAGTTAATAAACCTTTTAGATTTGGTTTCAACATTCTTTGAATTGGAAATTTGGTCATCTGATCCATTGCTGTTTGGATAAATGTGAAACAAGGAAGGGTAAATGACTCTCTCCATAGTTTCTATGATAGGAGGTGCTCCTCTTATCACTTCTCTTGGAGAACCAGGCATTAGATGTACCAGAAAACAGAACTTAGACTTTTAGAATACAACTTTCAATCTGAATCAATGGGGTTCCATTTGGTCTTCTGATGAATAAATTGTCTTTTAGAAAATCCAATGTCTCTTATTTTCTGTTTCTTTGCACCTGTAATAGCTTTAGCAACATGCCCTTTTGATATGGAAGAAGGAGATGGATTTCTTATTTTGTCTTGCAGTTAGGGTGGGTCTGTTTCTCTAACTTTATGCTTCTAAGGTAAGTCAAAAGACCTCCATTCAACTCTAAGACTATAAAACCTCCCTGAGCCACACAGTCCTGCTCACAACGGAAGTCCTGATTTTTCTCACCTACTTCTCAAAGCTTACCCTACAAACTCTGCTTGATTTTTGCACTTCTCCTCCTCTTGTTCTCCAATGCAATTCCAGAAGTCCTTTCATTGCTTCTTGATACTGAAAACATACCAAACATCCTAGGTACTTTCCTTAGCACAGTAGAGAAGTGCCGCTCATCTTAACCATTTAAATGGAACTCCAGGCCTCTTTCCTGTCATTCAGTACACAACTGAGAACTACCCAGTGTGTCAGCATACAGCCAGGACCCTCATGTGGGAGCACAGAACAACAGCCTGGTAACTATTAGTTCATCTCTGAGGATGCACAGGATGGGCATTGCAATCTTCACCCTTTTCCTTATGGCTTTGGTTTTCATAAGACTATGCTTGTTAGTTTTAATTGAATGTCAATTTTATTAACTTCACTGTTGTAACAGAATAGCTAAAAATGAATATATTCCGTAAATGTTAACTTCTATGGGCATGTTATTTCGATTCTCTAAATAAATTAAGGCTAACACATTGACTAGTTAGTGACTAGTCAAAATGAGGGAAGGGACGGAGCTATAGAGAGAGAATTAGAAGGATTTGCTGTTATGGGGGAGTGGAGAAGTATAAAGGCAATCTCATACAGTTCAATTTGATTTTAAAGACCACACAGAGAGAGCCTCGGGCCTGGGGAATGAAGGAATATAGACATTACAATAGTGAGGAACATGGGCACTCTAGATGAGGGAAGTTTCCAGAAAGAAAATGAGCTCGGAGGTGCTTTGACCCATGAGTGAAGAGACTGAATGGTAAACATGGGGCCTGCACATAAAGGGTCTTGGGGTGATTGAGGAAAGAATTGGGCTGAGGATATGATGGCTGAGGAGGGAGGGAGGGTATCCAGCTGGTCTCCACTGGGAGGTTCACGGACCCTAGAGTTATGGCCCCTTCCTTTTCCCCTATGTTCATTATCAGAGAAGTGAAGAATCTCTGCATCTGTACTTTCACCAACTCCAGTTATTACAGGTGGAAAGGAATAGAGGAAAATTGTGGACTTCTGTGTCAAAAGGATAAGACTTCAAGTCCTGCCTCAACTTACAGCCTGTTTGTGACCTGGGTGAGGTATAAATTTCTCTAAGCTGAATTTTTCCCTTTGTGGTTCTGTGTGTCATTGTTGGGTGTGTTAAATAATGTATTTCACTTAAAGCATCACAAAAGTCTGAAAAATGCACAATTGTTTATTCCCTTGGTCATCAAATATTCAATTATATCTACTTTTTATTCTTTCAGATTGTGTCTGTCTGTTTGAATGTGCTCTTGAGTTCCTCTGAACTATTTCACATCATGAGATATTGGATTTCAGAATCTGGGGAATAAAGCAGAATTTTTCAAGCTTGGTGTATTGACATTTTGGGTAAGATAATTCTTCTTTTGTTGAGGTAAAATCCTGGGCATTACTCAATGTTTAACGGTATTCTTAGCCTCTACCCCAAATATTCCAGTAGTAAGTACATGTAATTTCACAATTGTGATATCCAAATATCTCCAGATGTTGCCTAGTGTATTCTGGGTGATGAAATTTCCCCTGGTTGAGAACCATTATGATTAAGAAATAAATATTGTTATTGTTGATAATATGTGGGATTGCTTACGTTGTATCAATCCTAGCAACAGGCCCTTCCCAGATATTGTTATTTAATTCTTAAATGGAAAATAGATATTATCATGTTCATATTGAAAATGAGAAAAGTACAATTTGAGAGGTTAAGCAACTCACCCACCTCTGTATACAAGGTGAATGGAGGTGTCAGGCTTTGTGCCGAGGTTCACAGGGGGTCCAAATCTTATTCTCTTTCCCTGATGCTCTCTGGATTTATGGCTCTTTTTCTTCCACAGCCTATAAGGTTTAGATTTGAATGAATTTGAATGAATAAACTCCATTCTGTTTATCTCAAGAGGATAGAGCTCTATATGAACATTAAGCAGAATGCATCTGGTCCTAGTAGATGCTTTGTAAACATTTGCAGAAAAGGAAGAGGGGTCAAATTGTGAGGTAGACTTCAGTTCTGTTTAGATATATGATGTTCCCCCAAAAGCTCGTGTGTTAGACAATGCAACAATTTTCAAAGGTGAAGGACTCATTTATGAGAGCCTTAACCTAATCAGTAGATTAATCCAGTGGTGTGGGTGAACTGGATGGTTAACTGGTGTGGCCAGAGGAGGTAGGTCATTAGGGGCATGCCTTTGTGGTTTATATTTTGTCACTGATGGGTGGAGCTCTCTCTTCTTCCTGGTGGTCATGTCCTGAGCTGCTTTCCTCTGCCACACCCTTCAACCATGATATTCTGCTACACCTGCCCAGAGTATGCAGTCGGTTGTCTATGGACTGAGAACTCAGAAACTGTGAGTCAAAATAAACTTTTCCCTCTCTAATTGTTCTTGTCAGGTCTTTTGTTCACAGCAATGGCTTAAACCGCTTCCATTTAGATTTTTTCTTCTCACTGCGTGTACGTGCCAATGCGATCTCCTTGGAGCAATCTTTGTCATGTAACTCCTGATGTTTTTCAATCCTCTCTTGGCTATTATTCCTTCAACTATCTTTCTGAAAGTCAAATTTATCCATTTCCTGAAGGAATCCCTATATCTCTGAATCAAAGAACATAAAATCTGGACATAAAGATAAGTAAACTATTTCTTAGAGGGACTCATGCCTTAATTTCTGAGTACTCGCTCTGTGTTTTGCCCTGCAGAAAGATGGACCAAGCACATTTATCATCTTCCATTCACAGAGAAGATATTGAGCTGAGAAATTTCTCAAGATTATAAGCTTCATTATTATTTTCATGGTGGTTTGCAATTAATAGAAGTATACACATGGCTTTAATTAATAATTTGTTTAACCACACAGACAATGCAGTGGTTTAGGTCCTAATCTTCTCTTCTCAAATTTAATTAGACTTTTGACATTTTACTATCAAGATAGCTTCTCTTTCTTCCAACTTTTACTCTTCTTCTTTCCCTACTCTGTGCACTTGGAGAACAAGACAGTGACAGCTTAATATTGGAACAAGAAAGAGGGCCCTGAGTCAAGCATCCATGATCTTAGTATACACGGATCACCAGTCTGCATGGATGAAAATAGTGATTACCTTGTTGCTCAATCGCCTTTTGGAGTTCTGGGCCACTGCAGAATATACAAACGCACATTCTGATCTATACGGTTAACAGAAACTGAATGTTCAGTGTAGATCCAGAATGGCCTGATGCCAAAAAGAAAGATAAAAAGACATATTTTTGGCCACCCACAGTTTGGTCAGCTGAGTGCTGGGTAGTTCTCTTGTTACACTGTGTAGTTTTTTCTCATGATATTTGCCACTGTTAATAAAGTATATATATATATATATATATATATATATATATATATATATATTGTTGTTGTTAATTCTGGTGTCCCTCATTGGGTTGTGAGTTTATGGTAGATAAAGTCCTTTAGTATTAGTCTCCACTGGATGTCAAAAGCCTATACACAGTGCTGAACAACATGTGCTGTAGGAACATCTGCCTAACCAAACTAATAAATGCATAGGAAAGGTCAACACAGAATTTAGAAAGTACATTTAAAGGGAATCTAGACCAGGTTAGAGTGAGGCGGGTGGGCTGGTAGGAGAAGATTCAGAGAAGCTTCCCAGAGGTAGAGATACTCAGTTCATTCTTAGGGAATGAATAAGTTAATGATGCATTAAAATAAGTCACAATTATTTATTTGACTGAACATTCAATCCTGTAAATTGGGAATTTCAAATGGACCAAGAAGATTGGATACCTTGATTGCACTTTCTGCTCTGTTGCAAGTGACTTTAATTTTTTTTTTTTTTTTTTTTTTTTAGTGCTTACTTTTGGGACAGGTCAAGGCACTGTTTCAAATTTCACATTCAAATGGCTCTGCTGCAGTGAGAGGCTGATATTATAACTACAATCTTCCTAAGGAGACGTGGGCCTAGAATGGTGAGCACATGTCCCTGGGTCACAGGAAACTCTTCAGTTTACTGCTCAACACATACTGAGACTGACCTCTGAGAAAATATTATGGCAACATTTTATTGTATGTTCTGATGTTGAATTATTCTATAAAATAGAAATCAAGTAATATACTGTAAAATATCAAACAATATGGTAAAACCTTATCCCTCATTCAGAGTCAACTATGGATAACAGATCTTGATAGATATTTTTAAAGTAATTTTTTCAGTATTTAATGGTATTTCAAATACTATCATGTTCAAACAGTATCCTTCTGTGTTATATAAGCCAGTTACATTGTTTTTTGCTTTGATTTTATTTTGTATCTTTTGCTGGTCTTAGAAAAAAATGTACATGCTTGTAATAAAAATTTCAAATAAAAGTAACTTTAAAAAATGAAAAGTGAGAGAGCTGTTCCCCTATGCTTCAAGGTAACAACATGTACCATTTTGATTCATTTCTTTTCAAACATTTTTGGATTATATGTACACTTAAACCACACACACACTGACCTAATACAAACACATTCATGTGTTTATTTTTTCAAAAATGAGATTATCTTAATATCTTCCTAGACCTCTCTTCAAATTTCTTTATTCATGTTTCATATATTATATTTCTGAATTATTTCTAATAGGTAATAATGAACATTCATGAGATTCACAGCTTTTCTTTATCATAAACATTGCTCCGACACATATTTTTTTCTCGATTCCTTGGTATTTGTATAATCACATCTTTAGAATTATAGAAGTTGAAGTTACTATGTCAAAGGATATACTCCTGCAAAATTTTTTTGTTGTAAGCTACTTTGAAAAAATAGTGCACTGATTAGTGTCCTCACCAAATTTATACCAATGCCTTTCCCCTTAGTTTTTTTTTTTTAATATTTATTTTTTAGTTGTAGTTGGATACAATACCTTTATTTTATTTATTTATTTTTATGTGGTGCTGAGGATAAAACCCAGGGTCTGGCACATGCTAGGCGATTACTCTACTGCTAAGCCACAACCCCAGCCCTCATTGTTGTTTTTAACTATAGAGAATTTTAAAAATGAGTTTGAAGAACTTATGTTTCTGCAGTATTTCATCTTCAAATTTTTCTATCTGACTTTTGTCCATTTTGGGGTTGAGGGAATCATAATTTTTCCTTTATTTTGTAGGAATGGCTTATCTGTAATTATGATAATCTTTTTCTTTATTATAAATTAAAAAATATTCCCATATTTTAGATTTTATTTTCACATATCAATTGTCTATGGTTTATGTAATAAAACTTAAAATTTCTTTGCTATATAGTCTCTAGACTTAATGTCACACTAATGTAGAACTACCTTAAAGTCATAAAATAATTCTCCAATATTTTTTCCTAGTATTTTTAAGAATTTATTTTTTTTACTTTTAAATCTTAAATCTACATAGACTTTTTAAAATTGATTTACATATAAAAAATCTGAATAAATCCCACTAATCTCATTATTTATGTTCTTTTTTTTAAAAGAGAGAGTGAGAGAGAGAGAATTTTTTAATATTTATTTTTTTAGTTTTCAGCGGACACAACATCTTTGTTTGTATGTGGTGCTGAGGATGGAACCCGGGCTGCATGCATGCCAGGAGAGCGCGCTACCGCTTGAGCCACATCCCCAGCCCCAATTTATGTTCTTATTCCATTGCATTTTATTTCCAACTTTAAAAATTATTTTACTCCAATAGATTATAATCATTATTATTGTGGTTGTGGGTGTGTTTGTTTGTGTTGCTGGAGATTGAATCCAGGATCTCTCATATCCTAGGCAGGGACTCTAGCACTAAGTTATACCTCTAGTCTCTTTGATAGATTATTTAAAAAAAATAGCACAGATAGTACTTGTTCATTGTACTTTCTTACAACAGTATTAGTGTATTTCCAAAAATTGTTAATAGAATAGGTGTGAGATAGCATTTTCATAGAGGGAGAATTAGGAGACTAAAGTTAAAGTTTAGGCTTTTTCCAGTGATTATGTTGATTGCATAGGCTAGGATGAATTTGGCTACAAATATTTGGCTTACTTCCACTTGATATTTGTGTACTTCTGTACGGTAGGTAATTCAGAGCAGAAGCCTTACCAGCAGGTCATAAGGAAAAGATTTCAGTGCAAAATGGCAATTCAGCATCCTGTCTGAAGACTGAGCTACAGTGAGTGACCCTCAAGAGTCATGTGATAGAATCATGTGATGAAGCACCAAATCCCAGAGCTATGTTAGCAGGCTGAGTGAAATGGGAATGTGGCCAACGCTTTGATACTGGGATAGCTTATTAAGTAGGATTCTTTGCATTGGACAAGGCAGAGTTACCTGATATAGAAAGAGTTCAAGTCAGAACAAAGTGGATGGTCTAGGTGGGGAAGCTTGGATTCCAAGTCAAAGCATTTTAGATTGACTTTGGAAATAATGCTTGTGCTGTGTAGGATTCATTTTGAAGGACCAACACTTTTGTTTTTCTTTTATTTGAACTGTCTGAAATCCACAGCTTGTTTGACAGTGGGTAGACTTTCAATATAACACTCTGAGAACATAGACCAGGAAAACAGGAGGGAATTCCACCTGGGGCTATGGCCCATCCCTGTCCAATCTGGAAATCGATCCGCTGGTTTTCCTCATTGGCTCATGATTTTCAATATAATTTTGAACCAGTGCCTGCCCCCTGATCTGCTCAATGGACTGAGCCCTGAGTACTTTCTATCTCCAAGTCCCCTTTGAATCAATTTTAAGGGCCTTTTATGCCCTGCTGGAGCCCGTGGATTTAGACCGCTAGAGGCTGTGAAGAATCAATGGGTGTTTGTGCAGTGACTGCTTCATCTCAGCTGTTGTTGAAAGATTCTTGTTTGTGCTTCAAGTTTTGCAAACCACTTCAGGATCCCTCTGGGCCAAGAAGGGCTACAGTAATATAAGATATCACTAGCAATAGTAATAACCTTTTATTAATCAAACACCTTGCTTCCAGGGAGCTCCAAGTGCTTTATGGATGTTATCTCATGAATCCTGATATGCTTGTGAGGCCAGGAGCGATTATTCTGCCATCCTGGACTGTCAGGCAGAGAAAATGGTAAGAAGGGATGGTAGAACATACGGTGGATTTCAATGAAAAATGAAAGCAACATTTAATCAAGCAGTGATGTGGTATATTTTGATAGGCAATGGTCTCAGGACAGAGGAATATTCATTCAGTAAATACTGACATTGCTTACAGAAACCTGTTTTTCCTGGAAAGCTCAAGTAGAAGATGCAGAAACTATTAATTTTGATTATTTTCCGTAGGAGGTGATTGTGCAGTATTTGTAGATTCTTCAAGGCTAGTGTGGGCAAAGGAGGGAACTAAAATGTAGTGCATGTTTGATATGTTCTGAGCACGATGCAAGGTGAGGCCCTGTGTCGAGATTTTTCTCATTTAGTATCTCCAACAAGTTTTGGAGGTAGGCAGTCTTGTCCTGATTTTGCTAATAAAGAAATGGTGACTTTGGCCATAAAGGAGTAAGTAGTAGAGGTCAGATCAAGGCCCAGAACTAGGAAGATTCTACTCTCGTTTGGAATTCCAAGGGAAGTCAGCACTAAGTGCATGAAAGAAAAAGAAGGAGAGAAGTTGGCAAGTTGGAGAGCTGCACTTTGTATAGCAGTGCCTCAGAGGAAAAAGAATTTCAACTTGGGGATGATCAATGATGGTGGATGATAAGTCAGGAGGCTAAGGACTAAGGAGTGTCCTTTTGGCAAGTATTGTCACTATGTCCTTAAATCAATAGAATGATAGGGAAAAATTAACTAGAATAGAGGAGATAGATCAAGCCATTCTGCGAAAGGCCTAAAATGGACTAAAAAATTCTATGGATTAAATGATGTGCTTTACATACATTGTCTCTGATTTTTTGTTGTGGTCCTTTGAGATTTTATTATAATCACTACATTGGGGAACAGTGACAAATTGGAAGTCATTAATATGAGCTACTAATATAGCACAGCTAGAATTCAAATCTGCATCTCACTGATTCCAAAGCCCATGTTTTGTTGTAGCTTCTGCTGCTGGAAGCCATAGGCTACTCTTTGGCAAAGACTGCCTGATCATACTGTTTTTCTGCTCTCTGATATTTACTATCCCTCTTTGTAAGAGGATGATCGTTTTCTGCCCCTTTGATGTCAGTCCTGCTAGGCATTTTGCTTTGGCCAATTAATATGGGCAACAATGTTAATTTCACGAAGCACCTTTAATAGCCAAGCCATGCGTTACTGTATTCTTTTTCTCTGCCACAAGACCAGCAATATTCCATATGAAGGCTGCTTAGTCAGCTTAATTCCAGGGAGAAGATACTGGGAAGCAGAGTGTCATTCATCTGTGGTGGACATGTGAGTGGAAACTTTTGAATCACTATTGAAAACATTTATATTTGGGGCAATTTATGACTGCAGCAAAATACTTACATTTGGGGGTTATTTGTTACTACAGCATAGCCTTATCTATCCTGATTGATTTGCTATTCATGGCCAAAGAAGGGAAAGAGTAGAAGCTAGAGGTGAAGGCAATTGTAAGTTAACAAATAGAAACACGCCATCTACCCATTGCCAAATCAACTAGACAGAACACCATGTGCTCAAACCTAACATATTAAAAATAAAAATGAGTAGTTTGATAAAATACCCTACAACAGAAGACTAAAACTCAGAATATCCCCAGGATAATTCTAGACTTTTAAAAATAGTTACTACTCTGATGAATAGGAGAGATACCCTCATCTCATATTAAATATGCTGTTGAAAGTGATTTATTCTGAAAAGGAATAGTCCCTAAGTAGTCTAGAGACTCAACAGCAAATGCATATTTAATGTGCTCATTTTTAAAACATTACACTTGGCACAAGAAGTTACCTACAGCCCAGACCTTGGAGGTGGGAGATAGGGAAGAAGCATTTCATTCTTGTTTTATGAAATAAAACAAAATGAATGAAACAACAACAACAAGAACAACGACAACAAAATCCTAAACTGTGTATGTGTGTTTGTGTGAAGAGGTGAGTTTTGGAAAATATTAATGTGAGCATTATAATCTCCCTCCCAGGGTATCTTTCTGAAAATGGCTACCTTCAACCAGAAAGGCCCTTAGCTACTTTGGCAAAGTTCAACTCTCTAGACACCTCAGCAAGCCAAGATTTTCTCTGGCTAGATACCAAGCCACATCTCCAGAGGATGATGTCAATTCTACCTTGTTATCTATTTGCTGTCTTCTTGGAATTATTGATGAAGAGATCCTGGTCAGCCAAATAACTCCCATTTATTAGCTTTCTTCAAGTGCCAGCTACCTCCCTGGAATGCTTTTACAGACATTTTCTCAGCTGACTCTCATGATACCCGTAGGAGGCAGCCTAAAATTCTGTGCAATCATGCCTCTGTTTCTCCAAAGTTGTTGTGTACCACACTCGTCAGTACCTTTTCTTCTCCCAGCTCCTTAAGATCTCTTTCTCTCCTCAAGGAACTTATCATTATTATTCCCTCTGCCTACGTGACTTTCTCTCACAAATCCTTCTCAAGTATCAGACTTCAGATTAAAGGTTCCTCACCATTCAGCCTAATGTGGGTACCCTGATTAGGGTCTGTCTTGGCTCCTTGGATCTTTTGTATATTTTGTTTTTTTGTACAGGGGATTGAACTCAGGAGCACTCCACTGAGCCACATCCCCAGCTCTATATTGTATTTTATTTAGATACAGCATCTCACTGAGTTGCCTAGTGCCTTGCTTTTGCTGAGGCTGGCTTGAACACTCAATCCTCCTGCCTCAGCCTCCTGAGCTGCTGGGATTACAGGTGTACCTAGCAGGTTTGTATATTTTATTGCTAGCACACTTGGCATAATTTCTAACTATTGTGTCTTGTCTGTTTTCCGTGGGAGAATACAAACTCAAAGAGGTAATGAATTACTCTTGACTTTTAATCACAAAATCACCAGCTTCTAATACAATATTGGAAACATAGACATATTCAGTTATTATCCCTTGTATGAATGGTTTAATTTTTTTTTTTTTTTGTCCTGGTGATTGAACCCCTGGGCATTTTATCACTGAACTACATCTCCAGTTCTTTTTGTTTTTTATTTTGAGACAGGATCTCACTAAACTGCTTAGGTTCTCACTAAGTTATTGAGGCTGTTCTCAAACTTGGGATCCTTCAGTCTCAGCCTCCTGAGCTGCTAGGATTACAGACATGTGCCACTGCACCCAGTGAATGGGTTAATTTTTGTTGTCTCCTCTTTATACGTGAAGGAACCCGGGCTCAGAGATGACAAGTGAGTTGACTGTCCCTCATTCAGGTTAGGAAAAGGATCTGTTGCCCTTGATAATGCCTTGTGTTTTAATTCAATTATTCATTTATTGTACATTAAACATTATTGATTGCCAAGCATGGCTACTAGGTGATAAGAATATAAAGATATAAAAAAATTAAGTAAACAGAAGTAACAAGGTTTCTACCTTCAGAAAGCTTAGATTCTATTGGTATAGCCTGACATTAATCAAAGAATCAGGGAAATACATTTTTAAAATACAAATATGTTAAATATTCTGCTGGAAAGAAATGTATGGTAGGGCAGTTAAGGAATTTGATCTGTTCTGGGGCAGGGAGCATGCAAGTTTTCTAAAAATAAAAGGAAGTGAATATTTGAAGGAAAATTAGTGCTCAGTTATAAGAAGGGAAGGAAGAACACTGAGGCAAAAGGAAGAGAATTTGCAAGTTCCCTGATGAGATGCAACTCACATCCATGAACTAAAATAAAAACAGTAAAGAAATCTAAGGTTAGGGTGGTTAAGTAGGGGCCAGATATGCACAGCCATATAACCTTCTTAAAAAGCCAAAAACATGTATTGGAGAAAAGATAGCCTCTTCAACAAATAATGCTGGGAAAACTGAAAAGCCATATGCAACAAAATGAAATCAAACCCCTATCTCTCACCATGCACAAAACTCAACTCAAAATGGATAAAGGACTTAGGAATATAACCAGAGTCCTGCATCTAATAGAAGAAAAAGTAGGCCCTAATCTTTATCATGTGGGATTAGACCCCATCTTCCTTAATAAGATTACTATAGCATAAAAATTAAAACCAAGAATCAATAAATGGGATGGACTCAAACTAAAAGATTTTTTCTCAGAAAAAGAAACAATCTGTGAGGTGAATAGAGAGCCTACGTCTGCCAGCAAATCTTTACTGTTCACACATTAGATAGAGCACTAATCTTTAGGGTATATAAAGAACTCAAAATGTTAAATACCATAAAACAAATAACCCAATCAATAAATGGGCCAAGGACCTGAACAGACACTTCTCAGAAGAGGATATACAATCAATCAACAAATATATGAAAAAATGTTCATCATCACTAGCAATTAGAGAAATACAAATCAAAATTACTCTAAGATTTCATCTCACTCCTGTCAGAATGGCAGCTATTATAAAGACAAACAACAATAAGTGTTGGTGAGGATGTGGGGAAAAAGGTACACTCATAATTGGCTGGTAGGGCTGCAAACTGGTGCAGCCAATATGGAAAGCAGTATGGAAATTTCTTGGAAAATTGGGAATGGAACCACCATTTGACCCAGGTATTCCTCTCCTCAATCTATACTCAAAGGACTTAAAAACAGCATACTACAGGGACACAGCCACATCAATGTTTATAACAGCACAATTCACAATAGCTAAACTGTGAAACCAACCTAGATGCCCCTCAGTAGATGAATGGACAAAAAAAAAAATGTGGCATATATACACAATGGAATATTACTCAGCAATAAAAGAGAATAAAATCATGGCATTTTCAGGTAAATGGATGAGGTTAGAGAAGATAATGCCAAGTGAAGTTAAGCAATCCCCCAAAACCAAATGCTAAATGTTTTCTCTGGTATAAGGTGGTTGATTCATAGTGGGATAGGAAGAGAGAGCATGGGAAGAATAGACGAACTCTAGATAGGGCAGACAGAGGGGTTGGAGGGGAAGGGAGGGGTATGGGGTAATTAATGATGGTGGAATGTGATGGTCATTATTATCCAAAATACATGTATGAAGACACTAATTGGTGTGACATACTTTGTATACAACCAGAGATATGAAAAATTGTGTTCTATATATGTAATAAGAATTGTAATTCATGCATTGGAGAAAAGATAGCCTCTCAAACAAATGGAGCTGGGAAAACTGGAAATTCAAGTGCAAGAAAATGAAATTAAACCCCTATCTCTCACCATGCACAAAACTGAACTCAGAGTGGATCAAGGACCTAGGAATTAAACGAAGACTCTCTGTCTAATAGAAGAAAAATTAGGCCCAAATCTTCATCATGTGGGATTTGGCCCCAATTTCCTTAATAAGACTCCTATAGCACAAGGATTAAACCAAGAATCAATAAGTGGGATGAATTCAAACTAAAAAGCTTTTTCTCAGCAAAAGAAAAGAGAGCCTACATCTTCGGAGCAATTTTTTACCCCTCACACATCAGATAGAGCACTAATCTCTAGAGTATATAAAGAACTCAAAAAGCTAAGTGACATTAGCCAGTCCCAAAAAACCAAATGCCAAATGTTTTCTCTGATATAAGGAGGCTGATTCATAGTGGGGTAGGGAGAGGGAGCGTGGGAGGAATAGACAAATGAACTCTAGATAGGGCAGGGGGTGGGAGGGGAAAGGGAGTTAGCAATGATGGTGGAATGTGATGAATATCATTATCCAAGTACATGTATGAAGACATGAATTGGTGTGAACATACTTTATATACAAACAGAGATAAGAAAAATTGTGTTCTATATGTATAATAAGAATTGTGGTGTATTCCCCTGTCATGTATTTAAAAAATAAAAACAATTAAAAATAAATAAATAAATAAAGATATATATACAACTTCAAAAAAAAAAAAAAAGGTCATAAACTGGACGTGGCACACATGCTGGTAAACCCAGTGAATCTGGACCCTGAGGTAGAAGATTACAACTCGGAGGCTAGCCTCTGCAACTTAGTGAGACCCTGTCTCAAAAAAAAAAAAAAAAAGTGTCGAGGATGTGGCTCAAGTGGTAAAGTTGACCTGGGTTCAATTCTTGGCATTCCCTACTCCCCCCCAAAAAAGGAAGGTCATATAAAGAAGGATATTAAGAAGACATGATATGATAAGATTTCATAAAAGAAAAGGCTATGTTGGCACTATGGAAAGAGCAGAGTGGCAGGAGAGTAGATTGTGTTTAGGTAGAGCCCCAAGGACAATAGATGATGGCAATTTGGATTATGGGGAATAGATCCTTCCAAAGTCTCCATTCAGGTTGGAAAGTGTTGTCCTTGTCATTGGTAAACTGTAGCCAGCATCCTCATGACTCCCCAAACACAAGGTACTTCAGGTGGCAGCCTTATGAAGAATGTGACCCCCCCCCCTCCATCACTGCTGTGCTTTGAACAAGCCTAACCTTTCTAGGCTTGTCTACCACAGTAGTTTTCAAAGTGTGGTCCAGGAACCCTGAAGGCCCCATAAGCTTTCAGAAGTGTGGATCAATAAGATCCAATAGGTTTTCATAATACTGAGGCGTTATTTGCCTTTGCACTTGGATTCTCTCACAAGCATACAAAGATATTTCCCAGAGGGAAAATGATATGTTATTGCAACAGACTGCATGAAGAGGCAGATGTGAAAGTTGAATTTGCTTCTATTAGTCTAGACACTAAAAGTGTATGTGAAACTAAAAAAAAAAAAAAAAAAAAAAATTCACTAATTACGTTTTTTGGGGAAAAATAAATTGATTTTACAAATATATTATTTCATATGTTAACTTGCAAAGTGTGCATTACTGACATAAGTGAGTTTAAAGTAAATACTTTGAAACTTACTTTGATTTTTATTATGATAAATATTGATGGATTCATAAAAAACAAAATACTTTTTTGAAGGTTCTTCAATTATTTTTTACTAATACAAAGGAGACTTTAGACTACAAAATTTGAAAATTTTGACATAAAATTTACTGCACTGGCCAGGTGAGGAGACAAATGCCTCTAATCCCTGAGGTTTGAAAGACTGAAGCAAGGGAATAACAAGTTTAAAGCTAGCCTAAGCCACTCTAAAATAAAATAAAATAAAGGTGGTGATATAGCTCAGTGGTGGAGCACCCCTGGGCTCAATTCCTAGTACTGAAAAAAAATCACTACATTAACACAAACCCATGTACAATACCAATCTTGATGGAGAAGCTTTACTAACAACAGAGTAGTAAACTATATAACCATCTATCACTAAGAGTTTGTCAGAGGTGTATTGATTAATGCACATGTTCTTAGCCAAAATAGATGCTTGCAGAAACAAGTAATATATGGTAGATACTAATTAAATGTATTTACTTATATCCTGTCTTATCACTCAAAGAGCTGGATCAGAGATACTGAATTCATCCTTGGTGCCTGAAATTGTACCATTGTACCATAATAGTACCTAAATATATGAATTGTACATAAAAAGTTCTTAAAACATAATTTTTGAACAAATAATAAAAATATGAATACTACAAATGACTGGCTTGAAAAAGTATGGTATTGGATTAATTTGAAAGAGTATATGAAGCATGAAGAAGAGAGGCATTATAAATTTATCAGAATGCTGTTAGATCATCTTGTCCACATAATGTAAATAGGAGGTAATTCAGACACAACATAGTTTTCAGAAACAGGATGTGTATCAGGATTCAATGTTTATGATCAAAGGAAGAATTTTTTTTACTTTAATTTCTCATTAATTTGTTAAAAAAGCAAAAGAATATTTATGCTTATCTACAAATCTATAGAAGCTATTGAACTTGTCTTTTGTAGGCCTCTAGAATTCTTGGGATAGTGTAATATTAGATTTTAATTGGCAGTTTAGGAGTTAGGTGGCATTTCTTGGTTATAGTTTTCATAGTCTTTAAGCCAGAGAGAAATAAAGAAAAATGAAAATTAAGGGAGGAGATTAGGGGAATTGAATTGAAGGACAAAATAAAGATCTCTGAAGTTTAGGGGCAGCATCTTAGTATTAAGGAAAATAGATAAGCTATGTTCTTGAAGACAGCTTTTCCCCTTTGATACATCAGATGACCTTGCCTCCAGCTTCCTGTAGACCTTCCAGGAGCATCTGATGGATTCACATGAGATCTCCAAGCCTCATCTCACTCTCTCCCCATTAGGTTCTATCATTCACTTGACACATCCCATGCAGAACTGGGCATTTGTCCTTTAGTCTATCTTCTGTGCCTGACAGACCACTTTTTAATATGTCTGTTGCCTCCAGTACTCTTTTATTCTGTTATAACATGATGGATTCCAACACACTGTGTTAAGCAATTCTCAACCTGTTACCCTTTCTTCTTGCACTCAAGAAATTATGTCAGAATTTGCAGTGGTATAGTATTTTACACAAAACTTGAATTTGCAGCCTCTAAGCAGTGGCAAGAACTTAATAGGAGATCTGTCATTGTTTCTTGAACAAATGAATGCCTGGGTACCTTCTGGAGATGTACATGTGAATCCTGGCTCTGCTACTTAGTTTCTATGTTGCTTTAGAAAGGTATGCCTATCTATATTTCAGTTTCTGCATTATATAATGGATACAGCAACATCTTCCTTCCTGCCTACCTCTCAGGACTGGTTTGAGACTTAATATTCCCAAAGGTCCTTTTTAAATCCTAAAGCACAAAGTGATTGTGAGGTTTTATTTTTTCATTAAGAACTGCTTTATCTTTATTGACATATAAACAGTGAATAATCAGGCACTTCCCTTTCAAGAATTGATTACCACTTGGACACTTTAAAACTGGAAGCTGTCTGTTAGGGCAACTCTTTGTGAGCAGCTGTGATTTGAAAATAGATGTATTATCCAGAAACTTTCATAGTAAGGGGACTTTGCCAGTAATACGATTGTTCTTCTCCTTTCCCCAAAGAAGCAAATTCCTTAAATGTCCATGGCTACTGAGTCAGTGACCAAAAGACTATTGGCGTGTGGTCTTGCAAAGAAGCCATAGGGCATAACTGAAGGGGGATGTGCTGGGATTCTCGCTTCTTTCTTTCTTTAATAACAATTGAAACAACAGGAGTAAACCCAGAGCATAGTCCCTACAGATGGTTAACACCCAAGCCTGATAATAACTTGAAATGTACACAGTGGCATCCAGTAAGAGAAAATGCTAATTGGAAAAAAAAATGCATCTAGTTTTGTTTTATCAAAAGCAAGTCCCTCTCTCCTTCCTTTGCTTTCGCTCATCTCCTTGGAATAGTTAGGCTTTGTAGGATCCTGATTAATTAGAGCTTTCATTGATTTCCATGAACACACACTGGATGCAAGTGGATCTCCTTGGTTTCTCCTTGCTTGAGTTAATCGTGCCTTAGTCTACTGTGCAATGCTTTCAGGTATTGGTTTTCCTAGGCCTTTCTGGTGCAGTTTGCTCTATTTTCACAGTACAGTAAAATAAGCGTTCTCGTACTTTCCTTCTTAACCCTGTCAGAAGCTTTCCTGGGAGTGTTGTCTTCCCTTGAGATGTACCAGGAACTCTGTAACTTTGAGGAGTGAAACAGTCACTTCTTGAAGAAAGTTAATGCCTGCAGGATGGATGAGGTGGTCCCCAATGTTGTAAAGCCATGATATATTTGTTGTAATAGCGGAAAACATAGTGGAAGCTGCATTAGGCATTAAAGGGGATTTATCGGTTCACCTATCTAGAAAGTCTACTGTCACATAAATTTCAGCCCAAACTCAAGTTAGGAACGTAAATGCTGGTGGGGCACTCTCTCTTGCTCTAGATCTCATAAAAACACTCTTACAAATAATGGTCAAGAGGGTTGCAGATGTCTAAGACCTACATCCTACCAGATTAGTAACCCAGTGGAAAAGGACAGTCTTTCTCAGTAAATAGTGCAGAGAACTGCTGTGGAGGATTTGTTTTATATGGGTTGGATCATATGTACTCCTCAGTGAATTAAGGTTATGGAATATTCTGACTGGTGTAGCTTAGGTTCCTGCTTACACCTGTGGGGTTCATCCTCAAACCAACATTAGAGGATAATTTTTCTACTGGAAGTAGAGGGTCTATTAACAGAAGACAGGATGCATTCTAAATAGATAAAAATAACAGTTGTCCTCAACATATGGTCAAAGCAAAATATGGTGTAAACATATGTGTTAGAATTATAGTCAGTATTTAAAAACACATTTACAGGTCTTTAATCAGTCATCTTCCAAAAATGTCAGTGTTAGAACAAAAATTTATGAAGATAAAATACCAAATAAAGTTGTTGCAAAAACCATGGCAAAAAAACATATATCTTTAAAAGAGCCTTTTCCTGAGTTGGGTGAGATTTTAATTCCATGTTTTAGAATAGGATCTGACCAGGACAGAGGTTCTATTGTTGCTGTGCTCTCCCTTCCACTTGAATCTTGCTGCCCACTTGTACTTCCTGCTATTATATTTTTAGCTACATAATTTCTTCCACTCCCGTCCTTTCAAGGATACAATCATCAGGGGGAAATAACTGATGTAGGATCTTGATTGTGATAGTTTGAATCTGGACTTTTCCCTGAAGTCTCATGTTGAAAGCCTGGTCCCCAGTGCAGCAAGGTTCAGAGATGGGGCTTTCAGGCAATGAATGGGTCACGAAGGCTCTGGCTCCATCAGTGGATTAGTCCTTTTGATGATTTAATGGATCAGTCATTGAATTATTTCATGAATGCATTGGACAATGAATCAATGGATAATTCACTAATAGCTGAATGGATTACTTGGAGGTGAGAACTAGTTGGAAGAAGTAGATCATTTGGGGCATGCCCTGAAAGGATTTATGTTCTTCCCAGCTTCTCTCTCTCTCTCTCTCTCCCATACACACACACACACACACACAGAGAGAGAGAGAGAGAGAGAGAGAGAGAGAGAGAGAGAGAGAGAGCTGCTTTACATCCATGAGCTAAGCTGCTTTCCTCTGCCTTCACTCATTACCCTCTTGCCATGTTTTTCTGCCTCACCTCAGGCCCAGAGGAATGAATCCTCTGAAATCATGAACCAAAATAAATCTTTTCTCCTATAAGTTGCCCTTGTCACATATTTTGGTCATAGAGACAAAGAGTGTGGCTGGATTAACTTTCTTGTACTCCACGTTTGCCATCTTCTGGCAAGCTAGCTTGGGCAGAGGTGAGAAAACTGGACAGTATCTATCTCTTGAGAGCTCACTCATCTCAGAACTGCACACTTTCACTTTTGTCCTGTATCATTGGTCAACCCAGATTTTAAGGAACAAATGAAGACAATTATATTTTGTATGAGGAAGAACTTTAAAGTCATATTCAAAAAATAAGGATACACAGAAGCATAATAATCACTACAAGTTTATGCAAAGAAATGCCTTCTCATGTGATTTATTCATGGTGTTTTCTGCCAATAAATCAATTTTATTTTTTTTAAACAACATTAGTACATTTGTGATTTTGTCACATTTAACAATAAAAATGAGAAGTTAAAAAAAACTTAGTTAATTAGGAATGGACTCAATTTTTTTTCATAATTGCTTTAAGGGAAGGAATCACATATTCAATATCCAATTAGCTCACTTGTGAATAACTGTCCATCACTTGTTTTATTGAATCCCTTCAGTTATTTATAAAAATAGAATTAATACAGTTTAATTCTCCTTCAATCTGTTTATTTATTTATTTATTTATGAAAACACATTTGTAATCTGTCTCAAGTCAGTGTCTTTGCCCGATATTCTTCTATTATATTGTCATCCAGGAAATGATATCTAGATAAACCAGATGTCTGTCTTCTCAGTGCCCAACTACCTCTAGCTGACCAAATACTGCTGGAAAAGCAAAATCATGCAGATGGGTATCTCCGGGAAATCATGGCCTTTAATCTCATCTATACTCTCAAGGTTATTGGTTGACCCCTCTAGGTTTCCTTAATCACTCATTCAATAATTGGTTCCTGAGGGCCTACTGTCTAACAAAGCAATCTGTTGGAATCCTATTGGGAGAACAAAAGTTAGCAGAAGTATTCTTTCCTTTCATAGAGATTGTCCTCTGCAATACCGGGCAAGAAAGATGTATAGCAGAATCTAAAGGATACACGTAAAGCAATGACAGTGACACAGATTATAAAGGAATGGAAAAAGACTAAAAGAAAATTTGTTATAAGAGGATTTATCATAAGCATAGAAATCAGAAAAGATCACTCTGAATAATACCATTATTTTTGTCATAATTTCATATCGACTGCCTCAGATTTCTTCTGTATTTTCCATGATTACCTTAGATAGAGTCTTACCTAATTCCTTAGAGAAAATACAAAACATAAGAAGGAAGTTCTATCCTATAGTTACTAACCCACAAACTGACCTGTGCTCCCACACAGTATATTTGCTTTTCTTCCTGCGACACTGAGGAAGATCCTTTTTCTTTTCTACATGCAAGCTTGCTCAGTTCCCCTGCACATCTTATGTTTTTCTCATAATCCTTGTTTTCTTCTTTTTTTCATTAAATCACATTCACATATTATACAAGGTACAATAAAGAGTATCGTGTGATTTATAAATTTAAAGTATTTATTTATTTTGGTTTTGGGGATTGAGCCCAGGGACACTAACCACTGAGATATATCCCCTTTTCATTTTTTATTTTGAGATGGGTTTTCACTAAGTTGCTGAGGTTTTCACTAAATGGCCCAATCTGACTGCAACTTCAGATTTTTCTGCCTCAGCCTCCTGAATTGCTGAAACTACAATGATGGTTTGAAATCTTTATTATGGTAAAAATAGAGAAAGAATTTATCATACTTCATCATTTCCCTGAATCCAACTGAAATGTCTCCTTTCCTCCTCTTGTTGGATTTCACCTCCACCACATTCATATCCCCATCTAACCTCTGACATTTTCTTTATCTTTAGACTAATTGAATTTTCTTGAATTTTATGTAAATTGAAACATATGGGATAAACTCTTTTTAACATATTTTACCCAGAAACAGATTCACCAATGTTTCTAGGAACATTTTTGTACAAAGTTTTGTGTGAATATTATATTTTCTCTCTTAGGAAAATACCTAGGAGTGGAAGGGCTAGATAATATAGTAGAAATATGTGTAATTAAAAAAAAAATTGCCAAGTTGTTTTCCAAAATTGATACACATTTTCATATTTCCTCTAGTAATATTTGAGTTCTAATATCTACATTTTTGTCAATCTGTGGCACAGTGAATTTTCAATTTTTTTATCTTCCTATTGGGTTTATTTATTTTTTGCTATTTATTTATTTAGTACTAAGGATTGAACCCACATGTGCACTACATCTGAGCCATGTCCCCAGCCCTTTTTTAATTTTTAATTTTGAGATAGGACCTTGCTAAGTTGTTTAGAGACTTGCTAAGTTGCTGAGGCTGGCCTTGAACTTGAGATCCTCCTGATTTAGCATCACGTGCCCTTGGGTCTACAGGTGTTTGTCACCATGCCTGCCCTCTCTTAGGTTTGTAACAGATTATCATGGTGTTTTAGTCTTTATTCTAATAATTAATGATGCTGAGTATCTTTTCTTAAGCTTATTTTCTATCCATATATATTTCTTTGATGAAGGAAGTGTCTGTTCAAATATTTTGCCTATTTTTATTGGGATATTTCATTTAATATTAAGCTTTAAATATTCTTTATATATTAATAATATAAGTCTTTTATCATATTTATGATTTAAAAGAAATTTTCTCCCAGTCTATGGCTTGACTTTTTAATTCTCTTATTAATGTGTAATTGCAGTAGAAGCTTTTAATTTTGATTATCTTTCTTTTGGGATCATGTTTTTGGTGTTCTATCTTAGGAATTCTTGCTTACCACAAGGTTTCACAGATATTTGCTTAAATTCCCTTCTGGAGCTTTGTATTTTTAGGTATTATCTTAGCTGAAGTTCAGATCCTTAAGGTAAGAGACACAGAGAAAATTCCTTCCTTCCTTCTTTTTCTTTCCCCTTTTCTTCTCTCCTTCCTTCCTTTATTCCTATTTTCTTTTATCCTTCTTTCTTTTTTCCCTTCCTCTTTACTTTCTTTCTCCTTAAGGACCTATAATTGTTTAAGGACAATTTGTTGAGAAGACTAGCCTTTCTTGAGTTACTTTTGCACAAAATTTTGGATCTATTTAGTTTGTTATTCCTAGGCAGTATTCAAGGGGTTGCAATCTGTTAGTAGTTGAGCTTGGAATTTCAAGAAAATACAGAGTACATGTTCTGAATATTATACTAAGATGATAATTAAAACTAGGAGAATAAATGATATATATGTGTATGTGTGTTTATGTATACACACACGCGCGCGCGCACACACACACACACACACACACACCATGAAAAAAGAAGAGGGAAGAAGAGTAAAACAGAAGCCAAAGAGAAAGAAGAGAATTAAGAAATCTTCATTTAAAAAAAAAATAATTTTCAATTTATTTACTGTTGTGCAATAGGTAATCTACAGGGATCATTTTTGTTCATTTTAAAAACATTTTATTTTAGATAAGTGTACATCCTTATGCATTTCTAAGATGTAATATAGAGGTCCATGCACCTTTTAATCATTTTTGCTGTTGATAACATCTTTATAATCTAGTATGCAAAAATCAGCATATTAGCATTGATGGAGTCAAAGATACAAAATGTTTCCATAACAAGGATCCCCCTTCTTGTCCTTTCATAGCCACACCCAGTTCCCCCTCCCCACATACTTAGTAACCCCTAGGCAACCACTAATCTCTTTATATTTCTATAGTAATCTCATTTCTCGTATATAAATGGAGTTAAACAGTACAGTACCTCATGATTGACTTTTCTTCAGTAAGCACAATTATTCAGAGAATCATCAAGTTTGCTGCATGTGTTAATAGTTTCATTTTTATTGATGAACAATATTCCACAGTTTCTATGCATCCCTGTTGGTTCTGAAACTGGAGTTTTGAGACAAACTCCATTCTTGGCTTCTGCTGGGAGGTGAGGTCTTCATAAGCTGCAGGCCTCTGCAGCCTGGAAACATGGTGCAGCTCTTCATGGTACACTGTGCCCTCCAGTGTTGCAGTAGACCCCAGCAGCTCACCGCCAATTTCTTCTTTTCTCGTGAATTTTGAAGAATGACATAGAGACCAGAATAAATGAATGTAAGAGCAGTATCTATTCAAATGACCATAGAAAGAACTCTCCAAGGTCGATTGGGGACCTGGAAAGGGTTGCTGCCAAAGTAGGTTAGTCTAGGGGTTTGGATAGCCTTTGGAGCACCACTGTTGGTCCAAACTTATGCTGCTTGGGTTTGGAACAATACCAGCACTCTTAGTTAGCCCTGAATCCATTTCTCCCACTCTAGGGAAGCAGGAGGTTGAAATTAGTGAATCAGTCATGCTTGGTGGTGGTGGTGGGAGGGGTTCTGCAGCACTATAGGGAATGAGTGTTTGCCCTGGGCTAGGCCTAGCCTTGGGTCTCCTGGGCCTTGGTCTGCCTCACCTCACGCCTCTGCTCCTCACCTGTGCTCTAACTGCCTCGTGATGTTGCTTTGCTGCATTTGCTGTTCCCCTGCTGCTTCTCAGTACTATCATTCTCCCACTGAAGACAGGCTGGGTTGCTTCCAGATTGGGGCCATTATGAATAAAACTTTAAAAACATTCAAGGACAAGTTTTTGTGTGAGCGTAAGTTTTCAGTTCTCTGGGATAAATGTCCAAAAGTCTAATTGCTGAGTCACTCTGTAGTTTCATGCTTAGTTTATGAAGAGGTTTAAAGTGTTAAACAGTGATTATTTCAATAATACCAAATAAAAAATACATTTTCTCCAATTTTCATGCCACCTGGGATGGATTATTTATAGATAAGACATAGTTTATTTTCTAGCACTTCCTCCCCATTACTTTCTTAATTCTAGACAATAAACAAAACAACAAATCACGCTGTGATCTGCAACATTTATCAATTTTCCTGGTATAAATTTTCCTGCCACGTTCTATTTCAGGCTGCCAATTATATATAAATGAACATAGAGATGGGGAAAGATGCTCAGTAGCATGCATGATCTAGTAATTCTACCACATGAACACATCAAACATGACCCCAAGAACATAAACAATAGTGCAATTCAGTAAAATAATTATGAAGTGGTGGTTTCAGGTTTTTTTTTTTTTGGTCTTTATTTAACTGTAAGGTCATATATAATTTAATTTTTAATAAGAGCTGTGCTCAGCAACTAATTTGCAAAGTTCCTAAAACTTTAGCACTCAGGCCTCAGGAACTGTTATGAATTGGCTTCAGACAACAAACCAGTTAGTTATTCTTTAATTTTGTACCTAATTTTTCCCCATATTTTCTGTGTGTTCTGGTATAGTGGCCAAAATATACTGTACTTAGCTTACCCTCCAGATTAGCTCTTAAAATGGTCAATTTCTCTTCTGCAAGCATTTATTTTATAGGGAACCATATTTTTAAATATGATAATATTTGCTTTTTTCTTGATTACATAACTAGTACTTATTGGCTGTGGAAAATTTGGAAATATGAAGACAAATATAAAAATCATTAATGATTTTATCACCTCCATAATATTAATTTCCAAAATATATTGGAATTTTATCCTATGCCTAGTCTTAGTTGCAGAGAGCTAAATAATGATTTAATCTTTGATTATTTCTTCCCTAAAACACATTCTCCCTCCCTCTCTCTCTCTATACATACATATATGTATACTAACCTCTTAATGCATATGTATGTACATACATGCATTTTTCGGCTGAGAAATTCACCGTTATTAATTCCCACACATTTCTTCCCAACAGTAGTAAGATTAAGTTTGCAGCATCTTCATGCCTTTCTCTAGGATTTGTATTTCCTTAGGCCAAGTAGACAGTCCCATCCTCCCTTTTTCCAGTCTCTCTTGTGACTAGAAATGGCCCAAGTGAACCATGTTGGATAAAAATTCAAGTGGGCCGCTAAGTAGATGCTTATCTACTTTTATTTTCCAGATAAAAGTTGATAGGTGTTTTAAGTCAATGCAATTTCTCCATCTTCCTGCCTTAAACATAGATGTCTGGAACTGCCTGACACCCAGAGAGGATATGGTAACAAACACAGAGGAAAAGGGAAGGAGAATTTCAGAGATGTCAGCTTTGACATCTGTGAGCTATTGAAGCGAAGCCAGAGCTTCCTACCTCCAGAATTCTTTCCAGGGAAGAAGAAAGAGTCTTCTGTGTTTAATCCACTGTTAGTGAGGCATTCCTACATGGTTCACCTGCCTTCCCTTTCATAGTCTGGATTCTAGACATACTGAGCCACTCTCTCTTATGTTTTTTGTGCTTCTGCCTTACATAGGCACCTCTGACTAGGAAGTGCTTTTTCTCCTTTATGACACAGCTTTCAGTGTAAGGTAAGATGTAATTTTCCGTGTAACTATTTTGACTCTTCCTTTAATCATCTCTCCGTATCAGATTGAAAACAGTTTCTCTTTTGGTCTTTACTGTACCTTATGCGTTTCTCTGAGATAGTGACCGCATTGTCCACATTTGTTTATATCTGCATCTCTATGATCTTTCTTGAACACGGTAGTTTTCTTTATTTTATTGTTCTCCCTTTGAATCAATTTTGTGCTGTTTCTCGCCAAAATACCTTTTTCTCCTCACTGATTTTAGTAAAACGGATACACCCTGTATCTGTTTATGTACTTAAATACATATCTGGTTTTATACCCAAAAAGTAGTAAGATTCTTCACTGCCAGAAGAATTCATTTTTACTCACTTTGGGCAATATCACCTTTGTTGAGATATATGCTGTAGCAAAATGCCTACTTCATAGTAAGTATTCTGTAGACATTTGGGGAATTAGATAATTTTGACTTTTAGAAACTCAACTCAAAAGATATGTCTGCATAGGGCAAGCAGATAAAATTGTAAAGAAACTTCTGATTTATTCTTGCAAGTTATTTCTGTCCTCTGCTTCTCCCTTTTATCTCTATGAGTCTTTTGTCCTCCTTGGGATTCCTTCTGTTGAGAATTATAGGTATCTGGACTCCAAAGGCCTAAAGCAAAAGAGATTTTATTGCTTTCAGAGATGGAAAACATTGGGTCTGATTTGACTTCAGGCATAGCTTGATCCAGATTCTCAAAAAGTATCACCAACATCCTATTATCCTCTTTCTTTTGGGTCTGTTCTCTTCTCCAAGTTTGATTTAGTTCCAGACTTTCCCTGTCTGAATTTGCCATCATCTTTCCCCTGGCTCCTGGGTTATGATCCTGTGGCTTTTACAAGACCAGAGTAAAAGACTTTCATCTGCTAGGGGAAATTACATTGCATTTCATTTCATTGCTTGGACAAGTGCTCATCTGTGGACTAACAGCTGAAAATCGGAGAAAGCAAAACTGCACTGAGGGGTGGTGAGTGAGGACTGCAGAGAAGAACTGTGAACGGCAAGAACAAGCTGTAAAATAAGAAGTGGAACTTGCAGAAGCACTGGAGTGGGAAAATACAAACTGGGATTACTTTAAATGTGTGCTGATATAGGCTGAATTGTGTGTCCCCAAATTCATATGTTGAAGCCTAAACCACAGTACCTCAGAATGTGACTAGATGTGAAGATAAGTCCTTAAGGAGGTAACACAGGTGAAAGGAGATCATTTTACCTCAGTGTGACTGATATTCTTATATAATAAGACAGGATAGAAGGATAACCCTGTGAAGACTGAGGAAGAGTACAGCCACCAAAGTCTAGGAGACAGACCTTATAAGAAATCAACCCTGCTGATACTCCAGCCTTGTATTCTAGCACCCACAATTTGAGACAATATATTTCTGTTTTTTAAGCCACATAGTCTGGAGTACTTTGTTATAGCACCCTGAGCTGACTAATACTAGCTCAGTACCTTCCAAGAAGGGACTTGCTCATTGACTGCAGAATTAATTTTGCTCTTTCGTGTCTATGAAGTGAAGAGACATTAACGGTTTCCACAGCAGCTCTTCGCTGAGGGAGGTTATTGCACTGGGATATGTTCTCTCAGTTTTTGCTCCAAGGTACTCTCACTGCAAAAATAAATTGACGTTTAAGGCCTTTTCTGAGGTGAATTGTTATGATGAATTTTGACACCTCAATCCACTTAAATTTGGTGCCTTAATGCAGCTAGAGAAGTGGAGATTATTTTTGGTCAGCTTTTCTTTTATAATCCCTTAAAGGTTGAAGTGAGTGCTTTGAAGAGTAGTACACCTGGCAGGTTGAAGGGCAAGGCCAGAAGTCCAATAGCTGAGAAGGATGAAGGGATTCTCTCTTCCTTAAGCCCCAGAGCCTGGGTGGAACACAGAGCCTCTTCCAAAATGCCAGAAGTATCTTTCATGGCAATCTTCTTTATTGTGCATGTTTAACTGAAATCTGCATTTGTAAACTTTCTTACAAATGTTTCTTTTTTGAATGTTTTCTCTCTAGGAAGTATAGCTGGTAGTTAAAGGCACTGCTGTTGGCATTGAAAAACAAACAAACAAACTTGGTTTAGGACCTCATTCCCTTCGTCATAGTTGCCTAAACTCTCTTTATTCATCTGGAAAATTGAGAGCCTGATATGACTCACCTGATAGAACTATAAGGATTACATTTGATAATGCTTTGAAAACATCCAGTATGATGCTAGGTGCATATGGAGGGTGCTTGTATGCTAGGATAGATAGTATTAAATGGGAGTTAGTACAGTTGCACAGAATACCACAGACCATTTTGATCGCACTGAAGAAAGAACACGGCTTCTTAATATAGCAAGCACCATTCAAGAAGGAACAGGGAATAGGATCCTCATTAAGCATGCATTTACAGCTAAAGGATATCTATTTGTCTAAAGTGTAAAAATTCAACTGTTGTTATTTCAAGGACTAAAAAAATTATGCTAAAAGGGGCCTGTGCTTGATGTATCTTTGGCTGACTTGGAGTTTTTGCTCTCTTTATTGGTAACTGGTAGGTTTTATTTTTTGGTATTCCAGTTTCTTAATTTCCCTGAATTTTAGGAGGGATTCCTTCAGGGCTCTCTTTTGTGCCTGCCACTACTGCTGAGGTATTATTTTGAGGGTTTCAGTCTTATTTCCTGCTGGTGTTCCACTTTGGAACAACTTTTTGCTATACTCTCTGTCTAATTTTTTTTCATTTTAATGCACACAGTGAATGAATCTCAGTTTCATATCATCGTATTTTGGTCTTGAATAAAAATAAAAGCAGGCTAAAAAATTTAGTGGAGTAAATTATAGTGTAAGTAATTAAAACTTTAGGAGACATATTGAATAGTATTTACTTGGATTAATTTTTCTAAGATTTCACACTGTCATAAATATTTTATGTCTGATATTTTTATTAGACTTCTTACATACTAAAATTATGTAGCAGTTTTGAAAAAGGCATCATATAATATGATGTAGGCATGTAGAGAGATTATTTATTTGTTTTAGCTAAATATTATATAGGTACCCATATCTCTATGTATGTATCATACATGTGTACCATAACCAAGCAAAGTTTATCTGCCTATCTATGTAATGCACATACACATGCATATATACAATATGTAAAGTAAACAACAAATACGCTATGGATGTTTAATAAATGTGGCGTACATTTTGAGTACAGAAACTCCATGGCAAATTATACTAAAATTGAACAGTCTTTCCAGAGCTAGTAAATCTTATCAAGAATAGTCTCTGTAGCAAGGAGGGACAATTGTTGCAGAAAACACTGTTAGGAGTCTTTTGTTCTGGGTTTCATCATCATGAATTAGATATATAATCATAAAATACTTTTTATGTATAAATTTGAGTATTCTATGTGCAAATAAGGTGAGGAATTTTCCAGATATCATCTGGTTTATGCCACTGCTGATAGAAAGCTTATGACACATAAAAGTGAATATCAGGGATGATGTTTTACATAGAAGGGAAAATGAAATAGGAGTTTGGAGAAATTAGCTTCCAATCAGCTACCATCCAGAAATAAATTTGTGAAAAGTCTTCCTTTTCTAGACCTCAGCTCCTCGTCTACACAAAATAAGCTGGGGGGAAATAAGCATATCTACAAACCTTCCTCTTGTAGGGTTAATGATTCTGCCTTTGGATTGACTGTTGTTGATATTCAACGACAGTCATGTGGCTGGAAGACAGTGAGAAGATGGAGGAGCAGAAGGAGACATTAGAAATAGCTTTATGAGTGACTGTGGTAAAATGGGAAGCTCAGTGGTCTCATAGTCCAACATAATTAGGTTCGAATCCTCGGTTTACAAGTCAGAAGGAATCATCTGATTTCTCCAACTCCACTTTCCTTATGTGTAATGAGACAATTTCCAGTGTTTGAATCCCCACCTCACTCCAACTTCTTCAGTCACAGCATCCATCCCTCTGGAGCTGAGTCTCCCAATGAACATGCATTGTCTCTAAGACTGGTAGAACAAAAACCCATGGGAACCACAGCTGACCACGCAGCTAATTTCATCTTATTTTGCAAAGTGCATTGCATTTGTGGCAACTACTTATTTTTCTTGAGGAAGATAGTGGGACACGGCCTTGCTCTTTTTAACTACCCACTCTTGTGGTGACGTAGCTCCTTCTTTGATTCCATAAGTCTTGTACTAAGGACATGTAGGAAACATGTTAGATAATATTATGAACTTTTAATGTACAGAGGTCAAATGTGTGTCTTATCAATCTCTTACTCTTGAAATCTCAAGTATACAGTCATGTCTATAACAATGCTCAATAAATGTTGCCTGAGTAATTCACTTGATAAAAATTATGTAAAGTGCTCATGAATTTCTGCATAAGTATATATTTTAAAGCATGTTAAGTACAGATTATTTTCCCTTTATTATTTCTACAATGTCAAAAATTCAGAAGCCTATGTTTTAAGTGCATTTTTTTTTTTTTTGCATTCATGAAACAGACATAATAGATTCCAGGCTTCTGTTTTCTACATAGAAATTTTCAAAGTATTCTAATAATAAATCCTATGAAAGGTTTTGACCATAATGGCTTTTCAAAGCTTCCACACAAAGAAACTCAGTTAAGACCAGGCCATAAATAAGACCTCACTGCTGAAGCAGGGGAAGGCCCTGTATATCTAAATCCATTAAATGAATCATTTATTTTGCTACTCATCTGTCATGTTTTGAAGGTCACATAACAATGCTTATTTCTTACGGCCCATCGGCAAGCTGTAGAATCAGAGGCTGAACCAAGTCCTTGAGTCAAATACTTGAGATGGGTAATTGTATTTTCAGGACTAATACCTATAGTTGTCTTCACAGGGTAAAATCGAATCTCATGCCCCGGGAGGGCACAGCATACCTACAAGGGCAGGAAAAAGATTTCTCTACATCCTTTTTCAGGCTCTGAATAGCTATGTCATACTGAAATATTTCTGGACCATGGATCATAGTTAGCTTTTTTTTTTGTCTCCCTAAATACATGACAGGAGATTTTTACAAGTTGAGATGATATGCATAATTGCGTGGACAGGAAATATATGTGCAACAGATGGATTTGGGTTTGAAATGCTGTTAGAAAAATCCTGTGCTGCCTATCTTTGGTTGAATGGTGAACCTCTCTGAACCTCCTCCTTATCTATAAATTGAGGCCCTTGCTATCTATCTTATAAGACTGCTGTGAGGATCTAATCATTTAACACATGCAATGTGATTTCCACTGTGCTCAATGCAGGGTAGATGTTCAGTATGTGTTTCTGGTCCTCATTCTCCTTCTCTTCCATATTGCCAGACTCACTTAATGGCTAGAATCCTCCCCTGGGATACGCAGGAGAGCCTCTGGCAACTCCAGTAAAACCAACTTTGCACATTACTAAATGTTCTATTTGTTCTTTCATATATTTGTTAAATGGTAATTTATTAAGTTATGACTTATATATGGTGAGGGGAACAAATGTATATAGCTCAAAGGATTTTAACATAGACACACACCTGAACGACTGCCACCCTAATGGATATATGGAGCATTTCCAACCTCTAGGAGGTCCACTTGTGCATTTTTTTAAAGTCATTTATACTCAGAATCAGATGCATAATCTGCCACTCAGAGTCAAAATGAAAATTTGTGTCTGTGTGTCCAAAGAGTATTAAGAAGTCCCCAGACAATGAGAGCATAGCTTAAGACTAAGCACAGGACCTAAGTGTGGGCTTCCCATAAAGCTTGCCTTGATTAATTCCCTGCCACCACCACAATTAGCTACTATTTCAATCTCATTTGCTATCAGTTATGCTGGTGAATTTCATGTAAATGGAATTGTAAGGTGCACACTAATTTGTGTCTAGGTTTTAAAAATTATTACCATAATATCTATGAGGTTCATCCATGATGTTGTCTTATAGTATTTTTTAATTTTCTTCCTGTGTACATTCTACTGTATAAACATATACTTTAATTTATTTATCTATCCTCTTATTGATGGATATTCGGATCATTTTCTGCTTTTGACTATTGGAAATATGACTGCTTCTACATATATCTTTTAATGAATATATGTGGATTATTTCTGTAAGAATGTATTTTGGAATGCATTTGATGAGTTATGAGCAAAACATCCTTAGTAGAACTTTCATCTGAAATGATTACACATCAAGGAAATGTAAATTAAAACCACAATAAGATCTCTCTAAATACTCATGAGAATGGCAAAAAACAACAACAACAAAAAAAAAAAAAAACAAAAAAAAAAAACAAATAACCCAATCCACAAATGGGCCAAGGACCTGAACAGACACTTCTCAGAAGAGGATATACAATCAGTCAACAAATATATGAAAAAAATGTTCATCATAGCTAGCAATTAGAGAAATGAAAATAAAAACTACTCTAAGATTTCCTCTCACTCCTGTCAGAATGGCAGATATTATGAAGACAAACCACAATAAGTGTTGGTGAGGATGTGGGGGAAAAGGTACACTCATACATTGATGGTGGGACTGCAAATGGGTGCAGCCAATATGGAAAGCAGTATGGAAATTTCTTGGAAAATTGGGGATGGAACCACCATTTGACCCAGCTATTCCCTCTCCTCAATCTATACCCAAAGGACTTAAAACCAGCATACTACAGGGACACAGCCACATCAATGTTTATAGCAGCACAATTCACAATAGCTAAACTGTGGGACCAACCTAGATGTCCTTCAATAGATGAATGGACAAAAAAATGTGGCATATATACACAATGGAATATTACTCAGCATTAAAAGAGAATAAAATCATGGCATTTTCAGGTAAATGGATGGAGTTAGAGAAGATAATGCTAAGTGAAGTTAGCCAATCCCAAAAAACCAAATGCTAAATGTTTTATCTGATTTAAAGAGGCTGATTCATAGTGGGGAAGAAAAGGGGAATGTGGTTGGAATAGATGAACTCTAGATAGGGCAGAGGTGTGGGAGGGGAAGGGAGGGGGCACGGGATTATTAATGATGGTGTAATGTGATGAACATTATTATCCAAAGTACATGTATGAAGACACAAGTTGGTGTGAATATGCATTGTATACAACCAGAGATATGAAAATTTGTGCTCTACATGTGTAATAAAAATTATAATGTATTCCACTGTTGTATATAAATAAAAAAATAGTTAAAAATACTTTTATACAGCTATGCTAATGGTCAACCTCTTGTCAATTTGTGCCCCTGAATTTTCAGTTTCTCAACCTAAGTTTTTTCTTCAAAATCATAAACAGATCAAAAAAAACATTGATGTTTTTGAAGAAAAAAAAAAGAATAGCTAAAATTAAAGATTGAAAATACCAGATATTGGCAGGGATGAAGAATAGCAGCTCTCCTATGTACTATAGGTAGTGTGAATTGGTTTTATTGTTTTAGGTTGGCAAATGCCCAGCTTTGAGGAAACAAATCAAGGGAGAATTCAACATGCATTTTTGCCTGATCCTTGACTTATTGAAATGCTACAGTGGCCTTTTGGACTAAAGGTCAAGGGGTCAAACCTAAGTTGCTGGTTGTGTTAGTCAGCTTTCTGTCACTAGGACCAACACTTCAGGCAGCCAACTTATAAGGAGAAAAGGTTTATTTTGCCTCACAGTTCTAGAGGTTCCCATCCAGAATTGGTTGGCCCCATTGTTTTAGGACTGTGGTGGCATATCACGGCAGGTGGGTACAGCAGAGGAATAACCCACTGGCTTCATAGCCTGGAAGTGAAAATGAGAAATAGGAAGGGATGCAGATTTCCACAATTCCCTACATGATCACACTCCCAAAGATCCAGGGACCTCCCGCTAGGCGCCAGCTCTTAAAGACTCCACTACCTCCCAGTGCCAAGCTGGGGATGAAGCCTTGAACCGTGGGCCTTTGGGAGAGATTCCCTGTCTTAACTATGGCACTGATCGAGGTGGTTAGCTCTGCATTGTTTTTTGTTTATTTAAAATTTCTGGCCCTATTCCCTCAGTCTTCCCAGCTGTAGGCAAGAGATGGGTCAAAGCCTCAGAGACCAATCACTGAGAACCATCTTCCATTTCCCCCTTTCTGATAACTTAGTGGTGGAGGAAAGCAGGGAAAAGACATGTAGGTTTTTGAGGTTTGGTGAAGCACAGGTTAAAAGCCCTGGGTATATCCCTAAAGAGGTGAGCACAGGCTGATGTGCAAAATCTGTTCAGCAAGTTTCCCGTCACAAATGTGAAATCCCACAGCATCAGGCTCACTCTCACCTACATCCTTAGCTCATTGATTTCTAGACACTGGACTTGAAAATTTATTCTAATGTCATGAGAAAATCTTAAAAAATTCACATTCCCTTTTGTTATCTCTTAGATATTCTAATTAGGCAGAACTGTGCTGGAATCTAGACTCTACATTTTTTTTTAAATATATAATGCTGCTTTTAATACTATATTTATTTAAAGTATTTTTTTTCTTTTTTATTTTTATTATTAGTTGTTCAAAACATTACATAGCTCTTGACATATCATATTTCATACATTTGATTCAAGTGGGTTATGAACTCCCATTTTTACCCAGTATACAGATTGCAGAATCACATCGGTTATACATCCACGTTTTTACATACTAAGGTGCCCTTCTGATGGTATAGTAGCAGAACATGTCATGGTAAAAACTGTACAAAGTTTAGAACTTCATTGAGCCTGAGTCTACTCAGCTGAAGCATGAATACCCAGACAGACTTTTGCCAACTCCCTCCCCAGATGAATTTTTCATTTTCGTAATCACCATGGAAGCCAAAAATTGAAGTCCTAAGAATTGACTGATGTCAGCACTACCATAACAAGAGTACGATCCATGGCTTTGACCATCTCCTTCAGCAGATCTTGCCTATTGAATGGATCCTTATTAGAAAATAAATGTCTAAACTCTTTAGCTAATTACCATGCCCTTTGCTTTCTCAGGAGTCTTTGAGAGAGACCACCTCTGTAGCTGAGCCAGGTAACGATTAATAGTATTTATTGAACATTTACTTTGGATTAGTCCCTTGGCACATAAATCATCTTGCAACAACCTTTGTGAGCTTGATGCTATGATTATGCTCAGTTTATAACAGAGAAAACAAAGACTCAACAGTTGTAATCAATAGTGAGAGTGCTAACCTGGGTGCAGGGTTGCACTCCTGTAATCCCAGCTACTCCAGAGAATGAGGCAGGAGGATCAAATTTGAGGCCAGCTCACAAACAAAACAAAACAAAATAAAACAAACAACAGCAACAACAACAACAAAAGCAAAAAATAACAAGAGTGGTATAGAACTACTAAACACAGCCTAGGAGGAGTGTATTGGGGGTTTCTAGAAAGAAACCAAATTTGAACCCAAGTCTTTCCAATTTTCTAAACGATGGTGTATATCTCTAGTCTGAACATCTTTTGCTTCCTTGCCCACACATATTATGGCTTTTATTTAGCATATTATAAATGCTTGACTTGAGAGGTCCGGGATTACAAAGAAAGAAATCCTTACTCCCTCCTATAGAAATGGTCTGTATTTTAGTAGGCATGTCAAAGTGCAGGGATCAGGGGTTATTTCAAAATGAAGCTTCATGGCAGGGTGTGCGTAAATCGGATTGTTCTTCTTAGTTATGTTTTTTTGAAGCCCACAGCAGGTTGACCTAAATGAATAGATAATTACTCAGGCTGTTACAAACATTCCAATCCATCGGGTGATCCCTTTATTAAACGAAACAGGCCCTTTTATTTCTTTTCTGATACTGCCTGTTAATAGAATAATCTCAAAGCTATTAGCATTTAAAGAGGAATTAGACAAAGTTGTCCTGAAATGTCCCTTATCCTGGCTCTTGGTGCTCATGGGACCCTTGCTTTAGCTAATTAGCCTGAAATGAATATTAAATGCATTGATCTCTATCAACCACATCACAGAAAGAAAGCTTTTGTGAAAGTCATTTCAGTGGCAGACTTAGGTTGACTATACCAATATCTGTCTACATTTAGAGCAATCAAAAAGGTGCTGAAGACATTCCTGAAAATAAAACACACACACACACACACACACACACACACACATATATATGCAGGCGCATGTGCGCGCGCTCACACACACACACACACACACACACACACACACAAGATCACATGAGAAGGGTTATTACTTTTCTTCAAATGACCTTTCTTAAGCTTCAGATCTCTATAGTTTACTGTGATTTTTATAATAACTAAGCAGAAGAGAACTTTACCTTTTCTTCTCTGCTCACCCCCAAAATTTACAATTAGTGTATCTCATGGTATAGTACCAGGAAAGCTGTGGAAACAGAGTCCTGGGTTCAAATCCTGTACCGAGAACTAAGCTTCGATACTTGACAACCACTAAGTTGTTTCTCAAGGGAAAACACCCAACACACACACTTAAAAACTCGGATGCTCTTTTGGAGTCATTTCCACTTCCTGCCACTTGACATTGATTCAGAGAGTAAGACTGTGTGAACTCTGTTCTGCTTTCTAACTCACTCCAGAGCTTGGAGAGACTAGAACAATATATGTGCTTTTCCTGGGGCTAGGAAAGTATCTTTTCTAATCACCAATAAGAAACTTAGGCCCTGCACCTACAGTCTGTGTCTCTTTAAGCTTCCAACCAGGCAAAGCCACCTGGGGGTTTCCCTCTAGATATTCTGACTTGGATTCCTGCACTTCCCCAGACTTCTCAGTCCTCTAACCACCGTGCTGAGCGCTGCAGGGTTCAGAGCCCTCCTGCTGGAGCTGCAGGACCAGCTGCAGATCCTCCTTAATTCCCCTCTTCATCTGAGCCACGTGTGTCTCAGTCCCAATAAGGCACCTGTCCCAGCAGTGCCCTTGTTGCCATGACAACCAGCACAGGCTGGGGACCAGGCAGGCGGCACAGAGGGAGGTCTGGGCTGCCACTCTCCTGCTGGTGGTGCTGCTGACATACAGTCCTCCCCACTGCTGCCTGGGTGGCCTTGCCCTGCACCCCTGGGGTGGGAACAAGGGATGGGACTGGAGCTAGGGCTAGAGGTTAAATTCCAGGAAGAGCTTAGGTTTGAGAAGCAGAAGTTCTGAGGCTCCTGAGAAGCAGAGGGTGGGCTTTATTTTCCTCTTAGCACTCTCTGAGTTGTAATATTTTAACAGGTGAGATATTTCTTCATGATTAGGAAGAAAGAAGAAAAAGCAAATTTTGGGGTTGGGGAGGGGTTCCTGGGGAGGGATTGCACCCAGAGGTGCTTAACCACTGAGCCACATCCTGATCCCTTTTGAATATTTTCTTTAGGGACAGGATCTCACTGAGTTACTTGAGGCCTCTAAATTGCTGAGGCAGGCATTGAACTTGTGATCCTCCTGCTTCAGCCCCCAGAGCTGCTAGGATTTGTAAAAAGGAAACTTAAGGAGTTGTTTATTGAGGCTACCTTATGTTTAACTATCCACTTCTCTCATCCCCCAGCCACCACCATCAAATGAACAGCACTGGACAATTAAACACAGTAAAATATGCAGAAGCTGTAGACTAAGAGGGACAGGTTCTAATTCCAGCCCTGTCACCAACTGTGGGACTTTGTCAACTCTGGAACTTTTGGAGGCTTTCGGATTAGGCACTGATTACTAATCAACAGACCTACCACTGATTTTCTATGAGGGTTAAAGGAAGGCAAAAACTATTATATGCCAATAAATGTGTTGCCAGGCAAGAGATGTTAGATATGAAAATGCCAATGAGCCAGATGGACAATGATTTGTGGGCTTTTGTTTATTACCATGGACCTAGAAGTATCCATAAGTCAAAATTAAGACTTTTAACATCTTTGATCTGAATGTAGTGGTAACGGACAGAAAAATTTCACCAGGATCTTCAGCATCTAGTATTGTGAATATTCGTTGTCCTCTAAAATGTGCTCCCAGGACACAGTATTAGCTTCTTATGGAGGCTTCAGGCAGAGGCAATAACTATCATGCCCATCACTGTCATCATTACCATCACTGTCACCATCACCTACTGTCAGCGTCCTGCCCACCAGACCAAGCAAACCTTGTCAGACTTCAGTAGGTACCAGGGCAGGATGCCTGTTGACCACGTACACCCCAGGTTGACCAGTTGTACAGCGACACATGCCAAAACAACACCTTCACAAGTCCCCTTTAATGACAGCCATTTGAACCAGAGGTCACTTTCCATAAATCAAGACAATGTGAAAACTTTTCAGGAATGTGTCTCTTTTTCTCCACCCGTCTAGGTCTATTTTATGAAAGACAAAGGGATAGGAGGAAGAAGAGAAAGAGGCACTGAACACCAGAATATTTATCCAAAGTGATCCGACTGTTAATGAAATAACAATGCTTACTTACATTTGGTGAAAACGGAAATAAAGCAAGCAAACAGTAAACACTTATGTTGGAACAAGGTGGAAAACAAAAATTTGTCTTCTCTAAGCAGATGGTTGAGTTTGCTCGGATTTCCAATCAGAAGCAATTAAGGTTTCATTTTTTTTCTTATGTGAGTCATAGAATATAAATGTCACCCCTCTCAGTACCTGAGCATGGCATGCTCGACTCAGCTTTTCTTTGGAGGAGGAAAGTGAGACTCTCTGTCATGTCAAATGATCCACACGAAGGGGTTTCCCTAAATAGAGAGGAATTTCTGATTCTGTGAGAGTGCTGCTGCTCAATGAATATGGCTGAATGAATATGTATGTTCATTTATGATAAATAAATATCTCCATACACAAGGAAGCATTCCTATGAACACTTTGAGATGATAACATCAGGCATGTGTTTCCCTGCCAAATAATGTACTTAACTCTATTCCTCTGATCACACCCCAAACTGAACCTTTTAACCTTTATAAGTTAAATAAGGACCAGGTACTACAGAGTCCCTATGGCTTTAGTGACCTGTCTCATCCATGTCCAGCTTCCTTCTTCCTCGTTCACGTGGGCCTGGACATGCTGCTGTTCTCACTGTGCTCAGCAGAGTGCCCATGTTTTTGTGCTAAGGTCTTTGCAATGTCCTTGCAGCTTGCAGTGGTTTCGGTAAGTGGCCTGCAGGGGTCCATGTGTTAAAGTCTTGGTCTCAGCCATGGTACTATCAGGAGGTGGCTTTTAGTTCACTGGCCCATGTCCCTGAAGGGCACTGCTTTCTCCATGAGTTTAGGGGTTTTGCTTTGCCACACATTCTCCCCCATGATGTGCTTCCTTCCCACAAGCTGACTTGCAATAAATGGGACCAATCAATCAGAGACTGGAGCTTCTAAAACCATGATCCAAATAAACCTTTTTTTTTCTTTATAATTTAATTATCGAAAGTATTTGTTACAGGAGTAAAGTTGACCAACCCATGGAGTGAATAGCCTTCTCCCAAATACATGCAGGGTTAGGTCTCCCATCTCTTCCAAGCCTTTGTACAAAAGCTGAATTTTCAGAGGCACACACTCCTCATCTTATAACTAGAGGACCCAAGTACTTCACTTTAAAACTAGATGACTCCAGTACTTCACCTCAGAACTACTTGTCTATCTTGCTGGCTTTATCTTTCCTCCTATTGCATTTAGCAATTTTTGACACACTGTACTATTTATATACTTTTGAGTCTGTAGTTTGTATTTTCTTTACCTTCTGCAGGAGTCATTTTTGCCTATTTTAAAAAACTCTTTCAAACTGGGCACAGTGGTGCACACCTGTAATCCTAGTGATTTATAAGTCTGAGGCAGGAGGATGGAAAGTTTGAGGCCAGTCTCAGCAACTTAGTGAGGCCCTGTTTCAAGATAAAAAGTAAAAATGGAGTAGGGATGCAGTTCAGTGGTGGAGTGCCCCTGGGTTCAATCCCTAGTGCCCCAAATAAATAAATGAATAAATAAAACTGTTCAATTCACTAGGGTAGTACCTTTAACATACTAAACACTCAGCAAATTATATGCTGAGTAGTTTAGTCAACTTTTTCACTGCTGTGACTAAAGGGCCCGACTGGCACGAATTATACAAGGGGAAAAGTTCATCTGGGGTCTCATGGTTTCAGAGTCTCAGACAGCTGGCCTCATTCCTCAGAGCTGGAAGTGAGGCTGAACATCATGGCAGAAGCGTGAGGTGTCGGGAAGCAGCTCACATGATGATCAGGAAACAGAGAGAGACACTCCACTGGCCAGATACAAATATGTAGCCCAAAGCCATGTCGTAATTCCCACCTCCTCCAGCCACACCCCACCACTTCAGATGCCTCTCAGTTAATCCCTATCAGTGGATTAATTCACTGATTGGGTTAAGACTCTCACAACCCAGTCTTTTCTCCTCTGAACCTTCTTGCATTGTCTCATACGGGACTTTTTGGGGGACACCTCACATCCAAACCATAACACTGAATGAAGGAGTGAGGAATGATAGGGTAACCACTCAGTGAAAACCTTCTAAGATGTCTTTTGTAACGTTAATAATAATTAGTCTCTAAAAGACTGCTGATTTTTTTTTAGTGCATTCTTCTGTAAAGATATAACTTGATAGATATTTGTACCTACTATCTCTAAAGATACCTTTACTTTTGCATAAAAAAAAAGAAAGAAAGAAAAAGAAAATCACCTAGTTATCTTTAATAGCAATTAGCTAGAGGAAAGGCCAATTGCGAGTTCCCATTTGCTTCTCAAAGATGTCGCAAGCTTTCTTTGAGATTTGGGGGGGCTGGTTTACCCATAAAAGACACCTAATAAAGAAACGTCCTCATGAAATGTCACTGGCACCACTCGTCTCCAAGAACTCATTAACATGTCACGTGTGCAGCATGTTGCTTTACTTTAACTACCTGGGTCCCTTTGCTGTGAGGTACCTCATGACAGGGAGGTGGTGCATCTCTTTGATTTTTTTTCTTTTTCCCGTCTCACGCCAGATCTCAAGTGAGAAAGATTGTCCTCGATCCAATGCTGATCCAGATGGGTTGAGAGGCAATGATGGAATCTTCAAAAGAAACTACGGTGGCTCTTCTCACGTGGAGTCTTTCTGAGATGTGAATACTCAGGGCCTTGGGTCCTTGGGATACTTTTGTTGCTAAAGAAACTGAATTCCTTTCAAGTGTGGTTATATTGAAAAGAGGAACAATGTTGGGGAGCCATTGTTATGCCTTTCTAGACCAAATGTGCACAGCTTTCAAGTTAAAACCATATATTTGAAAATCTGAAGGCTGCTTTCACGGACCTTTGTATTAGCAACTCTCTGTAACACATGGATCAGTGGGAGGCTTTGGAACCTGTGGCTATTGTGCCTGTATAAAATAGGCCAGACCCCACCAGGAGAAAAAACAAAGAGTAAACTGTCCATGCACTTGGTGGGACTGGGTAGGGGGAAGGGTGGGGGGTTAGTTCTTTCAGAAGATCAAGTCAAAATACAAACATAGGAATATAAGATATGAGGTAATAATGTAGAGAAGAAGAGCTATTTACGGTTAGTATGTCGGCCATTCAGATATTCGATTTCTCATAGAAAAATCCACTTGATGTAATTTTTAGTGTCCCTTTTAATTGATGTAAACATGAACCATAGTTTGATTTTATAAAAGCATTTCTGCCGCAATGACCTTGTGTACTATAACATTAAAATATGAAAAACAGGTGCTGGGGCTATAGCTCAGTGGTATAGCGCCTTCCTTGCACATGTGGGGCACTGGGTTTGATCCTCAGCACTACATATAAATAAATAAATAAAGATATTTTTAAAAATATGAAAAACAGAAGGAAATTGTACTCACAAATGTATGTTGAGTTTTAAAGTCCAAAATGGAACAATAGCTTTATCAGACACATGCTTCACAGGTTTTTTAGTTGGTTTATCTGTTTTTCAATTTTTATTTAGACACTCTGGCATAAAGACGATTCACTGCATAGGATTTTGGTGACCTAAACTTGGTTGCTGCCAAAATATGAGAAAAATTTTTTTTCTTAAATACTCATTTTATGTTAGAATCTATTAAGTGAAAAGACTTTATTTCACTAAATCTATACAACTCTGAGAGATTATTATCTCAGTTTTTCAAAAGATGAAACTGACTCTCAAAATATAAGTTATTGGTTCATTATTTCACAATTTCCAAGTGAGGCAGTAGCCACTAAGTCAACTGCTCTTCTGACCAATGAACTTAAGCTCTTCACCTTCGCATATGCATGCTCTCCAATGAGAAAAATGATTTTATTTCCTGCCAGAAACTGAATCTATTTGTTACCACATTAACTAAAATAAATAAATAAATAAATAAAGTTTTTAAAATTGCAAGAAACATTACTGATGTCAACAGTTTAAAATAAATATAATCATGTTTATATGTAAATTTAGGCAAATGTATTTTTCAGTTATTATCAGTATAGAGTTTTATATTCTGTTTTTAGAATTTCATGTCTTACCTGATTTGCATGGTGTTGCAAAGTTTTAAAATGTTTTTTAATGTCTATGCAACATTCTAATGAATGAGCAAATAATAGTGAGTGCATTAGTTCCTTTTCTGTGGTAAAGCAACATACCTACAGCTAAGTAAAGGCTTATTCAGCTCATGGCTTTGAAGGCTAAAATTCCAAACAACAAAACATTGGCTCTGGCAAGTTACCCTTGTCTGGGTCACCTCATGGCAGATGGCATCAGAGTTGAAGTGAGTGCAAGAGGCAGATCTTGCACCTTAAGACAGAGAGCCAGAGAACAAGGAAGTGCTCTTTTATAAAAAACTTGCTCTCAGAAGAACCCAGGGTCCCATGAGAACTATCTTGATAGCACCCCAATGACCAACCAACCCCCACTAAAATCCATCCTTTGAAGGTCCCATCAACTCAACACTACCACACTGAGGGCGAAACTTCCAACATGAAGGAAGGAAAAAAGTCCTATACAAAAGGTGTCTCCTGGAAAATTCTTGCAAATGGCATTATTGCCATATCTTTATATCTTTTGATAAACATATGTTACTTTGCAATAGATAGAACTACATGACTATTGTATGAGAAATTGAGTTTATAAATTTTACCACTACCTCATCATCTTTGGCAATTGTGATTTACTTAAAAATGTATCTGTGCAATATCAATGAAATGTGACCTCATTGTTCTAATTTGCATTTATTTGATAATTTGCAAAACTGAACAATCCCCTATGTATTCATTTAGAATTTTCATTTTCTCTTTTGATCATGCAGATCTGTGGCATTGCTTAAGCACATTATTTTGTCATTTTTAGTATTCACAAAGGATCTTTCTAAAGATATATACATATATATTTATGTGTAAATATATGTACATTTATAAATACGTGTACATTTCACTTTCAGGAAAGAGTAAATCATTGCAGAGCACATGATTTGAAAATTGAAAAGATTATTTTCTCTGATGAAAATGAAATACTAAACAGTCTAATGTCTTTGGTATATACTACTGAGGACTTAAATTATTTAGTTATTTAAATGAGATAATTTATTATACTTTCCTTTAACTTTCAAGTTTCAAATAACACAATGATACAGTCACACCAGTCTTACTATGAAACTAGAATATCACTGGTCTCAGGCTGGTGGCTTCTATAGACAAGGAAGATGTAACCAGGAATGTAGAAGGTGGACACCACACCTGGTGCAGTCACGGCACCTGGACCCACTGTCACACATCTGCCCCTGGGACCTGGAGCTAAGGTTAGGCCCAAGATCTTCATCCTGACTTTTGGTTCAACTCACAACATGAAAAATAAGTTCTGAATGGTACACACTGCAGCTGCCACCCAGAGATGAATTTAGTCATAGGCATTTTTTAAAATCTCATAAACTTATGTAAAACTGTGGCCAGAGAAAGAATTTATAAAACTTATAAGTATAAAAGTTATCCTTAAAGTAAGAACAATAGAGTCTGTATACTTGTTGGTAATGCTACCACCATAGGAATAAGTACTGATGCTTTAGAGGGATGAAGGGCTTTGTCAACACAGACTACAGGATTGGGCTTTCCCAGTAAGCCCAGGGCCACACTGGCAGTACTTCACAGGTTCTTTGATCAGCAAGTGGGCAATGTAAGGTCATGATGTTTGAGGGAAGTAAGAAGAGCATGTGACACTAATTTTTCATTTTCGCTTCATAATTAAACCATCTTTACCATTAATCAAGAACTTAACACTTGTATGGTACTAGGAATTCCAAGAAAGTAGAAGACTTTAGAACTGACATCATTCATTTAAAAAAATAAGTTCACACTGGGTGTGGTGGCTTACACCTGTAATCCCAGCAGCTTTGGAGGCTGAGGCAGGAGGATCTCGAGTTCAAAGACAGCCTTTGAGGTGCTAAGCACCTCAGTGAGACCTTGTCTCTAAATAAAATACAATATAAGGCTGGGGATGTGACTCAGTGACCCAGTGCCCTTGAGTTCAATCTCCGGTGGGCCCTCCCCACAAAAGAGTTCATTTATCCTATCATTTATTTATTAACCATAGAGGCAGGGTACGACATGTAATATTGAAAACTTTCTTCAGTGTTGTCTGAAGTTCTTGGTCATTTTTTTAGTTGATATCTTTGAATTAGATATACAACATATAGGTATTTAAAATTTACTGACCTGATTAAATAACCAATAACTGAATAACATCTTCCTGGATATATCCACTATTTTTGCACATCAAGCTGTAACATCTCATAAAATTATTTGTTTTTTCTACTATTCACATACTATGCTGTTAGAAATCACCTGTATCTGTAAAAATGTTTCCATAAAGGGTAGACATTTTTTGTGTGTGCCAAAGCTTTAAGGATACTAATGTCATCACATTTAAAGAGCTGATTCTTGAAGCAATCATTTGTCTGTTTGATGTGTTCTTTTCTTTAATAGGTGTTTCTTTTCAACAAATATACATAGTAAGTCAACATGATTCATCATGGAGCTAGAGATAGAGCATTGAATGAAGGAAATGTAAAAAACAAAACAAAACTGTCTTTTCTACTGTAATGGATTTTTAAAAAAAATTCTTCTTCAAATCATCACCAAAAACCTTTAGTTCTGATTGCAAAGTCCCATGTCTGTCCTGATAGCCTCTCACATTCATACTTTCATTCTTCCATTCATATGTGATCGTGACAGTTCTCTATGAAAGTACAGGCAAAAGAAGGTAAAGATTAAGAAGAGGGCTCATGTAGTTAGAAAGATTGGGCTTTGAATTCCAATTCTGCTATTAGCATTTTTTGGCTAAACACTTTACATATGCCATTTTAAACCGAAAAATACATGGGCTTCTGCTGGGTGCAGTGGCACATTCCTGTAATCCTACTTGTAATCCCGGGAGGCTGAGGCAGGAGGAATGTGAGTTCAAAGCCAGCCTCAGACACTTAGTAAGGCCTTAAGTAATTCAGCTAGACCCTGTCTCTAAATAAAATATAAAAATGTCTGGGGATGTGTCTCAGTGGTGGAACCCCTGGGTTCAATACTCAGTAACCCCCCTCCAAAATACCCTGCCTTTTTTTATGCATATTTGAAAAGAAGGTGCATAACTAAATATCTAACAGAGAAAAGATTTGATAGACAAATAATTATTTCAAGATTAAACCTTTTAAAATAACAACATCAGTATCCTTAAAGTGTTTGCACATTCACATAATACCTGCACTTTACAAAAACTCCTTTGTAGATGCAAGAGATTTTTGAACTTAGCATCTAATAAGTGCTATTTTCATTTATATAGGAGAAAATTAAAGCTCAGAAAGGTGGAGATGTTTTCCCAAGGTCATACACCTAGCTCTAAAATATAAGACAATGTAACTCATAGAAGGTTAGTAACTTTTTTTCTATAATAATAGTAATAAAATGTTTCATATTTCCCTGACTCTTGATAGTCTGCAAACCTCTAGAGGTAGTGCAATAGTAAGGTCTCTAAATACTTCTTCGCCTTATTAAAAATCAACATTCTCCTGTTGAAAGAGTTGCCTGGCTGGAGAAAACACTTTTTCTTGCTTCTTAATGGAAATGCAAGCCTCCTGATTAAAACAGAGTAATAGTTTCAAAAGCTTCCTCTTGACAAAGCATTTGCTTTCTCATTTCCTAATGAATTACTCCCCAACAAAATTCTTTACATTTCAAGGCACAAGGCTCCCCAGAGACCTCCCCACCTCCACCATTCACTTTAGAAAATGGTCATCACTTTCAAAAATGGTCATCATTTAGAAATCCATAAGCCTTGCCAAATTCACCAAATTGATCCCTCCACTCTTTTGCTTGCCAATCTCTCTTCGTTCTATTCTATGATTGAAAGAAATGCATTCTACTGTCATGTAGGACTAATTAAAACACATTAATTTTTTTTTTAAAAAGAGAGAAATGTTGCCCCTTAGATAAACAGAAAAGGAAGCCTTCTCTTACTTACAGATAAGGACTATTGTGCTGAGAAGATAGGAAGACATGATAATTATTACTACTATGATGTTTTGTTATTATTACTATTATATTAGTTTGGAATCATTCCTCATTGAAGTGTAAACACAAAAGTTTTATTTTGTCTGGTAAGAACAACAATGATCAATGATCAAATCCATTGATCAAATCCATGCTAAGGATCAAATCCATTGCCTCACACATGCGAGGCAAGCATTCTGGCACTGAGCTACAACCCTAGCCCAAATTTCTTTATTTAGCTCCTAAGGTTCAGACCTTTTAATTGTAAAGCCCCAGACCCCTGTTTGAAAGAAACCTCTCCTTTTCCTTCCCTAACCATGAAAGCCCCCTGTCATTCTGTTGCACCCACATAACATAGCTAAAGCTGGGGGAATGAGGTAGGGTGTCTGCTCTCCTTTAAGCCATCCTTCGTCACTATGGTAACGTGATGGGTACCCAGTGAGAAGAGAGGGCCAGAGAACATGTAAGTTCTTTTCTTCTTCCTTTCTTTTCTGGGACTGTGTGGTCTGCTTTCCTACCTTGTGAGTATGAGCGTGATAAGAATGGGTGCTGTCTTAAATGTTTCCTACTCATGGAGATTCAAGTCCAGGCAGCCACATTGGACCCTGGATTTGTGAGGCTCAGCCCCTAAGTCCTGTTGATGATCTCATGCTATCTTTTTTGGTTGTGTGAATCTTCCTGCTTCATACTCCTTGTTATGGCTTAGATAATAGGTATCCCCCCAAAGCTCATGTGTGAGACAATGAAAGAAAGTTAACAGGTGAGTATACTCATACTTTACCTTTACCCTTTACCTAATCAGTACATTAATCCTCTGATAAGGATTAACTGGGTGGTAACTGTAGGCAAGGTAGGGTGTGGCTGGAGGAGATCATTACCTGGGGACATGCCTTTGGGGTTTATATTTTGCTGTTTTTGAGTGGAGCTCTCTCTGATTCCTGGTACCATATTTCCAGATGCTTTCTTCTGCCACGATGTTCTGCCTCATCTCAGACCCTGAGGAATGGAGCTGCCCATCTATGACCTGAGACCTCCGAAACCGTGAGCCTCCAAATAATTGTTCTTGTTACTCTGGCAAAAACAAAAACAAAACCCAATTAAAACACTCATCTAAAACCAGAGTCTGATCTCACATATCTCTTACCCTCGCCTCTGATAACTTTCCCTTCTACCATGTAATTCTTCCTCCAGGGCTTTTCTTTGCTCTGTAAGCACTGAGTAGGTTACCCAGACTAATAGCCTCCAGTGATAGAAATGCCACTCTCTCTTTGTAGGCATTTCCTAAGGCTATCCTAACAAATGGCCTTGAATAGAGCTTAAAACAACCAATTCATTCTCCTATGCTCACAAGGCTGGAAGTCCAAGATCAAAGTCATGGTAGGACAATAGGGTCATACACTGTCTAAGACCCAGTATCCCCCTTCCCTGCCTGAAGTTAGCTTTTGATGGTGGCTCTTGATCCCTGGCATTCCTTGGCTTGCAGTCACATCACTCAAATCCCTGTCTTGGTGTCACATGGTCTTCCCCCTGGGTCTCCCCACTGTCTTCTCATAAGGATTTGTTAGATTTAGAGGCCACCCTACATGATCTCATCTAATGTAACTGCTATAAGTTCATGTGCAATGACTCCTATTTCTAAATAAAATCAAATTCTGAGGCATTAGGTGTTTGGACTTCAACATATCTTCAAGGGGGACACAATTCAACCATTACAAATTTTCTTCCTGGCGTTTCTGTATTTGACAAGTGAGCCTATTATTCTGTTGGCTTTGAGAAGCAGGAGTAATTTGCAGGATGACCCTCTCCCTCAAATGGAATATGTAGAGAAGAAGTAGAATTTCTTTTTGCATATTGGGTTATTCAGAAAGATAACATTTTACCCTTTCCCAGTAAGTTTTTATTTTTTTGAACCCAGGGGCCCTTAACCACTGAGTCACATCTCCAGTTCTTTTTCTTTTTGATTTTGAGATTAGGGTCTCACTAAATTGCTGAGATTGGCCTTGAAATTGTGATCCTCCTGCCTCAGCCTCACAAATGGCTGGGATTCCAGGCATGACCCACCAGTACTTTCATTTTTAAACATAAAAAAAAAAATTCATATCTTAGAGAGGAGGAGTTTCCCCATTTGGGGCTCATGGTTTCAAAGGTCTCAGTCCACAGATGGCCAACTGCATTGCTCTGGGCCCAAGGTGAGGCAGCTCATCTTGGGGAAAGAGCCCAGTAGAGGAAAGCTGCCCAGCTTATGGCAGGGTCAGGAAGAAGAGAGAGAGGTAAAGAGAGAAAGAGGAAGGGAAGGGGCCACAGGGAAGGTGCACCCTCCCAGGGCATTTCCCTAGTGACCCACCTCCTCTTCTTCGTTTTTTACTTTTTCATTTGGAAATAATTTTAGCCTTGCAAAAAACTGTTACAAAAATAGAGAGGTTCCATCTGCCCCTCATCTCACTTCCCTTAATATTCATATCTTAGGGCTGGGGATGTAGCTCAAGTGGTAACGTGCTCGCCTGGTATGAGCGGGGCGCTGGGTTCGATCCTCAGCACCTCATAAAGTAAAATAAAGATGTTGTGTCCACCGAAAACTGAAAAATAAATATTAAAAAATTCTCTCTCTCTCTCCTCTCTCTCTCTCTCTTAAAAAAATCCATATCTTAGAGAGGAGGAGTTTCCCCATACAGTGCTGGGCTCTGCCAGGTTGGCTTTGGGGTCACCTTATCTTGGAGCATCCACTCTGCAGGTCAGCATTTCCTGCCAGAGAAAAAGGTAGGAAGGAGAGCAGAAATTTCTAGAGAAAACCCAGCTACTATACTAATGGGGGCAGGAGATAGGCTGGCCTAACCTGGGTAACCTAGGGAGCAAAGGGTAGTAAGTGGTGCCTTGAGATATCTTTATAGCAACAGTGGCTGGAGGAGGCTGCTCAGGGCATGTGAGCAGCTCTAGGAGCCTGGGGTGATTGGAGTCATCCAAAGCCAAGGCACTCCAGTGCCTTATTTTTTAACCCCTGACTAGGCAATTCTGAAACCATCCCCATGCAGGAGACCAGACAGTCTACTAGGGTATCCCCCACCCTGGTCTCAAGAACAGAAGAAGCTCTCTCAAGTGCCTTTCCCCATTGAGAGGAAAGCCATAGGGGAGCTGAGCATGGATGAGGAACTGATCAAGAACTGGAAGCCCATTGGTCTCCTGCAGTTCCTGGGAGAGGAAGAGATAGTGCAGGTAAAGTGGCTTAGAATAGGGCCAGGAGTAAAGCTGAGCAGGCTGAACTTCCATCCCAAGGAGCATCCATTCCTGCCTGTCTTGTCCCTCCCACCTCTCCCTGCATGTCTTACAGACCACGCTAGGCATCTCAAGCAGTACACAGGGCCGCGGAAGAGGTGTCCCATTTTTCTTTTAATCATTTTACCTCCACTGCACATAGTCTACTTAGAATGGCACCTTGAGCCAAGGTCCTTAGTGCAGACAAGGGAAGGCCCTGAGCGTGAAAGGTAGAAGTCCTGTTTACTAGTGGCTTCTTCTTCTTCTTCCTCTTCTTCTTTTTTTTAAGAGAGAGAGAGAGAGAGAGAGAGAGAGAGAGAGAGAGAGAGAATTTTTAATATTTATTTTTTAGTTTCGGTGGACACAACATCTTTGTTTGTATGTGGTGCTGAGGATCGAACGCGGGTCGCACACGTGCCAGGTGAGCGCACTACTGCTTGAGCCACAGCCCCAGCCCTACTAGTGGCTTCTTAACTAAGGACCTGCTTGAGTAGGGGATGGAAAATCTCTGCTAATCTTGGCCATGAAAGAAGCAGAAAAGATTCTTTGCGTTCCCAGAGCCAGGCCAGGATTGAATGTCACCTGCATGGGATTTACTAAACAAAGTAACAAACGTTTCTTACCTTTCCCCAGAGAAGTTGGCTCCAGAAGGTTGAAAATGTACCCTAAGTATTTACACATTATATGTACTTTACAATAACTAGCTAAAGAAATCAATCACCCAATCAATGGAGCTACTCATGGGCTTCTAGTGATTGTTGAAATAATCCTATATGTGGGCATCAGAAAATAAGCCCTTCCTCACACTAATGTCAAATTAGCACCTTGACTTCTACAGGGTAGGGCGCCTTATCCTCTTGTGTATTTTAGAATTCTCCATGAGATTCTGGGCAAATATTTTGTTTCTACTATATGTTTCTATATTTTAATGTATATTGTAGTACCAGAGAGCAAACCCAGGTGTGTCATGTACACTAGGCAAGTGCCCTACCACTGAACTACACCCCAGGCCTCTTTAAAATGAATTAATTAATTATCATTATTATTAATTTGGGAATTAACCTGGAAATTGAACTTAGGGCAGTTTACCATTGAGCTACATTCCCTGTCCATTTTATTTGTTATTTTGAGAAAGAAACACTAAGTTGCTGAGGTTGGCCTCAAATTTGGTTATCCTCCTGCCTCAGCCTCCAGCATTGGTTTCTGGGATTATAGGCATGCTTACCACAGTGTCTGGCTTTTATTTTTTAATCTTGAAACACAGTCCATAAATTGCCAAGGCTGACCTTGAACTTGGGATCCTCTTACCACAGTCTCCTGAGTTGCTGGCATTACAGGCATGAGCTTCTGCAGGTAACTTTTAATCTTCCCTTTAGTAACAAAGTAAAAAGGGAGACTTTAGGGGAGAGGAACAGACAGTTGGTCACCTTTCTGGGATTGTGTCGAACAAGTTTGGTTTCGTTTTTAATTGCACATTACTCCTCATATTGATCTGAAAAAAAAATATTTATTACACTTGTACTCAAAATGAGGATTTTGAGCAAAATGTTAGGGCCAACTAACTGCAACATGACTCAGAAATCAGATACAGTGATGACTGCACACACCAGAACATGAAGAAGGGGCATTTTACTGCCACAAAACAGGAAGGCAGCAGAGCAATCAAGACGTATTTGGTGACTGAATGAATGAATTAGTGCCCATTCTTGATCATTCACTTATTCTCCAGATATTGGTACCTCAGTGGTCTAGGCTGGGGATATGGATCACAACTATGTTTTTATTTGAGATGGCGTCTTGCCCTCTTGCTACCTAGAGTTACTTAATGCATGCATGCTGATGGCTTCCAGATTTCCTCCTTGAGATCTCAACTCCAAATGCAGCCACCCCAGCATGACCCCCACAGAGTGCATGTCATCTCACACTACTGCACTATGCACAGAGCTCTGCGTTTGTGTGTCTGTTGGAGGGCCACTACAACTTGCTGAAACTCAGTGCCCATCAAGACTTGTGTTACAAGCAAGTTGTTGTGGTTTGGATGTGAAGTGCCCCCCAAAAACTCACATGTGAGACAATGCAGGAAAGTTCAGAGGAGAAATGATTGGGTTTTAAGAGTCTTAAACCAATCAGTGAATCAATCCCTGGTGGGATTAGTATAAGTGGTGTTGTGTGGCTTGAGAAGGTGGGAACTAGGGTGTGGCTAGGGGGTACATATTTTGTATCTGGAGAGTGGACTCTATGCTTCTGGATCATCATGGTGTAAGCTGCTTCCTTCTGTCACCCTCTCCTGCCATGATGCTCAGCCTCACTTTGAGCCCCAAGGAATGGAGCTGGCCTTCTATGGACTGAGATCTCTGAAACCACAGCTCTCAAATTAACTTTTCCTCCTCTACAGTTTTGCTGGTTGGGTCCTTTAGTTACAGCAGCAAAAAATCTGACTAAAACACAAGTTGTATGGGGGAGTAAGTAGCCACCCACCCCCTAAGAGTAACTTCTAATCTTTTGGGGGTTTAGAAGGCTCTTTGAAAATATTAAATAATTTGGAGACCCTCAGGGCCTTCATAGGACCTGATTTTAAAACCCATCCCAGGTACTTCAGAGTCTGTTGTTAAATCAAGCCACACCCCTAGAAGTGGTGCTTAGATATCCTCAATTAGGCATTCTAAAATTGCTTTTTCTAATTGTATTTTGTCATGAAACTCTACTGGTACTGGAGGGCATTTTGAATCTCAGATGCCGCTGTTCACGTGTCATGTGTACAGATCTCACTCCTGGCTTTATTTTATTTTTTTTTTCTGACATCATTTTTCTTCTGTATTAATTTCCTTTATTTGATTTTAACATAAGTGTACTTTTTTTTTTGTAAATCACTTTAAATCTTTTCTAGAATAAAAAAATAGTGAATAAAATAAATGTTGGCTGGCAAAAAAAATATTCATACCCTTTACAACTTGAGTAAAATGATTTTAAAGATCAGGAAATTAACCTTGTGTAACACTATTAACTAAATTAAAAATGTTTTTGTATTTTACTTGTTTTCTCACTGAGATCCGTTTTCCAATCCACAGCCTTCTCTAGGATCCTACATTACATTTGGTTGTTATTTCTTTTTAGTTCCCTTTACTCTGTAATTGACAATTGTGAATAAAACTTTCTATGTGGACATCAGTTTTTCAGTTCATTTAGATATATACATAAGAGTATGAGTTTTTACTCATAAGTTTATCTTTGGCTTTGGAGAAAGCTGCCAAACCTGTCTTCCAAAGTGGCTGTACTATTTTGTGTTCTTCCAGCCGTGAATGGAAGTTCCTGTTGCTTCACATTCTTGCCAGCATTCGATGTTGTCAATGTATTTCTGACTCAGTGTTTGTCCTCACATTTCCAAATGTTTGAGAATTTTTGATTCATTTTAAGTGTAGTGTTATAGTTTTTGTAGCTTCAGGATTTGGGTGGGGGCACGGGAAGGAAAGAAAGAAATTTCACTAATGTGGTTTTATTTGTATTTTCTATTATTATGTCTGCAGTTTTTGTGGATAGGGTCATAATCCTTTGCCATTTCCATTCAGTTTTGTTTTTTTCTTCATAGATTTATTGAGGTAAAATTGAAGTACAATAAAATGCACATATTTGAAGTATGCAATTTGATCAGTTTTGACAAGTTTTGACATGCATGTAGCCAAAAACGATCAGTATAAAAAGCGTGTCCATTACATTTTTAAACATTAAAATCATGCTGACTGTGTTTCTTGCATGATTTATTACATTAGAAATCAATCACCTTAAGATATATAGAACCCTACCACCATATCTCAAGTACTTCAAAATTAAGTGGCACACTTATAAATAACTCACGGGTTAAAGAAGAAAGCACAAGAAAAGTAAATAAAAAGTTCTTTGAACTAAGCTTAAAATATCAGAATTTCTGGGATGAAACAGTTCTCATATGAATATTTATAACTCAAAGTATTTGCATCAGAAAGAAGTTAGATTAAGAATCAAATTATTTTCAAATTAGGTAGTAGGAAGAAAAATTAAGAGTAGGAGCAGAAATACATGGAATAGAAAATAAATAATACAACTAAAAGTTGATAAAAATTAAACAATTCTAATCAAGATAAAAAGGAAGAAAACAAAAATAATCAATGTCAATGGGAAGGCAGCTAGCCAAACAATCCTACAGAAGCTAAAATACATTAAGGTGATATTACAAATATATGCCAACATATGTGATAGCTCGCATTCATGGTGTATATTAAAGAAGGATCTGTGTGATGCTGAGAAGACAGTATGTTCAGTCATTGATGGATAAGATAGTCTATGTCTATTAAGTCTAAATTATCAATTGTGTTTTTTAGTTCTATAGCTTCTTTATTTCGTTTTTGGTTGAAGGATCTATCCAGTGGTGACAGAAGAATGTTAAAGTTACGCAGTATTATTGTGTTGTGATCTATTTGATTCTTGAAATTGAGAAAGGTTTGTTTGATGTAGGTAGATGCTCCATTGTCTGGGGCATAAATATTTCTGACTGTTTTGTCTTGTTGATGTATAGTTCCCTCAAGCAGTATGAAATGTCCTTCTTTACTCCTTCTGATTAACTTTGGCTTGAAGTCCACTTTATCTGATATTAGGATAGAAACCCCTGCTTGTTTACATGATCCAAGCTAGTGATATGTTTTTTCCCATCCTTTTACAGTCAGTCTGAGGATGTCTTTATCTAAGAGGTGAGTCTCTTGAAGACAGCTTATTGTTTAATCCAATCCCCAGTCTATGTCTCCTGATAGATGAGTTTAGGCCATTGACATAAAATATTATTATTGAGAAATGACCCTTGTTTCCTGTCATTTGGTTTGAATTAGTTTCTCTTTTGACTATTCTTCTAGTGTAGTCCCTCCCTTTGCTGTTTTTCAAGTTTACTTTTCATTTCTTCTTCATGAAATATTTTATTGAGAATAGTTTGTAGTGCAGGCTTTCTCATTATGAATTCTTTTAACTTTAATTTATCATGGAATGTTTTACATCATCATCAATGCTGAAGCTTAATTTTGCTGGGTACAGTATTCTCAGCTGACATTCAGTTTCTTTCAGAGCTCGGTATACATTATTCCAAGAACTCCCAGCTCTGAGGGTCTGGATTGAGAAACTGGCTGAGATCTGGATTGATTTCCCTCTCTAGCAGCCTTTAAAAAAATGTCATCTATATTCTCTGAGCTAGGCATTTTCATAATAATTTGCCTTGGTGTGGGTCTGTTGTAATTTTGTATATTGGGGGTCCTATAAGCCTTCTTTATTTAATTTTCCATTTCATTCTTTGGCTTTGAGAAATTTTCTGATATTATTTCATTGAAAAGATTGTGTATTTCTTTGGTTTGTATCTGCTAGCCTTCATGTATCCCAATAAATCTTCAATTTGGTCTTTTCAGGTTATTCCATATTTCTTGAAAGTTCTGTTCATGATGTCTTAACATCTTTTCTCCATGGTCAACCTAGTTTTCAAGATTATATATTTTGTTTTCATTTCCTGAAACTTTTGTCTTCCAAGCAATCTAGTCTGTAGATGATGATTTCTATTGAATTCTTAATTTAAACCAGAATCTCTATTTCTTTGTTGAGGTAATATTTCACTTAATAATATTTTTATTCTGATTTTATTCCCAACATCGTCCTTTACTTCATAGATCAGTTTGACTATGTGAATTCTAAATTCCTTCTCTGACATTTTTTCCCACCGTCATGTCCTTAGATTCTGTTACTGGAGTATCTTGGTTTGTTTGGGGTGATTTTTCCCTTGCTTTTTCACATTATTTGTATATCTACATCTAGCAGGATGGATCTGAGGGAGTAGAATTTCTACCCTATAGACTTATAGTGTCCCTGAAGGTTTCCACTACCTCACAGCTTAGGGGGAGACAAATAATAACAACAACTTGCTGAAAAACTCTGTGTCTGCTGTCTTGGTTTTACATCATGGGGCAGCCTGAAAAGTGACCTTCTCTATTCCGCCATCTTGAAACCCTCTCCATTCCGTCTTAGCTCAGGAACTCCTTATCCCCTCATTTGTGCCCTCTCTTGTGGTCAGTTTCTTTTATGGTTGTTGATGGTGGTAGTATGGATTTGAGGAGCCTCATTTCTTTTTTGGTTCTATATAAGATCCTCAGTTTCACCTACCTTTTCCCTTTGACCATTGCTGTGTTGGATTTTCACAAAATTTCGCTTTTTCTCATTCTTTCTCTCTCCATGAAGTTCCCTTAACCTATTCCATTCTCCATGGATATGGTCTTGAAGCAATGGGTAGAGACCCTGTTGGAATTTCTAAATCGACTACAGTTAACTTTAAAGTGGTGCCTTTTTATTATTGTTATTCTAGTTGGTCAGGACATATTCTTTTTGTTTAGGTTACAGATTGTTTTGGTGAGGTGAGGGTAGTAGATTATACCATTATAACAAATTGCATAAACCAGGTGGATTAAGCAACAGAAATTAATTTTAGAATTTGTCACGAGCTGCCCATGGGCTGTGTGTGGACTGTTGCACATAGTAGCCTCATGAGGGGATAAATCTGGCACTGGGAACTTCCTGTGGCACGCCCCCCGCCACAGGGATTAACCAGCTGATGCAGGTGAACTTCCCCCTCAAGCTCTGCCAAAGATCCCACACAGCAGCTGAGATAGATGTGACTTGCCAAGATGTCAATCAATCTGCTGACTGAAAGACACCATGAAGCAAGACTCTGCCCTTGAAACCTTATCCCTGCCTTTAATGTACTTCCTTAAATAAACCACCAGAGCCATCTTTTCTTTGTCTAGTTCCAGAACCCATGTGGACTAGATCTATCAGTAACTTTGCCTATTGTAAATATATTTCTGAGTATTTGTGTTTTGTTATTCACTAATTATTTGAGATTTTTAATTTTAGGGTGGCTTATACCCTCCGGCGCAAGAAGAACCCCCAATGAGATGCTGGCCATGGACCCCCCAAAACAGCCTAGAAAGTCCACGCCATTGGCATTTCTGATGTCCAATGAGAAACTGCTTCCTGGATTGCATATGGCTGTTCTCATACCTCCAATGGTGGCTCCATCCTGCATGAACTAATTACTCTCTAGGGCACCCAGCTACTGAGGCCATCACAATAGGAGTTAGAATTTCAACGTAATGATTTTAGAAGGGCATATCCATTCGGCTTATCACACTAGCCAAAAGGTTAAAAAAAAATAGCAGACAATTAATAAGTAAATAATTTCTTAGGGAAAACAACATTTTGTGTGCATTCATCTCATTGTACAAATGACAAGTGTTCAACAAGGTGGAAGAGGTGATATGACCTGTATCTCAGTTGTAAAGGAAACTCACACCAAGTCTAAAAGTTTCTGAGACACTGACTTGGTAGGATGAGTGATGATCAGGGCATGAAAGAGAGAGAGAGAGAGGTATAAATTAGGGAAAAGGAATCTCATTCAGCCTGTGTTCCCTCTACTTGGCATATAGAAGTTTTCTGTGGGTACAAAGGACATTGTATAAGGAGACAGAGCTTAAGATATACTGAAAGCCACTTAAATGAGCAGATGGGTATACCGAGCTAACAAAATCAGACAGAAAATGAGGTGGCCTATTCCTTGTAATTTGGAGAGACAGATGAACCATTTCTTCCTTCATCATCTTGCTATAGAAGTACTCAGAGAGAAGATGTCATGGACTCCCAATTAACCAAGTGTACATCCAAGTTTACAGCAGCACTTTAGAGGGGTCAGCAGATAATTAATGCCAGATGAGAAACTGGCAGGAGGTAGGGGTGTGGGAGATGAGGACAGAGAAACAATAAGTCAGTGAGCCTGGGTAGTCACCCTCAAAGCTGACATTGTCCTGCAAGGTAGAGCATTTCCTGTATTGCTACCTCCCTTACACACACACACACACACACACACACACACACATACACACACACACACACACACACTCTTATTCTGGAAAGTCTTCCTACATGTCTGGCAGTAGATGATTGGGATGGAGTATAGAAGATAGTAATGATATTTAGAGCTGACTAAATAACTAACCAAAATGACCCTACTTCAAGTGAGAAGAGAAAGGTTTGGGAGTGAGGTTTATCAGAAAGACTGACATACAATTAATTGCTTTCTCTCTCTACTCTCTGCCCAGGTAATTTGCAGAAAGTAGAAATAAAACAATAATAAGTTTGTATTATTAATAACCAAATAAATCAAATCTGCCATTGATATTGTATTCCACAGTTCTCTGTTCCATTTCTTATTACAAAGACTAAAACTCTGTCACTAGAGGGTCATTCCATTTAGATTATAAAAGTGACTAAAACTTGGGCTGGGCATGTGGCTCAAGCGGTAACGCGATCACCTGGCATGCGTGGGGCACTGGCTTCGATCCTCAGCACCACATAAAAAAAAAATAAAAGATGTTGTGTCCATCGAAAACTAAAAAAGAAATATTAAAAAATTCTCTCTCTCTCTCTTTAAAAAAAGTGACTAAAACTTGTTCATCTGTCCTTACATATTTGTTGAAAAAAATTATCATTGTCAGGTGTAAAATAATCATACTGCTATAAAATAATAATGGAGATGATGAAAACTTGTATGTAATTACCATTGTAAGTTGTAAAATAACTGTACTGCTGCCAAATAATGGTAATGATCATAAGGATAAATCATACTCTCAATTAAAGTCTGAGTTAAGAGAGGTCCTTTATAGAATTCTATAAAAGACTAAACTTTTGTTTTAGTCCATTTATTTCTAGCCACTTTGTGAACCAATGGGAGACTCAAAAGCCAAAAGTTGAGGAGAAAAAATAATTTGATTAATAATGAATGAAAATAAAATGAGTATTTCAAACAATTTTTGGTGGATAAGCAAAGAATAGCTCCTCAGCAGTTTGTAAAACAAAGCAAACACAATCAATAAACTGATCTTTTTCTCTTTCATTTGGTCCAGCAAGAAATAACACTTTCATTACCTGCCTGCCTAGAGCTCTAGATACATGCTGAACAGAGCTGTCCTCCTGTATCAGAAACTTTTGATGGCCTTTAACCCGCTTCTTTATAACTATGCATGCCTGTGTTTTGAGTGCTTAATATGTGATACTCGCTGTCTTAAGGAACTTCTATGTGTTGTGTTATTTTAATACCCACTAGGAACCTATAAAGTAGTCACAAATGTTTTTCTAACTATATGCAAGGGAAACTGAGATGCAGAGGGATTAAATAAATTGGTAGTCATACAGTTGTAAATTATAGAGGTAAAGTTCAAACTCAGCAAGTCTGAACCCAGGCCACAGTCTTGATTATTAACTTAAACTGTAACTTTTGTGGTTTACTCTCCTGTTTTTAAGCATAGATATTTGTAAACTTTCCAATTTAAGTGATAGTCTGATTGCTTCTGAAATGAAAATGTATTCCTGCTCTTGCTTATCTGTTTAAATTTGCACACACACACACACACACACACACACACACAATTTCTTTTAACTTTGGAAAAACTGCCTAATGAACTAACCGTCTTTTTCCCCTGGATTCGTTTTATCTTTAAAAATGGCCTAGTTTAAGGATTCATATTGCCATTCATTTAAGAGCACTGGAGTAAGAATTATTCTATCCAAGGCCACCGTTTATTAGCTCTGCATGTCCTTGGGTGAGTCTAAAACTTTCTGAGCTTTAATTTCCTTTTCCTTAAGGAAAAGTACTTCTACTCACCTTGCAGGTGGTTTTGGAGATTATGCTGCTTGTGAATACTGAAGACTTTTGTAAATGAATGGTGCTTCTGATAGCTAATTTGTCTTCTATCTTCTATATCATCTTTTCTTTTCTCCTTGAAAAATGAGATTTCCCTTGGCCTTCCATTCCCTGCTCCTACTCTAGAGTTTAAGCAAATAACCTAAGTTTCTCACATGGCAACTTCACCAAAGTAGTAAGAAATATGTATTTGGAAGTACAGAAAAATGAGGCCAAGGAGCCATGCAGTGGAACTGGACCCAGGAGCAGTTCTAACACATGGTCTAAATTCATTTTCTTTAGATTATAGTGGATCCTTTTTCCTCCCTCTGTGATTTTTCTTTCATTTTCTCACTATAATATTTTCACCTCTACTTAGGGCTAAAGAAGGAAAAGATGAAACAAAAATTAATTCAACGCTCAATTCAACAAGGTCTTTTTCATCAGTTTTTGGGTTCTTAGTTCTGTGTTTACATTTAAAGGATATAAATTGGTAAGAACTGAAACTTCTGTGGTCTTTATTGTTTTAGAACATTCATAGCAAAAACTATTCAATATGATTTAAGATAGATCAAATAGATGGAATCATTTCTATTTAAAAGATAAGAAAACAGAAGCTCAGAGGAACTGGAGAGAACAAACTATTGGCTTAAGGTTCACAGCTAGTCAGAGGAAGAGATAGAGTGAAAGGAAAAAGATCTTAAAAGATAAAACAGAATGCAATTCCCTTTTCATCTGAAATGTTACTATATACCACTTGATCAGAACTATTCAATTAAGAGTTTCCAAACTTGGACCAGAACTTGATAACACATGAAACCCTCTTGTTTCTTCATTGCAATGGAAAACATAGAGCTCAAAAACCCATCATATCCAACCCTGGCTGGCTAGGACTTTAAGAAGAGTTTCAAATAATATTGTACTTGGTAAATGATCGTTGTGAGCTCCAGGCACTTGCTGGAAATGTTCTGGGGAGAGGAAACATTTGTAGAAAGAAAGCAATTTTCAGTATATGATAGGTAATCATCTCACATATATTTGAATATCTGAGTACTATTGGATAATTGGTGTATATGATTGTTTTCTTCCATTAGTAATGAGTATGCTGTTTGTTCTGCTTCTCTGCTTCACACCACTACCAAATGTATTGCTGGAGTCCATTGAGCCCTGCAGAGCTATGCCTGAGGTTTGGAGTCTCCCTCAAAGAGTTCACTGTACAGTAGAAGTGCTTTCAGAATTTCAAAATCATCTTCAATGGAGAAAACACATTCATTTTTTTTAATATCTGGAGAGATGATAAATCATGGTGATTGTAGTACATGGTAATGGAAAAGAGGGTTTCTGATTAATGATGATACCTTGTTAGGCTTACATAGTCCTAAAAAGCATTATCATTTTGCATGGCAGCAGATAACCAACATGTACTCTTTTGTTGGTATATATAAACAATGCTCTAGTTAAATTTTATGATGGCCACAAAATAAAGTGGCATGACATATCGGCTAGAGTCAGTCACAAACAAGCAAATAACCCCCCCCCCCAAACTCCATGTAGATGATGCATCTTAAATGACTCTATAAGAAGGAAAAGGTAGAGGTTGAGATGTTGGGGTATATCCAGGAAAAGTTGCCAGGTTGACCTTCAAGAAATCTAATAGGTTGATATTATTTTAGAAGTAGTAGTCTTACAAAAGTCCTACTAGAGACCCTCAGTTTTGAAAATCCAGAATCTTGTCAATGCATCTGAGTTTGGGTTGGTTCAGAAAGACTGATCCACGATGAATAAGCTCACAAGAGACTAAAATATGTGTACAAAAATGAAAGCAATTTGTTAATTTTTTTAATAATGAAAACTTTATGCATCTCCTTGTTGGAAAATAATAATCAAATATTAGCTTGTTGAATATATATTTACAATTAAAATTAGCTATAAAACCTGAAAAAATTAAGAGTATAGGTCCCTTGAGGACTAGGGTATTAGTTAATTTATTTAGAACTCTTTATTTTGATTAGAATTTAATTTCATATGTTTAAAATGTGGCTAAGAAAAAAAATTCTAACCCTATTACTTAATATATGTTCAGATTCTTTATTTTTACTTAGCATCAAACTTCGGCTTGATCTGGTATTTTATTTTTTTCACTTAATATATTACATGTGATGCATCTTGGGTTGATTTTGTAGTTAATCCTTGATAGGTTATACTACTTTCTGTTTATAAACATTATAAAAACATATTTTTGTTTCCATGCAAAATCTAGGGATCTTTCAGAATAGTTGGAATCAATAGAAGCAGTTGGAAAATTTGGGAGCATTTCCAGATTTTCCTAATCAGGCTAATAGTAAATCTAATGGCATGAATGAGAGTGAAAGGTAGTAATGAGTGGTATGGGTGAAGAGTTGAAGAAGACAGGGTTGACCTGAACAAGCAAAAATTATAGTTAAGTTATGAAGATGAATTGGATGGGTACCAGAGAAAGATGGTTTTGAGGTATGAAGTTGCAGAGATTCTAGAGTGGAATACCAAGGTTTGATAAAATATGGACCTCAGAACTTTTGCAAGCCCTTACATAGGAAAGAGTGAAGTGGTGTTATTTTCATTATGGAACATCTATTGATTGAGTACCAGTTTGTTTCTAGCCCCTTTGGGCCCTGGGGACACAGAACTGGAAGCTTCCTGTCACAGAATCTAGAGAAGACAGACATTAAAACAATATAAAAATTCATTTAATAGTCATAGTATGAAAATGCTATAAAATAGAACTTTAGGATTCCATAGGAGTGCCTCACCATGGGAAGAAACAGAATCTATGGGGGAGTTATATTCAGAAGCAACTCTCTGTAATAATAGATTCACTTGTTTATAAGTAGGAATCTTCAATTATTAGCAGGAAAAATTAGAATGCCTAAAAAGTGAAGTAAGATATGAGTTGCTTATTGGGAGCACAAGAGGGTTTGACATTCTCTTAGTTTTATTTTTAAAATACCAATAGCAGAAGCTGATGTCCTTGGGCAAACATTTCAGATTCTCAGTGAATGCTCAGACATGTCTGGGTGATAACTTTTCTCCCTGGGATTCTATACTTTATCCAGCTTGAGTGCATTTACTCAATGACCCTATTCATATTACATATTCCAAATGTCAATTTTGAGAAGTTACTACCTTTAAAAATATGGGGAATGTGTCAGAGACAGGAGCAAGGAGACAAAGCACTAATGAACTGTACTTGGAAACAAAAACTGAGGTAGGACCACACATAAAGTTCTTGGTCCTCATTCATACATTCTGAAATTATTATTCACTTCCAAATATGAAGCCAAGATGGTAGTGAGATTCAAGGAGAGTAGTGTTAGCAGATCATTTCCTCTCTCTTCTCCTGAAGGTTGAAATGTTACCAGAACCCTGATGTGAGATAGAGAATTTTAATGTACATTCAGGTATATGATTCTTTCTATTATCATTTTGATTATTATTAACATTATTCACATCCTATTAGCTTTTCACCTTGAGTTAATGTGACATTTCAGTACTATGGAAAATCAATGAGGCAAAAGTTTCTCATGCTACCACAAACAATTACTGTTGATTTAAGTACAAAGACTAAATACCACATGGACAATATGGATAAAGAGATTAAAATGCACACACATACATTATATCCATTACTGAGAATCTTTTAAGTGGTTTTCAAAATTAGTGTTTTCTGCTGGGAAGAAAAGATTCCCTTATTGAATGACCATAACCTGAACTGAAACTTGCTTTCAGCATAATTAGCCATGTCCTCACTTCTGATAACGATACCAAACTTTGGATTTAATTAGACTCTAATTGCTGTTTTAAATTGTCTCCTGCCTCTCTGACTTTGCTTTCTTTGCCATCTCATTCTTTTTTTTTTTTAATTTTCTATTTTCATTCTGGTATTGAGACCACAAAACCAAAACAGTTAGTCCAAAAACTTTTTAACAGTGTTGTTATAACAGAACACATTTTCCAAGATACTCCTTTTGATACTGATTTTATGAAATAGAGAAGGGCTATAATTTCAGCTTCTCTTGGGAAACAGTTCTCCCATGATTCCTTTCACTTAGGTGTGGTCATGTGACTAAGTTCTAGCCAATGGAAGAGAAGCAGTCCTGGTCCATGAAACCTTTCACAGGATTGTCCATTATGTTTCTTCCCTGGTCTGCTGACTGAACGGTGATGTCCAACATATCTTGAAGGTTGTGAATAGTGTCTAAGCTTCTGTTAAGTTCTGTTTATTCCTCATGCATCTAACTAATGGATTTTCATTATATGAATGTGAAACAATCTTCTAATGGGTTAAGCTATAAAGATTTGAGGTCCATCTGTTATAGCAGCAGGGTTTACCGTACCTTAAACATTTTGCCATGTCTCTCATGACCATGCACAAATGGTTTGATATATTGCTGTATCAGGTAAAAATCTCGAGAAGAGAACTATATCACACTGGTTTGTGTTTGTGTGAGTATGTAAAATTTATTTAGTGGAGACTTACAAAGAAGGTGCTGCTGTAGTCATGAGGTAGAAGAGTTCTTTTTCCTCAGGGAAACCTGAGTTTTGCTCTAAAGGCCTTCCAACTGATTGTATGAGGGATCACACACATAACTGAATGGATCTCCTTTACTTAAAGTCAACTGACTGCAAGTTTTAATTCACATACAGGAACCACATTCTCAGTAACACCTAGATTAGTGTTTGAATAACAAGGTACTATTGCCTAGTCAGCATGATACATTAATGTAATCATCGTGCCCTGAAAGCTCTCTTTACTTAAATCCAGAAACTTAAACTCTTTGTAATTATAGAAGAGCTTCTTGTTAATTTAACTGAAATACCTAAACCTAAAGCTTTTCTGGAAGATCTCATTTTTCTATTAGAGAAACCTATACACATATACACTAGGTGTCATAATATAAAATCTACAGTAGCCATCCAGAGAAATACATAAGTGGATAAACTGAGGAATTGGAATGAGGGTACTACAAAAAAACTGGAGGAGATAGTCAAATTCACAGGTTTTAATATATTGTGAAGGGGAAACATTTAAACTATCTGTAGGTTGGCTACAGTTACTCTGTAATATCAAAATAGTGACATATCTTGTTTTTCTCTATGAATATTGATATTATTGTACTCTAAATATCCCACTTAGATTGGTGACTCAGGTGATCCACTGTAGCATCATTTGATGTGGAAACTTAGACAATTGAGAGAAATAGGAGAGAGCCAGAGTTAACTCTCCACTAAACATTGTAATTTGAGTTGAGACAAAATGCAGTGTGAAATGATGGTAAGTAGGAGTATGTCCATGATTTTTTATGAACTTTAGAAGGCAATTATTTCAAATCCAACATGCAAATAAAGTCATGGAATTAGAGTAAGACAAGATTATCATCAAGTACCTTCCTTGTCCCTTATTTGCTATGTGAATATGAACAAATCACAAAATATTTGAACCTGTTTCCTTATCTGCCAGCTAAGTGGATTCGATTGCAAGGTTTTTAAGTAGGGACCATCACATGCTTTATTAATTGTGCTTGATATTTGTTGAATGTATGATATATCTCCCCCAAACAGAGGTACCTCTTCCTACTTCCTGGCTATAGCAAAGTATTTAAAAGTCCTTTAGAACTTATCATCCTTTAAAAATACATATCTGAAATAGTAGCATCTGCTATTATTTGCTGAGTGCAGCCTTAAGTGCCCCAATAAAGTTTAGGAGACCAAATCTAAGACGCAATGTGTATCATTAATTTTTGATGTCACACAATTAAAGAGTGGCAGTGCCAGCATTCACAACCAGGTATCACTACACCCGGATCCTTATGCTGTCCCAGGTGGTCTTTACCTTGGGAATTCCATGCAGCATTGCCCCCTCCAGTTTTATCTACACATCACAGCTCTGTCTACAGTGGTGTCCACAACTATCTTCTTTTTCTCTCCTCGTGTACCCTAAACGGTCCCTTCTGTCTTTGCCACCTATTAATGACAGCAGGGATGCTTCCCACTTGCGAACCGCTTTTCACTTTGACCATTTCCCAGCAGTTGGTGTGAAGTTTACAGTTTGTAAAAGCAGCAAAGGGGCAGCACATAGACAGAAACCATTTTCCCCTTTTCCTGAGACTTTGTAGTTGGTGAGGCAATTTAGAGAAAAAGAGAAGAGTTGAAATGAAACACAGTAAAACAGAAAAGCAGAGAGATTACTTCTGAAAGGTGGTTCAATTGCCTGGATCAGTGTCCTCTATGGAAAAGCTAATGGCATCTTTCCTGAGAAAGCCAGTTCCCCTTCTTGCAATAAAAACAAAAAAGAAGAAGGAGGAAAAAAACTCTTTCAGGATCATAAGCAGCCCTCTCCTAACCCAGTAGAGTCAATCGTGTCCTCTCCTCATTTATTGTTAGGTGCCTGCCCGACCAGGGCTCATGCACCCACGGTGCTATGAAGTGGGAGGGATGCCTTCATTCATATCCTTTTAGGAAATGTTTACACAAATTATCTCTTTTGATGGGTTTCTTATTATTGGTCTGGTGCTTGATGCATGGCAAATGTGTCTGAAAGGTTCTCTGTGATTCCAGGTATACAAGATTCCCGATAAGACTCAAATATATGGATTGCAAAAGTTGGCATGATGATTCTTTTTTCCTCTAATGCACTAGTCAAAACTCAATTGACTGTGGTACATTAGATTTCTTCATCAAGTTCCCATCTGTAAATACCTCTAAAAGTTCTGGGGAGTACCTACACATTGCAAAAATTCAGTCTGATTGTCACTATCCACCTCAGCCCTGTTGCTCCTCCCTGGGACTTTTGCATTATTATTCCTGCAATTTGGAATACAGGCTGCTCTTACCTGTGTGATAGCTTTCTATTGCTGCCATAATAAATTACTATGGGCTTTGTGACTTAGAGGAGCCCCATATTTATTATCTTCCAGTTCTGTAGGGTCGGAAGTCAATTGCAGGTTGTTAGTAAGGCTGGATTCCTTTCTAGAGTCTAGAGAGGAGAGCTCATTACTGTTGTTGGTAGATTTCAGTTCTTTGCTATTATAAAACAGATATCCTCATTTTCTTGTTTTATTTTATCTTAAATCTATTCTCCGATTCTAGGGACCACTGCAATTCTTATCTTTCTATCCCTTTCCTCCACCATCAAAGCCCACATTTGTGGGTCCAGTTCTTTTCTCATGGCATCTGTCTTACCTACTCTTCTAATTTCCTCTTTCACTTTTAAGGACTAGAATAAACTGAGTCCACATGAATCATCCAGGATCATCACCCATCTTGAGGATCTTAATCTGAATTACATTTGTGAATTCCATTTTGCCATGAATCGCAACACATTTAAAGTTTTTGGAGCTGAGACTGTAAACATCCTTTTTTTTTTTTTTTTTTTGAGTTGTTATTCTGCCTTCCACAGTTTTGCAGTATCTTTCATGTTATTCAGATATCAGTTCAAAAGTCATCCTCAGAGAAGACTTCCTTGATCATATAATGTATTGTTTCCACAGCAGGGATAATTGTCTGCTTTTATTTTGCTTATCTATTGTATTTACTTGTTTTATGTCCATATATACAGTGAGAATAAAGACTGCTTAAGAGAAGCTCTTACTCAACTGCTATATTCCAAATACCTTAGTAGTGACTGGTACATAATAGCTACTCAATAAATGTTTATGGAATGCAAAAAGATGGTATGAATGGAAGTGTTCTTGAAACTAACTGGTAGAGAGGACTATAGTTGAAATCCCCACACTAGCTAATTATTTCCCAACTCACTCATTTTATCCAAAGAACATGATTTTGTCCAGAATATTAGACTGTTGTATTACAAGTAAGAGATATTTAGGTTTAGGGTTTTTGGGTCTGAAAAAATTACATGAAACATGCGTCAGTAGAACATACAGATTGGACCTCCTTCTTCTCTACCAGGTTTCTGTGGATCATGATGTGAGAATGTGCCTCTGAGTACTTAGCATGAGCAAATGTCTGCCCTCAGTGTTCAACGTGTAACAACTAGCCTCTGCATATCTCCCAAGAACTTACATATTTTTGGGGGGGACAGAAGTGTTTAACCCATATTTTGTACAGCAAAATAAAAAATTAAGCAATTACAAAAATCAAGACGAAAAGCAAATTAAGTTTATGCAGCGATAGAACTATTCAAGGTGTTACAAACAGAGTGACTTGACTCTACATCTGGCACGAAAAAATAGTTGCAGAAGAACACAAAACAAATTTTAAAAATGACTTAAATTGGAAGGAAAAAATATTCATTTTCATCGACCAATTGAGCACACTGTGCCCTTCACAATCTTTGTATTTTAAAGTCATTTTATACATAATTTACAGAGATAAGAATAACAACAAAAAAGAATAACAGATTAGTGTAGAATAACATTGTTAGAAATGTTAACAAGATATTAAATGCAGCAAGCCACTTTGTATTAAGTATATTTTTGACACATAAACATGAAAGATATGAGAATGCAGTCACATGGCCTTTGAACGAGAAGGGATTGTTGAAATATTACCATGTTGAATAAGAATGACTGTCATCCTTTTATATCTTTAGAAATATATTTCTTATTGATTCTTGAGTTTGAAAGATTTATCTAGAATATTGTCATCTGAAGGCTTATAGTCCAAAATTTCTCTTGTGCTATCAACTTTATTATTTTAATTAGACTTCATAGTGCTGCTGTTTCTTTGCATTCATCTGATTTACCTAGTATCTGTGATACATTTTCCCATATAAATTTTATTTTCTTTACTGTTACTGGAAAAAAAATTAAAATATTATCAGCTGTGTTTATTGAAAGCTAAAAATACCCTTATAAAAACTGTGGTCTTTTTAAATGTCTTGAAGGATGATGTAACACCTTGGGCTGTCATTAAGATAGATGAAAGATGATCAGTATCAAGGAATTATTCATTATTGCACCTCCTTGCCAGTCAATTCCAACAAGCATTTGACCTTTCATCACATAATTAAGAAAAATTGATGATCAATGTGAATAATGATGAAATAATTACTAAAATGATGAAATTGCAAAATCTAATAAAACACAGGAAAAATAGCATCACTAGGATCTAACAATATATCTGAGAATTACAAAGGAGTTCAATGGATCTACCTAGTAGTTTTAAGAAAAGTGAGTTATATTTTATTTTTTTTAAGTAAATTTATTCTCTCTTTCTCCCTAATAGGTTATTTCAAGGAAGGAATGGATGAATTCAAGAATTCATAAATGAATTTCTAGATGAACAATTAACATTTGTGTCTTTATTACTTCATTGAAGACCTATTTTACCCTGTTGTTTACAGTTGATATATTTTATAATGGAGAGATTTGACAAAGTGAAAACTAAGAGGAACATTTTATTGGCTCTCAATGTCCAACAAAGAACTTTTTCTTAGACTGGCATCTATCCTCAAATCCAAATGACTTCATGGGAAGCAATTCAGAGCTTTAATATTAAACATTCTGTTTGAAATACTCTGATTAGTTTCCTTTTAAGAAATTCAAACTTCACCCTTATTAATATGGTAGATGAGGAACTCAGAGTTCTCTTTATTCTCATTCAAGCACTGAGGTGGTTCAGCCGTGCATTTAGCAGCGACAGACTCAACTATGTGGGATTAATTAAGAAAAAACATTTATTTTTTTCTTCATTATAAAAGCACACGTGAATGTGAATAACCTCCTTGAAGACTGAACAGGTTCTAGGAATTTCTTTTTTAATAAGAAGAGGTAGAGTTTAATTTCTTAGAGCACCTCTTCTAGATTGGTTTTGTGGTTAATGGAATGAGCTGATTGACTACAAGTGAAGAACTGAATCTCTCTAGCCCAAGAGTCATTATGGACATATTGCAGTAGAGACCTTTGTAAATTAGATATCAAGCTAACAGCAAACTTAAAATGAACTCTAATCCCCTTCAACATAGAAAGGACACTTTTGTTGGGCCAGGAACTGATGGAGAGCAAACCATGAAACAACAAAAAACAGCAACAACAACAACAACAAAACTCTTTCCTTTAAGTGATGACTTCTAAGTGTGGGGAAAAGATCCATAAAAACAAAATTGATGTGATGCCACAATGATTGATGTGCAAAAATAATTCTATGGTATTCCAAACATGGGTGAATTGGCTTAAAAAATATGAATTCACTGTTGCTTCTAAGATGGAGTCATAGATATATATATATATACATATATATATATATCTGTCTTCCAGATCTAGGAAGATGGATATATATATATATATATATATATATATATATATATATATCTTCCAGATCTAGGTTGGCCTGATTTCTGTGCCTAAAGGAGTATAGTACAGGTAACATTTTTATAGTTCTGATTGTAGACCTCAATATGCCTTATCACTTCTGCTCCCATTTTATTGGAACTCAGAGCAGAAGCCCAGCCTACCTTCATTGAAGAGGAGTGACCAATGGAGGGGGGCAGTGTAGGAATCAGACCATCCTAGAATATCCAGCCTCAGCCCAGCCCCAGCTGGGTGTTAACTGATTCAATAACTCTGGGGAGGACCAACTAAAACACTGCCCAGCTGTATCCAACCCAGATTGAGGATCTACTGATGAACAAGTACATAAACTGGTTGTTTTAAGCTGTACAATCTTAGATGCAGTTTTTTACATAGCAATATATAACTCGTCATTATTATTCACTGCTGTACTTCTAGAGTCTAGTTAATTGCCTGATACATAATTAGTCCTTGTCAATGTTTTATTTATGGACTGGAAATTTTGCTTCCTTATTTTTAAAAAGTTTTTATTAGTGCATTATAATTGCATATAATAGTGGGTTTGATGGTAACTTATTCATATATGCATATAACATCATTTGCTCTATTTTATTCCCCAATACTTTCTCTTTCCCTCCCCTCCTCCCTACCCCTGATCCCCCTCCTCTGCTCCATTGATCTCCTTTCTATTAATTTGTTTATTTTCAATTGGAACATTATAAATAAAGTAAGATTCTTTATGATTTATTTTTACATGGACTTAGCATATTTCAGTCAGTTTCATAGTTAGTTTCATTCCATAGTCCCTCCTTCTTCCTCTGTTTTCCCCTTCCTCTACTATTCTCCCTTCTATTTTTTGTGAGAACCCTCATTTTTTATTCCTTATTTCTCTCTAGATTCTGCACATGAGAAAATATCAAACCTTGACTTTCTAAGTCTGGTTCATTTCACTTAGGATGATGTTCTTCTGTTTGATCCATTCACCAGCAAATGATATAATTTCATACTTAATGGTTGAGTAGAACTCCATTGTGTATATAGACCAGATTTTCTTTATCCATTCATCTATTGACTGGTGTCTGGGCTGCAATAACTTGGTTATTGTGAATTGTGCTGCTATAGACATTGGAATGTAGGTATTGCTATAGTTTGCTGATTTCAGTTCTTTTGGATAAATACCAAGGAATGGAATAGCTGGGTAATATGGTGGTTAAATTTCTAGTCTTTTGAGAAAATTCTGTACTGATTTCCATAGTGATTGTATTAATTTGTAGTCCCATCAATAATGTGTGAGTCTTTCTCCACATACCATCACCAGCATTTATTATTATTTATATTCTTGATAATTGACATTCTAACTGGGTGAGATAAAATCTCAGTGTAGTTTGCATTTACCTAATTTCTAGGGATGTTGAACATTTTTTCATATATTTTTGTTCTTTTGTATTTCTTATTTTTAAAATATCTGTTTAGTTCATTGGCCCACTTATCAATTGGTGTTAAGGTCTGTAAACAAGTCAGATTGGCACCTGTTATTTTGCCAGAGAAATGTTAAAGTCTGTAAACAAGTCTGGATGGCGCCTGGCCAAATGCCAGAGGGAGTGGTTTGTAAAGTAACAAAAGGGAGCCATTAAATGTGGAGATTCCTGATTGGTTGACTGCTGTATCTATTTTATGCTAATTAGATAAGCTATGTAAAATGTTTAAATACCGCTCTTACCCTACAATAAATGGCTCTCACTCCTGCTGCATCAACGTACACAAGTTATTTGTCACCCCCCACTTATTCTGCTGCAGCCGGACTGCGGCAGATGGTGGCCCGTTACGGGGAGCCCCGGGACACTCGGGGGTAAGTGACGAAAAAAGCTGCCCGTCCATAGATAGGACGGGAGCAATCTGCTCGTCCCTAGACAGATAGGGCAAGAGGAAAAATGGCCATTTCGAGAAAATGGAGAAGATTGATACAGTATGTTTGTGTCTTGTTTTGTCTTGAAATGTTGTATTGTCTTTGTGATGAAAATATGGAAGGGGTGAGAAGTAAATTGATAAGAGAAAAAGGCACCCCAGTGGAACCAAGAATAGTTAGGGCATGTGTTGATAAAAGCCCAGAAACTCTAGTCAGAAAGAAAAAGAAAGTTCAGAAGAAGAAGGATTATCAGGAAAAAAGTTGCAGCAAAAGGCTATTATTGAATACTTTTCGATACCGGAGGGTGCGTGAATCCACAAGGCGGCTGCCACCTGCCCAAGCTGATCATGGCGCAGCAAGAATTTTCCAAGCGGCAGTGGCCGGCTCTTCCCCGCCCCCCTGCCCGGGGGAGCGGAACGCCACTGTGAGCCCAAATCTAGACCTGACCTGGAGGCACAGTCTCGCAGGCTTTTGCTCCCTGTGCCCGGAAGCAGTTTGAGTCTGGGACTCTCCCCAGGGCCACCTGGGGCTGCCTGGGATGCTACAGCTGGCAGAAGACGCTACTGGCGTCCCTGAAGTTTGATCATTTCCAAGGCCAGTAACTACAATGGGTCTCCCACACCTGGAGGCTGATGAGTAATGAGTACTATTAAGGCTTATTTCAAATGTAAAAAACCTTGAAATAATGTACTAAATTGTTCAGAAGGTTGTTTTCTTAGTGGAATGCTACAGGATTTTCTTTAGCCATCCGGAGTTCCTGCCTTAGTCCCAGTGCGGGTGAAAACAAAGGTGAAAGAATTTACAATGTTGCTGAGAACTTGAGGAAACTTCGGCTGAGAACCCGAGGAGACTTCGGAGCTGTTGCTGTTTCTGCTGCTACAACTTAAGCTAGCTGCCTGCAGAACTTACCTGGACTGTGATTTACCTGGACTGTGAGTTAATCTATTGAGACACTGCTTTACCTGGACTGAGATAACAAACTGTAATCTACAACAAATTGTAACTCAGTATCTTTGCTAATGGTGTCATTGCTGGTATAATTTTTCCAAGGGCTTCTTGCATGGAGCCATCAATTGGCTTGGTATTGTAACATTTTGTATCCTCCCTTTCTGTTTCTAGCAGGTTATTTATGGTGTTTCTGTAAAAGACACTACGGTGGTTATTTAAATTAAACAAAAGGGGGAAATGTTAAGGTCTGTAAACAAGTCAGATTGGCACCTGTTATTTTGCCAGAGAAATGTTAAAGTCTGTAAACAAGTCTGGATGGCGCCTGGCCAAATGCCAGAGGGAGTGATTTGTAAAGTAACAAAAGGGAGCCATTAAGTGTGGAGGTTCCTGATTGGTTGACTGCTGTATCTAGTTTATGCTGATTAAGATAAGCTGTGCAAAATGTATAAATACCTCTGTTATCCTACAATAAACGGCTCCTATTCCTGCTGCATCAACGTACACAAGTTATTCGTCACCCCCCCCCCCCCCCCCCCCCCCCGTTATTTTGCTGCAGACGGACTGCGGCAAATTGGGTGATTTTTTTTTTTTTTTTTGGTGTTAAGTTTTTTGAGTTCTGTATATTTTCTGGGTATTAATTAATTCTTGGTCAGAAGAGTAAATGGCAAACATTTTCCCCAATCTTTATGTTCTCTTTTGATGTTCTTGTTTGAGAAATTGTGCTACTTATCAGAATTATACAAAGCAAATATGATTTCCTCCTTTTTTTAAAATAAGACATAGTTTTGAGCAAGTAACTTGGTGTATATTAGAATGCCCACAGAAAGCATGACACATGGAAATCAGGTTAAATTAAGGAGAATTTAGCACAAGGGCTATTTCTAAAGACACGGAGAAGGAGTTAAATTATCTAGGGGCTATCACATAAGATCCTTTACCACTAGGCCTGAAGAGCCGAGAGAAACAGCAGCTCCTTCTCTGATGTCTTACTGATGCTTCTTGGTGGGCAACCTGTACCAAAGTAGAGATTTGAAGAACCTTTTGAGGAATCCATGTGAGCAGCCTCCTAGGCAGGGAATGGGGTAGAGAAGTACAGAAAGCAGATTTGGAGAGGAAAGTGGCAGATATGTAGCACCTTATCCAAGTTCATTGTCTACTGGAACTCTGGATCTGGGGACTCTGAAGACTATGCAGCATGCATTTGTCTGTTTGAGGTTAATTTTCAGATTCCTACAATATAATAACTGATCTGAACACCTCTTTCCTAAATGTTTGGTAAGAATAATTACCTGAAACCTGTCTGTTTGGAGAAGAGGTAGTTCCTTGCTTATTAGCAATTTAAATAGTCCCCAGAGTTGGACAGGAGGGTAGAAGATGCTCCTCAAGATGAGAAAGCCATCTTATTCAGACACTCATTTTTTAAATGATATTTGTACACAGAGTGTCCTGAGTTAGACTCTTCCTCATGCTTGGAGAATGTTTTTTCTTGATAATTTGATATTAATTGTAGTATGGCAAATACTCTTTTATTCATTCTTCTTTTTTTTTTAGTGACTACCTAGATAAATGTAAATTTTAATTTCTTTTTTGTTTTCAAATTTTTATTCATTCTTGTGAAAGAAGAAAAGGTAGTTGCTGCATGATTGCAGAGAAAGGCTAGGAGAAAAAAAAATAATTCAGTTACTGTTTACTTCCTTTTTGATCGTCAATTTTATTTCATATAATGAAAATGGAAATGGAGTGAATTCCAATCAAGAAAAACACATGGTCATACAGCCACACAGAGAAATTCCAAATTTCTTATTGGCAATGTCTGCAGTATGGTACAGTAAAATATGCTGCCTTTGGGGGATCTAGTCCTACCCTCCTTCCTGAGAGACATGTTGACATGATCCAATATTTAACCTCCCTGAGGTTCCTTTTTTCCATCTATCAAAATATCAAAACTATGCCAGACCATTTTTCCTCAGCAGGTAGGGGATTATAACCTCCATACAATAACATTTGTATATATATAACACGTGAAGAATATGGAACTCCTTTTGTTTGTAAGGTATTTTCCTCCTCCACAAATGCAAATATTTTGCAGTGCCCCTGGAAAACATGAAAGGAACAAACATGTGGCTTTGTTTCTTTGAACAAATCCAGTTACCCTTGACAGCCTCCCCTCTGAACTACTTCTTTGAAGCAGTACTTTGTGGGGAAAGGCGACAGGTTGGTCACACAGAGCCTTCACCTTCTGTGGCATTCCTTTGTGTTTGCTGCGTGGAAAGCAAAGGGCTTAGCCACAGGTAGCCCTCAGGGATCCCACTGAGAGCAAGTGATGTTTGATTCATAGAGCTCCTGGGATGGAATAATCAGAAGGGCCGAGAAGAGCCTGGCCAGGGTTACAAGAATTATGAAATATAAAATCACCAGTGGCCTCTGTCTCTTCTTTCCATTTCAGTTACAGTTTAAGAGCTCAGGTTGGAGGAAATAGAAAGGAGAGAGAGAGAGAGAGAGAGAGAGAGAGAGAGAGAGAGAGAGAGAGAGAGAGAGAGAGAGAGAGAGGCAGAGCACAGTAGGCAAGGCTTGCAGTGATTCATCATTCTTTTGGTCTGAATCCAGATGGTTATTTGTCCACAGCCCAGTGTTTGCCTCTAGAAAAGGAACCATATGGGAGTAGGAAGAAGCAAAGGAGGAACAATCAGTGGAGTGAGGACCACACAACAGGGATGTCTCCAAAAGGTATTTTGTAGGAAAGAAAGTGACTCTGTTCTCACTGTTCCCTCTGTTGGAGCTTTCATACCACTCAGATAAATGGAAAGAAGCAGAACTGCCCTAGTTCCAGGATAGAGGGTCAAATGTTGAGAGAGGTTTGATATCAAGTATATTAAAGGAATCTTTTATTTTGGTTAAATGTGCTGCCAAAACTGATTACAAGCCCTAAACAAGCCAGAGGAACACAAGGGCAGCAATTATTTATATTCTGGTCACATTTTCTGTAATTTGTTCTTCACTTACATTTTTCTTATGTCTTGTCCCATCCCAATTCTAAATACTGCAGATGGATGTGTGTGCATGTGTGCGTGTGTGTGTGTATTGGTGTTGCTTCCTGGCACTTGGAGGCCATTTACCTCATAGGAATATGAAATTGTCTCATCCTCCTATCTTTGGCTACTTTATAGCCTCAGAGTAGCTTTTTCCCTTTGGCTCCAGTTCTGCAGATGCCAGTCTCTAACCATGGCACAATTCAATAGCCTGGCACATACAATGGCCTGGCACAATTCTGATTCCACTCAGGCAAAATGAAAGACAGATTCAACTTTTGAAACTATGACGAATTAATTCTTTATGGGTGGTTTTATATTTGCTTACCTTATCTGGAAAACCCACTGGAGTGGCGGCTGTAACAAACACCAGGGACAAGGTGGCTCAAGCAATATTTCTCACAGTTCAGGGGTCTGAAGTTTGAGATTAGGTGCCAGCGGATCTGGTGCCTGGTGAGGACCTGCTTTCTGGTTTGCAGATGACCCTCATAACCTAGTTTCCTCTTATGGACACCACCTCCTAATACTGTCACAATGGGGTGGTCTGTATAGGGGTGGGGAGGGAGAGAAAGGGGGAGAGAGAGAGAGAGAGAGAGAGAGAGAGAGAGAGAGAGAGAGAGGATTTGACAGATGCACTTTGGAGGGACTCAAACATTCAGTTCATAACAACACATAACCTCAACTTGCATGAGAAAAAAATATAGCTGTGATATACTTGTTTGGGATATTGTGTTTCCAACAACAAATTGGCTTTCTGACTAAAAATTCTTAAGATTTCATAGAGTACAACTTTGGGATGATGTTTCTTGTTACTTCTGTGAAGGGATTTTAGAGGATTTACAAAAAAGCAATAGCAACTGCAGGGTTGCTGCACATATTGGGTATGCTAGGCACTGTGTGTGTGTGTGTGTGTGTGTGTGTGTGTGTGTGTGTTTAATTCTCCCAAATAGTAACTAGAAGACAATTTTATAGAACATAGAAAAAAATTGATGCTAATAAGAGGGATATGAATCATGTATAATTGTCTTCACACTCAAAGGAAAAAGAAGGCTTATAAAAATTTTAGGTATGAAATGTACACGATGTGTCTCTGGGTGTAGTGGTGGCTTATAGGTGAACAAGGCTTTGCACCATTTACTATGTTTTGTGCTCTCCCTGGTTGGCCTTAGCTACCAGAAAGGCTGATTTTTCTCTTTTTGTTTCATTATCATCAACTGAATGTTTGCTCAAGTAATAAAGAGCCAAGAAGTTTTCATGTACCATTCTCCATCCATGACAGAGTGGTTCTGTTGTATTTAGTCAATTAAAAAATATTTGCTGATTGCTCTTTAAATGTCAAGACTGGACAAGATAGAGACATGAGAGTGAAAAATCCTTCTTTGAAAAATGTGTAGGAAAACACAATTAATTAAATGCCAATAATGTTGAACTTCCTAAATGTAGCTCTTCACCCTAGCCACCAACATGGGATATCTGCTTATTTTGTTCTCGTCGAAGTGGCTACATTCCTGCTATCTTATGACAAATGTCTTCCAAAAACTTAATTTTGAGCAATAATATTAATTACAGATACAGATGAAGATGAGGTTGAGGAGGAGAGAGGAAAGAAAGAAGCAAGGAAAGCAAGGGGAAGGAAAGAAAAAGGGATGTAGAGAGGAAAAGATGGAAGAAGAAAGGAAAAGGGAAAGAAGGAAAAAAGAAAGAGAATAAAATCCTCTATAATTCTTTGAATTCAGATAATACATCATTTCCTTCATTTGCATTCTATCATTTTTCAAATGACTCCAAATTATCTTAAATTCTTGTTAAATTGACATTTTGGCAGAATGATTTAATATTGCCCTTCCTATTATTTTGTGGATATTTGCAGACAAAGACATATACGCATCATATCTATATTTTTGTAAACTATGTCCCATAGGAAACACAGCAATTAAAATTTAGTATTTGGGGCTGGGAGTATAGCTGAGTCTAGCATGTATGAGGCCCCAGCTTTGATCCCCTGCACCACAAAAATGTAAGTAAATAAAATTTAGTATTTGAAATTTCATTTTCGTCCCTTGAAACTGACAAAGTTGTGCTTTATTACACAGTTAATTTTCTAATTGGGAAACTGATATACAATTGATGCAGTCTTCATGTTTGAACAGTATTTATATTTATTTTATTCTTTCCAGGAGTTTTATTTTTATGTTCTCAATTTTTTAAACAGTCTATTGAACCCAGGGACACTTTACCACTGAGATATATCCTCTGTCCTTATTTATTTTTTTAGAGACAGAGTCTTGTCAGTTGCTGAGGGTCTTACTATAGTCACTGAGGCTGAGCTTAAATTTGCAATCCTCCTGCCTCAGTTTCTGGATTCACTGGGATTTTAGGCAGGCACCACCATGCTCAGTTAAACTAAAACTTGTTTGATCTGGGTTATGAGACACGTGATTATTTCTGTAAAGATGAGATGAATAGATGAGAGGTAAATGTGTAGTCTTGTAGGTAGGTACTAGATTACTGTCATCAATAATCCATTCAGCTTGCAAATAGCAAAAGGAGGCTATTTTTTCATATTTAAATAAGAAAATTATAATACATTACACATCAACACCATAATCACTTACCAAAAATGTAACTAAAAAAATAAATTACCTCAATTTAAGCCTCAAACTATATTGTAGAATATAAAATACTTAAAATATAACTTTCCAAAATTCCTTTTTATGCATCATCTTTTCTTCTACAGAAATTGTTTTTCATCTTTCACTTGATACTTCCTCTACATTTTCTTTTTGTGTTGTGGGGGAGTCATTAAACACAACTAGGCAAAAACAAATGCTTAACATAATATGTATGATGGAAATTTATTCCAGACAAATTTGTGATGGCAGAAAATGGCCTGCATTGTATATGATACTCAGATGCCTCTCTGAGCACCATCATATTGAGACACATATCCTCTTTGTTGATAGAGTGCTTTTTAAAAGATCTACCCAGGATTCTGAGTGTCAGTCAATTGAATTTGGAATGTAACTCATAACTGTTACTATGCATTATATTTGCTACATACTGTTTTTTTCAAATGTTTAGAATGGAACTGTAGATATGAATGTTTTTCCCAGGAATATTGGCTGAAAATAATATTGTGCATTCAATAATAAGTGCATTCAATAAAGTTGAGCATTAAAAACTAATAAGTGTTCAACAAGAAAAAAAATTCTACAGGGAGTTTTACATACTGTTCCACTCTAACAAAATACAGTTCTCTGAGTTACTCTGAAGGTTGTTATAATAGAATGTTCCATGGGTAGGACAGAGAAAAAGTATATGAATATTGCTTAGTTTTGGTTAACTCAACTGGAGCAAAACAGAAGATGGAGGAAGAAGAAATGTCAGATGCAAGATGAAAAGTCTTTTAGAATCACCTTATATCATTGTAGTTAGTAGACGTTATTAAACTCTTGACGTGTTATAGACAAATTTTTGTATTAAACATATTTTTATTGCCGCACATGGCTTATATCGAATGGTGGGTTTCATTTTGGCATATTCATAGAATTCACAAATACTTTATGGCATCCCTATGTTTATGGCATGTGCTTGTCATTTTCCATTTATTATAATATTGAATTTTCTTTTTAATATAAATTTATGTAAATTAAGTATGATAATCTAATGACATAAAAATATGACAAAAATTATGAAGATTTTTTTTCAGATTTAAAACTTCTTTATAGAATATATATCATAAGCAAGGGTAAAACTTATCCAGGAGGAAATTCTTTTTTCTTTTTTTTTTTAATTGATTTTTAGAGACAGGGTCTTGTCAGTTGCTGAGGAACTACATTCCATTAACAGCAGTGGAATGCATTACAATTCTTATTACACATATAGAGCACAAGTTTTCATATCTTTGTATATAAAGTATGTTCACACCAACTTATGCCTTTATACCTTTACTTTGGGTTTTTTTACATTAAAATTCCTTTTAAAATTTTTTAATATTTATTTTTTAGTTTTCTGCAGACACAACATCTTTATTTGTGTGTGGGGCTGAGGATCGAACCCAGCGGAGCGTGCATGCCAGGTGAGCGCACTACTGCTTGAGCCACATCCCCAGCCCCGCATTACAATTCTTAATACACACATATACCACAATTTTTCATATCTCTGTTTGTATACAAAGTATGTCGACACCCAATTCAAGTCTTCATACATGTACTTTGTATAATGATGTCCATCACATTTCACCATCAGGAGGAAATTCTTATGCAAAATTATACAATACAAAACAGACCAAAAATAAGCATATGAAACTTTTGTAATCTTTTCCTTTTATTTTCTTTGTTATAATTAGTTTTACATGACAGTAGAATGCATTTTGACACATCATACATAAATGAAATATAACTTCTCATTCTTCTGGTTGTACACAATCTAGAATCCCACCAGTCTTGTAGTCATATGTGCATTAGGGTAATAATGCTCGATTCATTCTACTATTCTTCCTAGCCCTACATGTTATCATAGGCACAGGTAAACTCAGAGGTGGGGCAAGAGGATGAGGCAGTGCAACAGCAAAGACTGCTTTAGTGTTTCAAACTCTTCCAACTTCTCGTATCCCATAGTGAGTTCACATTTCACCAAAGTTTCAATGTGGTGGCTGGACACAAAATGTAAAATATTTTCAAATATGGATGTTACAGTAGAAGTTAAATAATTTACATCTATCAACAGTTCTATCGCCACCTCTTCTATATTCCGTTAACCTATGGCCATTGCTTCCACTTGTTCTGTTTTTACTTTGCTCATTGAAAAGTCTAAATTTCACATTTCAGCATTTGATCACTGCTTGTGATGTTTTTATCAGACTGCAGTTGCTATAATTCTATTTAAAGCTATCATAAAGCACAGAATTCCAATAATATTTCTCCATACTTTTGTAATGTACCAGTGAAACTGGTCATGAAAATGAAGTTTGATTATCTTTCACAAGTATGATATTTTCTATGGTTTCTGTTCTGTTAACACTAGGAGTCTAAAGCAACTAGAAAACAATAAATTTGTGAAATCATAATTTATCTCCCAATGAAGGTATTCCCAATGGAGATAAACACCTTTAATCCAGTGAAGACTCCCTTTGTTAGTGTATTGGTTTTGTAGGCAATCATAACAAAGTGCCAAATCCTGGGTAGTTTATCTGAACAGAAATTCATTCTGTCACAGAGTAAAGAAAGTTTGAAGTCTGAAATCAAGACTTTGGGAAGGGCCATGATCTCTCAAAGGGTCTAGAAGAGAATCTGTCCCATGCCTTTCCCTCGGCATCTGGTATTGTGGCAATCCTTGGTATTTCTTGGCTTATAGCGGCCAAGCACCCATATCAGCCTCCCAGCTCACGGGACATTCTCATCTTGTGTGTTTGTCTTCTGCTGTTTTTATAAGGGTGCTGGTCATATTGGATTAGGGCTCATTTCAGTGACTTCATCTTGAATGGATTTCATCTGCAAAGACTCTATCTTCAATGTTATGTTTTGGATGTCAGGTGGCCCTCAAAAGCTCATGTGTGACATAATTCAAGAAGGTTTGGAGGAGAAATGATCAGGTTACAGCCATAAACTAATCAGCGAATTAATCCCTGATAGGATTAACTAAATGGTAACTGGAGGCAGGTGGGATATGGCTGGAAGGAGTGGCTCATTGGGGGTACCATATGTATTTTGTATCTGAAGAGTGATGTCCCTCTATGCTTTCTGATCACCATATGAGCTGCTTCCCTCTGCCACATGATGTCCTTCCTTCTTCTGCCATAATGTCCTGCCTCACCTTGAGCTCTGAGGAATGGATCTGGCTGTCTGTGGACTGAGACCTCTAAAACTGTGAGCCCCCAAACCAAATTTTTTCACCATATAATTCTTCTGGTTGGGTCCTTTAGTCACAACAGCAAAAAAAGCTAGCTAAAATATCCAAATAAGAAAACATTCACAGGATCTGGGGTAAGTATTTCAGTATATTTTGGAGAAAGACAATTTAACCTGCGAAAAAGACAAGATATCTCTGAGTTGTTTACTAAGAATAACAATAAAAGAGACAAATACTAATTTTACTCTTAAAAGTAGATCTAAAATATTTACCTTTAGGTTAGTTATGTTGTTGGTCTAAAGAATATGGTGTATTTTAGAGGACAGTGCTACAATCATATTAGCCTCAAGGTGGCCCCTTAGCCCAGATCTTTAAGAGACCATTCCAAAGTTCAGTCAGGATACTGTTATTTTTTTTTTTTTTTTGAGAGAGAGAGAGAGAGAGAGAGAGAGAGAGAGAGAGAGAGAGAGAGAGAGAGAGAATTTTTATTTATTTTTTAGTTTTCGGCAGACACAACATCTTTGTTTGAATGTGGTGCTGAGGATCAAACCTGGGTTGCACGCATGTCAGGCGAGCGCGCTACCGCTTGAGCCACATCCCCAGTCCAAGTCAGGATACTTTTGAGTCAAGCTGCAAACCTCAGGATCTATTAATTCCATGGGCACATGCCCATTATTGAACCTTCTTAAAAATGGAATTGCTCTTTATGTCTGAGGCCATGTTAGATGGTATTTTATGTCAGTATTCAATGATGCTGAATAATGATACTGGCCTAGGAAATGTTGGGCTTGGAAGGAAAGATTATGTCCAGAATAAATAACAAAACTTGTAGGAATGAATGACTATAAAGCCAAGATCAATGGTACTCAAATTAATTCTTTTTTTCCAAGTAACTGGTTGGTTTCCTCAAGGGATGTTACCTTACAATAGACCAGTGTACATTTTTGCTATGGATACATGAATAGTGGCAATTTCCAGATACGCATCACTGGGAGGAAGTTCATGCAAATGTGACCCAAAATAGTCTCCATTTTTGGCACCAGGGGTACTTTTTTTATGGGCTCATTGTGCAAGCATGTGGGTGTTCATGGAAGGAGGTTGGATAACCACCCCTGGATAAGTCATACTTTCTGTGTCTTGTTTAATACTTCATCTGAGGTAGATGCTTTCTGATGTGCTTTGAAAAAAGACAATCATGACCTGGACTATCTGTGCTCAGTTTTGAAAGCCCATCTGTGTACCACTTCCCCAAAACTTATCTTCCAGCTTCTTGTCTTGCTTTCTCCTGCTCCTCTCTACCATTTGAGCCACTCTCCATTACCCAATGGTGCATGTATTCCCAAAACTTAGATGAATTCTTCCTCTAATCGGAAATCAGTTTAGATTATATATATTTTAGACCATATAACTTTTGTTGCAACTACTCAGTTTTCTCATTGTACTGTGAAAGCAGTTATAGACAGCATGGAAACACATGATTGTGGCTCTTTTCCAATATTTACAAATTTTGGTAATTGTCTATTTTGGCTTGTCGGCCATTGTTTGCTGACCCCTTCTCTGTATGGGGAAATTGACCATACATTTCAATAATCTGCCTATTTGGAGGATTGTCCTCCATCAGTGGCTACAGAGTGACTGCAGCTCTATTTTTGGAAGTACTACCAGGAATGGGAAGAGTAAATTCTTCATTCTTGCAAAGAGATTTGGACTCTTCTTTAAGGTGTTCACTTTAGAAACTTAGAAATTATACTACGATGTTCTCCAGGCCATTTGGAAATCACTCTAAGAGAGACCTGGAAATTAACAACCACACTGTAAGAGAGTGAATGTAAAATGCTGATATTTCCATGTGAATGAAAGCTGCTTTTGATCCTCTTTCTGTTAGGGATTGAAAATAACACATTTAACAGATCCATGACCCCATTCTTAGTGATAAAACTTATGCTGTTCTTAAAATATCATATCCAGCAGAGTAGATGTAATTGGGGCTTCCATTCATTTTTTTAAAATTATGGTGGTCTTAATCTACCATGATTTATTTACTTCTTGCACAGTTTATTCCAATGAATGAATTAGAGATACACTGGCAATTTCCAACTCCTTTAGAAATGTTTACGGGTAACAGTTAAAGATTCATTTTGCTTCCAATTTACTCACTTGGCCAGTAAGACAGTTTCAGAGGCTTTCATGGGGCTCTTCCCGCCAATATTTGCACCAAGGTATTAGCTACAAAAACACAAGGAAATTCTATGTGTCCATTGGGTTCACTCTGAGATAAACTAGAGATGGGATTTTACAAGTCACCGAATCATGTTCATCTTTATTCTAACAGGGAGTCAAGGTAGCATTGCAGATTTTCTGGTTGTCATTTGTCAGAACAACCCCTGTTGATAATGATAAAATGATTTTTAAAAACTCCCCCTCAGGTAGATTTATCCTGAAAAAAATGTTCATTGGACCCATTGGACATGATTTAAAATAATATTTTATAAATGTGCCTTTATTGTCATTGTAAAAGTCTTTCCTCAAGAAAAATCACCTTTCATTTAATACATAGTCTCCCTATTTAAAAATGTAACAGATCTGGAAATGAGTGAGATATCATAATTTTTACTGCTGTGATTGATATCAAACTTGTATATACAAACTCTTTTTGTAAGTCCAGCAGTCCTTTGTTAGCGGCCCATCTATTTTTGTCACTAGGAATACCAAAGCTTATTACCTATTGCAACAATTCCCTGAGGTTTATTTATGTGATTCACAGTAATTACATCCACTTTGCCTTGGAAGGTGATCTGTGCCTCTGTTCTCCCAGACACATACCACCCCCACTGCTTTTAGTGACTTCTGACTCATAGCATCATATTATATTATTAATTGTGCTTTATAGAGGAAAGACACCATTGCACTTCTTTTGTGTGTGTGTGTGTGTGTGTGTGTGTGTGTGTGTGTGTGTGTATGTGTGGCAGGGACTGAGTCCAAGGAGGTTCTTAACCACCAAGCCACATTCCCAGTCCTTTTTTAATATTTTGAGACGGGGTCTTACTAAGTAACTTAAAGCCTCACTAAGTAGCTCAGCCTGGCTTTGAACTTGTGATCCTTCTGACTCAGCCTCCAAGCTTCTGGGATTACAGGTATGGGCCACAAGGCCTGGCCAATTGCACTTTTCAATGATGCCATTATGCCTCTCCCTTACTAGTGTACTCTTATTGTTTTAATAAATGAAGTTCACTCTGGACTCTCCTAGAGAACATAATCAGCTGGTACATCTTTGGATTCACAAAATAAATCTATTTGCTTGTTAAATTTTATTTTTGATTCACACATAATATCTGTACATATAAAAAGCATGGGATAATGTTTTGATTCATGTATATATTAGTTAGTGATCAACTCAGGCTAATTAATATATCCAGTACCTAAAAGCACATTAAAATTATTCTTTCTAGCTGCTTTCAGATACACAATGCATTATTGCTAATTATATTCACTCTGTTGTTCCTTAGAATGCCAGAACTTATTTTTTTTTTATCAAACTGCAGCATTGCACCTGTTGACTGACATATGTAATAAATGTATTCTAGTCATCACATCTCTGACCCCTTCCTAAACTTCATACCAAGTCATCTCTGGAACCTAAACCTCATTTAATACAGGTCATTGTACTCTCAAAACTATCAGAATCATTGCATTTCAGTGTTTAGACAAGCTCCAAGTGTCCTTCCTGATACTGAATCATGAACCTGGGGCACTGCCCTATCAATGACCTGCTGTCAGCTCCAAGTTCTGATAAACATCGTGATAAATATCATGAAGATCCACTCCTACAAAAGCCTCACTAGTTATTTTTCACACATTATCCAAATCCTATATATCAGTAAGTCATTTTCTACCAAAACCGGGCCTCAATTCTGTTTGTGTTATTCTGGGACCTGATTTCAGTTTTTAGTCTAAAGGCAATGAGGGGAAACATGAATGGATACTGAGAAAGTCAAGCATTATTTAGTGAAAGACAAATCTCATTTAAGGCTATTATGGTCCCTTGTGTTACACTTTACTGTAGGAGGGTGGCTAATTTATTGTTTTATTTTTATCTGTACTTCTCTTATGATTAAATCCTTGACCTGACACTCCAGTGACAGGAAATGTGTGTCTGTTGCATTCTGCTTTTTGCAAAGTAACAGAAGTTAATAGTAGATGATCTATCCTTCCTCTGTTCCATCACTGAGCAGAAAGGGCCCTCCATTGAAATAATTTGATTAAGATCTGTATGATGTACACTTGAAAGAAATGTTAGCTAAGAGAAGTCTTTAACTTCCATTATACCCACTTGTATAGTTCTCAACAAGATACTGTCCCTAAAACTATTCTACTCCTCTAAGAGGCCTCATTTTAGACATTTTTAAAATCATTTCTTTGGCTCTTCTCCCTGAGGAGTAAGACCTATCTACCAGAATATAGTTGATGGAAGACTTTATTATTTACCACTACTGGACAGTGAGGATTATTCTTGCCTTGAGGCAAGCTGAAGCTTAAAAATGGACTTCTGCTCAGGAAGATTTCTGCTCTCTGCTCCCGTTGCTTTTTAGTCATTAAACAGTGGTTGCTCTCTTTAGCAAATCTTCCCATTTTCACATACCCTAATGTACCTTTATTAGTTTAAGCAAGTGCTGCTTTATTATGCCAAGTTTTATGATACACCAAAAGCATTTCTTTTTAATGACCCAGCTCTATTAGCAGCTACTGCATTAAGGAAGCTTTCTGTTCAATATATGCAGTTATTTTTAGATATAAACTCTTCCCAAGCTCTATGAACAATTTCTATCTTCTGCCTATATTTCATTTTGCTACCTCTCTTAACCTTTTGTGCTTCATTGTTCTGGGAAAATATCCAGATTCACCGAAGGAAAACAAATCAGGACACGTTGTATTTTCATGCCACCCACATGCATGCCAAACATTGTAGAAAATAACTACCAACCCAATGGGAAAATTGTTAGCACAGACATATTAATTTTTTACAAGAGCATAAAACTTGGATAAAGTACGTCTCTTTGGGGTATCAAGCAATAGGAAAGCTAAGTGGGCTAAGAACAATCAGGCCCTGAAGGTTTTGATTTTTTATTTATTTGTTTTTTTTTTATTTATGTTTAGATGTGTGTTTCCTTACAAATTTAGATTTTATATTTCACCCTGAGATATTTAATTAATCCTGTTGTAGATGAATTCTGAATCACTATCATGATTCTCATTGAAATATAATGAAAATGCTGAATAAAGATTTATGAAAATTTGAAACCCGCTGCAGTGCTACATGCCTTCAATCCCAGGAGCTCGGGAGGCTAAAGCAGGAGGCAGAGTTCAAAGCCAACCTCAGCAAAAGCAAGGTGCTAAGCAGGTCAGTGAGACCCTGTCTCTAAATAAAATACAAAATAGGGCTGGGCGTGTAGCTCAGTGGTCAAATGGCTCTGTATTCAGTCCCCAATATCCCCCCATAGAAAAAAATATATTTTTAGAAGTTTAGTGTAAATGGATTTTATAAATTCATCTTCACATTTTTAAAGAACATAAAACAGATTTTCAGAGACTTTAAGCAATCTATGAAGTGTCACATTGTGATAAAGCCAGGGCTAAATGTATATGTTTAATTTTCAGTCAAGGCTTTGTTTTGCTACATATATTATATGTAAAGTGAGATCGAAATTCCTAAATCTTGGATTTTACGACCCCTCTCAAAATATATATGAGGAACAGAGAATTTTGGGACAAACTTTCCTGGCACAATCATAAACTCCTCAACCTGGGGTTTCTAAAGGTAGTACTACTTTACCTTAGGGTTGTCTCAGGAGTCTTATATAATGGTGAAAATTATAGTCCATGATTATGTCTAATCTTCCCAGTGTAAATAGAATATTAACAAATGCTGTATTTGTCAAGCTTGTATCTCTATAGCAAACTATCTGTGATAATAGACTTATAGAGAAAAAAGTTTTATTTGGGCTCATGGTTCTGAAATTACCAGTTGATGATCTGTTGGACCCATACCTTTGGGCCTCCATTGAGGCAGCCCATCATGGTGATAGTCTGTGGCAGAACAAACCTCTCATCTTATCAGCAAGAAGTAAAGAGAATGAAAGTGGCTGTGGTCCTGCAGTCCCCTTCAAAGGCACACCCCCAGTCACCTGAAGACCTCCCATGTGACTCTGCCTTCTAAAGATCCTACTACTTTTGTACACTGCCCCCCTGGGGACCAGGATTTTAACACAGGGGCCTTTCAGGGAACCTCAGCAAATCTCTAGCCTAGGAGGATCTGTGTTAAAATATTAACACAGGATACTTTCTCCTGAGCTATTTTTCAGGAAGTTAACATTGCACTATCTGACATCTACCACTTAAGAAAACTTGAGATGTGTATTACTGAGGGTTGAATAATGAATAATGTGCGTTCACTCCATCCAAGAAGAAGCCAACTGTGCACCTTAAAGACAGTTTTTCTCTTTATTTTATCATCTAGAAATCAATTAATATATTTTACTCAACAAATGTTCACTGAACCACCTCCATATCCTTGTATTGTTCTAGGTATTGGAAATATCTATCAGAGCTGAGTGTTGTCCTGTTAAGAAAAAAAGCTGAGACAAACTCCAATCAAAAGAAGGTACAAAAAAATTTCATACATGATAATTACATACAGAATTATTAAATCACAAATCTTTGGAAGGATGAGAATGTGTAACATTTGTATCAAAAAGGAGGTGCTTGTTTGACTATCAGGAGGGACTCTTCTGAAGAAATAGTACTTGACTTGAGAACTAAAGTGAAAAGGTAGAGAAAGAGAAAGATTATCAAAGGGTGAAAATCTCATAAGAAGAGCTATTCAAAAATAGGTCCATATATGTAAATTCCTGTGGTGAGAGGGAGTGGGTTTTAAAAAAAATTATTATTTTTTCATAAAAAGATCAGTGTAGACAGAGAGCTGACAGAGTGGTCATAACGTTCAATGAAACTGAAACAGCATTTAGTGGTCCCCCCATGTGAGTCATATTAATTATTTTAACAGTACAGTAAGAACAAAAAGCAAAGAGAATCAATTGAAACGGAAGAATTTTAAGCATACGTAATATACCACCAGATGTGCAGGGAAGAGAATGAATTAAAGGTGGCTGAGTGGAAATGAAAAATCATGAAAGGGGGGATATTGTGAAGACAAGAGAGATGTGAGGTTATTTAGACCAGGCTGGATGGTGGTGATGGAATAGAGATGGATGTATTTAAGGTATGTTTTGAAGACATGGCATTCAGAATTTATTAGTGCAGATAGAAAAGGAGAAGAAGTTGTCAAAGATGACTTCCAGGCAATATGGCATGCAGTGAAGGATTAAGAGCAGTGTCATTCATTGAAGAGATGGAAAATAGAAAAAGAAAATTAAATTGTGTCATGGTCAACAACTCCAGTTTTTGGATGCATTCAATCACGGCTATTTGTAATGTGTGAACAGAGTAGCTGGAGGTATCCTTCTCAGAGTCTCGGAGAATTAGCAGTCATCAGTATAGACATGGAGATTGAAGTTATGGGTATAAATAAGTTTTAACTTATTTAATATATTTTCAGATGAGATAGGCTTAGGAGTATTTAGATGAAGTTGATGAAAGTACAATATTGAAGATGAGATTAAAAAACATAGAGAGAAGAATAAGTTTATTTCCTAATAAGTCAGAAGAGAGTAGGAAATAGAGCCTAGGAGAGCCTTATATAGTAGGGGTGTTTCTGTCATGGTAACAGGGATGTGAAAGAGCTTGGGGAAAGAAGGAAGTAGGCTTGTGAGAGGCTGAAGGTGTCTCCATCCTAGGTTTACATATTCCTTTTGTATTAGTCATGGAAATTGTGGTGAGGAGCTGCCTAGTTAGAGTTTTATAGGGGACACAGGAATTTAAAATAATTGTTATAAAAAGTGGGCAAGATTTATTGACCAGGGAAATGTCTGATAGTTAGCAAGTTTTTTGTTGCACTTATTATGAAGAATGGGAAAAAAACTAGAACATTAATCTGCTTTTTTTAAACGTAGCTTCCACACAGTATTCAGCTACTAGGATGAAAGTAGAAGAAAAGAGAATAATTGGTTTTATTCAAGGTTGCTATTTTTCAAAATGGGTTTAATGAAACACAGATGGGGAAGGAAGTTTTTTGCAAAAGTGTTTTTGAAATAATGAACCAAAGAACCTAAACTGATAATGAGGGAATTCATGAAAGGGAGGAGACTATTGAATTTAGAAACATAAAGGTGCAAAGAGGACAAAGAAGTATGATAAAAAAGGGATTTACTAACAAAGTTGGACAATAGAGGATTGTGAGCATGGGCATGAGATTCAAGGAGCTAAGAGTAGATTGTAAACTATGAGCGAGGAAGGAGAATTGGTAGCAAGCAAATAAAAACAAATTACTTGAACTCTAGTCACTGAGTGGGGGTGTTGGAGGACAGAGAAGTGGGGTTGGTGGTTTTCAAAATGGGTTATTTCTGGTGATGACAGGTTCTAGTATTTGACTTAAAATGGCTAAGGTGTTATGGTGGAGAAGATTCTTGGAGTTGAAAAGATTCCTACAGTTGACACCAATGAGCTGGATGGTTTACCATGTAAATGGCAATGAAGGCAGAAAGGAAGAGTTCTCAAAGCACCAAAGTCTTTAATGCAACAGAGCAATGTGCTGGACTATGGAGAAGGAGTGATAGAAGAGAGACCATATTGGAGGGAAATGGCAGAAGTTTAAAAAGGCAGACTTTTTAAGACAGTGGAAAAATTTTGGAGATTGACTCACAAATCTCTTCTTTTTCTTAGTCAAATAGGAAACTAACGGCTCTCATCCTCCCTTGCTCTGTGACTGATTGGGCCCCATAACTGAGTTCTGGCCACTGGTGTATTAAAAAAGTGAGACCATCAGCCTTAGTAGCCAGAGTTCTTCCCTCTGCTTTTTTCCCTCCATCCACCTCAGCTGGTGATTTTCAGACTGAATTTAAAACTGTGAAATATAATGACCATAAGGTAAAACAGATCAATCTTTGAGTTGATTCTCAGAGATGAAATGCTCAAAATGCTTTTTATTGGACTAGGCAGTGATGTGAGTGAGAATAAAGAATCTTCCAAACTGAAGAGTTCAGGGCCAAAGGAGACTTATGGACAAGTGTGTCTCCCAGAAAGCTGGACTCATAAAACTCTAAGGTGGGAACTTTCACTGTTCTTCCCCAGAAATATGTCAGAATTTTTTAAATCAATGACTGTGGTGATTTTTTCGTTCTTTACCCTTCCAAATGGGAGTATATTTTTATGCCAGTATCCAGTCCCTGTTTCACTACTGTATGTGGTATGGGCATCTGTGAGGGTGGTAAGAAAAATAACTTATCATTTTATTCTAGATAATCAAAATTTGAAGATAATAGTGATGGCTGGTTAACATCTACTGATTCCAGAAATCTAGCTACAGATAACAGAAGGAACATTAAAACAGGTCATTTTTGACTTGAAGATTTAGGAATACTAGAAGATAGAATTTCTCAACCTCCTTTTACTAATTACATAGGAGTCATTTCATTAATGATAGACAAGTAAAATTGGGTTAAAATGATATCAGCTATTATCAGGCTTGAATTTTCAGATCAATTAAAAACTCCTTCCCTTCTCATCTCTCTTCTTGGTTTCATGGTTGGTGGGGGAAAAAAAAAAAGAAAAAACCCACAAGTGATGTAGGGATGTGACAGAAGAAAACAGGACACATGAGTCACCATATGGAGGAGAATGACCAGTAAACTACTGGACCTTTCACAACTGGTTACAAAGTGAGAGAGAAATAAGCTCATTGGGTTAGGTTGCTGAAATTTTGAGTATTTAGTCAGCAGTTGGCAGATTCACTTTAAGCAGATGTGAAATGATAAATTTTTTTTTTTTCCTGCAAATCCATGACACTTGCTTAGTAGTAGGAAAACAAGCAGGAAGACATGATGTTGGGAGTCTGTCATAAGGAAACTCATCTTATGTTGAGGTTAAACATTTGGAGAATGTCACCTCTGGTACTCTTGGATGCGAATGATTTAATGAAACTGGCAAGTCGAGTGGAAGACTTTTGAAAATATCATACCATTAGTAATTATTGGTGATTATCCACTGCATTTGGCAAAGTGTTTATAAAAAGAAATGAAATAATCAAAAGTCTGCTGGCTCTCTAGAAGAAATGAAAGGGAGCGGATGAAGTTCAGAATTCTGGGTCGTTTTGTGTCACAATAGCCTCGTTCTAGGCCCTGCACAGTTAAAAATAAGATTAAAATCTGTTTCCCAATTGTCAATTTCTCATTTTACACAGGTGGGTCAGGGTGGAGATGAGCTAAGCGTGTGTGGTCTGTGTGTTTATTTCAATAATACATCAACGTCATAGTCATTAAGCACAGGGAAAGTCACAGCTCAAGAATTATATCTAGGAAGAACTTAGGATAGGGCTACTGGGACATGAACTGGCCAGAGAAAGAAAGCATAAGTCTACTTTTTGTCAGGGGGAAAAAGATTACCAGGGAAACCTCAAGATAGGACTAAAAATATCTTATCCTGTTCTAGATATTAAGCACCTTCTTCCCCTAGTTTTTCACATGCTTGAGAGGTATCTTTAAGGCTACATTATCTCAAATTCACCTGCATTTTAGATGTAGGCAGGTAGGATAATGCACAAGAGAACAATTTCTAAAAGAAAGAGCTAGAAGTCATCGAGTATCCTTCCAAAGAGCAGAACCAATTTGTGGAAACTCTGCTACCTCTAAGTCTGGGAAAAGACCCAGTTCCACTGGATTTCAAAACCACATCTCCTATGAGTGTTTTGTGCCCCTGACCATGTATCTATGCCTTTCTTTTTCAACAGGAGTGTCTGATGTTAAGATCATATTCATAACCCAACAATAAATGTTGAAGTCGCACATACATTTTACCTCTGTAACAAAGAACCACATATAAACTTGATGTAGAGGATTGGAAGTCACCTGCAAAACGTGACCTTGACCTAGAAGTAGCAACCAGACAGTAATTTGAACTGTCCCACTTAGAGAGAGAAAATGTATCCTCTGTGTGGGAAAAAGAGTGAATGGTTATGTGTTTCTGAGAACATAAAGTCTTGACTGAGGTGAGAAAATATCTAGTGGGTTTTCCTCTCAATTATTTTTTTTTCTCTCTTTTGTTGGCTGGTGGACACCAAGGTGACTTTAATACCAAAAGATGATAGAACTGGTCTCAGGAAGGTCACCTGACTTTCTCATCAGACTGCTGTATGAATAAGACATGGGTTTTGTGTTACACTGTACAGTTTTAGAATTTCTTGATTACCATGGCTGTTTCTAGCTTATCCTGACTGATGTGGGGGCTTCGTGCTCTGCAAATGTCAGAGCTTAATGAAAAGAAAAAGAACTCTTTCTTCAAACCTATAAGACACGAACACGGAAGACAACCACCATGGAAACTTCATCTGTGATGTTTTCATTGAAGGAGCAAAATTAGAAGAAAAAAAAAGCTAATAAAAAATGCTGAAGATAAAAATGAACTTATGATAGAACAGGGTTTCAAGACAGAAGGGTAAAAAGTTTGGAAAGGCAAGCATAGTATAAGTTAGAATCAAGGAAATTCAGAGCATCTTCATGACACCAACTCTTAGGATAGAGAGACATGGGTTTCAGAGACTTAAAAAACACAGATGAATGACCTGGTGCGTCCAAGCTTCCCAGTTGATCTAATTAAACAATGTGGGCACTGGGCCTAATTGCTGGAGGATTTGTGCTACTTCATCGGGGGTGGATGACTGCCAGGTACTTATTTCTCAAAACCCTGAAGCCCTGGGTGGTGGCAGTCCCAGCAGCAGTCATGCTTGGGCAGCAGTTGATGACAGTGACAATCATTTTGATGCTTGTATTTTTTTTCCTTAATTCTTAAATTCATTGCTTCTAACCCTTCTCCTGAGGCTGTTCAAAGGTCAACTTGTCATTGAGATGGTCACTGGTTTCTTGAAGCATCTTTGGGCCAATTGCAGACATCCTTATGATGTCATTAGAAATTCCTGGTTCTGACAACTGTTTCCTGAAGACATTGCTTCTGATATTCTGAATCTGGAGAATAGTGTCCAAAGGACACATGATTCTTTCAGGCTTCTTTTGCTCTGAAAATCTTAATTTTTATTTCCCTTTAGCCAAACAAGTTTTCTTTTTCTCTAGGAGGTTTGAGAACAGCCTTGTCTATCACACTTTATACTTTTCTCCTTTCAAAGCTCTGCTGCAGAAAGTCTCTCTGATCTTGCTATGAGTAAAAACTTCTTTTCTTGGGTAACTGGATTGTGACTTTGCTGCCATTGATAATATAAATCATGTTACATTCACCTCGTGGTGTTGTTGGCTAGAGAGCTTTAGTGTGGAACACTGGGTCATCTCTTGCATGAGAAATAATTTTGGTATTAATTTTACTTTAGAGTCACATATTTTTAAAAATTTTTATTTTCTATTATCTAGAGTTCTTCAACTTTTTTTTTTTTCTTTTTGGTACTAGGGATTGAGCCCAGGGGTACTTATCCACTGAGCCACATTAACAGCCCTTTATTAATGTGGTTTTGTTTTTGTTTTTGTTTTTGTTTCTTTTTTTGAGACAGGAACTTAGTAAGTTGCTTAGGGCCTTGTTAAGTTGCTGACACTGGTTTTGAACTTGCAATCCTCCTGCCTCAGCCTCCCAAGTCACTGGGATTATAGGTGGATGCTAACACGCCTGGCTAGATTTCTCCAGTTCAGTTTATTTTTTAAATGTTCCTTGGATATCTTGAAATAAACTTGAAGATTTTTAAGTTGGTTATGGTTTTTGAAAGAATAGAAGAGACAGAGAAAGAGAGAAAAGAAAGGAATTAAGAAAGGAAGGAACTTACTGTCACTTCAGATCAGACTATTTGATTTCAATGTCCCTGGCTGGCTTCCCTCTACTAGTTCCCTTTGTGAACATTTCTTTATCAATGATCTAGTGCCTTCACCCCTTGATTGAGACAATTTATGCGTCACTTCCTATTTTGTATCATTTTCCAATTTATTCACTCGGTTGAACTCTGTGTTATTGAGCTGTTTTTCTCCTATGTATCACTTCTTTCTCTCTTCTCTGTGCTTTTCACTTCCCAAAGACATCCTCGCAGAGAAAACCTATGTGTTGAGATTTCTCTTAGGGAGTACTAACTAATAGAGAGTAAGAGAAAGAAGGAGGCAAGAAAAGAGAGAAGTAAAGGGGGAGATAAAGAGGAGGACAAAGAGGAAGAGAAGAAACAGAGGGGCACAGGAAAAATGCATATTATATGAATAGCATAGACTTGTATTTGCTATTTGGAGCTTTCTTCTCAGGTGGGGCTTTTTCAAACTAATTATTTACAACTAATTGTGTATTTCAGAATAGCTAGTAGAGATAATCTTGAATATTCCCAACATTTTAAGAAATGATAAATGTTGATATGTGTACAATGTTAATTTCCCTGACCTGATTATCATACATTATATTTAAGTATTGAATTGCCATACGTTGTATCATACACACTCACACACACACACACACACATACACACACACATGCACACATACACATGTGTATATAAAATCATTGTGCATCAATTCAAAATAAAAATATATTTAAACTTCTTGTCTGATTCTGAATTCTTGTTTAATCGTTCTTTTTCATATTCTCATCAGAACTTTCAGAAAGGATTTGACTGGATACCAGATCCTTCTTTGTGCTTTCTGGCAAGTGATGGGTCAGGTTTTGCCTTTCACCCAAAAGCTATTCATACTCAGTATTTTCTTGGGACAGATACAATTGGAGCCTTATGCTTCAACATTGGAGAAATTCTAGGTAATAAAAAGTCTTAATTGACAACATCTACTTTTTAAATTTCAGTAGAAAAATACCCCAGCTAATTTAAATGTTTGTTACACATTTATTCTAAAAAAAAGCATTGATACCTGAGGATGCATGGTTAACTTAAAACCAGTTTAAGAAAAATGACACATCACATAGATTTATTCTTTTATTTATTTTCCAAATAACATGGCATTGATTGGATATCAGACATGATATGATCACTAAAAATTCATTACATATGCTGACCTAAAAACCTAGCAATGGAACATAGTTCAGAAGTGAGGTTGTATAAAATATAAGTACAGGAAACAATATGTGTGGAATCTCACACATGTTTTTAGAGCTAAAATAAAAAGCCAGACACAAAATAATATATTCTTTTCTTCTCCCATTTTTATGATGTTCATAAACAGGCTATGATGTTACAAATCAGGACTGCACAGTTTTAGAAAGGGGGTAGTAACTGCAAAGAAACAAGAATTAGCTTTTCATGTTCTGCTAAGTTATTTCTTTCTCCCTTCTTTCCTCCCTGCCTTCCTTTCTTTCTTCAGTGCTAGAGATCAAACCCAGGGTCTCATGCATACTAGATAAGGACTTAATCACTGAACTTTGCCCTGAGCCCTAATTTCTTCATTTCTTGGAGTGGTTACTAGGTGCATGAGTGTGTTGGCCTTTTGGATATGTACTTATCAGCATGTTTAGTTGGGATTTATGCAGTTTTCTCTATATTTGATCTTGAGACATTTCTATATTTATAGATACAAGCCATAAATGTACTATATTTCTGGATTATTCTCCATGATTCAAAGTGTCTGGACCATAAAGGATCCTTGTGCGTGGAACCAGCCAGCACCATCCTTCTCATTGTTCTTCCACCTGGACTGTTTCAGTCTCCACATGCATGAAAACCTTCACTCATCCTTCTGAGCTGATCTTAAAAGTGTGTTCTTCACTTCCAGGTGGAAGAGCAGTCCTCCTTCATCTCTAATTCTAGAAAATTTCACCTCTAGTACATTGAACATTTTTTTTTCAAATATTCGTTGATGTATTTCTTCTTGTTGTCTGTTTAGTTCCTTAGGTTTCACTTTTAAGAATGGACTTCTCCTTGCATTATATCTGTCATTAGCATCCCAACAAGCAGCAGGCATCATGATGTACACTCTGCATGTTCCAAATGCAAATTAGGCTGAGAGCTTTTAACACCAGAGCTGTGGTCCAATTAAGGTCTGATATTTGTGGGTTGCAGGTAACTTCATGTTTCTGCATTAAGGGATTGACCTGGACTATTCTTGGAAGGGTTTTATTGCTGTCACCCCAGGCCACTGATGAACTCACCAATCGTGATGAGAAAAACACCATTTGTGTCACCTCTCCTGGGCACCCATAGTTTGCACTTTGTATTTACAAGCATCACCCCCTTGACCCCTTAAAATATTCCCATGAAGTTTATATAATTAAGGCTGTTTTTCTGGGGAAATTGTACTGCAACACCATGTGGAGCTTCTTTAACACAACTGTAGATGTGCAAACTGAATTCTGGCACTAATTGTTGACAGATGTTGGTCTGAGTTATGACCAAACACAATCGCCCTGAAGTGAATCTTGCTCTGCTTCTCCTTCTTTTTCTCAAGGTTCTCCCCATGATGACCAGGTTTAGAGACATGTTGGTAAACAGTATACATTGCCCTCCATACATGAGAGATTTTACATGGGATTATTTCTATTGCTATAGTTGTGTGTACTATTCTTTTAATTTTCCCTTAATCCCTTATAGCATGGGAAGTGAAGGTATGACCAGGCAGCATCATACTTATTTTCTTTTTCTTCACTTTGGCCCTTTAGCATCTCAATCACATTTTTGCCCTTGATTCCCAAATCATATTAGCTTTTCCCATCATCTACAGTCTTGCACTGAACCCCTGAAGAACTTGCTGACTGCTTAAGGTCAACCTGCTCCAAAAAAGTCTTTTAATTTCATTTTTCACAAATTCCAATCATTCAACTAGTAACCACAGGTTCAGTTTTGGCTCCTTGTTTCCATGCAAACCAGCTGTCAAGAAATAGTGAGTTGTATCTTTCCAATGTACTTCCTGACCTCCCTCCTCCAGGATTTCTTTATCCCAACCTGTTCTATATCTCTCTCAGTATGGTTCTGATCACACTAGCTCTGCTGAAAAACATTGGCATTCAACAAGAAGTACTGAAACTACTCAATCTCCTGTTGGAAGCTTCCCGTTCCCCCGGATCAGAACCATATTGAGAGAAATATAGAACATGTTGGGATAATGGGACCCTTGATTAGACAGAGGGGAGTGAAGGAAGAAGGGGAGGGGGATGAGGGTAGGAAGAATAGTAGAATGGATTGATCTTTATCACCCTATGGACATATAAGATAACATAACTGGTATGATTCTACATCATGTACAACCAGAAGAATGAGAAGTTATACACCATTTATATAGGATGTGTCAAAATGAATTCTACTGTCATATATAATGAATTAAAACAAATTTTAAAAAGGAAATATAAGCATTCAAAAAAAAGTGAAATGTACAACATGAACATTAATACCACACTTCTGATGATCTCATGACAAAGCATTCACTGCAAACACTGGTCATATTTTCGTTTTATTAGAAATATTATAGAAATATTATTTTGTTCTATTCTTAAGTCATTGAAATGAGTTTCATATACTCAGTCTTAAAATTTCTCTGTGTTACAACATGTAAATAAACAGTGTAATACTCAATCCTAATTTCCACATTCATCCAGTTAAGCTGAAGTGATGGCAACAAGGACACCATTTGGTCTTGTGGAATACCCTCGCATCTCCTGTTCATCCCTGTAGCATTATCTTAACTATTGCTGGAGGCATCATTGCTCTGCTTCTGGGCTTTCACTATTTTTGCATGGGTGTTCTGTAACTTAACCAATAAAGATTAGATAGACACATGGGTCGATAGGTGGACAGATTGAGAAATATAGTATGAGATATATAATATAAATTATGCACAATTATTTTTTACTTTCTAATTCTTAAAACAAGAATACATAAAATCTATTCATAGATATATTAATTTTATATAGAATTGCATTTGTAAAACAAGGACAATTTATAACCTCCTTTATTTTCCTGTAGATTCTGTGAGGTTTATGGGACACATATCATTGTTTGAATTTGACAGATGAAAAGTTGCAGTTTATAGGTTTAAAAACATTTTTTTAGTTGTAGATAGACACAATGTCTTTATTTATTTTTATGTGGTGCTGAAGATCAAACCCAGTGCCTTACACATTTGAGGCAAGTACTCTACCACTGAGCTATCGCCCCAGCCCCAGTTTATAGATTCTTAAAGACTCGCTGAAGGTTGCTTAATAACAAAGAGATAATCCTTGTATTAATTATGGCATTTTTGTTGCATGCAAAATAAAACTATCTGAAGTGAAAAAATGAATTTGTTAGAGACACTTGGAGGTACTTGAAGAAATGATAGGAAAGCTGAAGAATAAAACTCAAGAAATCACTTAGAATGTCTCAGCTTCACAACCACTCTTGCACTGAAGAGCATTTTTGGAACAAATGATTTCTTACTGTATTAAGTCTGCTCTGTTTATTCCTCAAGATTCAAGAATCTATGAAGAAGAGCCTTGTTGATCTTATTTGGAAGACATGTTCGCTTATTCTACAGAGGTGTGCTCAACTGTTGATTAACAGTCCCACTGGATTATCAACTGGAGGAAGAGAATCCCTACATACAAAGAGGGAGAGTAGATGATGCATAGTCACAAAGTCACAAATATCCCTATAGGCCTGTATCCTAGATTTTCTGTTCTCAATTCAAATACCTTTTCTGTGATGGGAATAGATTTTTTCTCTTTCCATTAGCAGCTGTGAGATTTGCAGATATATTGATGGTTTGCTTAAATAATCTGGGATGTAAGCCATAGAGTTACCACCTTAGAATTATATTGGGATGTCCGTATCCTATTTCCTAGCTGTCTTCATCACCAGTTACAAACTACTCTTTCATGTTTGTAAGGATCAATCAGATTGCTTTGGGTGGTTCCATTAAGGATGGAATACAATACAAGATAATTGGCAAAAGTAATAACACCATGGTCACAGGTCGGGTAACTTTTAGAGGATAGACTGTGTTGCAATAAGGTAATAAATTATATAGATTTAATCAGCTTAGAATATGAGCTATAACCTCATGTTGAGGGAGGGGATCAATTTGCAGGAGGGGAAAAGAATTCTGAAAATTTTCAACACAAAGAGGTAATACAGTTTCCTATGGCTAAAGCTAATTTTCTAAATATAAGGGTTATGGTTACCACTTTTGACTTCTGTAATAAGAGGACAAAGCAAATGCGAAGAGGAAACAAGACAGAGGAAAGAAAAGGATAGGGAAATATGGGAGATTTAATAAAATTTAACTTTCTGGTAGTGATCTTCATAGCGTACCATTTATTCTATGGTAGGTGTCAATCAACAGGATAGATGTATGGTCAATACACATATGGCTCTAAAGCTAACTGGATTATTTTACTCATTAAATTTATAAAACAACACGTTTCTTTGATCCTAGGATTGGTAGTCAGCCAAAATATAGTAGAATTTATTGAGCACCCACTCATTTGCCTAGACCCATGGAAATTACATTGGAATGATAAAATAACATAACTTTGAAATAACGCACCTGCGTTCATATTTGGTCTTTAATACTAAAAAATTAGGAAATTTTATTAACCTCTGAGCTTTAATTAAATCCTCCGTAAAAATTGTGTTAACACTTGTCTCACAGTCGTATTGAAGAATGAAACAAATATGTAAAATTTCTCATATATATTGGATAATTGGAAGCATTCTTTCAAATTTGCTCAAGATGCTATAGGGAAAACAAAATATTTTAAGACAATGACAGTAACTTAATTTCCAACCAGAAAGTAAAATAAAACGAAGACTCAATCAAACCAGACTTGCAAAAATTAAAATCTTATCTAATGTAAAGTTTTACTAATAAAGAACAGAAGTGATCGTACGGCACAGATGAAATCAGAAAATCCCTGGGACCATGAATATGGTTTCCAAGATTCTTGTATTTCCCTTCAGAGGCACTGCAACCCAGTTACCAAGAGTTTCTCAAGCAATATGAGTGATTTGTACCACTCACTCAAAGGAGAGTTAGCTCATACATGAAACACAATCATGTCATAATCAGGGAACGGTTATGTAATATTTTCCAAGGAGACAATTCCCATATCCTGTAGATTCCAGACTCATTTACCATGAGTAATCCTAGATGAACTAGATACACCCAGCCCAAAACATCCACAGGCAAGGATTCCTTAGCCAGAAAATGCTGTTAATGTGTTTTCTAGAAGGATTCTTAGTAGAGACTAGACACAGTCAACAAAACCTGCTTTATTTTTTTCAAAGAGAGGTGATAACAGACGTGCTTCTTGACCCTTTATTTCCCCAACGACATAAGAAAACAAAACATAAGCTCATTTAAAGAAGTATAAATGAATGTTTGTATGTAGAGTGTACACGCCTGTACATTTTAGATCATCCCCTGCCACTTTATTCTCAAGCCCATTATAATAACAGTGGACACAAGATGCTCTTAGAACACATGGAGCCACTCATCTTTGTGTCATCCTTTGTAGAATGGTGCTTTATACTTGACGGATGCTGAATTAGTGAATCATGATCATGTCCAGTACTTTTAGATCTTTGAAGAGAATAGATTATGCTTTCCATCTAAAACATTTAGCAGTATCCAACACATACTAGGTGTTCAATGAAAGTTTGTTGGAGATTGAATATATCATGGGCAGTGACTTCTTGTGGACATTAGGAAAGGCAAAAAAGGTCGATTTTGCATGCTTACATTGAAATCTAAGTACATTTTATAAACATCAGAGTGTACTAATTAAGAAAAATTACCTACTCAGAAGTGAATTTGAGACTTCTGTGAATGTTGATATTTGGAAATTTGGGCCTTTGGCAACATTACCAATTCTTATTTATGTACTTAACTTACATATAAACACAAAAATCTTCAATGAAAGCCATTTGCCTAAAAAAAAAAAAAAAAAAAAAAAAAAGGTTTGTATTAATTTCCTAGGGCTTCTGTAAGCAAGTACCAGAAACTGGGTGCTTTGAAATAACAGAAATTACTCTTCGTAGTTCTGGATACTAATTATTCAAAATAAGCACATTGACAGGACCATGCTCCCCCCAAGACTGTAGGGAATCACCTTCCTGTGCCTCTTCTAGCTCTTAGAACTACCAGGTGATCCTTAGATTGCAGTAAACTTACTCCAGTCTCTGTGGACTTTGTCATCACATGACTGCCTTTTTTTCTGTTGCCTGTATCATTTTTTTTTTCTTTCCTGTATGTTTTTCTCTGGGTCCAACTTTCCCCTTCTCATCAGGACATAGTCATATTTGATATGAACTCATTACAACTTAATTATAACTGTAAAGTCCCTACTTCTGAATAAGTTTATCATATTTGCAGATGCTAGAAGTTAGGACTGTGAGCAAACCTTTTGACAATGCAAACTATAACAAGGATCATTTATGTGTTTTTATTTCAACTCCACTTTGGACCTTCTGTCCTATCACAACTTGAATTTTTCTAACACATTTCTTGTTGAGTATGTTGTCCCTTTTTTGTCCTATTTCTCATTATGTAATGGGTTCTAAATCAATGTATAACATCACCTGACTAGAATAAATGACTTCATATTAACCTCAGATTTCTTTTAACCCAACAATATTCACTCCTCCCTTTCTTCCTTCTTTTTCCTCCCTCCCTCCCTCTTTCTTTCCTTTCTTCCTTCCTTCATTCCTTCCTTCCTTTATTCATTAATTTGTTCCTTTAGTGACTCTTATTTTTCTATAAACATTTGAAGTCATTTAATAGATGAAAGAACCAGTAGATTCAATGGCTTGGTCATGGTAATTTTTACCAATGAAAACACACATTGACTTCAGTGCCAATCAAGGTCTTATCTGAATAATAAGGATGGTAAAACCTGAGCTAATAGTGAAGCCGCATTGTGTGTTTTGAAAGTGGACTCAGACTAGTTTTAAATGTTTATTGAAACTCTAATGTAACCACTGAAAATTCTAAAAAGACTTACTAACAGAAAAGATTTTTTTATATAAAATGCTCAATTAAAACCAAGCAAGGAAGAAAAATAAGCAAAGGAAAAGAAAATCACAAATCTTTTGCAGAGGACAGAAAAGTGTTACAAATTCAGTAGACATTAATTTAACAATATAAATAATTTCTTCAAGTGTAAATGGTCTAAACCAACCCGTGGAAAGATATAAATAGTGAATTATAAAAACACCACTGTATACTCTACAAGAGACCAACTTTAAATGCAAGTATACTCAGATTAAAAATAAAAAATACATTAACACAACCTCAAAGAAATCAGTAGTAACTATATTATTTCATATAACAAAGACTTCTGAGCAAAGAAAATTATCAGAAATAATCAGGGCATTTCATTATGATAGGGCCAAACCTCTAAGAAAATATAACAACACATAGCATATGTGTGCCTTTCCAAAGAGCATCAAAAATTGTAGGGCAGGGGCTGGGGATGTGGCTCAAGGGGTAGCGCGCTCGCCTGGCATGCGTGCGGCCGGGGTTCGATCCTCAACACCACATACAAACAAAGATGTTGTGTCCGCTGAAAAATAAAAAAAATAAATATTAAAAAATTCTCTCTCTCTCTTTAAAAAAAATAAAAAAAAATAAAAATTGTAGGGCAGCTTTATATGGTGACCTGTGCCTGTCGTCCTAGTTCCTGGGGAGGTTGAGGCATGAAGATCACTTCAGCCCAGAAGTTGGGACCAACCAGACTAGAATAGCAAATAACTTGCAAGGAAAAAACTGATAGAACAACAAGGAGAATAGATAATAAATCCACTATTAGAGCTGATGACTTCAACATCCCTCCTTCCATAATTGACACATCAAACACACAGAAAATCATTAAAGACACAGATGGTCTGAAGAGCACTAACCAACTAGATCCTATTGACATTTATAGAACACTATGTTCAATAGCAGAATATAGTCTTTTCAACCTCACACGGAATATTCACCAAGATATCTCAGATCTGGGCCCTAAAACACAACTTAAGATAATGCTTAGGGAAGGAGATTGAGTTAGAGTAAGGGAGTGGTGAAAGAGGGTAGAGTCCTGGGAGGGTCATTACAATCAAAGCATGCTATATGCACATATGGAAATGTCACAATGGAAACATTAATTGGTACAATCAATGTGTGCTAAATATTAAATATTCAAAACATTTTAAAAACACCTTAGCGGAATTTTCACAAAGAAAATTCATGCAAAATAAATATGTTCTCAGATTACCATAATATGAAAGTAGAAGTGAATGATAGATGAATACTAGAAAATCCAAACATATTTGGAGGTTAAATGACAAACTTCTTAATAATACATTGGCAAAACATGTTCAAAAGAAATACAAGAACATTTAAACTCAATGAAAGGCAAATGCAACTTATCAAAAATGATGGGATTCAGTAAAAACAGTGTTTAGGGTAAAAGTTATAGCCCCATGGATATATGTTTTTATAAGAAAAAAGATCTAAAATCAATAATCAAAATATCCACCTGTCTATGTTATTTTGGTATTACATGGTATTATTATGGTATTACATCCTAAACTGCATAATAAAATGTATATATGCAAGGCTGTTTCAATATTTGAAAAATTAATTAGTGTAGTAGAACATATTAATGGGCTATCATCATATTAGTTGAAACAGAAAAATATATTTGACAAAATACTACACCCATTCATCAAAAATGTATCAGAAAATGCCAAATACATAGGGCACTTGCTCAACTTGATAAGAACATCTAGAAAACAATCAACAGCTAATATACTTAAGAGCAAGTCAGAGTAATGCTTTCCTTCTATGATCAGAAAGAGTTAAGGATGTGCCCTCCCACAACCCATTTGCCTCACTGTAATGGAGTGTTAATTAGTAAAAGTCAATAAAAAGAAATTAAATATATATAGATTAAAATGGGAGAAATAAAATTATATTTATTTGTGGATGAATGATCATCTATACAGAAATTCCAAATAAACTGACCAACATATGTTTAGAAATATTGTGTGATAAAACAATGTTATAGGATACAAAGTTAGTATATTACATTCAACTGATTCTTTACCAACTAGGGAAAATTTTAGAGAACAATGAAAATAATTCCATTTACAATGGTACTGAAATAGCAAAGTACTTTGGTATAAATCTATAAAAATATATATAGGATCTATTTGAGGAAAAATACAAAGTTCTTATGAAAGAGATCAAAGATTATATAAATAAAAGGAAAAGCATTCTACATTCTTGGATTGAAATATTCAATGTTAAGTTTTCAAATCTTATGTCTTGATCTGTAGTTTCAAAGTAATCCCTATCTGCCGCAGTCTGGCTGGGCACAAATCAGGAGCCACTCACAGCTTTGTAGATTCAAACAGCAATTCTTTATTTCCGATCTCACACCGGCCTTCTACAAACACATACTGGGGAAATCCACGTTCTCTGCCCAAATCCACACATCCTGGGCTTCTGTCTCCCCAATATACTGTCTGACCCTAAGAACTCAAGAGGAACTCAGGCAGCAGGATACGCCCTATTCTAAATGGGGAACACACTAATCTCCTATTATGCTAAACCGGGAACACCCTAAACACCGATCCGCCCTGGTCCTTGAGCAAGGTCACCATACATGCAATGTCGCTGCAAAATGTCCTATTTCCATGAGTCCTTCCACTAAAGAAACATGGGGGTACGCTGGCAAGGAAATTGTCATACCTACTTGGCTGATGGTTCCCAACACCTATCACTATCACAGCAAGTTGTTTTTTTTTTTTTTTTTTTTTTTGTGGGTATAAACAAACTGATTCTAAGATTTCTATGGAAAAGGAAGAGATTCAGAATAGCAAATTCAGAACTAAAAGAGGAAAAAGTGGAGAACTTATCTTACCCAGATATTAGACATTAGTATAAAAGAACAATAATTGAGCAAGCATGGATTTAGCAAAAGAATAAACAGACAGGTCAATGAAATGGGAGAGACATCATAGGCATCATAGATGCAGGAAACAGATCTTTGACAAATACTCCCAGCTAATTCACTGAGAGCCTTTTCTACAAATGGTGCTGGAACACATTGATATTTTCATGCAAATGGACTAATGTAGAAATTTATATTTCACAAAAGTTAATGTAAAATGGGTCACAGACTTAAATATGTAATGCAGAACTATAAAACGTCTAGAAGAATACAATGTAACCAGAGACAGGCTATCAAAAGTTCAATTCATAAAAGAAAAGATGATAAGTTGGAGTTCATTACAATCAAAAGCTTTTCTCTGTAGAAGACTTTGGTAAAATAATGAAAAGGCAACCCAACAATTGGGATAAATGTTTGGAAAACATTTATCTTATATAGAACTTGTATGAAAAACATCAAAAAGGAAGTATTAAAAATCAAAAATAAGTTAGCAACCCAAGTTTTTAAAAATGAATAATATATCTGAAAAACCACCTGGAGATGTACAGAATCAAATAAGCATATGAAAAGATAGTCATCATCATGTGTCACTGGTGATTTTCAAATTAAAACAACAACAAAGTGTCAGTGTAATCTATTAGAATGGCAAAAGTGCAAAATGGGGACAGCACTAAATATTTACCAGGATGTGGAGCAATAGGAACTCTCGCTCACGGCTGCTGGGAATGCAAAGTGGTACTGCCACAAAAGCTTGGTAACTTCTTACAAGGCTAAACACGTGTCATATTTCTGAGCAATTGTACTCCTAGGTGTTCATCCATTACAGTTGAAAACTTATTTCTAAAAAAGGAAAGAAAATAAAACTTACCGTATTTGAATGTTTGTAGGAACTTTATGTAAATTGCCTAGAACTGGAAGTAGTCAAGATATTTTTCAATAGGTGAATGGACATTTAAAAACTGTAGGATGCCCATATAATGAAATGCTATTCAACAACAAAAAGAAATGGTCTATCATGTCTAAAGGATCTGGAGGAACCTCAAACACACATTTCTATTGAATAAAGAAAGTTTGAAAATGCTACTTATGATTCCAGTTATATAACATCCAGGAAAAGACAAAACTATGGTGACAGTAAAAAGATCAGCAGTTGCCAGGCTTTTGAGTTCAAGTGGAAGAATGAATAGTGAAGAATAGGAGGTTTGGAGGTGATGAAACTATTGTTCATGGTATTAAAATGTATCATACATGACCATAGTACTTTCTGAAATGCATGGATCTTTATGGAATATGTTATATATCTATTGCATTGATGTACACAAATTTAAAAAGTCATTTAGTAGCTCAGAAAATTGAGGAAAAAATATCTAAATATATGAAACAATATTAATGAAGAGAGTGAGAGGAATAGGTATGAACCAAATAACTTTGGAAATGAGTGAAGACTGTGTATTAATTAGCCAGTGTTCTCTGAAGAGTATCAATAGAATATTTACCTATTTATCATATCTATCCAGAATGAGATTGATTAGAGGGTATGGCATAATAACATGGCTATGGTTGCTGAGAAGTCTCATGATCTGCCATCCACAAGCTTGGAGCCCCAGGAAAGCGTGGTAAATTCTAGTGTGAGATGAAGGACCTTAGAATGAGGAGTGACATTGGTGTGAATCCCAAGCCAAGGACAGGAGTAAACGAAGGTGTCAGCACAAGGAGTTCAGGAGACAGAATTCGACATCCTTTGTAATTTTTATTCTATTTGGGCCTTCAACATGTAGCTGTCCACCAGTGTAGGCTTCTCTACATAGGTAATAATACCCCAACAATTAGGAAAAATGAGCTCGCTGTTCCACTGAGTTTCCTCTTAGTTGTATCTCAGCATAACACTAAAATATATTTAACACCTTTGTCAGCATGACTGAAAAGTAGGAGGTACAGATGGTCATTTTTGAAGATTTTAGAAAAATAGTTTTAATACCTGTCTTCCTCCTCTCTGAAATATCCCTTATCCTTCTTTTTGCTTTGTGTTCTACTAGAAAAATCTTGTGTGTGTGTGTGTGTGTGTGTGTGTGTGTCTATGCAAATTAAGAAGATCATTTACCTCTCCAGTGAAAACACAAGGTTCTATGAGTACATGAATTTGTATTTTTGTCGATGCTACTTTACCATCCTCTGGAAACATACTATCAAGGAATAGATGCTCAGTAAATATTTGACACATGAGTGCATTACTGTATGGTCAGCATTTATCTTTACAATTTTTCCTTCTACCTTGAGAGATAGTACCTGAAGTCATGGAAGTGACTGGGGTTGTCATGCTAAAATGACTTTTGGTGTATGCAAGCATTTTGGACTAAATGAGGAAGCAATGTTGTCAACATGGAGAGAGAGTGTTAAGGAGATGAAGGAAAGCTCAGATGGTGTAGGGTCAAGGTATTTGAGGAAGGCCAAAATTTTAAAAATGAGATTCTCAAAGAGTATTTCAGAGAGCAACAAGGGGCAAGCTGTTGCATTTGTTGACATGCAAGACAATCATGAATTTTGAGTCAGAACTTGAATCTACCACGTAGATCTCAAGATGTCAGTTATCAAGTATGGCTCAGAGGAAATTGAGACAGTGAATAAAGATTTATCTTATTTTTACTTCCTGGTTGCTTATATGTGTGTAAAGTCATATATGCTGTAAATATTTTCTGGCACACAATAAATGTTTTTGCTCTTGCTTATATATAATAATAATTGTACTTTGAAATATATTCTCTATCAACCTTAAAAGTGAGAATCTATATATTATATATTGTTTAAGTAAGTTTTGTGATCCTTCCCAATCTTGAGCATAATGTTGAATATATTTTGGACTTTTAATAAACATCATTCATCTAATTTGTTATGTTAATTATTCCATATTCTGATTTCCCCTTCCTTGACATTCTTGAAAGTCTTTCTTCTGTATCAAAACATGGGAAAATTATTTTTTTAAATGTATGGAAATAACAGTTTGTTACATCTAGCTCATCAATAGTTAGAAACAAATGTTTAATAGTTTGAGAATCATGAACAATAACAACTCATTTGTGTCCAGTCCAATTCACAGAGTACCTTAACATTCATTGTGGGTCTTTTTTTTTTTTTTTTTTTTGGTACCCGGGATTGAACTCAGGGGCACTCAACCACTGAGCCACATCTCCAGCACTATTTTGTATTTCACAGATAGGGTCTCACCGAGCTGCTTACTGTCTCACCATTGCTAAGTCTGGCTTTGAACTCATGATCCTCCTGTCCCAGCCTCCTGAGCTGCTGGGATTATAGGCATGCACCACCACACCTGGCTTCTTAACATTTATTGTTTTAATGAACTTCATAGCAGCTCACAAGGGAGCAAGGTATGATGTCATTATTTTATGCCATGGTAATAAAGTTCATCATTAGATTGGAGCTTAGATAACTGTCACTGTTATTTATAATTAGTGGGTGACCTTAGTCAATTCACCTAACCAGTTCTAGCTTCAGTTTCTTCCTCTGTAAAACGAAGTTATGTCTACCCTCCTAGACTGGTTTAGACAATTAATACAGATAATCAAGTGCTCAGTATCTTATCTCCCTTCATCCATGCCATGTACAAGAAGATATGGCCATGACTCCATTCTGCGTTAGTTCAAAGGAAATAAGGAAACAAATGGGATATGAACCTGGCAAGTATCATAGTTGTGATTAAACTCAATACTTTTGATGCTCATAAGCCTTTTCTGTACTTTAATATAAAATGAATGCTAACATTTGCTATATTCTTTATCAATTTCACATTGTACTTCATTTTTAAGTAGTTAAATTTATTCAAGAATATTTTAATAATTATTCGGCTGAAAATGTGATGTGAAGTTTAAGACTCTCTAAAGGTAGATTTCCACTCCCTTAATAATAGCATCAAGGAATTACTCAGAAGTTCCTTTATTTTACAGACTCAGAAATTGAGATCAGATAATGAAAATGTATTCTCAGGCTTAATGTAGTAATTCCCAGTGGAGATCTTCACATTTTTAATTATTTAATGATGTCATTTAAATATTATCTGTCCTCTATGAATATTTCATGTTCATCAAAAATTCCCTGAAAAAGTAAAAATAACCTGTACATTTGTTAAAGGAGACAGTATCAATAATAGCATCCAAAGGGTATTTCGCTGCCTTTAGCCTAGTGAATAGTTTTTTAATCTGATGGTTCCAGTCAATCATTTAATTTTTTAAGAGTACACAGACTCAGGGCTTATTAACCAAAAGATTCTTAGAAACAGGGCTGAATAATGAAATAGAACTGGAAATAAGCTGTGTCTCAAGCTCAGATGTATTTCAGGAATTTAGAGAAGAAATTCTAACAGTGAAACTTGAGCCATTTCCATTGATATGGTTATTTTGACGAGCACGTTTTATGGGTTGAATTAAATTCTCCCCAAATTTATACTGAAGTCTTGGCCTCCAGTATTACTTTATTTAGAGACAGGTACTTTAAAGAGAGTAGGATTAAATGAATCATAAAGGTGTGGACTCTAATACAGTAAGACTAGTGTCCTTATAAGAGGAGACAACAGGAATGTGTACACACAGACAGAAGGCATGAGAGACAGAAGACAGCAATAGTCAGGCATCCGGAAGACAAAGAGAGAAATCAACCCTTCTGGCACCTTGGCTTTGGACTTCCAGCATTCAAAACTGTGAGAAAATACATTTCTGTTGTATAAACTACTAAATTTTAGTTCAGTCTGAGATCTTTTGTTATGGTTGCTCTAGCAAACTAATACATGCTTCCAGTAATGACGTTCTCACCAAGCTAGTAAGTGATGGTATGTCTGAATATGAGTTCTCTGTTTTTAAAACTGTAATATTGCTTTGTACCTTTCAAAAATGGGCATTAAGAGCATCATACTTTGTTCATTCTTTTGCAATGTTTTTATTTTCAACTTCACATGTTTTAGAGAAATATCTAGCTTGATACCTATAATTTTACTTCTGTCCTTTTAACTCAAAGTATCCCATTGTATAATGAAATTACAATTATTTGCCCATTTATCTTCAGTTAAAGGTATAGATCATTTTCACTTAATGGCTGTTAAATAATGCTGCATTAACCATTATTGTATGTTTTTTACACAGATGTGTGATTCCCTAGAAGAGGAATTGTTACTTGGTAATGTATGCATAAGTGCATAAAATTAGGAGAATTATAGGGTTAGGATGTGCATTAAGTGAAATTGTATCACACACACATACACACACACACAGACAAACACACACACACACACACACACACACACACACAGAGTGTTCTCTTAGAAGGCCTGAAACATGATGAGGATTTAATAAATGCTATCCTAAAACTATGATTATTAGTGATTTATTTTCCATTTGCATTTGCTTTTCATTCTTTTCAGTTATTGTAGATAATTTGAGAATCACTATCTTCATAATATAATAATTTTTCTTGGAATTTATGATATATATTCAATGAATTTTAGTTCAATAAAGGTCTTTCTTGCACATAATTACTTTACATCTATTATGAGGATAGTTTTATTTTCTATTGCTGTCTGAAATCAACATATATCAAAAACTATTATAAAAAAATTCACATGTATATCAAAGTTAAAAATTTTTACACATGAACAATTATACATGCCACCTAAAATACACACTAATATTTTCTTATATTTGCTTTATCACAGATCCAAGTGTACATCCCTTTACATGTCCATCAACCCATCTTATTTTATTAATTAATATCACAGTGAACTTCAAATATTGCTACATTCCTTCCTGGCATAAATTATAGACATAAATATACTATTCAATATTCATATTATTACTAGTTTAACATGTTTACAAATGTGTTACTGTAAAATTTACATTCAATAAAATTCACAAATTTCAGATATATATTCACTGACTTTTAACAATTGCACATATATATGCAACTGAAGCAATAATCAGGACGTTTCAGGGTATTGCCATCAACCCATGAAACCCCTTTGGAATTACTGAACCTCTGGTAGCAGGGAACTGAGTGCCAGACATAGGATAGCTGACTGCCTTGCCACACCTAGACCTTTACATACAGCCAGCCACTCTTCTGACTTTTCTCCACTATAGACAATTTTCCATGCTGAAAACACTTCTGTCCAATAGAGCTGTTTATGATGATGGAAATAATCTCTATTTCCTCCAATATAGTAACCACCAGCCATAAGTGGATATTAAACTCAAATATAGCTGGTAGTTGTGAGTCACTAAATTTCAAATTTTATTTCCTTTAGATTAATTTCAATTAAAATTTAATTAGCACATGGGATTGGTTGCTCCTGTCAAAATCTGTGAATACCCCAAGATTTTTACTTTACTGGTAAGCTAACAATTTAGTCTGTCAGAGTTTCAGGTATTGTATTTAGAGAACTAGGACTCTTGGGATACACACAAAGGACCTTATTATTCAACATACAACAAATATCAGGAACATCTTCAGTTGTTCATATATCTCCAAATATGCAGAATTCAGGAGGGCAATGAATAATAGGCTTTCAACAGTGACCACATTACACAACATGGGTTTAGAACTTCATGCAAATGAAGAGTAGTCTTTAGCATTAGGCTTCTTCCATTCAATATACTATTATGAGAGAGATACATGATTTTTTTGTATATCATCAATTCATAATGACCTCTCTTCACTTTGTATTGCTTAGTATTATTTCATTGAATGAATTTACTAAACTTTTCTTTCTTAATACCTTTGACTCTTTCCAATTTTAGTTTATCATGGCTAAATATGCTTCAAACACTCTTGCGCAATTCTTTTATAAGCATATAGTTTCATTTATCTTGAGTTAAAGCACATGTGTGGAACTGCTAGGGCATAAGTTGATAAAAGTATAGTTTCATAAGAACTCACTATAGAACTTTTTCCCAAATAGTTTCATCAGTTTGCACTTGTACCAATGACATATGAGACTTCTAGCTGTTCCATATTCTTGCAGGTTTTTGTTTTTATCAATCATTTGCAACTTTTTTTTTCAATTCTAGTAGGGGTATTTAGTTGAAATTGAGTGATTTGGGGAAATTTTTCATTTGGTTGCTTCTGCTTTATTGTGAAGTGCTTATTTGAATATATTGCTTCTTTCTTACTGAGCCATTCTTATTTTTATTTTGAATTGTGGGAGGACTTCATCCCAGATAGCAGATTTTGTCACATATATATCTTGCAAATATTTTCTCTCAGTATGTGGTTTGTCTCTTCATTTTCTTAATGATGCTTTAGATAGGAAGCATTTAATTTTGATGAACTCTTGATTTATCAATTTGTTATTTTATGGTTATTGCTTGAAGTGACCTATTTTGGCTTACTTTCAACTTGTAAATGCATTCTTTATGTTTTATTCCTAAAGCTTTATATTATTTCTTTTATAGGTAGATATTTTATCGTTCATGAATTAATTTGTGTATATTATGTGAGATAGGAATCAAATTCATTTTTTAATACAAATATTCAGTTATCCCCACATCTTGTGCTGCTTTGGTTCCTTGATGTCAATAAACAGATGTTTAAATGGAGGTGTATGGCTGGTATTTCTTTTCAGTTACAGGGGTTTATATGCTTATTCTTTTTGCAATTTCCATATATTGTTATAACTTTATAGTAAAGGCTTCAGGTTATGTCATGTAACTTCTTAAACTTTATCTTTTACAGTATTGCTTAGGGTATGCTTTGCCATTTGCATGTCCATATAACTTTTAGATTGATTTGTTAATTTCTAGAAAAAAGATAACTAGATTTAGTAAAATCTACAAATTGTTTGTGAATAGTTAACATATAATAATACTGAGTCTCTTCCAATTTGTGAACATTAAATATAGCTCAATTGTTTTGACCTTTTTATTTACCTTTAGCAAAATTTTGTAGTTTTCAGTATAGTTTTCTTCAAAATTTTGTGAAAAAAATTAATATTTTTTGAGATTATTGTATATAGAATTATTTTCATGTTTCTCTCTACTAGTTGTATGAAAATTTTGCATAGTGTATGACAATTTTGCACATTAACTTTGTGTTCTGCAAATTTTCTTAATTAACCTATTCTATTATTGTTGTGAGTTCTCTGGGATTTTCTACATAAAAAAAAAACTGTACTACTTGCAATTAAAGACATCTTTAATTGTTTTTTCAATATTTGACCTTGTATTTCTGTTTATTGTCATATTACAAAGGCTAGAGCATTCAGTATAATATTGAATGGAAATGCCTTATTCTTGATATCAGCTTTTTTTTTTTAAGAAAAAAACCTCATTCTCAAGTTGATACGAGATTTGTTATCAATGAACTTTATTAGATAAATATCCCTTCTATTTTAACTTTTTAAAAAATATACTTAGGGATATTGCATTCATGGTTATAAGGGATATGATTCTATCATGCTTTTTTATAATATAGTTTGGTATTAATTTTATGTGACTTCATGAGTTGAGAAATATTCTCTTCTTTGTATTTGATGAAAGACTAGTTAATTTTGTACTGTTTCTACTTCAATCAGCAAAATAATTGAGATTTGATATTTTTCTTATTGGAAAATTTTTGAAATGAAATTCACATACTAAAGTCTGTTCAATTTTTCTTTTTTTCTTTGACCAATTTTAGTTTTGCCAGTGGTATGTCTCATAAAATTTGGCAAAGTCATGCAAATTATAAAATTTTTCACATAGAGGGGTACATAATATTTTCTTATCATCTTTTTAATATCTGTACTAACAGCTTCCTTTTCATGTCTGATATTGATATTTTGTCTCTCTTTCTTGGTCTATCACTTTAGAGGTTAATCAATTTTGTTGATCTCTGTAAATAACCAACTTCTGACTGTTAATTTTCCCTATGGGTTAACACTTTTTATTTCGTTGATCTTGCTTTTCTGCTTATTTCTGTAGTATTGTTTGTTTTCTTTTTTAATATTAGAGTAAAATTTAGGCTACTGAATTTTTCTTTTCTAATGTTAACATCTGAAGAATTTCCATCTATATTTTTGCTTATCCTACAAACTCCAATACACTTTCATCTTAATTCAAAATATCACTCCACTCAATTTTCTTTTCAAGATTTTCTTTGATCCATTAATTACTAAATTTTAAGAACTTCCAAATATTTTCTTAGACAAATTTTACCTAGCGTGTTCTGCCTGATGTAATTAAGATCTCTGAACATAGATAGACTTTAATGAGTACAAAAAAGAAGGGAATTAAGATTATATCAATCTATGTTGTGTATACACATATTTTTATAGTTTGTGCAGCAAACCTAATAAAATTAATTTGCATTTAAGATGCATTCATTCCTGGGTTTCAATTTCAGTTGAGTCCTAGGCAAATTACTTAATTACTCCAGGCCTGTTTCCTCATATAACTGTACTTGTATGAAAGGTTTGCTGAGAGCACAAAATCAGTTAATATTTGGAAAGCATGTAAACAATTATCTGAGAAATAATAAGTCTACGTTGTTATGTGTTATATAGAGTAGCGGCAAAACTTCTTTATTTACCCTTCTTTCTCCAGACTCTACTACAGAATGGGTGCTCCTTACCTAATTAAAAAAAAAAAAATTCATATGTGAACAGCTTTGTTTTTAAGGATAGGATTACTGATGTTAAAAACAATAAGCATAGAAAACTTGAACAATTCCTTTTGTTGTTGTTAAAAATGCTAAATGTTTTACAGTAGAACAAGAAAGTAGAATCCTCAATTGCATAATCTGTGTCCTCTCTGTCCATCTGTCTTTCTTTGACTGTAGTTTTGCCTCTATCTTCTTTCTTTCTCTTTTTTCCTTCTTCTCTTCCTCCTTCCATCCTTCCTTCCTTCTTTCCTTCCTTCCTTCCTTCCCTCCTTCCCTCTTTCTTTCCTTCCCTCCTTTAATCCTTTTCCTCTCTGTTACTTTCTGTTTTTCCATTTCATTTATGCTCTCTCTCCTGTCTTTAATACTGCCATTGTTCATGTTCACACATTTTCTATGCTGAGAAATACAGCATCCTACAATAAATAACTTTCTGTAGTTTATTTCAACATGAGAGAACAAGAGGAAGAACGGATTTGCTTGTTCATTTTTGACTATTTATTGAGGACAGCTTGGTGTCAGCTCAACCTACAACTGAATTTGCCTGCTTCTAATCACGTTGTTTTCAATTAATATTTTACCCAAGAAACAAAATCATAAACCTTAAATTTTTCTTAGTACCATTGCTAATTAAATTAAAATACAGCATAAAACAAGCACCTGCTTCCTATCTTTCTGAATTACTTGGGTACTTGGAAACAAGTGGGCAACCTTTGGAAAGTGACCTATTTTTTTTTAAAAAAAATATTTTTTAGTTGTAGTTGGACACAGCACCTTTATTTCATTTATTTTTATGTGGTGCTGAGGATCGAACCAAGCACCTCATACATGCTGAGCCCCAACCCCAGCAGGAAAGTGACCTATTTAAAAAATATTTTATTCGTTTGTTTGTTTGTTTATTTATTTATTTAGTACCAGATATTGAATTCAGTCAGAGGCACTTAAATACTGAGGCATATCCCCAGCCCTTTTTACTTTTTGTTTGGACACAAGTTGTTTAGGGCCTCACGAAGTTGCTGAGAATGGCCACAAACTTGTGGTTCTCCTGCCTCAGCCTCCTGAGCTGCTGGAATTACAGGTGTGCTCCACTATGCCTGGATATTAAAGGTTATTAAGAATGGAAAAGGATTGGGGAGCTCTGCCTTATGATCAGAAAATGAAACAATATTGAGCCTATTGGCCTTCTTTCTATTCTATTTGATTTCTTCCTTCCTTTATTCACTCTTTCTCTACCACCTGCTCCCTCTCCTTATCCCCATGTCTCATAACAGTACACTTTGAAGACTTGAGTTTACATCTAAAGAGTCACAGAAGAAATGAAATTGAGCAATTATGGATTTGCGATCTTGGCAATTTTATTGAATTTTTGTTTTTGAAATAAAGAAATTTTGATGTGAATCATTCCAGATGCATATACTCATTGATACATATCTAAATGTTTAAGTCTAATTATGTCAAAAGGATAGATATATGGAATATTTCTGCATCAGATGCAGAAATCATCTTATAGACAGGTCAAGTTATTTCTCAGACACCATACAGCATATTGGAATAGAAGTCAGTAATCTAATCTAGAGCCTACATTTTTTATCAGGGAGTTGTCTGAGTATTATGCAATTCATATTGCTCATTTGAGAGAGTGGAAAAGTAGCAATCCCCTTCTTCAATTTGCAATAAACAAATCATTTTTCATATATTTATCTATTTCGAAATGAGCCATAACTGTAAGCTTCTTAAGACTGGTAAACTTAACTTCTCAGATGTAGATAAATACATTTCTTACTAAACTCAAATATGTGAGAAATAATATGAATATTCAACTATGAGTTGTGAGAGGACATGAGAAAATTAACTTCTCTTGTTAGGACTTGACTTATAATTTTTAGTCAGGCGTTCTTGTGCATTTGTGTTGCACAAATGTTCATTTTATGTTGAGGTTTGAAGTGAGAAAGTTTATGACCAATGGCTGAATGTGAGCTTTGGAATAAAAGTGAGTTAAGAAAGTATAAACATATTATGTTGGACAAGTTATTTACCCATTCAAGTCTCAGGTTCTTAATTTGAAAATGGGGGAATAATAGTCCTTTCAGATTACATTCTTGAGGAATTTTATAAGTTGCATGCAAAAATATTCATTGATCATCAAATTATGACTCCTCACCAAAAGTCAGCTATTTTTGCTATTTTTGTTGGGTATGGTGGCATACGCCTGTAATTCCAGTTGCTCAGGAGGCTGAAGCAGGGGAATTGCAATTTGAGGTCAGACTTAGCAACTGAGCAAAGCCCTAAGTAACTTAGTGAGACCCTGTCTCAAAAAAAGGTGGGTGAGAGATATGGTTCAATTATTAAGTGCCCCTCAGTTCAATCCTTGTTACCAAAAAAAATAAAGCCATCTATTTTTCTTCCCATAGCACATTATTGTTGCTTTTATTTATTTCATCTAAAGAGAGGATAATGGATATATTCTCATGGCAATAAAAGATTACCATACTGGAGGCAAATGTACCTTTTTGATACTCTATAAAACTAATACTGTTAGTGGTATCTTCAGATTGCCAGAGATTGGTTGCCAGAAATTCAGCATTACTTAGAGAAATACATTTTAAACGTCAATTATAAGGAACTGGAAGACAATCCGAGCTCTGGCCACATTTGTTATTGAGTAACTGAAAAAAAAAATCTGTTGGGAGAAGAGATTTCTCACCCGTCACAAGGCTTATGGATGAGATCCCTAAAAAATAAAACAGATTATTAAGAAAGAAGCACAGAAGTTTATTTATTTCATGTTTTATGTGACATCAGAGTCTTCAGAAATGAAGACTGGAAGAACAGGCAAGTCTGTGTGTTTATGGTTAGTCATGTAGAAGTTTGATTGGAGGATGAGGGTGTGAGACCTATTTGGTCAGATTCTTCTTAGTGTCCCTATGTAGAATTCCTTTCCTCCAGGTATTTGAATGTCGCCTCTATAACAAGGAACTCATGTCCTACTTTAATGGAGGGTCTAAGAATTCTTTTATGGCTTGCTTCAGGGAGAAGAATGGGACAGGGTCAGGGAGAATTTCCTGCCTCTTCCCTTTCCTCAAATGTTAAAGTTCCAAATCTTGGGATAGTGTTTTTAGCTCCATCACTACATAGTAGTGTATGCAGCATTTCAAAGTGGCATTCACTGAGGTAAGGTAATACTTCACCTGGGGATCCAATATAGTCTCTCCAAGTCTTTCTGAGATGTCTTCTTAATTTCCATCCTTGTCTGATTATACACACAACACCCAGAATATATCAAGGTGCTAACACAAAGAGTGTGTTTCTTCTGATTAAATAATATTTACATTTCTGATTATGGAAGTTAATTAACTCGCTAACATTAGTAATATGCAGAAAAATATACAGAAAACAATTATCCATCAGTTTTGTCATAGAAATAAGGAGACTACCTAAATGAGAAAAAAAGGCAATTTATTCAGAACTTGCTATACAAGGGAGGCAGCCACCATCACTCGAGTTTAGTAGACACTCAAAGGTAGAAAGATGAGTGGAAAACTTATTATTAAAAAGAAGGGGTCCTCAGGTACACCCTGAGAGGAGACTTGCTATGGGTAACTGGACACTTGCTAACTGAAGAGGGAGTCTTGTGGGATTGGTTGGGGTATGCATTTCATATTCTCTGGTTAGCTCTCTATTGGAAGCAGGGACAAAAGTTAGGGATGTCAGTTATTTGTGAAGTCTTGGCCATTTGGGGCTAGTTTTTATGGTCATTATTATTTGCCTTCCTGGATTGTTTTCTAGACATGGTGCTCTGAAGCCTGAGAAGTCTGACTGGTAAAAAGCAGGCTAGCCTCCTGCTCTCTGTAGATCATGATTTGGTTTTCTGGACTGTTTGATGCCAATTGTGGGTCAGATTCCAGTACTTGTATAAGATCTGGTTATTGTCTATTTATGTATTCTGTTTTTTACTGTACTTAACAGAGAGTTTTATTTCATGTCCCCTTTCCTAACCTTTGCTACCAAGACATATTTATTTGTGGAGTGACTTACAATATTTTATAGATAGAAAAGTGTATACTAACTACTTAGTATCCAGTTCTTCAAAGAATAATGTCATTATTTAATTTTCTGCTTATTTCTGGGCGCCATCAGTTGGTAATGACATGATGCCCTGTTCTGAATAACCTAACTTGTATAAAAGTAGAAATGGTATGGGTTAAATATCCTGTTTACTTACATGTTTTCATGAATAATGTTAAGTACTTACAGCAAAAGTAATGATTTATTAATTGATGGTCTTTGATCCATGTAACTATATAGAATCACTACGCAAATGGAGAAATATCGACATCTAAAATGTGTAATGGTCTAAGTTAGACAAGTGTTTAAAAAAATTAAGTTAATTCTATATTTCAAATTGAAGTAATTAGCTTCCTGACGAATCTTTAATTAGTATATCATTTGAATTTAGAATTAATATTGCAGATATTAAATTACTGCTCATTTCAGATAAATTTTGATAGCTAAATCAAGTGCAATTGAATGTGTTTGGATGTTCTTAGTGTACTCTATTGTTCTTTTTAATGAAAATTAATTTAAACTTGGATTGCATAATTTGCCTGTGTATACAATGTTAAATTTGTAATTGTTATTAAATATCAACTCAAGAATCATCACTAGTACAAAATTTTGAATAAGTTTTATTTACCCAGTCACCAAATAAAACACTCATGTATGTTAAATATGTGTAATATTTCCAGCATTTATAATATGTTGTATGTGAAGGCAATTTATATTCATTTTTAGATATTGATGATATTAGTTCCTTGAGAATTGACTATTCTAACATAAAAGTATTTGAGTATTTGTCCTTGTCTATGAAATCAGTGAATCTGGAATCTGGAACTTCTTTGTTTAGTGAATTCTGTAATATTACAGTGAATTTTTCTCTCATTGGATACTATGGTCTAAGTTAAACAAGTGAAACTAAACTGTGAGTGTATATGTATGTGTGTACACTCACACATTTGGTTGCCTACGTTTAGTTTATATTTTATGATACTGTATTTTCACCACTCACAAAAGATACAGTTTAGGATGTATTAATGAAAACTATGGCTTTACTTGAATCAGGCTATTCTGCAAATTCAGACTTTGACCATGGATTTTAATTGAATTTTCTATCTTTCACCAACTAAAGAGATGCTTAAAAAATCTTGACCCTGCTGCGGCATTAAAAATATAAAAAGAAAATTGTTGGGTGTGGTGGCATATACTTGTAATCCTAGCAGCTCAGGAAGCTGAGGCAGAAGGATTAAAAGTGCTGGGGATGTGGCTCAGTGGTAAAGTGTGTATGGAGTTTAATTCCCAGTACCAAATTCATATATTTATAATTATATGTGTTTAATTATAATTATATTTATAATTATATTTATAATATATGTGATCATAAATTAATTATATTTATAATATGTAATTATATTTTAAATTATATATATAAATTTGTGGAAAGAACTTAAATCTGAGGAACAAAACTCAGTTCATCAAAGAGTTTAACTAAAAATGTATTATTACTTCTCTTAACAAACTAATGTCAATAGTCAAATAAAACCACAGTGTATTTTTTCTGTTGCTGCCAAAACATTTTTATAAGGGTAGTAGGATGGATGCTGTCCCCTGAAATGGCTTATGATGATGAGTTGGTCCTAGTCTTGGTCTCTTATTTTTTTCTGATCTGTGACTTGTTCTAAATCATCCTTTGATCCATCTTTTGGTGCTCCTTCAAAATCCCAAATGGAATCCATACTTACTTACATCAATGCTAATATGCAAATTTCCCATTATTCTTTATTCCCCTCAGCAATATATCAAAGATGAGATATTCTGATCCAGAAATCATTAGCTATATATTTTGGCCATTTTGCTATTCATTTTCTTATTTGATACTGCAGTGATTCATGTAAATATTAAAATTTTCCCCAATTGTCAACATTTGCTTTCTATAGCTTTTGCTACTGTTTGGGGATTACTCCTCTCTTTTAGCTGATACAATAAATAGCCATCATATTGCTGCTACTCTTTTCTAGAAACGAACAATTTATGATCTGAAAGCTTGTAAAATGTTTTATTACTTGGAAGTTTTATATGGATTGTTTTGTGTGTTATCATATCATTTCAATCCCTAGGGTTGACATCTGGAGTTTACCTGTCTTCCAATTACCTCTGTAGAATAACAATTTCATATATATATATATATATATATATTTTTTTTTCATGCATATTCACAAACCAGCTCATGCTAAATGGTCAATTTCACCTGAAATAGAACAACTTGTGCAATGATTTTACTGAGTTTAGTTAGAAGAGACTAAAAAGGCACTAATTATTGTTGAGTGTTTATGGTTCTTTAGCTGCTGCCTTGTCTTATATATTTCTATATATATTTTCTTGGACCAAACCTATAAGGTAATAATCAGCAGGCAATTTTGCAAGTGAAGAAACTCAGAGAGGTAAAAATTGAATAAAGGTCCTCAACTACTATATTATGGAGTCAAGTTAATATTCCAAACCTACTGACCCCAAAGCTTGTGATTTTTCCAAAGCATTACATTCTGTCCAAAGCAGTATCATCCAGTCTTCTTATTACTGCAAATAACTTAAAGGGAATGGACACGGTAGTTTAGGAAGACAGTTTCCAAAGACATCAAGTCATAGCCTTAGAAGAGAGTTTTAGAAAGCATTTCTTTTACTTCAAGTAGGACTACGCTAAGTGGCTGAGAATGAATGTTATTTACAAATATGTCTTTGAAATGGGATTTGATGGCACCTTCTTGGCAATATATCCCATTGTTAGAAAATCCTCACTTTATCAATCCACAATTAATCTGTCAACAGGCTTCTGTTCAGGCTTACTGTATGCCAAGTTCCATAATATGCAATGCCTGTTAGAGGTAATGTTTTTCTTTAAAGATAATTTAGCATAGTTGGGGTTAGAAGGTAAATAAATAAAATCACTTAAAGGCCAAGTCTCAAATAAGTAAAGGATTTCAGAGGATGATCAGGAATCTGTGGGATATATGAATTTCCTAGAAGGATTCTGGGAAATTATAGTTTGAAATTGGATTTGAAAGAGGGAGGTGAATTCCTTTCTTCAGATTAAAAAATAATTACCTTGAACATAAGACACACCTTGCCAAAGCATAAACTTTAGTTGCTGGTATATTATTAATTGGCTACTGTAATGTGTTTTCCAAGAGTAGAGACTTTGACATCCAGCTGAGTTCAACTCCTGGCTTCACCATTACTCTCCTGGAAACTTGGGAAAATATTTAAGTGCCTCATGCTTCAATTTCTTTATCTTTAAGATGCAACCTTTATAATATCATGTTTGCATGGGTGTTGTGAAGCTGAGATGAATTATTGTATACAAAGTGTTCACAAATTACTTGATACCTAGTAAAAGCTCAATGATAATAATTAGGAGAAAGAAGAGGGAGATAAGGAGGCAATGATAGGGTCTTTAATAGAAGACCCTAAACCCTATTAGAATGCTGTGTAGTTGGGGTTTGCTACCCTCTCCTCATGAACGGTGAGATCTATCAATACTTTAAAGGTCTCTTCTTCTATTTTCTCTTACCTGAATGGAACCCCAGAGTCTTCCAGATCAATCTCTAACACAAAGGGAGAATTATACTATAGTATCTTTACTAACCTCATTTTAGACCAAATCAGTCACTATCCATGGGTTTCAGCTGTCTATTTTCTATTGAACAATCTAGAATCTTGTTGTAAATCTGAACCCATCATCTGATCCAAGTGAGCTTCTTTACTAAAAACTCAAATACTGGTTTTGGTCATACTCATGGTAATTACTAAAAACTGAACATTTTGATTCTTTTTCAGTACCAAAAAGTTACTGCTTAAAACCCTAGTCTGACACTCTACAGAGCATCTCACATCTACTTACACTAGGCTTTTTGGAATTATTCCCTAGATGGAGTGTGGTTTTATACCATGCCTTAGAGAGGGCAGGATTTTGTTTTGTTTATTACTTTTGTTTTTCCAGTGTTGTGGATAAAACCCAGGGCCTTTCACATTCTAGGCAAGGGCTCTATTGATGAAGTACTTCTCCAGCACAGATTGCAATTTTTCACTAAATTTTTATTATATGCCTGTACCCAGTGGGTGGGGTCAGCCCTGCAGTCATAGATGGTCTTTCTCTGCCTTTACCAAAGACTCCTATGTAGTCCTTTAGCATAGGATCAGCATCATTGTCAAAATGTCTGACTTGTCCTAGAATTAATAGTTATTATTTACTCTGATAATATTTTCCTACATTCTAAATAGTTATTATTAAGCCACAAAAGTCCTTGGGTCAAACAAAATTATGTGTACGACAAACCTGTCATCTCATGAGAGGTGGAATTAGTATGTCATGGTAATGTGTTACTTCAGATGTAAAGGGTCTTGCTAGATGAGTTAACAAAGGAAGCTATTTAACAAGAATTAAGGTTAATAATTGTGATTCTTGCTTAAGAAGAAGTACTCATCTTTTTATTTTACCTAGTTTAAGATACATATTTTCTTGGCATAAAAAAAGGGAGATGTTCTGCATTTTACATTACTTTTAGATAGCTTAAAAAGTTTTGTGTGATTTCATCATAGGTAAAAATACACTCTTTTCTCTTATTTACAACATAGTTTTTATATAATTTAGGTCCAAAATATTGAAAATACTCTCATGCATTTGAAATTCAAATATGTTAACTGCTATTGTTATAAAGAATTGTTAAAGAATTTGCAAGGTGCAAATTAGGCTGTCAGTCATACAACCAATAATAAACATCTTTATCCTAGGAGGACATTCTACTGTAGGCTGCCTCCTCCCAACTATATTGGTATCTTGGTTGTGTATTATGAAATTTGAGTGGCTATAGTGATGAAAATTGATGGATATAAGATGAGCGTTAACTAGAAAAAATAGTAGGAAATTGTGATACATATATATATATATATATATATATATATATATATATATCATATGATTATATATGTACATTATATACACATGTATGTATGTATGTATGTATATGTACAATTTGATATATCGAATACTTGAACTATCATACACCTTATACCTAGGATGCCAGTGCACATTATAAAACTCTTGTTACTTCTCACTATTAGTTCTTATCATTACTAAACTCACTATTACTTCTCTTATTGTTTGTGTTTATGATGAGGTTTTGCTTTTGCTGTATCATAGCAGTACCATAGGGAAATTTGAATATGGTTTGGGAAAATAATAGTTGAGGAATTAAATCAATGCCCTGTCTTATGCCTGTGTGTTGATAGGATTCTACTTTTTGTTCCCCCACAAATCTGATGATTCCATTTGCCTGGGGATTCATTCTCTAGAAGCAGACCCTGCAATTAGGAATTGTGACAATTAATTTATTAAAGACATGAGCCCAAAAGAGATCCTTAAAATACTAGGAGAAGCTGGGCAAGAAAAAAGATCTCAGAAGGTTCTAGAATACAAATTACGCTATGAATTTGTCCTATCCAAGAAAGGCAGCTGAAGTTCATAGCCAACAATTTTCAGTTTTGTTAAAGGGTCACCTCAGTGGGACACAGTCCACTAACCACTTTTGGCAAATGGCTAGAGCAGCACAAGGGTGGACTTCTATGACAAAACATTACAGGTGCTCCCCAGTACACTGAAAACAGTACCCAGAAATCTGTCAAGGGAAGGCCAGACACACTAAAAGGAAAGTGAGGGAATCACTATAGGCCTAGCTGTTTCCCTGCGACCTGCACACAGATCCAAGGAGCGGGTCTCAGTTTCTGAGAGGGCACTAATGCACAGTAAATTAAAGTTTAAGGATAAGATTGATTCTGGTCTCTGAGCTCTTTCATTACCCATAAGGTTTGGTTTAGTAGACTGCCATTGCTAACAATAATGTTGGGAAAGAGGAACATACTTTTGTCTCAGTAGTGGAAAAGTAGTTGGAAAGGTACTTTTGGCTCAATAGTCTTCCTGCAGAAATACCTCTTAAATCAGCTTCAGATTGTGCTTCACTTTCTTTATGTCATTTCCACGAGCCTCATTTTCTGCAATAAATGAACAATTTCGTTTGCTTGCCTGTGGGAACATATTCTGTCCTCTGAGGGAACTGGGTAAAGAAAGGAAAAGTGTGCTTAAGAGAATGACTCTCTCCACTCTTCACGTATAGTTCTCATTCTCCTTTCATTGAGCAAATAGTCATTGCTTTCGACTAGTGCCAGGACTGGGTCTTGGAGCAGAAAATTCAAAAGACAAATAAGACTTGGTCTTTGGCTAAGGAAAAGCTTTTTGGAGAAAGCAGACATATCAACAAACTGTTACAATAGAGTTTCTGCATCTGTTTTGTGGCAATGTTAGCTATTCATTTTGTTATTTAATTAGTTACCTAGTTCTGTATAAAACATGCTTTAAAACCCTTCCATAGTTTCCATGGGTCAGGCACATCAGAGATGTTTGCCTCTGCCCAATGATTTCTATGGCCTCAGCCGGAGTCTGAAAGGTTGACGAGCTAATATGATCTGAAGGCTCATTGGTGCACATGCTTGGAAGCTGACATCATTTAATTGCTGGGGGCTTAACTAGAGTATTGGATGAATTTCTCACATTTGGCCTCTGCATGTGGCCTGGGCTTCTTGGTGGCTAGATTCCAAGAGGGAGTAATCCATCTGTCTGGGAGGATTAAATCAATTAATTATTATAAAATGTTAAGATTATTATCCGGCACATAGTTCTTAATAAGAGCTAGTTTATTATATATATATATATATATATATATATATATATATATATATATATATATATATATTATATATATACACACACACATACACACATTGTGTTCCTCTTTACTGAAAAGTTTTCCTCTTTATTGTATACTTTTGCAAATGCATTCCTCTCTTAACTTGGAAATCTCTTACTTAACTCTGCAGAATTTCTCACTTCCTCTTTTGTTCTTCTATAACATTGAACACATATGGATCTTATAGATCACCTACCATTGTGTTATTACTTCTTCTGTGTTGTTGCTCAGGATACTGGGACTTTCTATAGAGGAGGGATTATTTTTTTTTTTCCATTATGTTCATCTGTTTAGTTTATATGACTTGGCCTTGAACATGCTTGATACAATGCCTGGTCAGTGGAAGTACTTGAATTTGTAAGGGTTCTACCTGGCATGACATATGCCTTTTCCTCCACAATGTAGCCTTTTTTTCTAGAATTCTAGACTGTAAAAATTGAGTTTTTATTTTTGTTTTCTACTTACCTGCAATTGTTTAACAGAGTATCTCCCAAATCAGTGGCTTCAAGCCATACTATTTTTGTTTTGTTTATCCCTATTGTTCTAGAGAGTTAATGAATGCAGCCAAGTGGTTCTTAATCAGTTTCATGCAGTTATCAATAGATGATGGCTTGGATGGAATCTTTGTGAAAACTTCTTCCCTTACCTACTTAGCAATAGATATTGGTTGTCAACTGAGACTCAGCTATGCTAACTTTACTAGGACATGGGGTAGTCAGATATTTGGTTAAAATATCATTCTAAGTGTGTCTGCAACTATGTCTCTGGATGAGATTAACGTTTGAATAAGTAGACCAAGTAAAGCAGATAGCCCTCCCTGATGCTGGATTTCTATCTCATCCAATGTGTTGAGGGCCTGGATAGAACAAAAAGACACAACCAGGGAGAATTTTTTCTGTCTGCCTGACAGTTTCTGAGCTAGGACAATGGTCTTCTCCTGCCTTCCAACTCAGATTGGAATGTACACCATTCATTCTCCTGGATCTCAACCATTTGGACCTAGACTGGAACACTACCATCTGCTCTTTCAAACTTTGAAAACAGAGCTGCTCTTCTGGGTGTCCAGTTTGCTATTATGTTATAACTATCATATATAAAATTTTGAAAAAGATAACCAAACATAAAAAAATGGGCAAAATATCAATATGGGAATTCTTTAAAAATCCTAATGGACTTAAAAACATAGGAAAAAGTTTTCCAAAATCAGGAAAATGCTAAACAGAAAGGATTTCTGCCTTAAGATGTACATGAATTCAATGAAGAGCAATGATATTGCAAGAATATGATTGCCAGAAAAAAATAATTCCTATACATTGATCATAAAAATTAGAATTTTTCCATACATTCAAGGAAGCAAACTAGCAACATAAATCAAATTTTATACTGCACACATGTCTCTGTTTGTGCTGCTACATCAGAATGTGATAGACTGGTAATTTATAAAGAACAGCTGTGGTAGCTGGCAGGTCCAAAATCAAGAGAGCAATAGGTGCAGTTTTCTGGTGAGGTTGCTCTCTGCTTACACATGGCGACTTTCATGCTGCAACCTCTAGAGGGAGGAGGAGCATTGCATCCTTGCATGGCAGATGGCTAAAGGGGGGTCATAACCGACCACTCTGTGAAGCCTCATTTTTATAGGATTTACTCCCATTAATAGCGAAGGGGGGTATTTGTGTTTTTTGTTTTTGTTTTTTGTTTTTTGTTTTTTGTTTTTTTTTTTTTTGGGTACCAGAGATTGAACCCAAGGGCATTCAACCACTAACACCCTGGCCTTTTTTTTTTTTTTTTTGAGACAGATTTCTTACTAGGTAAATTACTGAGGCTGCCTTTGAACTTGTGATCCTCCTGCCTCAGCCTCCTGAGATTTTGGGATCACAAGCATGTATCACTATGCCTGGCTCCAAATCACCTCTTAAGGGTCCTTTCTCTTAACACTGTCACACTGGCAAACACCTAAATTTGGAAGAAACACATAATAATAATACACATCAAACCATAATAAAATACATCTGAACCCAGCAATCCCACTCCTGGCAAAATATGAGTAATAAGTAAATCTACAGTATATAAAAACACCTTTATCAGGATATTTATCATAACACTGTTTATAGTGGAAACAAAAAATGATAAAGTAAAATCCTATCAATAGAAGAATAAAATAATAAGAACACTGGAAATGTTATTTAACCAATAAAAAAATGAATGGAGATGTCCTGATTGTATTTGAAAGAATTTCTGCAAGATATCAGTGAGTGAGATAAACAAAATAAGAAAAAACCCATACGAATTATGATTCTATTTTCTTGGAAAATAAATCTTTATATATATGTGTATATGTGTTTATGTCCTATAATTCATTGAACCTATTGTAACATGGATTGTAAAAATACCATCATTTCTTATAATATAAAGAAAGAAAACATGCTGAGATTAAACTATGACAGAAGGCTTTTTTATCACTTAGAAATTGAACTCTCATTTAAAGAGCCCTTTTAGGTTTAACTAAACATCAATTGTTGTCTTATATAACTTTCAATTTGATGTCATAGATATTTTGAATTTCTGTACAATGTGTTCTGAAATCTAGAGCACCAATTTTTTCTTAAAATCATACTGCAGCATTGGTTTTAAATATGTATGTACACTTGTATAATATTGCATGGTCATGGAGAAAACAGTGGGCTGTTAACATGTGATATCAACAGTGGAACTGGTATATGGTATGTTAAGAGAGGAGGACATATTAGAAAGGGATAAAATAATGCAAATGAAAGCAAAGCCACAAAATGTATGACATGATCACATGTTTGTATTATTGTTATGCTTATATATTTCTAGATAAAAAAATTTAAACTGTTCTTCAATGCAAGGGAAGTGGGGTTGGTGAAAGTTTTCATATATTTTTGTGCCTCTTATATATTCTATAGGGTTGTAGAAGTTCATATAACACTGGAAAGGATTAAATGAGAAAGCATGAGTCCTTATAGTAATTAAAGTTATTATATAATAATGTATTACAAGTAAGGAAATGCTACTTCTCTTTTTTTGCCCCCCACCCCTTTTTGGAGAATGTCAGTCATTCAATAGTCTATGGAAAAGTAGTTTCCATGAGTTTAGTTCAAGGAAAACTCTAATACTGTTTTTTACTTTTTTCACTGAAGACACACATTGCTTTGTAGAATCTGAAGTAAAGGATTTTATTGTAGTGGTCATTTTGAAAAACACTTTATAAAAGATTTTTTTTTTTTTTTTTTTTTGGTACTGGGGATTGAACCCAGGGACACTTAACCACTGAGCCACATCTCCAGGCCTTTTAAAATATCTTATTTAGAAACAGGGTCTCAGCTGAGTTGCTTTGGTTCTCACTAAATTGCTAAGGCTGGCTTTGAACTTGCCATCCTCCTGCTTCAGCCTCCCTAGATGCTGGGATTACAGGCATGCACCACCACGCCCAGCTGAAAAAAAACTTCTTATTGTGAGTGTAAAACTTATTCTTAACCTTTAGAATTTGTGTTTTATCAAGAAGAGATAGAGTGGTTTAGAAAAACTGGTTTAGATTACTCACAGAAACTGGAAGGACTTGGGCCTATTCCTTCACACATCTCTAATGCAGAAAGCTGGGATTTTTCTTATGATGTTTTAGGACAATGATTTTAGAAGAAATTGGTAAGTATCCTTAAATAGCAACTTTTTTTTTCTTTCTTACTATGTCTCACCTTGACATAGGGAATAGAGCAATTGAAAAATTTGGAGGCAATGATGTCAGTCATGAGGACTGCATGTACTTACATCCTAGTGATAAAGTTCTAACATTAATTTTTCTGTCAGTTTTACTATTTTAACAAGAGTCAGACTTTCCATTTGGTGATCTAAAGAAAAGTGAATAGCATTTGAGACTCTGCATGAATGACCTTCTGTAGAAACAGGCTCTTTTGTGTTTTCCAAGTCTAACCTTTTAAAAACCAATCAAGCTGTATTGGTAAAGAGAAGTAGTACAATCAGTTTCTTGGGATAAAGTATAAAAAATGACAAGTTTCCAGAGAGAGGGTAAGGCAGAGCGGAAACTGGAAGTTTCACGTATCTGTTCTGGGTCCAGGGTTTTCTGCCTCACTGAAGCTTTTGAAATTGAGGGGCCAGTTGAGGAAGCCACATCTGTGACTCCTAGGGGTTGTAAAGGGATGGCTGTGTTTGAGATTAAAATTGTCACCTGGGTATTGAGCAGACTTCCCGGTACTCATTAAATGATTTAAGTCACTTTTTCTTAAATATCCAGGATGTAAAAAAATACCAACTTTTAGTAGCAGTAGTGTGACATGGAGAAAAACAGAAGCAATGACCCACCAGTGACTCATCTGTCTCTAGGACTCTTGCTGATGACTTCATAAGTAGAACCAATAAATTGCACAAGCTTTTGTTTGTTTGTTTTCAACAGTGGTGATAAGGAGTCTGGTTTCCTCTAAGAGAAAACTACAAGACATGCTTTATTGGAGATGATGTTTTGAACTTTTAATAATTCAGTTTTTAGCAATGAGAGATAAGACTATAATTCTACTTCATCTCTAGTGGAATGAAGTAGCTCCCGTACTCATTACAGACTGAATTGACCTGGGAAAATTGTTTAAAATATAGAGTCCCCAGGTTTTGTATTTTTTATCATCATTTGTTCTGAAGATGCTGATTTAACAGAGTATGTACACTTAGGCTTCCCAGGTAATGGTGAGATACCTAATCTGGGAATGAAATTTGGAAAAGACAGTTCTCTCCTAATTTATCATTTTATATGGGGATGTAAAAGGTACATTTACTTTTTCATCCTAGTTGTTTTTGTCAGAGTAATAGTGATCAGGGTAAGTATTGTTCTGAAAATTTAGATGGTATCCTATTATAGCTGAAAAGAGCAATTATGATTATCATATGAAATTTTAGAATATATTCCAAGTTAAAATCATCATCGGTTTTGCAATAGAGCATGAAATTTTCCACGGAACTCGTCTATGTTGAAATAAACCCGAGGAACAAATAACAAAGTTATGTGTTCTGTATCTTTGACATGTGGGTTGGGATTCAAGCCTAGTGAATAGAACAGGTTTGGGAGCAAAGAAGACCAAGGTTCTGGTTCTGACTCCAACCCTTGCTGCTTACGTGAACATAGACAAAACATTTTATTTCTCTGAAACAAAGTTTGCATCTTTGTAAAAAGCAGATAATAATATCTTCTAGAGGGAGTCTGGGGGTCTGAGCCCACTGATCTTCTCTGTTTGACTGCTGCTTGTATCCAGGATTCTCGAAGTATGTGCTGAATCACACCACACCACACTTCCAGGGATGCATCAAGACATTTCAAATTGTTGAGAGAAAAATGATATCTGGCTCTCTGGTCAGACACTGTATCAATCACTAGCTTGAAGTAGTTCTTGTTTCCCATACTCACTTCCCATTCTTTTTTAATGATGTCATTGCTTGGGAAGAGATACTAAGTTAGTAGTACAAATACTTCCTAAATTGCTGGAACAATTAAGTTGTGAACAATGATTCTTCAAGTATGGTTTGTGGCCTTCCTGCACCAGAATCTCTTAGACCACTTATGGGTATTCCTGAAACAGAATCTCTAGAATCTACATTCTTAGTTAGTTTTCTAGTTTATTCACATATATGATGAAATTTAAAGGCAGGGGGGAGAAGAACACTCACCCAAATCCCCACTGGTGTCCAACATCCCAGATTATATTTTGTTTACTTTTTATCCAAGACCCTTTACCTCTGTTTGCATCTACAGCTTAAGAATAACCATCCAGTTCTTTCACCTTTCTGTCTTTCAAGAGATAGTTCCTGCAGAAAAATAACAGGGGAGGGGTAGCTAAGATCTGGAATCCTAGTCTTCCCTGTTATCATTGTTTATGGGAACAGCCAGGTAGTATTGATTGGTCACCTGGTGATGTTAATTACTAGTGAAGCATTCAGATTGTTTCTTTTTTCTCAGTTCTCAGCTTGATCTTTTAAGTTTCAGCATGGAGTCAGGAAGCATTTAATGGAAAGTTAATCAGCCAAATCCTCCCAGTTCAGAAGTTATTCCCTGGTCCTGGCCCATGCTTGGAACACCAGGGTATCTATATAAATTGGGGAAGTAATTATTTACAGAATGCTTCCCAGAGGGCCTGAAAGAGGTAATGACCCTCAACAGGGGCCTTCTGGAGTCCTCTGGAGCCACTTATACACCACAGAGAGAAAGTCCTGAGTCATTATGTTTTTAAAGATTTGTTGATTCTTGTCAATAATAATAATAATAATAATAAAAAGCAAATAAGCAAAGGGGTGCAGGATTCTGAGATGCCAACAAGGAGGATGGTTTAATTCTTTTTTAAGCACCGACAGCCTATCTGTGTTCTTAGAAAATGATGTGTATGAGAGACGCAGATAATATAGATTGGATTTGCACATTAACTGCCCTGCTTTTAATCAATAACTGCTTAACAAAGTCTCTGGGTAAGCATTCTGAAATTGATTTTAAAAGATAATTTGCATTTGATAATTTGAAGTGTTTTGCACAACAGCTGGTATTAGGGGGAAGAAACAGAGGGAGGTATGATTGCCATATGGAAAAGACTCAAGGGACTTTGGAGTTAGTGGTCTTCATCAGACATTGAAGTTTTCAAATATCTGGGTCATCAAGCAATCGAGAGATGCTATCATGTTATGAAATGGGTCAGGCTTCGGGGTTTATTTGGTCTTGAGTTCCTCCTCACTTCTTAGACAAATCTTTGTCCTCATTTAATCTTGAAATCTCTTATTTCTAAAGTAGACAAAAGGATACCCACCACACAAGATGTGGACTCTCTCCTTAATATTAAAAAAAAAAAAATGCCCCAGTGGCTCAGGAGGATCACGAGTTCAAAGCCAGTCTCAGCAAAAGTGAGGTGCTAAGCAACTCAGTGAGACCCTGTCTCTAAATAAAATACGGAATATGGAACACCAGTGGCTCAGTGGTTAAATGCCCGTGAGTCCAATTTCTGATATATATATATATATATATATATATATATATATATATATATATATATATTCCCTATCCCCAGTCATTTACCTTCTTTATTAAAGGCCACTATTGCCCTTTACTGAGGGATGTTTTCTACCTGGTCCTCATCTACTTCCTCTGGTTTTTGCCCTTCTTCGGTCCATTTTGAGAAAATTTAAAATTGAATCTGCATACTTTCCATTCCTTAAAACCTTATCATTGTTCCTTTGAACTTTAGGTCCAGTCCCAGAAGCCACCCTCCTCTCCTACAACTCCTCACTTACATCTCTGTCTTACATCCACACCAAACTTCTCTGGATTCCTCACTGTACCAGCCAGATGTCTCACAGGCTTCTTATTTCCAACTCTCTCCTCTGGAAAACTCATTCACTGTCTGTTGTCTGGTTATCTGCTTCTTAATCTTTCAGTATTGAAATAAAATCATTTATTTGGAAAAGTTTCCCTTATCTAGGGAGATTTTTAAGTGTCATTTCATGTGGTTTCGCATACCATGTACATTGAATTTCTAGAAATAATTTTTATATCGGAACTTCCTGTGCCATCCTATAATTGTCTTTGTTATACTCCATGAAATCGCAGACCAGCTCTGTGCTATGTTTAAGAAATGGTGAATTTAATCAGTTTTGTTATCTGTTAACAGGAGATACTTCTCAAAAATTGTGGTATGAATTAATAAAGTTTTTAGATTAAAACTCTCTGGAATCAACATTCAACAAATGATTTCCCATCAATTCTTGCAGTATGAATTATCAGAGTATGTTTGAACATTTCATTCATTTATTAAAAATTGTGTGAAGTGTTATTTGGTAGGTACTGTTTCGGGCACTGAAGACACAGAAGCAATCAAACACACCTTTTATTCAAAATGTTCAGATAATAGCAGGAAGTTTATGTACCAGGTTAATTTTGTCAAGTTCTATGGAGTACCTTTTGTTATTGAAGAAGCTATATCTCACTGTTAAATATGGGCTTGAAATTCAAATATATACTCTTAGAACAAATCCATATTATCAGAAATGTTGAATCTTCAAGGGTACATTTTGACTATGTCCTACTAAATAAAGCCTAATCTAAATCAAGCCAAGAAAACATTTGAGTGTTTTGTCAGGAGCGCTAGTCTTCCCCTAAAGGGCTCATACGTAACTCTCTGCATCCCTCTGGACTCTTCTGTGTTTGCATATGTTATGGACTGAATGTCTGTGTCTTTCACACTCCATGGGATTGTATTAGGTGGAATCTTTAAGAAGTGATCTGGTCATGAAGGTGGAGCCCACATGAATAGGAATAGCACCTTTGTAAGATAAGTCAAGAGAGAGTGCTCTCTGTCTCTGCTTTCCATCATGTGAGAACTTAATAAGAATATACCATCAGCAAATTAGAAAGCAGACCCTCACCTGACTCTGGATCTGCCATGCCTTGATCTTGGATTTCCAGCCTCTATGACAATGAGAAACAAATTTCTGTGCTTAGGCCACCCAGTTTATGATGTTTGCAAGGCAGTGTCTTATTTCAGGTATATGGGGAAAGGGAAGAGGACAACCGAGAAGCAGTTCTATTGCTTGGTTGTACCGCGACCATTTTCTTGGATCCAGATGATGATTCCCATTTGTTATACAGTGGATGTACCTGCCTCTAATGGAGAAGCAATTTCATTAGTCAGCTTTTCATCACCGTGAGTTAAATATCCAACAAGAACAACTTCACAGAGGAGAGATTTATTTTGACTTATGGTTTCAGTTGTTACAGTCTATGGTTGGCTGACTCCATTGTTTTGGTCTTACAGAAGGCAAAACATCTTGGCAGCGCTGTGTGGTACAGGAAAGCTACTCAGTTGAGGAAGGGACCAGGGACAATGTACAGTTCTTAAGAATGCCTCCAGTGACCTACTTCCTCAACCATGCCTCACCTACCTACAATTTCCACCTCCATCCAGTATTCCATTTAATTATTAATATGTTGAGTAGATTAATCTATTGATGAGGTTTAAACCTCATAATCCAATCACTTCTCAAAAGCTCCAGCCCTGGACATTGCTGCATTGGGAACCATGTCTTTAACACATGAGCTTTTTGGGAACTTTTCTGATCCAAACCATAATAACAATGCTCCCTGATTTTTCTTCCCATGAATCACATACAGGGAATGGAACTACCATTTAATCCACAGGATTGACTGACTAACTCTTGAGTACTAGTTACTGTGGTGGGGGCTCAGTGTTACTGGTCAGCAAGACTATTGGGCTTTTTTTCCTTTCATAGACCTTTCAGTTCAGCAGAAGATATGATCATTTAAAAAGATAATTTATAAAATACATTTAAGCTACTTTAATCAATGCAATATGAGAAAACCGCAAGGGTACTAAGAAAAACAAAACACACACACATGTGAAATGTCACCTGTTCTGTGGCTAGAGAAGTCTGACGTGAGTAATTCCATTTAAAAGGTGCAACCAAAAGGTTGGAAAACATCACTGCTGCAAAAACAATGTTCAAAACTGGGAGAGTGGGCTGTGAAAAATGTGACAAATAACAATCTAGAATCTAGAAAAAGTCTAGCAGATGTAGGAAAAAAAAATAATACCAAGGTGACATAACAGTAAAGATAGACTAGGAAATTGGTTCAAAATGAGGACAGTAGGAAAGGCAGGGTGCAATTCATACTATGCTAGGTCATGTTCATTTTTAGGCACTGTGCTAAGTGCTTTACAGACACTACCCAATTTAATTGTCATAGTAACCTGTATATATTAATATTTTTTGACAACCGAAGGAGCCAAATTGGGGCAGCTAAGGTAATTGGTTTGAAATCTTTCCACAAGGAAGTATGCCTGGGATTCAAATCAAAGTCTATCTGATTGCAAAAACTATTATTATTATTACTATTATTATTAAACTCTATTGCGCTGCCTTTATGCATATCATACGTCAAGGATTTTCACTGTCTCACAAAAACTGGAAACAAAGAAGGAAAATTCTCCATTCATCCATCTCATAGCACATCTGCTTTCTCTTCTTTTACCTTATGTAGCTCATCAGATAGGCTGCTCTGGAACTATTCAAAGAGAACTACCTGGTGCACCTGAGTCCAGGTGTCCAGGGATGAAAAGGGTGCTTCACAAGGGCAGCTGCCACTCCCATTCCTAGAGACTGTGCCACCACCTTGAGGCTGGGAATTCACAGTTATGGCTGCCTGAAGTGAAATGGCTGTGTTTTAAAACCTCACTTGGGACATTCCATCTACATTTCTTTTATATATTCAAGTTTTCTTCTTCAGAGCCCAAGCCTCCAGCAGAAAAGAATCATCTCGTTAAAGGAAAAATTGTGCTTTATCCCCAATACCCTGAGACACAACCATCTCCCTGGTCACAGTCACTTTTTTCTTTTCTTCTTTAAGTACAGGATCCAACATTTACACAAATGAAAAAAGCTGTGTCTAGAATAATAATTTCTGTAGGCTCAGCAAGACTATTCTTCACTGCATTTGTGTTTGAAATTGCAGTAAAACTGAGTGAACTCCCCCCCCTCCCTTCTGACACAGCCACTGCAGATTGTGAATTATGGCTAAATACCAAAGTGTTATTTAATGCAGCCAGGAAGGAATGGCGTGAATGATAGCCCATTACCACTTTATACTCAGAGATCAGTCTCCAAGTTCAAGGCTATTCTCTTAGCCATGCCAGAAAAATTACACAGGCTGCTACTAGTTTTTATAACCCCCTTAGGCAATGCTGGAGCAATAAACATGATGAGAATGAAGTCTTGCCATGTGTGTCTAACAGCACCAAGGAGAGTGGCTAGCTCTGTGCTGACACAGCATTCGGCTTGTGTTAAAGGTTTAATACATTACCTAGTTCTCTCTTTGGGTACATCATTCTGGGCAGGAGCAGACTGTGTGTGCATGGTTACCTTTCCTCAGATATACCCTCTTATGCAACTTGGCTCCTGCTGTCACTCTAGGGAGGATGAAAAGCTTTACACTCAGCTTAAACTGCAGCAAGATGGGGCTTATTTCCATGGTTTCTGAGCTAATAGGTATCCTGGATAGGTTAAGTCTTCAATATCTGCCCTGCCAGATCCACTTTCTATGAAATTCCCATTTCTAAGTGCTTAGTAATGGTCTTTTACCATCTCTGATGCCTGGTCAGTTCTATATGACCCCATCATCCATACCTGATGGATCCAAAACGATCACCTGCCTCAAAGGAAGTCAATCTACTGGTCCATGAGGTGAACTGCAATAAAAACTCTGCCTAACAGGTCTAATGGACACGAAGTGACACTCTTTCTGGAGGAATTATGACTTGGGTATACAGAGAGCTCAGAGATTGGTAGAATAGATATGCCAAGATACGCAACGCATAGTGTAATTAGGATGGCAATAGAATGGGGATTAACAGACTCTTGCTGTGAAGGTATAGAAAGAGGTCAGTACAGTCAATAGGTATTGAATATGGATTCAGTTGCTCATCTAGGTTTTTATCTCCGTGACTACATGGCTTTTTCTTCTTCTTTTTTCTTTTCTTTTCTTTTTCTTTCTTTCTTTCTTTCTTTTTTTTTTAGTTGTAGTTGAACACATATCTTTATACCTTTATTTTATTTATTTATTTTTATCTGGTGCTGAGGATTGAACCCAGAGCCTCCCACATGTTAGGCGAGCACTCTACCACTGAACCACTTATCCCAGCCTTTTTTGTACTTTTGAATACACATCTTTGCTTGAGATCTTGTAAACTTGTAGCTATCTATTCATTCTCAGAGTTTATGAGGACTGGATGCATAGCTAAGCCCCTGCTTTAATTATTTCTGGAGAATGTCTACTGCCATTTTACTGTTACATATTTGTTACCATTGAGTAAGTATCCATTGCTCAAGTAACCTGAGTAGCCTGGAACTTTTGTAACCAAAACAATGGAAGTAACCAGACAATAGGTGGGAAGATATGGACAGGGAGAATTTACCTTGCACGATGGTTTCCTCAGAAGTCTTTAGTATGAAGTTTCAGTGTGACTGTTTTGTCACCCAGGACTCCATTTTGTATAAGAGGGAATAATCTCGTTCCACTATGAGAAGGTAAGTGATCCTGTTAACAAATAGGTTTTCTCTGTTTTCATGTGTTCCTGATGAGCTGTAGGACTCAACAAAACCTTGTATTCTGAAGGACAAACACACGCTTGCAAGAATGTCATCATATATGACAGAAGATTAAAATAGTCTCTCTGTAACTGTGGAGATACATGCCAAGACCCCCTGTGGATGCCTGAAACTAGAGATAGAATCAAACTCCAAATACACTGTTTTTTTTTCTACATTTATGTATAAAAATATATGTGCATATCTCTGATAAACTTTAGTTTATAAACTAGGCACAGTAAAGTATTAAAATATATAATATCAAAATAGAACAACTATGAAAATATGCTGCAATATCAATTATGCAAAGCTTATGAAAGTCTATTTCTGGAATTTTCCATTTAGTAATTTCAGACCTTGGTGGACTTTGGGTGACTAGAATAGCAGGTGACAGAAACTGGACAAGAGGGGATGGCTGTATTGCAGAAATAATCCTGCCACAAAAGGAAACTCTTAAAACAAGGGGAATAACCAGAAAATTGGATAGAAAGAGAAGTAGACACCAAAGCGGAGAGAATCTATTTCAGTCTACCAGAGCACTCTCTAGAGAAAAAAAAAAAGAGAGAGAATTTTCCTTAGATGAACAAAATGGTATATATACTTCTTAATTTTTGATAATATTTGGAAAGGAAAATATGAGGGAAGCCTGGACTTTTGAGTCCACTAGTTGAGCAGATACAGATTTGAGCATATTCATTTGGGGAGTTTCTGCAAATGAGTCAGCAGAATAAAGTATTGTGAGTGAGAATGGAACATTTGACTAGTACTGTTTCTTTTCTATAGATTTCCTAGGGAACTGAATTTTTTTATAATGAATTTGTTGATGCTCGAGAGATTTTAGATAAGAAAGTGGTTAAAAATAACAGCAACAACAAAAACAGTTTTATTAGGACTCTCTTAGTAACGATTGGCATTTCAAAGGTTGGTTGATGGATTCCAAAAGTGGAGCCATCTCAAATGTGCCAGGTGCTCTCCCACCCTGGCTCCTTCACCTCACGCTGCTCTTCATGCCTTCTAGTCTCTGCTCCCTGCAGCTCCCAGCTTGGGCTTTTCCTTACTGGCCCTTCCTGACTCAGTTTAAAAGTTGCTTCTTCAGATTGACCACTCCACCTAAGTTAGATCTTCCTTCTGCAGCTCTGCCATTTTAGTATGTCCTACTGCTTCAGAGTACGTGGAACAACTGGACCATATGCACTTAGAGATGAGGCCATTGCTTGGTGTCTGTCCTCTGGTACCCTGCATGATTTATGACTCCACTCCTGGAGCATGAAAGTGTCAAGGATGGTGGGAATTGTCTGGTGCTTTGGAGCACCAGAGATTTTTCAAGCACTCAGAAGTAAGCTTATACATTTTTGTCATCTTTCAAAATTACTTAATTTTAAACTTGTTTCTTATGGAAATAGAGCAAGATGTTCTGGAAGGCAGGGACTATAAATGTTTTCACCTCATAGGAGCTCTCTCCCTCAGCCCTCAGTTGCAGATTGGCTCTATGAGACAGATCCTGATGCCCAAGAGAGGAGTCCTATATGGCTCTTCTTTCAAACTTCACCCCACAGTCAGATAACCCAGAATCACCCTACCATGTAGTGGGAAGAACTCTGTTAAATCCTATCATCATGAGAAATGTTCCTTGCTCATAATAAGGACCAGATGACATTATTAAATGAAATATTTCAGGCAGGATTGTTTTTGCCTAAAGTAGTGACTGGATCTAGTTAGGGGATTTATAAATGTCTATAGAAAAGAAAACCAGATTTCAAACATATATCCCTCTTTTCAGTTTGCAAAGGACTTTCAAAATGCTTTCCTCACACGCACTTGAGATGAAGCAGGCGCCAGCTCCATGCCTTTCTTTGGCTCATGAAACATGGGTTCTCTTACCCTCCTGGCACTCAAATGTGTTGTCAGATTGCTCTACTCCCCTTTTCCTTCACTTTAGCTTGAGGGATGTGTGTCTTAGAATTATTCTTAGAGTTGAAATGAGCCTTAGAACTGACTGTAACTATCTCTTTTTACACAGGAGGGGAAGTGGCTTGAGGAATGATGAGTTAGTTAATGAAAAGAAAAGGAAAAAAAAAAACAGTGGGGAATGGGTCCCCTTTGTCTTATTCTGCCTCTCCAGCATCTTCTTCTTTTCCCCATAATAACAACCTGTGAATATTTGTCAGTAAGTATTGTTGAAGAAAATGATGCCTGTTAGCTAGCTGGATCTCAGATCTCAGTGGCTCTCCATATCAGGCCCTTTAGCACTCCATTTCTCTATGTGCCCAATCTATTATCTTAAATGGCTAAAGCCTACATCTGCCGCCTTGTACACTTCTCTCCTCTATGGGAACTTTTGAAATCTTAAAGGTTACAGTCAATTAAACAAAGGGTTTCCTCATCTTGTCCAGAGAAGGAGGGACATGTGTCTGAGATTCATAGTCCCTTAGAGTGGGAAGGAACCTTAGAAATTAATGCAACTCTTGCTTTTTACACAAAAGGATGGTAAGTTACTTGAAGAAAAATGAGCTAGTTAATGGAAATAAAAAAAAAAAAGAACTTGTAAGGAATGGTGAGGAAGGAAGAGGACACAGTCTAGCCACAGTGAGTGCAAGAATAAACTCTGACAGTCACTTTCAAACTAATGTCACCATCATACCACTTGCATTCTTCTGGTGGTGAAATAGTTAAAATATACAAATATAAAATATACAAAAGATGCAGAAATACCTTGGAATTTTTAAAAAATTAAAATTCTCTTGCTTTTAAAATTATGACCTATTAAAATCCATCTGCCTGAATCACAGCTTTCTTTGCTGGAACTTTGAGCAAATTTTAGCAAAGTTTTCATACATCTAGAGAGGAATTCAAAGGACGGTTATTAAGTTTGAGATGTCTACCTAAGCATGGCTGAGGTGAAGCATATTACTGCTTCCTAAGGCAGAAGACTGGACTCAGAAACAAACAAACAAAAAATCAATTAAAAAGCTAATATTTGATCTTTCTTTGAATGTATAAATTTGGCCTATATGTCTGCAATGGAGTGAATGTTTATGTTGCTCCAAATTCAAGTTGGAATTGTAACCTACCCTTAACGTGCTGATATTTAGAGACAGGCCCATGTGAGGTGATTTAGAGGTGCTTCACCTCATGCTTGGAGTTAGGACCCTTGATATTAAAGGAATTTGGAAAAATTCATTCAGATGTTCCCCTATGTATGTAAGAACGCAGGAATGATGCCGTCTATGAATCAAGAAGTGGACTCTGAATCTGTGTGTTCCTTGACCTTGGATTTACCAACCTCCATAAATCTGAAAAACGCATTTCTATTGTTTATAAGCTACCCAGGTTATGATAGTTTGTTAGAGCGGCCTAAATTGACTAAGATGATGTCTCATTCTGCAAAATGAGCTAAATAACAATTATCTTAGAGAGCTGCTGTGAGGATTAAATGAGATGAATAAAAAGATTTTTGCATGAAGTTTGGAGTATAATGAATGATTAAATTCCTCACCCTCCCTCCTGCTAGTATATTTCCTTTGCTTTCCCTTTCTCCCTTCTGTGAGTTTATCCAAATGATCCAGAAAACAGCAATACATCTGCCTGGGGAGGATTCACAGCGTGATTGCTGGGAAGTAGTAAGAATCAGAATCACTAAGCGACCACACTCGTTGCACAGGGAGGCCAAAGGCAAACAGGGAGATGATGTCTGGTTAAAGTTGCAAAAAGGCCGCCATTCCTCTGGAGCCAAGAAATTAGGCAATGCTCTGCAAAGTGATTGTCTTCCTTTGCCCACCTTGATTTATTGATGGTTTATTAATACCTAGAACACATATTCTCAGCAGGTGAACATGGATTTTCATTCATTTCAACCACAGAAGTAAACAGATCTCCAAAACTCGCTTAATATGTGAGGAAGACCAAAGAAGAAACTACCAGGAAGATGAATGGGTGCTGAAACAGTTAAGTAAACAGTGGAAGACTTTACATTTAATTAAATTATTTATCTTTAGAGAGCTTCAAGGGCATATAAAATAAGAGCAGGCTTCTATAAATAAAAAATCATAGAAATATTGTAAATTAAAAATAAAGTGGTCAAACTTAGGAAGAAAAATGGGAAGAGATGACTTGGAGAGAAAGTCTGGTTGCCTCTTGAGAACTATGTTCTAGTAATGTCAGGTTTAAAGAGACTCTCTCTCTATGCAGAATACAAGTCTCTCCTGTGGGTCACTCCTAGAATAAGAAATAAGACTGAAGAGAAAAAGTTCCAATTGGAAGTGAGGCTCCCTATCACCCCAACAGGACACTCCCAACAAAACCTGCAAAACAAAGAAAATGGGTATTGGGTGCTGACCAGGACCTTCGTTGGTTGTCTCCAAAATGGGAATTCTAATCCACTTCAGAAAAGATTGAGGTAGGTGATTTCACTAACACAATTAATAAAAATGTTGATGTCAATACATTTCAATACATTTTTAATTATCTTAAAATAATTGATCACCAATAGACCACATATAGAAACAAATATAAATAAATAACAAAACACAATAATTCCAAAAGCCATAAACTTTCACTAACGGTTTATGAGAAAATACTTTCCACCCCATAAAATTCTATCAATTTGGGAAACAGTTGTCATATTCATTGTTAGTGGAAGTATAAATGAGAGGGACCCTTGTTTTTAAGATTGATCAAAAAGATACCTTATGCACAGAACCAAATACATGTAAAGGATATGCTTCACAGTATGAGCCAAACTCTTTGAATAGAGCTTATTACTTATCATTAGGAAATCAAAGCGGCAAGTCAGCACACACAGCAGGAGTGTTATTTCTATTCTCTTCTGGGTTATGGGGACATTTCTAATTAGTGAAGCTCAGGTCAATCTGGGTCACGGAATATTCCACATTTGTTCCCTCATTTCCTACCCCAAGGAGGAGGGGTTTCTCATCCTCCCACACAGAAGAGTTTATGATTCTCTAGAACTGCTAGAGACCTTCACATAGGTAAGGAGTTGCAAACAATTCCTAGCTCTTTTTCTTTTTTTTTTTTTTTTAATTTGTTCTAATTAGTTATACCTGACACATTTTAACACATTTTACACAAATGGAGCACAACTTCTCATTCCTCTGACTGTGCATGTTGCAGTCACAAGGGATATGCAGGGCTGGGGATGTGGCTCAAGCAGTAGTGAGCTTGCCTGGCGTGTGTGCGGCCTGGGTTCAATCCTCAGCACCACATACAAATAAACATGTTGTGTCCGCTGAAAAACTAAAAAATAAATATTAAAATTTTCTCTCTCTCTTAAAAATAAATAAATAAATAAATAAAATAAAATAAATAAGATCTCCCATACCACAAAGAACAAAAAATGAACATAATTTAAAAAAAAAAAAAACAAGGGTTATGCAATCATACATGTACATAGGGTAATAATGTATGTCTCATTTCATGACTATTCCCACCCCCATACCCTCTCCCCTACTTTCACTTCCCTCTGCACAATCCACAATTCCTCCATTCTTCCCAACTCCCATCCCCATTAAGGATCAGCATTCGCATATCAGAAAGAACATTTGGCCTTTGGATTTTTTTGTTTGGCTTATTTCTCTTAGCATGATATTCTCCTATGCCATCCATTTACCTGCAAATGTCATAATGTCATTCTTCTTTGAGGCTGGGTCATAGTCCATTGTGTATTTTTATCACATTTTTTTTATCTACTCATCTGTTGAAAAGCATCATACTTTAGCTACTGTGAATTGAACTGTTATAAACTTTGATGTGGCTGCATCACTGTACTATGCTGATTTTAAGTCCTTTGGGTGTAAACCAAGAAGTGGGATAGCTGCATCAAATGGTGGTTCCATTCCAAGTTTTCTGAGGAATCTCCATACTGCTTTCCATAGTGGTTGCATCAATTTGCATTCTCACCAGCAATATATAAATGTATCTTTTCTCCCACATTCTCGCCAACATTTATTGTTGCTTGTATTCTTGAAAACTGCCCTCTGACTGGAATGAAAGAAAATCCCCATTCTGGTATCCCCAGATCCCAGCTCATTTTGTTTCTAATCATCTATGACTTTCTGCCTGGTTCTTGACTCTGTGTCTTTTGGTGTGTTTTACTCATCTGATAAAAGGGGAGGAGAAAGGGGACCTTCAGCTCAATGCTAAAAGATCAGGAGGAAGGAAATCACACGCAAAAAATACCCAGGTCAACATTTCAAAGTATAGCTCAGCCATGACACCAAGTACAGATGTAATACTAGAAGAGGACAAAGGAATTCTTGGTGTCTATACAGGTCCCCCTGATGTTTGCGCACGTATTTCTATAGCAAGTTTAATGACTTGCTGCTCATTGTAAGTTTCATAGATGTGAGTGTACAAACATTCCTACCTGCAAATACATCTTTATTTATTTCTTTATTTCCAATATCCCACATTTTTCTCATAACACTTTCTCTTTCCTCAAATCTCACACAAACCTCTCACCTCCTTATTTTCAACAGATGACCTCTCTTCCTCTACTTTGAGCAAACAGAACTTTTAATTGGCATTTGCTTATTTTAATCTCCACCAAATTTACAAATACGCCTACTTTGTGCCCACAGTGTCTCACTAAAATGGTAGACCTTTGCTTCTATGAAAGGTCAATTCCCCCATTCGTATGCTGGATCCTAACGTGTTCTCTTTGCTTAAGGATTTTACTTCTATAGAAATTCATTTATTTATATTACCTCTTAGTTTTTTATTTTCCCTCATCTTCCTCTCTACTGAATTACTACCATCAGCAAAAGAATCACCAGATACCATCAGCTAGAATTACTCATCTTAAAAGCAAGGCAAACCTTCTTTGGGAACATATTTTGCCCTAATGGCTATGTTTCTTCTGCTTTTCTCAGTAAAATTTCTTGGAATGACTGTTTTGTGTGTTGCCTCTATATCTTCCCTCTTTTTCACTCTTCAGCTGATTCCATTCTGGTCCCCATTCCTACGGCTCTATTAGAATCCTTCAGGTCATGTTCACCAATGACCTTGATGTGATCAAATCCAACATTCAGTTTTAAATGTAATCCATCAGTGTGTTCAGCACAGTTGACATTTCTGAACAAGCTCTCATTTTGATCTTTATAGCCTTTTCCTCACAATTTTTAGCTCACCACCTATAGATTGTAATCTCACCGTCTTTAACTAGTCCATAAAATATTATCAATATTTAATGAATATTTTATTATCAATAGTTTTTAATTTATTAAATAAACGATTTATTTAATAAATGTTTGTTGAATTAGTAAGTACAACAAAAGATCATTTAAAAATGCTCAACAATCTATTATCTTTTTTGTATGTGTGTGGTATTATTAAAAATATTTTTTGAATTTTAGCAAATACCTTCTTTGACAATACTGAAATGTCATTAAGTTCCTTTACTTTCATTTGACCTACCAAACACATTATGGCTTGCCCAAACAGATTTCTTTTTATCAAACCACCCTTCACCCTTCACATTGTACATTTAGGTTATGCTAATATTTAACGCTTTGGTATAATCTATTTTGAGATACCTATTTACAATTTTCATTAAGAGAGATAAGACATTATAGTCCATAATTTATGTCCTTTGTGGTTTTATTTATTTATCCATTTAATTTTTATTCACTAGGCTATTTGTTATACCTCCAGGTCAGCTCTTCTCAACAGTGTGAAAATTTGCTTTCCAGGTAACATTTGATAATGTACAGAGAAATTATTTTTGTTGCTAAAATTGGTGGGAGAGAGATGTTATTGCTATCAAGTGGGTTGAATCCACAGATGCTGCTAACTCTCTCAATGCAAAGGACAGGCATCCAGATGAAAGAATTAGCTGGTCCTAAATTATTGCTACATTTGAGTTACAGTTGACAAATCTTGCTCTGGAGTTAATTACATCTGCAACCTTTACTCCCTAGATCTGTGCAGGATCTTAAAGCCTGGTACACACCCTAGCTCAATCCACAGAGAGGATGCTTTCAAGTTCTTGGCAGAAGCATCCATTGGGACAGAAAACATAGGATAAAGCTCACCAGGCAATTTCTGGGGGATCAAATTAATGTGACTTTAACTCTAGGTCTGCGTTTGAGCTGACTGGATGAAGTTTGCTCATCCACACCTACGACGTTTATTTCTCTTTATCTCTTGGACATTTTTGTTAAAATAAAAATCCAGAGTGGTTACTACTGAAGACTGTGGTCTCTGCTTACTTTCCTCCCCCTGAAACCTTTCCTGTTTGAAGATCTCAATTTTATCCAAGCAATACAGTACAAAGTCCTAGTACAGTTTTAATATGTCAAATCCATTGCATTTATTTCTTTTGATTATTTATTTTATGACTAGTCTGCATTGTAATTTCTTTAAAATATGACTAATCTAGGTATTACAAAATTTGAATTATCAAAGAATCTGAAAGACAGAAATTGTTGTTAAAAATAAAGTCTTTTTATTTTAAATTAAAAAAAAAAAATCCCTCTGAAGAGACAAAACTGAAATCTCCATTTTGTGGATAACCTGAGACAAAAAAATATTAGGCAACCTGCCTAAGATCTTACATCTAGTGGGCCACCAAGACAGTGCAGATCATGATTTTATACTTCTTACCCTTCTGTCATCTTACCTCTTATAGAAAAAGTAATTAAAGTAGTAAGATAAAAGCTAAACCCAGTAACATGGATGTTTAGGCAGAGAAATTTTTGAATTATGAGTGATTTTTTCCATGTATGCATTTTTATTATATTCAATTTCCCTTTGAAGAAAAGGGTAACAGGTACTCAGTGTCTCAGGAAAATAAGCAAAATAATCAGGAGCAAAAAGTTTAAAAACTTAGAAAATCTATCCATTCAACTTAATGTTTAAATGTGAAATGTGAAAAAAATATTGTCCTTTTAGCCACAAAGCATTCAGTTGCTACACCACTGCTATAGGTAATAACAACTGTAAAAAAATATGATTTTATCATTTAAAGATCCTAGTATGTGCCAGCTGTTATGCCATCGATGCTATACATTTGGTCCTAGAGATGAAGAATCTACAGTGATTAGAGCTAAATTGACTTGCTTAAGGTCATGGAGGATTTAGTCTAGGTGTCGCTCTCTCCCTACAAAGCCTTGCATGATTTTCCACAATGGTAGCATTCATTAAAATTTTGCATTCTGAACATGGTTTGTGATAGATAACTTTGCTAAGGTAAGAGTCACCCATTCCCACCTGTGCTGCAACTCTTAACTAATTAAAAAGGATAGAGTGAAGGTAATTCTTAATTAGGGTGTTCATAAACAGTCAGAGTAACTGGAGCCAGTATTGGGTTTAGGAGGAAGACTTTCTGACGAAGGCATCTTCTCCTGGAGTGCTTGCGGGGCCTTTACTTGGGTGTCTACTTCTGGGATTGAATGAAACCTTACAGAATCTTACTTTATATCATTGTTAGCACTGTTTCTTAATTATCCCAGTAAGGGGAAAACAAGAACATTGCCAATTACCCCACATATGCTAAAAAAAAAAAAAAAAAGAAAGAAAGAAAAAAAAAAGTTAGCAAAGGTTCATAAATATCTCTCACGGTACATTTTAACTTTGCAATCCTGTTTTGATTTCAGATGTCCTGATTTCTGTTAACACTAACTGGTTTAATAAAAAAGAAAAAAAGGAAAAAAAAAATGTAAGGATTCCTGAATTTAAATGCTGAATTTCTGAGACTTTGGGTCTTGCTATAAACTTAGGTAAAAAATACAAAACAACAATCTCTTTACTTGAAATGTATATAATTTTGCTTTTTTATCTTTTGTTCCCATCTATTGAAAAAATAATTCCTAGAGGTGATTGTGGAATTGCGATTCATGCTCAAACTGGGTCCTTACAAATTGAGCATTGGTTGTACTGAAAGACTCAGTTCCAACAATTAATCTGAAATAGAGAAAGGAAAGATGGTGAGGAAGAAAGGTGGCTATCAAATATAAAGAACCAAGATATTTGTCAAGAACAGAGATGGAATATACAAACAATCTGGAAGCTGGGGACAGGTGAATGGCCTGATTCTACCACTGTAAGATATAAAACTGAAGCAGGTACTCCTTAAAGACTGGGGTCTAGTTTGAGAATAAGATCTTCAAACCCCTTCCCCAATAAAGCAGAGCCATCCTTCAACTCTTCCTATGTTACCTCCCCAAAAGAATAAAAGCAATGATCTCAATAAGCAAGCATTAGCTATGGAAGAAAATTAATCTTGCAAATTAAAGTCAAAAACTTGTTAGATGTAGACAAATACTAAGCTGCTTATAACAATATTTGCTTACATTATACACAGCTAATATAAGATGCTACTTTTGAGTTGATTAGAATGTGCTCCATGTTCCTGCAAGAAGCTTAGCTTTAGATTTTTCTTAATTTTAATGTCTTAAATTTGGAAATATAACTTGGAATTAAAGAATGTTTTTCATTTAATTAAGGAATGCTTTCTGAATATTGAGCACCAAATAAAATCTAGCATTTGTGAAATGTGAATGGGTTAACAATTATAGGGAAAGCTTGTATTTTTGCACTTCATGATTTAATGGCTATGTAACTTCATACTATTAGCACTCTAATTAATATGTGTGGCTCTATTTGCTTTTCTAAAAGAAGTGAAACACTATTACCCTTTCACTCTTCTTTTCAGTTTACTTAACATAACTTCATTTCTCTACTTAAATCTTCTCATGATATACTCGAGTAGAGATTTTTGACCAAACCAGTTGTTTTGCCTGAAATGTTATCTGGTCTATTTCCAAGCAAATGTCTTACATCATCAGTACCAGTCAAATCAGTTAGACTTATTTCATAGGTCTACATTTCTCAAATATTTTTTATGACATTTGGACTAAATCATGCAAATAAAAAATTAGATAGAAATAGGAAACATAAAATTATTATACTCAAGGAAATCACTCTCTAATTAAAGAAACAGATGAGTAAAATAAGTGTCAGCAAACCATGTGATAAAGGTGTGAATTACATACTTGAGGAGGGGAGGATCAGTAGGATTGAAACTTAAATGAGAAATTATGTAATAACTAAATTTCCTCAGTTTACATCTGATTTTTTTTTTTTTGGTAACTTAATGACCTATTTATATTTGTGACATAATTATTACCATAGTTACTTCCTGGGTTTCCCATACTGGTCAGTTGTATTACAAAGGTCAAATTAGTTAAATTATGTATCTGTAATTTCATTTTATAACAGAATGAAATGAAAGGAAGATATGTAAGTTCATAATCAATCCATCCTATTTAAGCTTACATACCATGTGCTTGGTTTTGAATTCAGATATTAAACCAATGTTTGGATGAAGAGCGATACCTATAGCAATAGATGTTTCCCGGGAAGCTTCTACATTACATGATCAGATCATACAGCAAGGTCACCTCTCTATAATAGAGAGTGGTTTATCGTATAAGCATATAAATAAAGGCATAAGTAGGAAGTTTCTAAAATAATTGTCAGGGGAAAGGTGTTCAAACTTATTCCTTCCCTGGAAAATTAGTATACTGAATCACGTATAAAATGTGTCAACTAGAATAATACCTGCCTTCTACCTTGTCTCTCACCTAGTCAAGTAATTTTCTCCCTGGAAGTCATCCAGGCATGTGGGAAAAGCTATTTGTCTAAATTTCAACTATATAGCAACATCCAGAGCATGTAAATGACCTCTGAACGTTTTATGTAATATAGTTATAACGTATTAATAATGCAAAAACAGTTGGAACATTTCCCTCAAAACAAACAAAAAAAGAAAAGAAAATGTTCCTTGGAGCAAAATCTAAGCCTACAGAAATTTTCCACACACACACACACACACACACACCCAACCAACTTTGAAAAGCTTAGAAAAAAAATGTTTTTGTAGGAGGGATTTAAGATACATGTTTGAGGACAAGAATATATCCATGGTATTATTATGTACATATTAGCTATGATATTTGTGTTTATAAATAATGATATCCCTAGTATTGCAGGTTATAAGAAAAATTCTAAAGCATTTTATAATTTTAGTAATAAAGTCTCTAAGAAAACTGAGTTAAACTAACCTATTATTCGATAAAATATTATATAGATATTTAAACTAATAATGCATGAGTTATATGAGCATACAACCACATGCTTTTCATTTATCAAGTCAATAAGAAACAAAGTTATTAATATATACAAAGAATAATTCCAAGTATGTAAAATGGAAACAAAAAGAAAACCAATATTATATGAAAAATATAATATAAAACAAAATACACAAAATTATTAATTCATTCATTTATAATGTATTTGTAATTTTATTAATTTATCTGCTCACTACCTTAGATGATATTTATAAATTCCATGTCATGTATTAATTGAGAATACAATAAAGGTAATAAACAAGCCATACCATAATGAAGAGTACTCTTAGTTGGTTCTTACGGTTGGGCAGAAGAAAGGCTTGAATATTCTTGTCTCTGAACTTCCCATTCTTTCTATGCAGACTCATTTTGCAATGGAAAATGTCTAAAACAAAAGCAATAACAAAAATATTAGCAGTCTATCACAGTCTTAAACCTGGATTTTGAACGTAGTAAAATGAAAGTCCATAGGTACAGCCAAGTTCCATTAGCTTTGGAAGTGGCTGTAAATTTTAATGTCAATTTAAATCTCAAAGGAAACTCACTGGCATTATCTGATGACCTAATCTGAAATGAATCCAAGGCCTTTGCAAATCAGTAGCTTAGCCCTGTGGAAGACACTTTGAAAGCTTTAAAAATTCAACATGATTGTAGTTATTTAGCCATGTGGGGCAAACTTATGGATGGATGCATGTATATCTTTTGCTATACAATTCACAATGAAGTTCACCAATTTACTCTGGGGATCCCACATATTTTTCTACCACTTAGTGAGTAGTAGTTCTTTTATTATATCATAACCCTCTGTCTTGGTGGCCATTAAGAAGAAATAAAAAATTAAATAAATAACATGAATATCTCATTAAAAAAAAAGAATGCCTGTGTCAACTGCTTTGACACCTGCTCATACACATTTAGCACGAATAATCCCAGTCTAGAAATACCAACATCTCTCAGAGAATATTCTCAGCCTTTACCCCATTTGCTACAGAGATTTAAAATCATCTTTCTCTACTTCACAGGACAAAAATGACAAACATTGCTCCTTCAATACTAATCTGACAGTACTTCTTTCCTGTCCCCATGTTTCCTGAGTTGACACCTGAATTCTCAGGCTACCATTCTAACACTACAATCCGCAGGCTACCATCCTAACTCTCATTCATCAAACTAGTGTAAACTTGGGAGTAGCCCAAGGTTCTGTTTCCCACCTTCAACTACAACTTTTCCCATATAGCTTCTTTTCTTGGACACACTCATCTGCTTGAAAATATCTCAGTAAGCTCTTCTGAAGTTTATATTTCGTACGTTAAGAAAGCTGCCAACTACCCAGCTTCAATCAATTTAAGATAAAAACAAAAAAAAATCACAAGATTTTATTCCTTCCCACACTACTAGTTTGTGTTCTGCCTTGTAGCTGGTTCATCACCGCCTTCTTTCTAGTCTAGCCTCTTCCATATTCAAGGAGGGATATTTGACAAATGGAGAAGTGGCAAAAACAAAATCATTCTACAGCAACCAGGAGAGTTAGCTAAATAAAGACGTTTCTTAGGCACATTTATTTTTGTTTTGCTGTGTTGGATTTAGCTATTTTCTTATACCATTTTCTGTTGCTTTAATAAACTACTTGAGACTGGGTAATAGAAATGTATTTAGATCTTTTATTTATTTATTTATTTATTTTCTGGAAGCTGGGAAATCCAAAACTAGATTCCAGCATCTGATATGGGCCTTCTTATTGGTGGAAACTCTGCAGGATCCCAAGGTGGTAGAGGCATCACATGGTGAAAGAAGCACATACAAGATACAGAGCCAAGCTGGCTTTTATAACAGACCCACTCTCAAGGTACACATTAACCCATTAATCCATTCACGAGAGCAGCGTTCTCATAAAGTATCATCTATTAAAATTCCTACCTGATCCTATTTCTTTGAACCTCACAATGAGCATTAAATTTCCACATGAGTTTTGATGGGCAGATCTGAACCACAGCAACTATAAACAGCAGATTACCAGGAGAAGGGATGGCTTCAGTGCTTTCAGTGTCTCAATTCTTAGCTCTCCCTGGTACCCAGGAACCCAAAAGTAGTTGTCCTGGCTTCAGAGTGGCCAGATCTCCACTTTCCAGGACAGGTTTATGCACTGGGCCTGGTGCAGTTAAGGCTGTAAAGCTCTATGGGGCTGCTTTTGCTTTCTACCTTCTACCCCATCTTGAAGCCCTCTTGATTCTTGAAGCATGGAAACTGGGATAAGACCATGCAGATAGACCCTTAAGAAGCAGAGTACCTTGAACTCCCAAATTTTGCCTAACTTTCTTCCCTTGCCAGTAGGATCAGTCTCCCTTCTCCTGTCTCAGTCAGAAGTTTATGTCCTTTGTTATGGAAACCCTGCCTTTCCCTCTGCCATCTCTCTTCCCAGATAACATACTAACTCAGAAGGCAGAGAGAGTGTAGTCAAGAGTTTCCAAAATGACAATTTATCTTACGAGTTGCAAAGCTTTGATCTTAGTCTAGACACAACCATTATCAAGCATAAACCAATATTAAAATTAAGTAATCTGTTTAATTGTGGAAAAATAAATAAGGCACAACATGGAACTCTGGATCCTTCAGCATGGCTGAGTTGTAATTGCTTTGCTGCCTCATTTCTGTGTGTAGCAGCACTATACTGTTGCTGATTTTTCCCTTTTCTTGACTAAAATTTCCAATGCTGTCCCAGTCTCCTTCAGAAGACTGCTTGGAACTGATAGGTTAGACATATGTTTATTGTATAGAAAGCTCAGTCTCTCTTCTTGGTTTCTTTCTGAATTTCTCTAATCCCCTAATATCCGTTGCTGTGTCCTGGTGGAAGGAGTCTGGTGGTGCATGCATGTATGTATATGTTTCTTGCTTTTCATTTCAATTTATTTCTTCTTAGCCTAGGTTATGTTTTTTTTTTTTTTCCATAGTGAATGTCTAATGACAATTTACTTATGAGGGACTCTATGTCAGGTACTTTAATTATCTTATCAAATATAATTTATCTTATTAAATATAATTTAGATGCAGCTAATATTACTGTTCCTATTTTACAGATGAAGAACTTGAGATAAATGCTATGTGACTTTTCAAATGTCGCAGATGTGGAGCTCAGTTATGCATGAGGCAGTCTAATTCAAACTGGGCACTCAATATACCACACTGCTCACACACTCCTCTGGCCTGGATCTTGAATGTCCTCCAAGTACCATTATGCTGAGGGGCTCAGTCTTCAGAGTGGCACTGTTGAGATTGGAGTCTTTGGGAGGTGGAGTCTAGTGGGAGTCTTTGGATCATTTGGAAAGTGCCCTTCAGGAGCATTGCGAGACCCTGGCCTCTGTAGCTTCCTACTTATGAGGTGAGCATCTTTTCTATGCCACATTACAGGCCCAAAACAATGGGGCTGAATGATCATGGAGTGAATATGTAAAATGATAATTCAAAAACATTTTATCTTTATAAACTGATTATCTTAAGTATTTATTTATAGCAAAGGAAAACTGACTGTGACAACCCTCAAACTATATTTCACTAAGAAAAAACCTGGAACATAGAGGAAAGTTTAGGCAGAATGTAAGCCATGAATCTCATTTCATCTTATCACCCACAACCCTGACTTCTGACTTCTATCAGTCTTGATTAGCCTTTCCAAACAGTATTCAGATCTGTTTGCATAAAAAGTTTTTAAGTATACTTTAATGGGTTTTTGTGACTGTGAGAGATAATTTATTGATGAGAGTGAACTTTTCTCAATGAATTAATTTGTACCATTGTCAAATATCACATAATTCTGAATATGTAGGTTCCCCCTTCTCTGGCATTGAACAATAGCACATTCTTAATTTTAGCATACTTGATGTGTGTAGTTTTATAGTAAGATTTGAAATATAAAGGTTAATGTTCTTTAATTGTTCATTTATTAACATTGTTTTGATTAATCTTTTTGTTTCCCATTATTATGTAATTTTATGATGTTGTCATTTTTGAAATTTATAAGTCTTAATAGGAATTGTTCGTCTATATGATCAATTTAGGGGTTATTTAGCAATAGAGTTATTCAATATAAATGTAAAATTTCTATCATTTACATAAATTTTCTTTAATATTCCTTAGCCATGTTTTATAATTATTGGCATACAAGTCATGCCTTTATTTTATTCACTTTATGCACTGGGCCTGGTGCATAAATTTTAAAAAAGCTAAATATTGGGGCTGGGATTGTGGTTCAGTGGTTGAGCACTCGCCTACCATGGGCGGGACCCGGGTTTGATGCTCAGCACCACATAAAAATAAAGGCATTGTGTGGTGTCCATCTACAAAAAAATTCTCTCTCTCTCTCTCTCTCTCTCTCTCTCTCTCTCTTAAAAAAGTGCTAAATATTATTTAAATATTTTATTCTTACTGATTACTCTGGAGACTAAAATTTATATTTTTAACTTAAAAGACTCTAGTGTATATTAATACTAACTTAAGTAGCATATGAAAATATTGCTCTAATATTTCCCCTCTTTTTTCTTTGTGCTTTGTAAATTACCTATTTATAACATAAAAATCCATCAAAGTGGTTTTATAATTATCACATTATATACAATATTAATTGTCTTTTATACAAGAAAAGTTGAGTTGCACATTATATTTGTATTATCTTTCAATTTATCTATGCCATCACCTCTAAGAAGTCTGTCTCTCTTTTCATGGATATAAGTTATCATCTAAAAAATAGTCTTCAGCTTGAAGACTCCCTTTATTATTTCTTATAAGGCAGGATTTTGTTTATCTGTGAATGCCTTCTTCTTAATTTTTGAAATAAAGTTTTAATGAATATAAAATTCTAGTTTGATGGAGCATTTTTTGTTTTCATTTTTTATTTTACTTTTTTTCACTCTTTTTAATATGTTATCTAATTGTCTTCTGGCATTCATGGCTTTTGGTAAAAAGCTGTTAGTATTACTGATAATCCCTTGTAAGTAATTAGTCATTCTCTTGATGATTTAAAATTTTTTGTCTTTATAGTTTGATAGTTGGACTATTTTGTGTCTAAGTATGAATCTACCTATCTTAATTTGAGTTCCTTGAGGTTTTAGAATGTATAGATTAATATTTTTCATTAAATTAGAAAAATCTCCCAACATTATTTTTTTAAATGTACTTTCTACTCCTTTCTTCCTCTTATCTCCTTCTTAGAATCCCATGATTGATGTATTGGTATGTTAGATGGTGTGCCAAGTCTGAGACTTTTGTGTTTTTCTACAATTTTTCTGTCTTCCAAAGTTTTCTGATCTTCAAGATTGCTGACACTTTATTTTGTCAACTCAGATCTGTTCTCAAAACCCTTCATTCCACATTTCAGTTATTGTACTTCACAACTCAGGAATGTTTATTTTCTCCCTTTGAAAACACCATTAGTGTTTTCTCTGGGTAAGACATCATTTTTATATTTTCCAAATTTTCTTCATGCATGTTTGCCTTGTTTTCTTTGAGTGTACTATAGTAAATGATTTCAAAAACATGTCTAGGTAATTCAAGATTTAGGACTTCTCAGTGTCAATTTAAATGACTGGTTATTTTTCTCTGTGTGGACCATGCTTTCCTGATTCTTTTTGTGCCTAAAGTTGTTTGTTGGATACTGGATATTTTGCAAACTACAAAGTGGCAATGACCAAAACCAGATGCTGCTCCTTCCCAAGACATGCTGCACCTTTGTCCCATTGTTGTGACTGCCAGTTGTTGAATGGATTTTCTGGAAAATGTTTATAAATCGTATATTCCTGGTAGTATGTTTCCTTGAAGTCTATACTTAGTTAGCTTAGTGATCAATTAGTGATTGTTCATAGATTTCTCTAAAGACCTGCTGTTAAAACACTGTGTGTGTTTGGGGGGGGGGCGGGAGATATGCTTTCAACCTTCAGCAGCTTTTTCTATTCTGTATGAACCTTAATTTAATTTTTCTTTAGAGCCTCCAAAACATTCTGAGATTAAAAGTCGGTGGCCTTTGGGGATATTCCCTAAGCATGTACACAATCCTGCACAGGAATTTGACCTTTTAAATTCTAAAGGATGTATCAGAACTTTTTGAAACTCCCATGGTAACTTATTCCCCAGACATTACTTTAAGTTTTAAATAATTGCTGCCATTTATTTTTGGTAAACATTTTGGAGATAAAATGAGTTTGAAGTTAGGTCAAAAAATAACAATGCTTTTTGAGTCGGGCTCTACCAGAAAACACTGAGATTCACAAAATAACAACAATCCTGTGGAGATGAAACTGTAGGGAGTCACCCAGACCTGGTCTGTCCTTTTCTGTGGCTGTAAGACCCTTGGTTTTCAAGATTTCCATGGTGTTGCAGAGAGGGGATGAGAGTAGATTTTAGTAAAATGGCACAAACTTCCACTCTCCTTACTGGTGTACCACAGTTTCTCTTGGATAAATGTTCCTCAAATTTTTGAAATCTTTGGGGTAATTTCCAGACCTTGTGAAAATATCAGGACAATGTAGCCAGTTTTGTTTTTGTGTGGTTATTCTTGTTGTTTTGTTGAGGGTATAGAGAAAAAGAATTATAGAGCTTTTCCCACTGCCATTCCCAAAGTCTCTCCCTCCAGTAATAAAAGTTTTCTAGTTTCTGAAAACATACAAACAAGAACTTCAGTTGAGAATTTAAACCTGTGTGCATTGTTCTCTCTTCACATGCACCCAAGATCACTCGCCAATAAAACCACCTTCATAGTGTTACACATTTTATTTCTCCTGAATTGTTTTATGGTATCTCAAAGATTTTTCTTTTATAGATATTTTGTCCTGGATAACTACAGGTGAATAATTTAAATGACTGCTTCTCCATTGCATGCCGTGACCTACCAACACTCTGTTTACTATCAGTGCACCTGATATTAGTGGCTTTAAATATCACTCCTCAGATATAAGTCTCAATTTCATCCTTAATATTATGTTCCTTTGAAACCACTTCTGGGATCAATAGGATTATCAGAGAAGCAGAACTATAGTAAATGCTATAGCATAAAATATTATCAAAACGAATATGAACTACAGTATTGTCAGTAGTACTCGACAAAGCACATCTAGAAAAGGAGTTGAAATATCATCAAAGTGTTCTTAAGTTTTCCTCTCAAGGTATAGATTTGAGAGACACATCAGAAACTAGGGGAGTTGCAGACATCAACTGCATCCAGCTGCCTAGTGGATGCACCAAGGGGAAGCTCAGGGTCATATCTGGGGGAAGATTCTTATCTTTGTGGTAGTAGTCTGTAGAGTCTGTTAGTACACAGTTCAGCAATCAGGGAAAATAATGAGACTTGGAAAGAAGAGATAAGAAGGACATTTCATCTGTCCTTTATACTCTGTGCAAAGACCTTTAGAATGTAATAGGAACTGCTTTACTTTTCTTCCTTTGAAGTCTCAAAAAAAAATTCATTTCAACAAATTGTAACTCAGAGTCACACAGGGAAAGGAGTTTTAGGAAATACAGTTCCTGGATTAACCAAGTTGGCAACAGAAACTGAAACTGCAGATCTCTATTATGGAGGAATTGAGCTGAGATGGGGCTATAGACTTGAGGAGAGTCATGTCCAGTTTTTGGATTAAGATATGTTTCTATTATGTCTTCAGTATCCAGTATTATAAAAAATGCATCTCAGCTGTCATTTTCTTATAGTGGTTTCCATGACCACCCTATTAATAGGAACCTGCACAGGCAGCCCTGCCACTGATCACATTAATTAGCTTTTATTCTTTCATAGAATTTTTTAATATATTCAATTACTTATTTATTTGCTGTTTTATTTCTCTAGTTTGTTGTTTGACTCCCTAGTTTTCATATAAGTTCCTTGAGGCAAATAACCTTATTTGGTTCATTTGTTGTACTCATGGTATTTACATGGTACGCAATGGGAATACTGAACATTTCTGCTACATGAGTGAGATAAAAATCAGAATTCAAGAAGACCATGTTTTATGATTTTAATTGATTAGATATTAATAATAAAGCCACAAGTCACTATGTAGTTGATTTCTTACTGGATGCTCTATAAATATTTTTTTAAATAATGAATTGATTAATGAATGGTGGTTTTAAGTTCTTTGCAAATTGAAAAAAAAAGGAAGTGCTGAATTTATGATTGCAATGAATACTTAAGGACGCTGTTACTACAAAGTGGCAGCAGCACTAATTGAAGAGTGGATAACATTTTGGAAATATTAGAAGCAAAGCAAGCATTGCCAAAGGAAGTGTGAACCATGACAGTCTGGAAATATGATGCTGGGGTAGAAGATCAGCTCTCACCTGAATCTAGAAAGGAGGTGACATGGGCCAATACTCAAGTTTACAATCCCTTTGCAAAGTTTACTAGATTTGGCAGGGTTTATTTTGTTGCAAGACATGTCCTGCCATTAAGCATATGGGACTTTTAAGTCAGAAGTCATTTGGTTTCCTAGTAGAATGGACTGAATATTTGTGTCTCATAGAAATTTGCATGTTGGATTCTACCTTCAAAGTGGTAGAAGTGTAAGGTGAAGTCTTCTGTCATAATTAGGTCATGGGAGTGCCCCCTTTGGAAATGATATTAGTGTTCTTATAAGAGGACTCCAGAGATCTCTCTAGCCCTCTATCCTTATGTTAGAATAAAAAGAGAAGTCAAAAGTCTGCAACTTGGAAGAGGACCTTCACCAAAATCTGACCATGCGGGAACTCTGACTTTGGACTTTCAGCCTACATAACTTTAAGAAATGTATTTCTATTACTGAAGGTACCCAGGCTATTTCATTTGTGTGATAGTAGCCTGAAGATACTATGGCCCAAAATTATTGGGTCATTTTTGAAACATCATTGAAATATGATCTCCTGGAGATTATTTAGGATTGATGTCGTATTCAGCATTGATACAGACTGATGATTTAATAGACAGTAGCTTTCCCACAGATAATTACTGAGTGATAACTTCCCATTTGTGGTACACACGTCCTTTCTTATGATGTCAGCGGAGATCTAACCATCTGCAAGGCAGTGTCCCTTCACAGACCCTTAGGGATTCTGGCTACAAGTATTCTGAGAGACCTTCTCTGCCTGAGCCACACATTGCAATGCTAAGAGTGAAAGCTGATTCCCTGTGGTGCTGTGTCAATTCCACTTTATACACCACTCCAATGCTAGCCCATCTTGCTTGGACTTTAATTAAATAACCTTCAAGGATGAAGTACAGCAGGGGGCAAGGTCACAGAAATAGCTACAATTATTTCCTGCAGCTATTGATTTTACACTAATGATCTTAAATGATGCATAGCTCTGCATCTAGCAATCTCTCTCAGAATGGCAGGTGGGGACTTGAGCTTCAGTTCCCACAAGGGACCAGAGCAATTTGGACAGATTTAAACTTGTTGATGCTATTTTCTAAGTGTGAAGGAGGATGAAAGTCTGAAACCTGGAAAGTACATGAATTTAATAGAAGGTAGAATATAAATATGAGAGGATTTGGAGCTAGAAAAAAAATGAACTCAAATTGTAGTTTTCTCTATAATTCATCTTGAGCCAGGATCTCAATTTCTCTGGTCCTTGGTTTCTTCATTTGTAAAGCAGGAATAATGATATGCATTTGAGGATTTGTGAAAAAGTAGAGAAGACAATTTTAAATCATTAAGCATTATAGTGTGACAGTTCCTGCTACTCTTCTGCTTTTATTTAAGTCATTGGATGTATATTTAATTCCTTAAAATAGCTATCTTTTATTCTTGGAGCACCAAAACCTATAAATGTCGAATAAATACATCTCTAACAGTGGTCTTAGAGACAACCTAGTAAGAATTTAATCCCAGCTCTAGTAAAATAGGAAAGACAATTGACTTAGACTTCAAAGAATTGGGTTTGGAACAAGGTTCTACCCAACTGTGTAACCTTAAGGAACTTTTTGGCCACTAAGTCTCCTTTTCTTTATTTGAAAAATGTGGACACTAATAGAGCCCATACTGGGCAGTTTTAATGATAAAGAGGATTAAACATCTGAAGGCCTATGACTGAGAGAAAAGTGCTATGAAATTCCATTAGACATTATCTCACCAATAAGCCTTCAGGGCCAGACTACCTGAAGGATCAGGAATGGAGGTATTTTAACAGTCTTGCAGATAATATTGATTTACAATGTCTGCTTGTAGGTTGGGCAATAGTACACACATGTATGAAGGTTTTTGTTGTTATTTCTTCTCTTTGGCTGTTGAAGCCAAAAAGAGACAAACAATTAAGTAGGAGAAGAAATCAAATCTAAATCTTAGACCACACTAAGGAATAAAGTTCTGAAAGAAATCATGAGTCATAGTAGCTCCACACCCACAGTTCAGGCATTCACCCAGCCAGGGTTCTGGTAATGTAGCTGTGCTCCTTGCATTATTGGAGCTTTTTAATATGAAAATCTCCTGTGTCCAACTCATGTTTTCTCCTTTTTATTACTATGTTTTAATATTTTTCACTTTTTGGGATGGTGTTTCCAGTCTTTTGGATTGAGATATTTGCAAACATTTTCTGATTTACTGCTTCTGATATTCACACATTCATTTATTTTTACTTATATTTTTAAACAAAGATGCATGTAATTAATATTTACTCCATTACCTCAGGGACTAGGTGTCAGAAGACCCATGAAATACCTTCAAGTTGATTACATTGATGACAAAACTCTGGTATGTGAAGAAATCATGATTAGCAGCACATAGTGAGCAAGGAATAATTAATTTAACACACACCCAGGATGTTCTGGAACCATCCAGGAGTGATATCCAAGCTGAGACTATAGGGAGTCGTAGATAAGGTTAGTGGTGATATGGGTAGGTAGAAAGTATATATTCAGGGCACTTTCCAGAAATTGCAATTAATTTTATATAGGTGAAACAGAGTTGGAGTATGGAAGGGAGGGTAGTAAAAAATCAGGATAGAAAATAATAAGAGCTGCACTGTGGTGGGTACTGATGTGCCACTCAGGCACCCCCTCCAAAGACTTTCTGTTCACTAAGAGTGCTATAGGCCAGTAGCCTTAACTATCAGCACCTCTTTGTGTCAGGAGTATTGGGTAAAAGTTCAAGTTGGGGATTGTTGAAAGAAAAAGACTGCATACACTATTCTTGAGGTAAATGTCAGGCAGAACTTCCCAAACCACATCCATTGTTGTAGGCAAACAACATAAAAATATTGAAACTGGTGCAAACAGATCTGACCATAAGAATTTGACAGAAAGTAATTGAGACTTTCATCTGAAGGCATTTGCATTCTAAAATATATGCCTGAGGGGTAGACCTAAAACAATTTTAGAGACATTTTGGACCTTGTGCAAATTTGTGCTGGTGCAACAATGGATCACAATATATATTAATAATATATTCAGATACTTTCTGAATATATTAATTGCTAATCTGAATGTGTGTGAATATATATATATATATTCACACACATTCAGATTAGCAATTAATATATATATATGCTAATTAATATATATATATATATATATGTATATATATATATATATATATATATGCTAATCACCCCTTGATTTCCTTTCCACTCTGCCTATGTGGTAATCATGTTGCTATGTGAATCAATGCAATAAATAATTCTTAATGACCCCCTGTTTGGTGGTCATACTTGAGTTCTGTCTTGCATCAATTAAAGTACCTACTGATTTGGTGACATCTGAAGGGATCATGCCACTTGTAGAGCCACCTTGCTCAAAGTTTTACCTCCTTCTGGTATAATCCAGTGCTTGGTCAGTGTAGGAATATGGGGTTCTGGCTATGGCCACCCAACAAAAGGCCACTGTAGCTTGGGAACAACCAGTAGAGTTGGTTGAGGCTTCCCTTGGTTTTATATCACAGCTCAGCCACTCCTTCTGCTCATTCTTGAACTTCTCACCTCATTTCCAAATGTTTTAGTTTGGAATGCACCCCTCAGCAATGCTGCCAATAAATATGTTTCCCAGATCTTTAATATGTTGTCAATGCAGGTTAATCTATGGCACTTAACTCATACACCCAGTAACACTCATTTTGCAGTTAGACAAATGGGGCTTAGAAAGGAAAAGTAATTTTTCAAATAATCACTATTAGCCAATGGCTAAATAGGTTCTGGAATTCAGGTTTCTTGACACCCAGTTAAGCCTCTTTCCCTGTAATGCAAACATGGATATTGGTTTGTGACTGCTGTGAATTAGAAGTGGAAAACTTTTTCCACTTTCCCATTGTCATTTATCATCACTTCTCTTTTTTTTCTCTGTGGTTTAGCTATAATAAACTATTTTTAGTTCTCTAAGAATGGGTGATAAGTTATTTCCATTTTAATTGTTTATGTATAATTCTTTAGTTCAGAAACTCATTATTGTACCCATTGGCTGCTTGGCTACACATGCAAGCAAGATTTTATTTACAGAGAATTCTTGTCTCTCCTCATGGCAGAATTAGACAAAGTTACCAGATTCATTACATCCTCATAATGTTCAGAATTCCTACAAATCATACTTTATTCTCTTGCATGTTTCCATTTCTGGTTTAAAGGTTCTTAAAGCCTTAAAAGTCCTTCCTTCATCTCAGTCTGAAACACTTAGAAAGATGAGTAAAAAAGTGCCAAAGAAATAAATTCACAAAGACTTCTGGGCATACATATAAGGTCCTTCAAAATAAATAATGATTCTATCAATGACAGTAGTAGCAATTACAGTAATAATAAATATCAGAAAAGCATAACAACATTAAACAATTTTGATAAATATTTGTCATTAATAAATGTTATCCTTGTTCATCTTCTTGATGTGCAAGAAGATGATTTTGTGTATTTTCAAAGTTATACTGGAGTATTGCCTAACAGGTCTGCTGAAGAATTATTTCGTTCTCTAGGTAAATGTACTTTTGATTGGCACACTATTTACTACTTATTAGAACCATGACTCTGTAAAATGATATGTTTCAAGATGTATTTTCTAGTAGACATGCAAATTACTTCTGTACAGTGGAAAAGATGACTGTAAAGATTATGTGGTAATCTTTTCTCTGGAATTTTTTTTTTTAGTGCTTGTATTTATTCAGTTTCTCTTAAGCCTTTTCTATTATGTATTTATTGTTGTATATTAATTATACAGAATGCTGGGTTTCATTCACACATACAGAAAAACACAATTTAATCAATTTCACTTCCTGATACCTCCCCTACTCTCCCTTCCCCCTTTCCCTGATCTCCTTCCTCTACCCTAATTGTTTCCCTTCAATGTATAATATTTGCTTCTCTTGAGTCTTATTTTGTTCAAAATTATGGTCTCCTGTTCCATCCATTTTTCCTGTAAATGAGATAACATCATTCTTTAAGGCTAAGTAAAACTCTCTTGTGTACATATACCACCTTTTCTTTATCCATTCATCTGTATGTCAACCCCCTATGCTGATCCCATAACTTGGTTATTGTGAATTGTGCTGCAATAAACATGGGTATGCATGTATCTCTAAAGTATGTTGACTTTAAATTTTTTAGTAAATACCCAGGAATGGTATCACTGGATTGATCATATGGTACTTCTATTTTTAGCTTTTTGAGGCATCTCCATACTGGTTTCCACAGTGACCATACCAATTTATTTCTCTCCTGAATCCTTCCCAGGATTTACTTAGGATTGAATTAAGGTGCTCTACCTTTCAGCTACATCCACAGCTGTTTTTTTTTTTTTTTTTTTTCATTTGTTTGAAATCATGAGACAAGGTCTCCTAAAGTACCCAGGCTGGTCATGAATTTGTGATCCTCCTTTAGCCTCATGAGACTCTGGGATCACAGGCAAGAGTCACCATGTCCAACATGATTGCCGCTCTAACTGAAGTGAGATGGAATCTCAGTGTAGTTTTAATTTCTATTTCTCTGATTAAAAGTGTTGAACATTTTTGTGTGTGTGTGTGTTTGTGTGTGTATGTGTGTGTGTAACTAACTTTTGTCCATTTGTGCTGATTCTTTTGAGAAGCATTTTTTTTTTCAGTTATTTTGCCTATTTATTGATCATGTCTAATTTTCCTTTGGATAAGTTTTACCACCCTCACTAATGATTTAAATAAACTTTTAATGTCTCACTATATGTTTGTATGAGAGGAATATTTTTCATTTTTTGAATATCATTTTTAATGTGTAGTGGGCAAAATAGAGGTATTTAGCCTAACTTTGCAAATGAGAAACTAAGGCTTAAGAAGTTGACTTACTTGGTGCAGGTTTCTACTAGTGTGAAATAGTGCCAGGCTTCAAATCCAAGTTTCTTGCCTTCAAAAATTGTGCTCTAGACAGAGTATTGTCTATCTTTGGGACAATGCCAAAAAGTAAGTCAGAAGTTCTTAGAAAAAAATGTGTAAGAGTGTTGGTTAATATGTTGATGACTGAATGGTTTTGTCAATTGTCTCCGATTTTCTCCATTATCTAAAAATTTTAAATCTTAGGCCACTATGCAGATGTTGATATATGCTAATGATTCTAGGTACATTCTAACTAGGAGTCTTGGCATGAAGAGTGTTAGTAGGAAAGCAAAAAAAGAAAGAGAGCCTTTTATAATAATAGTATGTGTATATAGCATATTATATATTTTTTACTCTTTTTCCCTTGTGAATGTTTCTGTGCAGAAAACAAGTTAGCATGTTGTAAGAAAGATTAGTGTTTGGGGCTAATACTGACAGAGATTCAAAACAACTAAATGTCTTTTCTTTTTGAGAAATTATATGTCTTTATGAGATTATCTCTGTCATTTGAGAGAGAAAAAAAACAAATATTTGTGATATTTTTACCATCTATATCTGACTGCAGAGATTAATGTTTGCTAAACTTATTCACTTGTAAGAAAGTTTAAACAATGAGAGAGAACTAAGATGTTTATGTAATTAATACTGGATAAATGTAATGACCCTTAGAAATGTGGAAATGGCATTTCTGAACAAATAGTTTGACACAATTTCATATTTCCCCCCCCCCAGGAACTTAATGAATGTCCACTGTGTAGAAGGTGCTACTGAGAGCCTCAACACCAAACATACCTTGTGCCTCATGAGCCTTACGAGGCACAGTGAGGATAACTTTTAACTCCATCTGTACAGCAATATCATAAAGCAGGTAGGGTGATTCCATTTGAACAATGATGAAACTGAGGCTCAGAATGCCTAAGTAACTCAGGGAGAAGGATAAAAGCAGGGGGCAATCACACTTACATACATATATCAGGCTCTGCTGAGGACCCAGAATCTGGAGAGGAATCCTGAGGAGGATGGGGATGGGGATGCTATCATCCCAATTGTTGTACTAGACAAAGTAACTGAGTGAATTCACATGGTGAAAGGTGAATTCGTATGTTCTGACAGGTCTCCAATCCAAACTAATTTCCTTCTTGTGTATTAACAGACACACAATTATAATTTATTTCCTCTGTTGCAATACATGGTTCAAATGTCTATATGTGTCAGCCTATATGAAATAGTACAAGTAGATAAAATTCTAAGAAGAAATAAGAAAGAAATTTGATAGAACTTACTGAAAACAATATAATGCAAGTATTTGGGGAATAAAGGTTGGAGAGAAATATGTCAGAAAAATTATAATACATGGAAACGGAAGGAAACCCTCATTTTTATACGAAATCACATATACAAGGTTGTGAGGGGAAAGGGGGGGAAGGGAGAGAACGGAACAACAACAGATGAGGTAGAGAGGGAAGATGAGAGGGGAGGGGAGGGGGGATAGTAGGGGATAGGAAAGTCAGCAGAATACAACAGTCACTAATATGGTATTATGTAAACATTGTGAATGTGTAACTGATGTGATTCTGCAATCTTATTTGGGGTAAAAATGGAAATGCATAACTCATTTGAATCAAATGTATGGAAGATGAAAAAAAATAAAAAATAAAAAAAAAACAACAAATATACTGTACCAATATTAAAAACAGATAAAATAAAATTTAAGGAAAGTTGGTTACGTACAGGGAGCAATAATTTTTGCTGATAAAAGGAATGTACAACTCACTGTCAAAATAATCATGCACATGTCCACATTTAATACAGTATCAAATAAATATAAAAATATTAGACAGGATAAATTGACAGATGCAGTGAAGAGTTTAACACATACCTTCTGGGAATTTTATTAAGTAGAAAGGAATACTTTTGAAAATATACATGATTTAAATATTGCACTTAGTAGCTTGACGTGAGGCATATAGAAACCCAACCCCTACCCCAAGGCTGTCTTATGTGAATTAAATCAGTGTAGTAACGATACAGTAATAGAAATTGGTTTATTTGCAGTAGAATAGAGAACATACATAAGTTTGGAAATTTAGAATATGATAAAGGTGGTACTTTAAATCAATGGAAACAAGTATATACTAATGCTGAAAAATTTGCCTATTTAAGAAAAACTATATTTAAGGAATATGAATATTACAGATATATCTTAAAAGCATGGTAAAAGAAATATACAAGAAAAGCCATAACCTTAATTTGTTTCAGAAGTATTTTAAATAGAACACCTGTTTGACCTCAGATAGAAAATAATTTATTAATTAACACACAGAAGACATGAAGAAAAGAATTTGCAAATTTGATTTTCTGATTTTTAAAGTCACATTTGCAACCTGTTAACAGAGAAATCATTAGTTTTTAGCACACATAGTCATCAATAAGAACAAACAATCCAACAAAAAAAAGTATGTTATTTAAACAAGAAATTCACAGAAGTCTGGTTTGATGGTGCACACATGTAATCCCAGCAACTTAGAAGGCTGAGGCAGGAGAATTGCAAGTTTGAAGCCAGCCTCAAGTTTGAGACCCTGCCTCAAATTAAAAGTAAATGAATAAAAACAGCTTTGGAATATAGCTCCAGTGGCAAAGCATCCGTGGGTTCAATTCCCAGTACCAAAACAAAACAATACAAACATAGAAAGGCTAAAAAAAAAAAATTCAGGAAGTATATATACAATAGTCAAACTCAGCAAAACCCAGAAAAAAATATGAGAGGCCATTTTTCATCTATAGTAAGTAACAAATTAAACTTTTCCTTATATGGGTGTTGAGGATAATGCTGAAAAATAACAACTCATGCTGCTGGTGAAGGTGAACACCACAGAAGAGGTAAGACAAGTATATGTAGTATGGCTGATTGAGTAACTGACCATCAAAAATGTTCCAATCCTCTTTCCCAGAACCTATGCATATCTGATTGACTTGTGATTAATTTAAGGATTTTGAGATGAAAATAGTAAACCTGATGTAAACACAAGGGTCCTTTAAATCCTATGAAGTTTAAGTTTAATCCTTTAAATCCTATGAAGTTTCCTATAAGTCATAGCTGTAGAATATATAGAAAATCCCACAAAATTTTCAACTTTGCAAAATAAATTTTCTTAAGATTTTGGAGGCCAGAAGTCCAAAATCAGTTCCACTGGATGAAAGACAAGGCATCAGAGGGTTATCTCTTCCTGGAAACTGCAGGATATAATCTACTTCTTTGCCTTTTTAGCTTCCACTGGGCCATCTGAACCACTTGGCTCAGGACCTCTTCTTCACATTCCTACCTTGTTTCTTCTGCTTTCTGCTTGGATCTTCTTGCCTTTCTCTCTCTCTCTCTCTCTCTCTCTCTCTCTCTCTCTCTCTCTTTTTTTTTTTTTTTTTTTTTTTTTTACTGAAAATATCAAGTATATTATCCTAGTCTACTTACTTAGGCTACTAAAGCAGAATTATTAGACTGGGTCGTTTGCAAACAATAGAAATTTATTGCCAATAGTTCTGGAGGCCAGAAAATCCAAGACCAAGTCACCAGAGATTCAATGTCTGAAAAGAGGATTCTCAAAGATGGTGCCTTCTATGTTGTCCAAATGGTGCAGGCTGGGGGCAAGCTTAGTCAGGTTTCTTATGAGGACACTAATTCCGTTTGTCAGGCATGTACCCTCATGACCTTGTCATTTTCCAAAAGTCCCATGTCTTAATACTGAGGCACTGGAGATTTTATTTCAGCACACAAATTTTGTAGGGACATAACATTCAGAACACAGCAGCAATGACGTATGTGGGCATATCTTTGCATGACTAACACATAATAGGAAATTAATACATGCTGCTGTTGATGTTGCTACACTTCTATATTTCCACCGTTATAAAGGAGGGAAGAAAACAGTTGTTCATTCATATCATAGAGAAAGAGAGAGAGAGAGAGACAGGAAGAAAGAGAGAAAGAGAGGGGGGAAGAAATGGAGAATATGGAGTTTAAAATTAATGTATCTGGAGTAGACAAACTTAAATCTTTTTTTTTTTTTTTTTAATTTTAGGTGTACATCAGAATAGGCCAAGGGAATAGAGATTTTTAAATACTCCTATATCCCCTATTCAGCTATTCCCAAGAAGAAAATGCTGTCTAGTCAGATTTGGCCAGAGGGAGGTTGTCTATGTGAAAATCTTTTGCATTGCTTTTGTTTTCCATGCATGTTTTGAGTAAGACGATGACAGACCTTTAAACTGGAACTCGTATAGATTATTGTTGAAATCCAGATGCCTTTAAAACCAAAAAACAAAACAAAACAAAACAACAACAACAACAAAAAACACTATTAGAAACTATAGTTTCAATGGGGTTCTCTCAGGCATGCAGCATGTGAAGTAATTTTGCACCTTAATGTGTGGAAGTATTTGTGATTTTGTGCATGGGTCACAGTTGCTGTCCATGCATATCTTGATAAAGCTGCAGAAGTGATGAAGAAAGAATCAGCCTGATCCAGTCATTTTGCTCTTTATTTCATTCTCACATCATTGATCTCTTTGCCATATTCAGGGTTTGAGGCAGTCATGGCCAACTTTTGTTCTCTTGACTTCCTTTCATTTGCTTGGATCATAGTCATATTTTGAGATTAGTCTGTATAGACAAAAGGAAGGATGGAACCCCAGCAACTGGACTATATCCAACTTAACAAAAGGTACTACATAGCCTAGGGTAGGATGCTTTTTTTGCATTTGTCCTGACATATCCTATTTAGGGAATACCATAGGACAGAGAGAATTTATCCTCTACTGTGTAGAATGTGTGCAAACCTCTCTCACTTCCTAATCCCCAAATACCATCTTAATTCTATTTAAACTGCTCATTTCAAACAATCAGGACATGTGTTGGACTTTTCCAGATAATTTTAGAACTATCCACTTAAATCTAAATATCGTTCCTTGTCTTTCCTTTCTTATGTATTCATATAGATGTGATTATGTACATGTATGTATGTATTTATACATATATATGCATGTGTGCATGTATGTATACATACATACATGTATCATCTTATTATCTTTTTATTTCAGTTTTTCTTCTGCATTTGCTTCTAGGACTACTCTCACTGTTCTATTTATCTACCTATTCATCTGTGCGTTCATTGAGTATATAAGCAAATTTTATCGTTTTTCCCTCCATTGTGACAGAAATATTTTAAACACTATTCCCATTCCCTTTTCCCCCAATCAAAATACTAGTAGTAAGCTACAGGCTTTTTCATTAAGGAAGATATTGTCCGTAATTACTTTCAGGAGACAGTGACAAAAACAACAAAGTTACTGCTTGCGATATTACACTGAATTCTTGAGGTCTTAGAATATGATCTGGGTTGTCTGATTCCCTGTCTAAGACGGTAACAGGAAATATTTATTGTTATTTTCTTGTTTGGGGTTATTTTTAATAGGAGGGAAATATTTAACATGATCCTGTTCTGTTCTGCTCATTAACACAATAAAATCACATTTCTAAGGACTTCCAAAGTTGTACTTTCCCATCAGATTCTTAATCATTCCATAATACACACTGATTGCTTTATGCATCCCAGGATCTTATGCCTTGTGGTGCTTAGGAATTGAACAGATTCCATCTGTGCACTCACTGAGCCAGTAGTCCTGTGGAAATAGAGAGAAATAAATAGGAAACTGTAATTTAAGAGGTGGGCTCGAGAAGGAATACCTAATCCAAAATTAGGGGCTGGGGAGAACAGAGGTCAGGGGAAGAATCTGCTGCCATGGTTTTGAAGGACAGAAATACAAAAGACATGCTATGGTCATACTCATGGTATGGGATACCCTGCATCCACCAAGGTTCAGAAAAACAGCCCTGACAGTTGATTTCCCCCACTAAGACTCTTTTGCTGAGACTCAACTTACATTTTTCCATTTGGGCTCAGAATATAGGTCCCCATTTGATGCCTTTTGTAAAGGAGACCACAGAGATTACCACCACAGGCTCCCAAATATACTCATTTCATTTACTGCCCTCCCAGTACCAGCATGCTCTGGAAAGGATGGGAGGTTACCTTGGAGCAGTTATTGGGGATGGTTTTGATCTACTTTCAAATCTTTACAGATCTTCAGTCTCCAAGTGTTAATGTACAATTAGAGTTTCCTATTTGATTCTTGGCCTCCTTAGCTTGTCCCCTCCCAGACTGTTTTAGGGTAAGGTCTCCACCTTATGTGAAGATCTATGCATTCCTGATAGTATTAAAACTTATTGGCATGAGCTCTGAAAAGCAAATATTATGGGGAATTGTTTGTTTCAATTATTAGAGGGATTCAAAATACCCAATGTTTTTCCAATCTTATTATTATTATTAGGTATAATAATAATACAACTACTACTAATAATAATTTGTATTCTAATTTGCCATATACACAGACCTTTGACCTCCATGACTTCTTTTTATATTCACTGCAACTGGTAAACAAGTATTTCTTTCTCCCTCTTACAAATGAGAAGATTGGAATTGATAAAAAAAATAAGCAACCAGCTCAATTCCACATACCATTTTGCAGCTGACACCTTGAATCAAGAACCCAGATCCCTGTAGGTCTGCATCACTTTTCAGTCATGTATTTCTTTGGAATAATCATTAAGAAGCTAAATAATAGTGAGACTTTTATTAGATACTTTTAATTTGTCCTTGAAAGACATTCACATATATTTCAGAATACAATTATTATTTTTCTCTCTCCTGATTTCTATTGTGTAAACATACACACAGAAATTGCATCTTCTTTAGTACATTAGAGCAACTCTTTGGAAAGTGTGATCCACTGTACTTTATCATTTTAGCATATCTTGTCCAGGCACCAGAGCTCTGTTATGGTTTGTATATATACCTATAGACAGTGATGCTATTGTCCTGTAGCAGTAAGAGTCTCAATGAGAAAGGAAATTAAAAAGCAACAGGTGGCAAAAACACAATGATTACATCTTCTCTGGGCATAAACACTGGAAACACCTGATAATCCCAAAAGACATTTAGTTCTGTCCAGTGAATACCTGTATCTGTGCAATGGAAACATTTTTCATTATTGCCAAAGCAGATGTGACCAGATTTTACACCTAAACAAATTTAATACTTGTTAAGTAAATTAATTTGAAGGCTCTGGAAGTTTTAAGCAAAACTCATCTAATTGCTTTTGTTTAGGGTCCTCTTAAATCAGCAGGATATGGTTTTGTAGCTTCTGTGGTCCCCACAGCTCTTCAGTATCCTTCCTTGTAGCCTCAAAGAAACAGTAGCCACTCAGCTCCATAGAAACTGAGAAGATGATTTGACATGTTTATTTGAATGCTGCAGAAATTATTGTTATGGGAAGCTAAAAGACCAATATCTGGGCTATCTAGTTCTCAAAAACAACTCAGGTTCTTAGGTATCATGGACCTATTAAACAACCTGAGGACTGGCAGGAAGTCTGGGAAGGCACTGAAGTTGGTATAAAACTTACTACTTCATTTTCTCATAATCATACCCTCCAATGATTACGATGAACTAAAACCTCCCTTTCTGTATTTTGTCAGTGGGAGGTGGAAGTTCATGAAGAGAAGGTCTTCCATAGATGATGATGTGCCCTTTCAGAGGTTCTTAATAGTTAAGGCAGATCTCCCTGGGCTTTAACTGGCTACAGAAAAATAAGACACCTACTGTGTTTCAGTTTCTTTAGGTATCTTATTTCATCTACTAGTCAGAGTGAAGTTGAAAAATGGATTTTGCTATTTCTTCTTTAGAGATGAGCACAGTGAGGTTCAGAGGGATTTTATGTGAGTCATGTCACCTAGCTGGAGATGGGTCTTGAACCATGTCTCTCCTTAGTGAAGAAAACAATTGTACTAAACCTAATTCTTATACTGGGCTCTGTCTGGCAACTTGCTCTGGCATGTGTATACTTTAGTACAATTGAAACATAATGCAATGTCTGTGCCCTTGTATCAGGTATATCTTTGGAAGGATCTTAAATATAATGCATTTGACTGTTCAATTAGAATAGATTGATTGACTCAAGCAGTCAAGAAAGTCAAGATGTTCTAAGTACAGAAAAAATAACTGGGGAGTCAATTTGTTTGTATAGCTAAGGCCTCAACATACTTCATTGGTGTTTATTTGGAAAAGCTATTCTAAACTTCGGCCTATTTGTAGAATAAAATATGAATGTCTTCCAGTGGGAGTGTGGCACAGTGGTAGAGCACTTGTCTGGCATGTGCAAGGCCCTGAGTTTAAACTCCAACAAACAAAATAGACTGACAGCCTGAACTGCTTCCTGATGCCTACAAGAATCCATGAGGCCTAGCTTTTCATTTCAATGTCATTCTTAAACCTTAATGCTACCCTCCTTCTTATATTACATATTCACAGCCTTCTGGAACTTTCTAGAATATTCTAGGAGCATTCTTACCTATGTGCCAATTTTCTTTCCTTCTCACCACTGCCTTCTTCACTTCTTCCACCCTGTTTTCCATTTCCCATTTTTTATCTCTACAAAAATTTAATCATGCATTTTTGTTTTAGTGATCGAAATGTTAAAAATGGCAGAATACAGAGAATAGCAAGTGCTACGTCTTCATAATTTTTTTGAAATCTATAGAGTTACTGGACAAGAATATTTTTTATCATGTTCAGGGAACAGCAAAAAAAATGTTTATTTATTACAAATTCATGTGCATTAGCCAATATATCCTGGAGAATTCAAGAGCTCCAGGGTCAGAGTGCTCTAGAAATAGAGTGTTAAGAACAGAGACATAATGCTCTCCACCTTAAATACTTACTTATTCCTCCTGTCTAACTGCAGTTTGAATTCTTTGACCGACCTCTACCCAGTTGCCCTACTCCACAACTTAAGGATTTTGAACTTAGAATAAGCAACAAATGTTTTAAGTAGAAAATGGATGTGAACTCATAACTGTTAGGCAGAAAATAAAATGTCAGAATGGAAGTATATAAGCACAAAGACAAAACAGGAAATCTGCACATTCCCCAGATAGGAGATGATAGTAGTGTAGTTTGATAGAGGTTAAGGTATTGCAAACCACTTGGATTTAGGAAATATTTTGAAGTCAGAAGCAGTAGAATTTGGGGGCTTTATCTCAAACAAAAGTTGAAATATTTATTAGAAACCCATGAGCTAATGCCAATATATCATCAAGAATTCAAGAAGAAATTGTGAACTGAAATTGTGTATGGGTATTATTAGAATGTCTGATCTTTTCCTTTGATAACTTACATTTTGCTTAGAAAGCTCTTATTCTGTTTTTTGTTTGTTTTGTTTTAACAATTTTCTCATTTTTATTCTCCTTCTGGTCTTAGCTTAAATGCTACTTAGTAGAAAAATCTTTTCTGACTGTGCTTTTAAAAATGCCTCCCTCTATCGTCTTCTCCTTCCCACGTAACCTTTAGATTATGTATCTATCATTTCTATCTATTTACCATTTGATCTTTTATAGTTGTGGATTTATCTTCAAAGTACTATGAGTTTACTACAAATATTAATTGTCTTAATTATGCATTTCTCAGTTTATTATTTGAATTTCTATAAAGACAGAAGCTCTATAAAGGCACAGACCATTCCTCTCTTACTTCATATTTCTAGTGTTTATCACCACTCTTATCTGTTGTAAGCAGATAATAAATACTTGTTGAACAAAAGAGCCTTTTGTGTTCTGCTGATGATTTACTCTGTAAGTCCCTAACTCCCAGTTATGCCCAGACCCTGAGCAGACCAAGAAAGACAGACACTGCATGAGCAGCTGGAAGCTGACCTGTGACCAGCATCTGGAATGGCCCATTTCTTCTGAGGTTGGTATCCTTGGTGACCGGTATGAAAATTTCCCTGTTGCTTTTTAAGCCTAATAACTGCTGCCCATTTTGTTATGGCTTACTGCACAGAATCTTCAGTGTGTTTTTAAGACAGTGATGTAAGTATGTGGTTATATTAGAAAATGAGACAACAGCTAAATAGCGGCTTTTACTCAGTTCTCTTTGAAAATGCAGAACACCCCCACCTCTAACAGGAGGTGTGTACAATGTTGAGAAGTTTGCTAAGTTAGAGTAGTATAGTGTTCAAAAGATGTGAGTTCAGACCCAAAAATATATAAATGGACTTCTCTGATCTTCTATTTAAACTTGCATCCTAGTTCAAGTCACTTGAATTCTTTGAGTCTTTGTTTCTTCATCTATAACTAGAGGACAAAGATACTTACACTTAAGGGCTTGAGGAAGCATTGAGATGATAGATTCATGGACTCAAACACTTTAGCTGGACAGGAAGCACTAAATACAGTGGAAATATGGTCATTAACAATGGAAAAATGCCAAAAAAAATGTAAGTTGATTTTGCACAAACATTAATTATCTAATACAGTCGTAATGTTTTTAAGAAAGAACTTTATATGTTCCTGCTCACCACATGGGAGTTTTATCTAATTTACTTAGTTTTGAATTCCTAGACAGTTCTTTTAAGTTTAGAGAAAGGCAATATTTCTCTGAAATATTGAAAACAGCCAATGCTTTGAAGTAATAATAAATGATATGTGAACAAAGTGTCTCTCACTTCTTTACTGTGGGATCTTAAATAAGATGCTAAACTTTCTGACTTTAGAATTGTTCTTGTTTAAAAAAGATGAAGTACTTCAGATTTAAAAGAATTAATTTATTGTAATCTGAAAATAATAATACTAGTTCACAGAATTGTTTTACAGGGTTAGATATTATATGAGTTACTATCCTAGTCCTTTATACATAGTACCTTCTCATAGATTTAGTAGTACACAATAATAATATTAATAGTAACATTAATTGCATTATATTGGAACATTTATTATCTGGTAGCCATTCTGTATCCTTATCTGTACTCTGATGGAAGGGTCTGTTCAGATTGACTGTTGTAGAGATAGCTACTGCTCACTCAAATCTTGTTCCTTTTCTTCCAAATTCCTGAAAGAAGCATGGCACGTTCCCTTATCATTGCAAGTAGGCATGGAACAGTGCTAGGTTTGGCCAGGAAATTATGCTTAGATTCTATGAATACCTTTTATAGACAAAAATGTGAAAGAACTTGAAAGAGACTCTTCAATTCTCTGTTCCTCAGCATTAGCGACCACTAAGGCCTGTTTCTAGATAGAGCTTCTATAGGAAAATAGAATTTCCAACAACTTAGATCCTGAGTGGGATAGAAATAGTGCCAGAATTTTTAATGTGTTAATTCAGGAAAATTTAGAGACGTTGTCACTAAAACATGACCTAATCTGTGCTATTATACCTAAGTAATAGTAAACACTTATTTTCAAAAGGGAACAATTTTAATACTTTTGTCTCTTAGAAATTCTATTTGAACAATAATTTCTGAGTAACTAACAGAAAAGTATGGCAACTTACTTTGGTATCAATAAAAATAAAATATTTTTAGCTCCATGAACACTAAAAGTAAGAATGCAATTTTTAAGAACCCATAAAGCATTCAGATATTATGAATAGATTATTATAAGAAAAATTGAGTTCAGATCATTTATGTTCTTGTTTAAAAAGATGAAGTACTTCAGATTAAAAAGAATTAATTTATTTTTTATTTGAGACTTTGTTATTAATGCAGAGATCTAATAAACCTAAAATCTAATATACCAACTTAATAAAACTAAGTTAATATATCAAAACCTAATAACTTCTCATACAAATTGGAATCAGAAGTATTTTTTTTTCTGTAAGAGGCACTTAAATACAGAATGGGGTGCATGAATTAAGGTGGCCAGTTACATCTGACACACATGTCTAGCTCCTAAATTATCACTTATGTGTATGTATGTGTGTATGATATAAGGGATTGAACCCAAGGGTACTTTCCACTGAGTTACAGTCCCAGTCATTTATTTTATTTTATTTTTTTATTATAGGACAGGGTCTCACTAAGTTGTGAATCCTGGTCTCAAACTTGTGATCCTCCTGCTTCAGACTTCTAGTTCCTGGGATTACAGACATGCACCACCATGCCCAGCTTATGACTGTCTTTTGATGACTTTCTTTTTTTTTATTGGTTGTTCAAAATATTACAAAGCTCATGACATATCATCTTTCATACATTTGATTCAAGTGGGTTATGAACTCCCATTTTTACCCCAAATACAAATTGCAGAATCACATCGGTTACACATTCACATTTTTACATAATGGCATATTAGTGACTGTTGTATTCTGCTACCTTTCCCATCCCCTACTATCCCCCCTCCCTTCCCCTCCCATCTTCCCTCTCTACCTCATCTTCTGTTGTTCAATTCTCTCCCTTGTTTTTTTTTCCCCGCTTTCCCCTCACAACCTCTTATATGTAATTTTGTGTAACATTGAGGGTCTCCTTCCATTTCCATACAATTTCCCTTCTCTCTCCCTTTCCCTCCCACCACTCGTCTCTGTTTAATGTTAATCTTTTCCTCATGCTCTTCCTCCCTGCTCTGTTCTTAGTTGCTCTCCTTATATCAAAGAAGACATTTGGCATTTGTTTTTTAAGGATTGGCTAGCTTCACTTAGCATAATCTGCTCTAATGCCATCCATTTCCCTGCAAATTCCATGATTTTGTCATTTTTTAGTGCTGTGTAATACTCCACTGTGCATAAATGCCACATTTTTTTTTTTATCCATTCATCTATTGAAGGGCATCTAGGTTGGTTACACAGTCTAGCTATTGTGAATTGTGCTTCTATGATCATTGATGTGGCAGTATCCCTATAGTATGCTCTTTTAAGGTCCTCAGGGAATAGTCCGAGAAGGGCGATAGCTGGGTCAAATGGTGGTTCCATTTGATGACTTTCTTTGAACAAGCCATTTGCAAGAAGCTAATCCTCTTTAAGTCTTGATGTTAATGTTCTTTTTGCTTTAAAGACAGAATGGCTTAGTACTTAAAAGTCTGATTATTGGAGTCAGACCAACAAATTCAAATTCCATATCTTTTGCTTTTTAGCCATGTGACATGAGGTAATTGATATAAAAAAAACCTTGATGTTTGCTCATCAGTAAAATAGAAATACTAATAGTAAATATTTTATGGACTTGTAAGAATTAAATGAGTAAAGTGCTTAGAAAAGTACAAGGCATGTGCATATTAACTGTCAATAATAGCTATTTATATTAACTGGGCCTCGGATTTATTATCTAGCAAATAAGAATATGGACCAGAAGACTCATTAAAACCTTATTATCTGCTTTTCTTGTTTCTTTATTTGCTTCAAGAATCAAAGCTCTCTGTTTTCAGAGCCTATTATTGTATTATTTGTCCCATTAGATTCTCATAACCTAGTGAATTCCAATACAAAAGACATTCCATAAATATTTCTCAGATACATATATCAATGACTTTTTAATAACAGCTACCACATATCAAGAATTTAAATATGACGCTGACTGCTCTAAGTGTTATTGTCTTAAATTCTCACAGTACACCAATAAAGTAAATGTCATCACTACCTCATATTTCAGGTGAAGAAATTATGGAAAAATATGTGGTAATTATTTCAAACTCATAAAATTTACTGAGTGGAGAGTAGAGAAAGAAGGGGAATTGAGTTTAAGTGCACTTGATTTATAAATTTTGAAGCAAATGTAATTTATAACTATGCTTATGAAGACAGTTTATGATCTATCTATGGACTTGATCTTGAAAGTCAGCATCAGCTGTGGAAGAAGTGCTTCCCTCACACTGAAGGACCCACAGGCCGACAGTCTTCTTCGTACCCGTCTGTACCCGTCATTAAGAAGTAATGATTTTTTGAGAACTAGGATTGTGATTCTAGTACCTTAGCACAATGCCTGGCACTTGACAGATACTGGTTTATGTGGAGAGATGAATACGTGAGCAGCAACCAGCCACCTGGTAGTTGGAGAGGGAGGCTTCAATATGTTATATTTCAAATTATCAATGTTAGGATTGGATTTGAGTCTCTATCGGGGTCTTGTATGTTTTTTAATCTTAATCACAAAAACATGTAAGGTGGGTACCATTAAAGATTGTGGATGAGAGTCCTTTTACTGAAATAACAAAACAAAACACTTTCCTAAAATTTCAGCTACGATATTAATTTGTCGGATTCTGATATCCTCTCTTTTCTCTCATAGGAAGTTTGCATGCAAAATAAAAAATACAAAGGAATATACCTTGAATCTTCCCATTTCCCCCACTGGCACTCTCTCTCAGGTTTTGTACTCCCCTCAGAGAGGTAAGTGTAAAGCAGGAGTGGTTGTACCCTAAGGAGGCAATGATTGACATGTAACTTTTATAGCAGTTTTGTTTTTCTTCTGTTCTACTATTGAACAGGATTTAGACCATCCATTTTGGACAAATACATCCAGCACTGATTACAAGCAGAGAATCTGTTCAGTGTCTCAATTCATGAATCTTGGAGCATTAGTTTCATGTGAGAGGCAAAATGTTTCCTTGTCTTTCAGATAGTTGGTGGCCCTGAAGATACGTGATGCCAGACTCTGCAAGCAGACTCTGAAGAATTTGGGGAACATTGCAAATGACATTCAGGGTTACCCATCAGGCAAGTCGGGTAGCACCTATGAACTTGGTGTCTGTGGGACTTTTCACATGTATGCCCTAGCTTTTCAGCTCAATATGGTGACAGCTGACAGGAGTTCAATATCTCACTGCTATAGACAGGGTGTTATAAATTGAATGGATCAATGCTTTGATTAAAGGCTAGAGATGCAAGCCAGTCAGGGTGGCCAAAATGTGTGGTCCTATTGATGTTTTCCTGCAAGTCACTGAACCATTTGGTCAATATACCAGACTCCTGGATTAGAGAATTATAGCTATGGCTGGCCAATTGGTAAGGAATTCTCTCAACCATCTTGAAGGGAGCGTGTTGAACTATTTTAACGCAGCACAATTGGAAAGCTCCACTCCAGTGCTTCTCAAAATCATTCTTGGAGTGTGAAACAATTTAGCTTAACATCTAGGAGAAATGGCACATTAATGTGAAACCATTTTCCGGGCACTGGATGCACTTTGCTGGAAAAAGTAGCAAACCGATTTTGAAAAAAAAAGATTCACAGAGCTATGGATGAGTAATGAGAGCCTCCTTATTTAAAAAAAAAAAAATTCAAGTAAGACACTGAGTATGTAAGAGAAAATACATATTCTGTGCTACTACATTCTCAAATAATTTCTCTGTAATGTTCCTTTCCTTACAATCTACTGAAAGAAAATAACATTTCTACTTCTAGAGATAATATATTTCCAAACAAATCACAAAGACACCACTTGATTTATGTATAAAATTGACACTACTAGAGCCAAGTCCATTGACTAGAAATCAGTATAATACAGGCTTCTGCAGGAATTTTGAGTTTCTTTCATCCTTTCCTCCTCTTTGCCTTGGTCTGTGTAAGCAGAAAACATTTTCTGAAAGCTCAATAGTAATTGTTTAAATATGGTTTAAAAAATATCTCTAGAACAGGTTGATCTTCTTTCCCTTTGTAGCCATTCAGGAATCGAAAGATGCCAAACATATTCTGAAAGTATGTATTTCCTTTTATCAATATCCCTCCAAAGAGGTTTTCAGGCAATATGGAAAGGCATGAAATAAATCAGAATAAAATAAGAATGATCCAGGGTATAGAAATAGTAAATAGATGTACAAAAATGACTAGAAATTATAGTGATATTATATAAAATTCTAAAAGAACTTTAGAACTTTGAATTTGAATTTAGCTTACATTTTGCTATGTGCTGCCAACAATAAAGTCAAAATAGAAGATTCCAAATGTCTATATATTAAAATCAACCAGAGTTCAGCTAAAGTAAAGAATGATAAAATGAGAAAGTCACCATTTTTCTTATTTTTTCCAGCCTTTTGTATTGCTTCTTTTTAGTTATACATAACAATAAAACTCATTTTGACATAATTATAAAAGCATAGAATATAATAAGTTCTAATTCAGTCCCCAGGACTCTCTTCCCCTCCCATCATCCCTCCTTTCATTCCTTTCCCTCTACTCTACTGATCTTTCTGCTCTTTACTTATAGTTTTTATTTATTTATTCATTTAATTATTTTAAAATTTTAATTTGTTATATATGACAGCAGAATGCATCACAATTCATATTACACATATAAGGTACAATTTTCCATACCTCTGGTTGTACAAAGTAAAGTCATGCCATTCATGTCTTCATCCGTGTACTTAGGGTAATGATGTCCATCTAATTCCACTGGCTCTCCTACCCCTACACCTCCTCCCGTTCCCTCCCTCCTCTTTGCCCTATCTAGAGTTCATCTAATACTCCCATGCCCCCTACACCCAACCCAATTATGAACTAGCATCCTTAAATCAGGGAAAACAGTCAGAATTTGGTTATTTGGGATTGGCTAAATTCAATTAGCATTATATTCTCCAACTCCATCCATTTGCCTGCAAATGCCATGATTTTATTCTCTTTTAATGCTGAATAATAGTCCGTTAAGTATATATACCACATTATTTTTTATCCATTCACCTACTGAAGGGCATTTAGGTTGGCTCCACAGTTTAGCTATTGTGAATGATGCTGCTACAAACATTGATGTGGCTGTGTCCCTGTAGCATGCTGTTTTTAAGTCCTTTGGGTATAGATGGAGGAGAGGGATAGCTGGGTCAAATGGTGGTTCCATTCCCAGTTTTCCAAGGATTCTCCATATTGCTTTGCATATTGGCTACACCAATTTGCAGTCCTACCAGCAATGTATGAGTATGCCTTTTTCTCCACATCCTCACCAATACTTGTTTGTATTCTTGATGGCTGCCATTATGAGTGGAGTGAGATGAAATAGAGTAGTTTTAATTTGCATTTATCTAATAGCTAGAGATATTGAACATTTGTTCATATATTTGTTGATTGATTGTATATATCATCTTCTGAGAAGTGTCTTTTCAGTTCCTTTGCCCATTTATTGAGTTATTTTTTTGGTGTTAAGATTTTTAGGGTCTTTATATATGCTAGAGATTAGTGTGCGCTATCTGATGTGCATGTGGGAAAAATTTGCTCCCATTCTGTAAGATCTCTATTCACCTCACTGATTATATCATTTGATAAGAAGAAGCTTTTTAGTTTGAATCTATCCCATTTATTAATTCTTGGTTTTAATTCTTGCACTATAGGTGTTTTATTAAGGAAATCTGACATGATGGAGATTTTAGCCTACTTTTTATTCTCATAGGCACAGTGTCTCTGGTTTAATTCCTAGGCTCTTGATACATTTGAGTTGAGTTTTGTGCATGGTGAGTAGTAGGGTTTAATTTCATTTTGTTGCATAGAGATTTCTAGTTTTCCCAGCACCATTTGTTGAAGAGGCTATGTTTTCTCCAGTGTATGTTTTTGACGTCTTTGTCTAATACAAGATAATTGTAATTATGTGGGTTTGTCTCTGTGTCCTTTATTCTGTACCATTGGTCTACCAGTCTGATTTAGTGCCAATACCATGCTGTTTTTGTTACTCTTGCTCTGTAGTATTTTTTAAGGTCTGGTATAGTGATGCCACCTGCTTCACTCTTTTTGCTAAGGATTGCTTTAGCTATTCTGTGTCTCTTATTTTCCCAGATGAATTTCATGATTGCTTTTTCTATTTCTGTGAGGAATGCCATTGGGATTTAGATTAAAATTGCAGAGAATATGTATAATAATTTTGGTAATATGGTCTTTTTGACAATATTAATTTTGCCTATCCAAGAACAAGGTAAATCTTTCTATCTTCTAAGGTCTTCTTTAATTTCTTTCTTTACTGTTCTGTAGTTTTCATTGTAGAGGTCTTTCACATCTTTCAATAAGTTGGTTCCCAAGTATTTTTATTTTTTAGGGTATTATAAATGGAGTAGTTTTCCTTATTTCCCTTTCAGAGGATTTGTCACTAATGTACAGAAATGTCTTTGATTTATGGGTGTTTATTTTATATCCTGCTACTTTGCTGAATTTCTTTATTAGTTCTAGAAGCTTTCTGGTGGAATATTTTGGGTCTTCTAGGTATATAGAATCATATCATCAGCAAATTGTGCTAATTTGGTTTCTTCTTTTCCTATCTGTATCCCTTTAATTTCTTTCATCTGTCTAATTGCTCTGGCCAGTGTTTTGGGAGCTATATTAATTAGAAGTGGTGAAAGAGGGCATCCCTGTCTTGTTCTGGGGGAAAGGGGTGGCCCTGGGCCTACCCTGGGCCCGGGCTCCTGGAGGTCAGGGGAGGCAATCCTGAGCATAAGCCTGAGCTCCAGTGGGAATCTGCCCGTGGCGGGAAGGACCCAGATCTAGTCTGGGCCTGGGCTCCTGCGCAGGTCAGCAGAGCAGGATCTGGGCCAGGCCTGATCTTCCGCAGGTGTCTGCTGGTCGGTGAAGGCAGATTTGAGCTGGGGTCTGAGCTCTGGTGGGGGTCTGCTGGTGGCGAGACAGACCTGGGTCAACCCTGGGCCTGGGCTCTGAGGTAGGACAGCTGAGGTTGTCCTGGGCTGGCCTGAGCTCCAGCAGGGGTCTCTACTTATAGGGTTTTTTTTTTTTTTTTAATTTGTGTTTGTTGATATACATAGTGGTGAGATTCACTGTGGTCTATTTATACAGATACATATGAAAGTTAAGTCAGATTCATTCCGCTGTCTTTCCCTATCCCATCTCTCCTCCTTTCCCTTCTATCCCCTTTGTCTACTCCACTGATCTCTCTTCTATTCTTCTTCTTTTTTTTTTAAATCCCATCACCTCCCCTTTATTTTGGATTAGCTTCCTCATATTAGAGAAAAATAAAGTCACCATTTTCTTATAGCCTTTGTAATAATTGATTTAGACAAATATTATCAAAGAATGCTAAACCTGAAAGTTAAATTTTTTAGGGAGCAGGTTATTCACATGTTCTTAAAATATCTCGTAGTAGTTTACCTAATAAATCCAAAGGAGAATTTACATCGATATGGAATGATTTCCTAGGCATATTAACCAAATTATCACTTTGTTGATTGTAGGAATATCTTACTACATATGCCTTCTCAGTACATGCAAAAAGAAGTGAACAACATCTTCTTGTTAGTTAGTACCACAATATCTAACATGAATCTAGTGAATGGGGAAGCAGATGAACTCAGAATGTGACAAGGTAAGATTTCCTAGTTCTAAGTACTTTCATATTGAGAGGAATATTTATTATTGTATTTTCATCCCACCAAAAACTAATGCTTGTGATTCTCCTGTCTTAAACCAAGTATTCCTAATATTTTGACATTAGCTTTAGTCTCAGATTTTTTTTTTCTTCCTTTGGATATACAAGTTAAGTATCTGTCTCTCTATTCAGTCAATAGAACACACAGACTTCCATAAAAATGACACAGTATGTTGACAATTTTTTTCTTTTTTCATCTTTAGAGTATTTCTTTATTTATTTTTTAAATTTAACTATATATATATATATATATATATATATATATATATATATATTTTCATTTATATATAACAGCGGAATGCATTACAACTCTTATTACTTATATGGAGCTCAATTTTTTCATATCTCTGGTTGTATACATAGTATACTCACATACATGTACTTTGGATAATAATGATCATCACATTCAATCATCATTAATTACCCCATGCCCCCTCTTTTCCCCTCCAACCCTTCTGTTCTATCTAGAGTTTGTCTATTCCTCCCATGATCCCCCTCCTTTTCCTACTATGAATCAGCCTCCTTATATCAAATAAAACATTTGGCATTTGTTTTTTTGGGGATTGGTTAACTTCACTTAGCATTATCTTCTCTAACTCTATCGATTTACCTGCAAATGCCATGCACCACGCACAAAACTCAACTCAAAATGGATCAAGGACTTAGGAATACACCAAGAGACCCTGCGTATAATAGAAGAAAAAGTAGGCCCTAATCTCCATCATGTGGGATTAGGCCCAAACTTCCTCAATAAGATTCCTGTGGCACAAGAATTAAAATCAAGAATTAATAGATGGGATGGACTCAAACTAAAAAGTCTTTTCTCAGCAAAAGAAACAATCTGTGAGAGATTACATCTTGGGAGCAAATCTTTACCCCTCACAATCAAATAGAGCACTAATCACTAGAGTACATAAAGAACTCAAAATACTATTCACCATAAAAACAAATAACCCAATCAATAAATGGGCCAAGGACATGAAGAGACACTTCTCAGAAGATGAAGTACAAGTACAATCAATTGACAATTTTTTTCTTAATTATTTTAAGACACTCCAATATGATTTTTAGAGTGATGTGGGAACAGGAGTGTACAGGTTATCTTACTCAAGGAAGATTCATATCTCCCATGGTTCGATAGGAATGTATTCTTGGGAATTATTCCAAGAGCATGTGTTCTATGTTATAAAATGGTAGGTGTGTGGGAAGGAGTGATGTCAATTATGAATATTGCTAAAACTCAATCATATCTTCTAGTAGTTATTCCAATGACTTAACCTTGTGAGTACCCAAATGGGCTGTTACTCCAACTCAGAAATTTTCAAATATTAGTGTGATTCCATTTTCATAAAAAAGGGAGCTAAACAGTCTTGTTGAATTAATGCTTCTAAAGAGGATGGGGCATGAACATGGGCTAATTTGGCTCCAGTTTTCTCATCACTATCTGTCGAAAAGTTTCCATGACCTTAATCTGATTTCTTCATTTGATAGGGATCATTTACAAGAGACACCAAATAAAAACATACCCATTAGATTTCCCACGGGGATGCAATTTTGGAAGTTGTAATTTTCCACTCTAAGTATGAACAACTTCACCATGAAAAGAAGCCTTCACATGGATAATGACAATAATGCAGTTTAATCTTTAAGGCACCCACCCCAAAGGCCTCTGAATTGGGAAACAGATTGCTTTATGTTAATTTTCTTCTCTAAAAGCCTAAATAATTTACAGACAACTAGGGTCTTAGATGGAACTGAAGTCCAACTTCTGCTTAAAGACCTGAGTCACAATGTCTAGCAGAGAAAAGATCATGGCAATGATCCTTACTGAACACTCAGGGTGCACCCAGTGCCCCAATAGCAGTTTATGTACAAACATGACAACCCTATGAATTTGGTCCTATTGTTATCTGAGTTCTATACACTACGAAACTAGAGCTTGGGGAGTTTAAGAGAATTTCTTGATGTGACAAATGCTATATACCAAGCAAACTAATCTAGATCCTGTGTTCTTAAGTAAAGAAAATCACAAATCTAAATATATCTCAGTTTATTGTGTGTGCAGGTTGATTTTCATTCCTTAGTCTTAAGTCTTTACAAGAACCTTCATGATAAGCACTATACTTAATATTGTAATTAGTATGAAGATGGAGATGCTGAGACTTAAGAGGCTTTAAGTATCTTTTCTCTGGTTATTTTTCTGTTAATTGACTGATGCTTACATATTTGGGGACCCTTGCAAAACTGTTCCCTTTAATGTATATCTTGCTGCCTCTGTCTTTTGCTTATCAAATTGTTCTGTATGCTCTCCCTTATGCTTCTAGTTTGTATAAAACATCATGAAATTGTAGAAAGAACTCAGACATATTTCTATCATAGGTAATCCTAGGATAATGAGAAAATATGACAAAGTTGAACAGCATTTGTGTCAAACTTGGGGTAAAAATTAATCTCAACTTCCAATAATAATTGCAGAAGATTGAGCTATTCTTAAACTTTTAAGTCAGAATAGTACACAAATAGCAAAGACCATGTCTTATACTACTCTCTCTCCAAAATCCTGCTGCATTTTAGATATACTCCTCAGATCCAATTAGTTTGGCAAAGATTAATTATCCTCCAATATTCGGTTTTGTGGCAGAGATTAATTGTACTTCAATATCCTTTCTTTCCTTCTTTTTAGTAAAACAACTCCTTAACCACCATACAGGTATTGTTCACAAGACAGGCCACATGATCACCCAGCAAGAGACTGAATTCCCAAGCTTCTCTTATAAGTGGTATGCTCATAGGAGTTGGTTAGTTCCAATGGAGTGTGAGAGGAAGTGAAAAATTAATTCCAAGACCATGCCCGGACAGGAAACTGCATGTTCTTCATTTCTTCTCTATCATTTTTTTCTGAGTTTCAAGGACAATATTGTTATGTGCCACTCAATTCTATCACACAGACATGAGAAAACAATCATGGTGAATTGTGGAACAGCATAATTTAAGGCAATTGGATTCCTGGGTATACTCATGGACCAACACTGCCTACCTGCTGTGGATTATCTATCTACCTTTAAATTCAGAGAGAAATAAGATTAAACTTTGCCTGAGTTACTATATTTTAGATTTCTTGGTTACATGAGATTATCATATATTCTACAAGTTTTGTTGAAATAAAAAAATCAGGGTACATGGACAGAATCAAGAAATCTTTAAGAGTTATAAATTCTTTTTTAGAGTAAGCTATATATTTCTTGATAGATTTATGGTGGCATATTATATGGTGTTGTGATTCAATGATGTTCCAATAAAATTCTGATGGTAAAGACTTTGCTTTAGTATATGACTCTGTTTGGAGATAGGACCATTAAGGAGGTAATTAAACTTAATAGGAGCTTTAGGGTGGGCTCTAATCTAATAGGACCAGTATCATTATAAAAAGGTGAAATTAGGTCACAAATATACACAAAGAGAAGACAGGAAAATGTGCCATCTAAAAACCAATCAAAGAGACCTTAGAATATAATCAATTCTACTGAAACCTTGATCTTGGACTTACCTCCAGAATTTTGAGAAAACAAATTTCCATTGCTTAAATTGTCCCATCTATACTACTATATTATGGAAGCCCTCTCAAACTGATATATGCAGGAAAAGAAGTATGGAGTTGCTGAAAGACTCCAAAATACATATATTTAGTATCTCCATGAGCATTATTTTAGCTAAGCTAACATATAAGTACTGAGAGAGGAGAAATCAATTATATGAATAACTTTAAAGAGAATTACTATATATTTAAAACAATTTATTTGGAGTAAGGGATAAAAGCAATGTCCAAGACAGAGTGAATTCATGATTCTATTTCATGGTGTTTGGATTCTCATTTAAAAGAAAATTTTAAAAAATCTTTCTTTTAAAGGTGTTATGTTGGGAAAGAGTAGTGCACTTCACTCATATTGGGCATTGAGAAGGAGTCTCTCTGGCCATTTGTGTGCTGAGATCTCATAATGAAAGTATGTCAACCATGCATATTGGAGGTGGAGTAGGGTGGTAAGCTGAGAATTTCAACCAAAGAAACAGCATGAGTTAAGTGTACCAAAATAACATTGATATTGGCTTGTCCAAGGAACAGATAGATCTCCTTGAATGAGAAGGGAATTATATATGATGTGATATTTGGGACATTGCTGTGTATCAGAGAATGCAGGCTGTGGTAAGGAGTATGGATTTTATTCTAATAAATAAAAAATCAGGTGGGTGACTTGTTTCATTTTCCATTATAAAAGGTCATTGGGTCTTTTATGTGGGTAATGGATGGAAGTATCCAGAAATTAAGGCAGCAGTAATAGCAAAGAAGTCATTGTGGAGATATTTCATACAATTTTCCCCCTCATCTTTCAAATCTCAGCTACATGTAACCACTTCAAAGTGTTTCTCTGTGGCCATGGGCAATACTTAGTTGCTAACTCCTCTGGGTTTTCTCAGCATGTGTTTATACCTACCTTTCTTTCTTTCTAATTATTTAGTGTGTGTGTGTGCATGTGTGTGTATGAGAGAGAGAGAGAGAGAGAGAGAGAGAGAGAGAGAGAGAGAGAGAGAGAGAGAGAGAGATTGATTTGGGATTGAGTCCAGCTTTATTTATTTACTTATTAACTACTGAGCTACATCATCAGCTTTTTTTTTATTTTTTTATTTTGATACAGTGTCTCATTAAGCTGCACAGGCTGACTTTGAATTTGAGATCCTCTTGACTTAGCCTCTGAAATAACCTGGATTACAGTCATATGCTACTACTGTACCTGGCCATATGTTGATACTTTTAATGTAGCATCTATTGTGCTGACATTAAAAATGTTTTTTCATGCTCTAGATCTGTCTCTCCCATCAAACATTTATAATCAGTGAAATTGTGACTATGTCTAATTTATCTTTGTAATCTCTACATCTATTCTAGGCTCTGGCATCTTGTTTGTTCACAGCATATGTTGGAACGTGAATAAACATGAAGACTATTTTTATTTGTTTCATACATATACAATATATATGTTTAAGAACATATTCACAGCTTACTGTTCAAGAGGAGAAGATCGGATGGATTCTGACTTGACCATAAGTGGAGATATCCTAGTGCAATTCCAAAGCTGATCAGAACATTAAAAGGTTTCTTTGACCATTTCCACTTGCCTTTTGCAAAGAAAATTGTGCCAAAACACTTTCTGAAACAGAGACTTTATCTCTGCTTCTTTTATAATAAAAACCAGACTACTCCTATATGCAGCCTTTCTACCTGCAAGGGTTGTGAGCATATGACTTAATATTATCTGCAATGATCCCAGAATCTCTAGCATCTCATTAAGCAAGAAGTGATGTAGTATTTGGGGGAATGACTTGTCAAAGTCAACAAATTGTGCTGAAGGGCAGATTCAGTTACACCTAATATAAGAAATTAATCTTTTGGGAATCTGTAGAGAAGAGCCTGACATCACTTCTGAGTCTGAATTATCTGACCCTGAAACACAAGTTCTTATGTTTACACACAATTCAACTTGTTAATCACCATGATTCAATAAATATTTAATTGGCAATTAACATAGGCTAGGGACTGTTGAAGGCTCCTATGTTTGATGATGTATGAACTACATTATTTGCTTTTGTAGTATCCATGATATGCTAAGTTGAGATCAGTTGTTAAATACATACCTTATTTTGACAGAATCAAGAAGGTAGGGACCATAATTGATTTTTTTCACTGTGCTTAAGTGCTTAGGATAGTTCCCGAAATACTAGGCTTTTGCAAATAATTCTTGGTCAAACCAAAAACAATATTGGATGCTATCTCAGGAGTATGCTCAAGGCAGCACACTCTAATGAATTTTGCTGTGAATGAGAATACAGGCCTAGGGAAGACTTCATAGAGGCCAGAACAGCCAGTCTTTTGAAGGGTGACTAGATGCCAAATGAAAGGGCATAAAATGGGACTGTAGGAATGGATTAGGAAATCAGAACTTTCCTGGCATAGAGAACAGTGCACACAAATATGGAGTTCTGAAGCAGAATGGAAAGTGCTAAAAAAAAAAGTAGCTTGCAAAATATGCTCAGAAGATAGAAGCCACTTATTATAAACAAGAATGAGTAGGCACCATAAATAGGATAAAGGATAATTTCTTTTGTTGCAAAGAACTAGTGAAAACACGTAGCTCCTATAATTTAAAAAAGATCAACTCAAGTTAATATGAAATAGAACTTTATGTCAATGGCTTTCTGAAATGATTGTCATTACCCTTTGCATTAGAAATTCACAGGCATACCCATATGAGAGAGGGGTTGTGTTTACCTCTCTTGAGATCTGGGACATTTGCATTCAGAAATGGGAAGTGGGCCAATAAATAATACCTAGTGTCCTTTGCTCTCGGTCTTTGCAGAGTTTCTTTGCCCAATAACAAAATTTAGATTTAGGTTTGGAGCTCAGGCGTTATATTTGTGTTGTATTAGTGTTGTCTATGGGCATATTCCTATGGAGCCATAGACAGATAATAGATCTATCCTCTTGAATACACTAGAGACCTTAAATAAAAATCACCAATTAGAAGCAATACAGTGTGCTGGAAAGAAAAAGCTGCTGACATGAGAATATTTAAGGTCAAGATTTTATGTCTACTTTTTACCTATGTAAGTCTTTAGATTCTCTGAGTCACAATTTTTTCCTTACTTAAGAAAGGGAAAATAAAATATTTTTGGAACTACTATGAGGCTCTATACATAAAGTACTCTTAGTATGTAATAATAGTGATAACAATAAACATTTATGGGTTATTTGCCACATCTCCAACCTGCTTGGTTTCTTTTATACTTATTGTTTCATTTAATTTTCTTAATTAGTCTGAAAGATTGACATTTCTTCCTTTTTCTAATTTGCAAATAATGAGATAGGGTTTTAAAGAGATATGCTTGATACTATACAAAATTATAATAACTAGCAATATTTGTATAGTTATTACTAAATCTTTTGATCATGTTTGTTTTGCATAGAGAATAGAACACCTAGAAATAAATGCTAAAGTTGCAGGAATTTTTTTCTTAGTTTACATTTTGACTCTGAAAATATATATTCATATATATTGAACTCGTACAGTAATGTGTGCAATAATGAGCACAGTATTAGTAGCAGTCAATATTTATTGAGAGCTTACTGTCTATATAAGACAATATGCTAAATCCTTAACATGGGTTATAATATTGGCTACTCATACTTTTACTAAATCATTAACACTTTATGCATAATATTTACTGACATATGAATATTATCACTATTTTCAAGGTGAGAAAATTGGGGCTCAGAGGTATAAAGAACATTTCCCAATGTCAAGCAGAAAATGGAGGAAGAAGAATTCCATCTATCCTAAACTCAGTCTAATGATGATGGTATATGAATATAATTTCAGGTGTGCATTGTCATACATTATTCATATAGCAAAAAAGCATTTACTAAAATACCTTATTTTTCCCTGGCCCTTTTTTTTTGTATACTACCATGCATTCCATAATAGTAATAAATCTCTGTTATCTTATATCTATTTTTGGGAGGGTACCAGGGATTGAATCCATGGGAGCTTAACCATTGAGTGATATCCGTAGTCCTTTTTTATTTTATTTTATATTATTTTGCAATAGGGTCTCACTAAATTGCATAGGGCCTTGCTATGTTTCTGAATCTGACTTTGAACTCATGATCCTCTTGCCTCAGCCTTCTGAGCCACTGGGATTACAGGCATGTGCTACCACGCCCAGCTTGTTATTAGGTATTTTATATTTTTTTATTCTTTCTCAGTGTTGTATATGGTTGTGCTTATGGGGGGGTAATTTGAATTAGAAATATGGAAATCTGGAGACAGGCAGATAGTGAAGTCATTTTGTGGCTCATTCCTGAACTATTTCCCAATTTACTAGAAAGGATATTAATTAAAGAACAACAGTTGTGGCCAATGTTAGCCTTCAACAATTATGTCCCTATCCTACCTGTACAGCCTCTGCTTTCACTATCCAATTTATTTACCTAATAAAATAAAAAAAACTTGGACAAACACATTTTATGTTCTACTAAATATATTTCTATTTATTATATTTCTAAATTTTTATTTACTTTTATATCTCAATAATATATCTGTAAACACATAGATTTATTGAGAATGAAGAAGCCTTCCCCCAATGTCCTTTCCTCGAGTGTATGAAATTCTGTCATTCCTTTTTAATAAAAATGGGATTTTCCTTTGGGTCCTTTTATTATCATGTTTATTCATCAAATTATTATTTGTTGAGTGCCTACATGTGTTAGATGAGGACAGAAGAGAACCTGGTAGGAAAAGAAAAAGTAGCAAATTAATAGAGATAACTTTTATGAGAGAACCATAAAACAGTAGGAGATCAAGAAAAAAATAAAGAAGCATAGGATAGTCTCAGCTAAAACGTGACATTTGAATTAAGATCTGAATGGAAAGAAGGAATCAGCCTGTGAAAATGTGGGAGAGAGTATTCCAAGCAGAGGTATTAACAAATGCAAATCTTCTAAGGATTAAAGAATTTTAGTGTGTTTCTAAAGCTGAACTAGATCAGTGTTAAGGTTTGGATCTGAAATCTCTCCCATTGGCTCATGTGTTGAAGGCTCGGAGCAACGTCCACAAATGGCGTTGTAGGGAAGTGGCTGGATCATGAGGGCTCTGACCTCTACTGCGGATAGATCCATTGATGGGTTCATAATTTGATGACATCATTGGGAGGTAGTGGGAATTATGGGAGGTGGCGCCTAGTTGGAGGAAGGTTGCTGGGAGAGTCCCCTGAAAGGGTATATTTTGTCTCCAATCCCTTCCTCCCCCTTTCACCTTCTTCCTCCTGGTTGTCATGAGCTGAGAACATTTCCTCTGCTGTGATTTTCTGCCTTGCTTTGGGCCCAAAGCAATGGACCATGGACAGAAACCATGAGCCAAAATAAATCTTTCCTCTCTTAAGTTGTTTTTCTCAGGTATTTTGTCCCAGCAATGGAAAACTGACTAACAATCAGTGATGCTGCCACACAGAGAGATAAGGACATGTTGGTAGAAGCTGAGATCCTAGAGGAAGGAGGGAATTGGATTCAGTAGGATCATCAGGGCTATGGCAAGATCTTTCTCATTATTCAGTCTTCATGTGTTGAACATTAAATACAAAATCAAGCCCTTAAGTGAAAATTAACAGACTTTTCTCAACATCCCATAAGAATAGGTTATCAAATTGTTTCATCAGTGGAAGTAATGAACCAATTCAGGCATCCTGATTGTATGGGGACCTAGAGATAGAAGAGTAAATTTCAGGTGAGTCTGGGGGCTAAGAAAGGAGGAATAGGTTTAGTTAATATATTGAGACAACTCTACTTTTTTCTACTTCATGGTCCCAACTGACTGCACTTTGTGTGAGCACTCATGGTCTTCCAGTGTCTGCTTTCTTATCTTTTACAAAGAAAGAGATTACTTTTGGAATCCATTTGTGTCCCATGCTCAGATCCAGAGCTTTGACTGTTGTTGATTCCATGGCATGTTCCTGTGTGTGGTGGAGAGGACTTTTGGCTGTCTCCTTATGACATCCCATTGCCTTACTACTATTTTGGGTTAAGACATGAGCATAGGTCTCAACTTGGTCTAATAAGTGTTATTCAGGATTTCCTTTCAAATTCCTGGGAAAGATTTTTTTTTTTTTGATTCCTAAATAGAAGTCTATACATATCAATTTATTATTAACTGTCTTCCTTGCACGTGGAACCTAAAGATATACCAACATGATGAAACACATAGTTGAGCTAGAATAGGTCTTAGTAATATCATCTAGCCCTAGACTGGAAGCCCCTTAACCTATAGTATCCAAGTCCCAGCAAGGAAGCAGAATCTATTGTGGTCAATTTAGAGAAGAACATTTAATGGAACAATTATTTACAGAGAAGTGTGCAAAATGAAGGAAATCAATAAGGAAGGATGAGACACTTGAAATTGAAGAAAAACGAAGTTGTTACCATCTGTAGAAATGAAATGGTGTTATCCTAGCTTAGTAAAAGTGGCAATAGATATTTTTCTCAGTAATTCCTCCAGTTTCAGTCTGCTACCTCCCTTTGTCCTCATCCAACTAGAAGAAAGTCATTGAGGCAATTAACAGAAATCAGCTTCTAGTGTCATAGAGAAGAGCGAATAACTTGGAAAATGCATGAGAAATGTGGTAAAAAGAGAATAATTTGCACAGAGTTTAACTGAATCCCATGTAGTAGTTAAGAAAAAAAAAAGAAGTTCTTGCCTCTTTATTCTCTTTTAAAAAATCGGTGTTCTGTCTCTTGCAATTAAAAGAATTTTAACTTATAAATGTTTGGATCTTTAAAAATTTGAGTAGACTCTCCCACATAGAATACTTTTATTACAGTGTATCTTGCTCGGCAGAGGGTCAGAGTGATCTTGAAACATCCAGTTATGCAATTAGTAAGTGAAATGTATGTGCACATTGTTCCAGTTCTTTCTGCAGAGACCAGCTGGGAAAGAGATCATGAATCAGTGATTGTTCCAAATCCATTAGAACGAAATATTAATAGAATGAGTGGAGTGGTTGGAATATTTTCATGTCTCCTTTAATGTGGATGGGTAAATATTCATATATGGCAGTTTCTTTTCACACAGAGCTCAGTGGGAACACTCCTTCAAATTAAATGTGTCCAGTGGGGCATTTAAATTTGGAAAAAAAAAAAAGGAGAAGCATGCTTCTATAAGACACAGATAATGACTTCATGTGCCTTAGTTCTCCAGACCCAAAAAAGCACCACCTCTGACTATTCGAGATGAAATTCTGTACCATAGAGGTAACAGAAAAATGTAGGAGATTAATACAAAATTTTGTCATCTGAAAAGGAGGTCACCAATTCATCTGCTTCATTTTGTAGAGGAGGAAAACGTGAGCCAGAGAGATGAAGTGACTTGTTGAATGTTATAGAGCTAGTGGCAGAGCTAGAATAGAGCCTGAATTTACAAAATCTTAGTCTTATGAATTTCATTCTGCTGTGTAATCTGTAGTCCAGAAAGACAAAATTTTAAGATGTGAGTTTAAATTGTAGCACCAAGGCTTTGTCACTGAAATTATAAGCAAGTTGCTCTCATTCTCTGCACAGAAATATATCTAGCATAGAGTACGACATTGCCTGATTTTCAATGATTGGAATTTCTCTGAAATTAAAACTGTGAATATATATATAGAAATATATATATTTCATTTTACATATTATGTGTGATCTTGCCTGAACTTATCAATTCTTTTTATAATCATGGAATTATTTTCATAAAAGCACTGTGTGTGTGTGTGTGTGTGTGTGTGTGTGTGTGTGTGGTGCTGGGAACTGAATCCAGGCCCTTGTGCGTGCTAAGCACGTGTCTACAACTGAACTGCCCCTCAGCCTCTCATGAGGGCACTGTTAATACATCGAGATGTTAGAACTCGCTGTGTTGCTGAAATTACCTTCACAATGAATCAAGTACTTTCCTTTGCTGTCTGAAAATGTTAACAAGCATGAAAATGACCACTTTTGCTTATCATTGACTTTTGTGGTTAAGGTAACATGACTCTGAGTTTTATGATAAACACTTAAAACTTCCTTGTACTGAGTTAATAAGTAGATATTGATTTTTTTTCCTTTGATAATTAACTACAAGCTGTCTTGGGTAATCCAATCAAAAAGCTGGCTATGTCTCGGGCCTCCCACCTTTAAGAAGAACTTGCAGAATGGCTTAGTTTAGCCTAATTTACTTCTCTTTTACCCCAAAGAAGCAATAGTTTTTTTGCTATAGCTGCCATTTTTAGTGGTTTGATCTCTCTTGATGTGACAGCAACATTGGGCCAGCAATGATTTACTCTGTAATGAGGCTTTAGGGACAGTTTTCTCTACTAATCCCTTACTCCACTTGAGCTGAGACAACTGTGGCTTATAAATGTTGCCATTCTGTAACTCCCAGAAAGACTTGCTGATCCTGTGAAATGTCAATGTCACTGTTATTTCCTTGAACTTGAGTTATTTTAGATTCGTACCTCAAGCCCTAAATGAAGTTCCCAAACCATAAATAAATGTAGTAATTGGCCCCAACCACAGTCACACTGGCGAGGCTTTGATAAATTGCTAAGCAGTCATATGCTTCTCTTGGAATCAAAGCACTTCAGAGCTGGATGAGGCCATAGAGGTCATTGGCTTCTGCTCTGTATCCTACCCTCTAGTTATATTGCAGGGAAGGTATCAAAGGTCACCCGGTGCTTTGATATTTAAAGAAAATTGGTTTGAACTGCCTTACCCCTCATCCTGTGAAATTACAGCCATCTTCAAAGGATTTTTATAAATTTTCCCCCACACATCCTTTCCTCTCAATGAGCCTCCTCCTTGTTTTAGGCTGGCACCAATGAACACGATGGCATTCTGATCCTTTCCCTTGATTTTCTCCAAACACTACCTGAACGGGCCATTCACTGAATATATAAAATTTTACTGAAAACCCCAGGTGAGTTATGTTACAGGACAGACAAGTTAAAATCAAAAGGGAAAGTTGTCCTAACTTGGAGATTTCCTCTGACTTTCCTACTACTAAGAGATCCTTGCGAGAGCTCCTCCTTAGCCCTTCATGCTTCTTTATGCTGCTGTAAAGCTGCGAATTTTGTTCTACTCCATTGCAAAATGTATCAACTTCTTTCAATGCATTAAATAATTTCTAACCCACTCTTACAAAGGCAGTGGGAGGTTCTCATCTGCAAGACTGAACGTACCCAGTGAAGTGGGCTCCTGAGCACACACTTTTCTTTTCCCTGGGGGAACTTGCTCCTGAGGGACTTCCCTTCCCTCCATCCTTCTCCTCCTCTCTCTATTCTCTCCCCACTGATTGACTCATTCCCACGGTGGTTTCTCTTCCTTCTTTTTTGAAACTAAAAATCATTTTTACACAGTTGAGGTAAAAGACAAAGCACTTCTAAGATGCTCCTCAAGTTTTAATGAGATGGGAAAATGAAACTTTAAGTTAAAAATATTGCCCAAGGACAAACGTTTTAAGATTATATATATATTTTTTTTTAAAATCACACAGATGTTAATATGTTGCAACTAAAATTCTTTTCATTCTCATTTTCTGAGTTTCAATCTTGGACCCCTGAGTTAAGGAGTTATGCTAAATTTTAGTAACATTTTTCTTGAAAATCAGATTCTATAGATATATGTCTATTGCTGGGCTGCTTCTTTTGTTCCATTGTATTGTTAACTATTGCATGACTTGTAGTTCAACTGTGATCAAAGAACAAACTAGACTTGGCTCTCCTTGTCCGTGATTTCTGCATCCATGGAATAAACCAACTGTGGATAGAAAAATAGTTTTTAAAATCTTGTCTGTACTGTACATATACAGACTTTTTTCTTGTCATTATTCTCTAAATAATAGAATACTAAAACTATTTGCAAAGCATTTACCTGTATTGTATATTATAAGTAATCTAGAAATGAATTCATGTATAAGAGACTGCATGCATGCATTGTAAACAAGTACTACACAGTTATATGTAACAGAATCGTGTACTATAGAGTTTGGTGCTGCAACAAAGTTCCTGCAACCAATTTCCAGTAGATACTGACAGGCAATTGTATATGATTTTAATCCTAGATAGTTATTGAAGCATGTTTTATGATTTAACATAAAATCTTGGTAGATGTTTCATGTGCCCTTGGGGAAAAAAGTTATTGTAAAATTTTACAAATATTTACTAATTTTTAGTCAGCCATGTTATCAGTTTTTCACAAAACTGTGATCTGTTTTTCATAAAACTCCAAATATGATTGTGAATTATTTTATTTTCATTTTTATCTTTGTTACCTTATCTGATTTAGAACTACATTATAAACAAATAAATTTAGTACTATATTTTTCTGTCAAATTGGATCTTTAGGTATTATAGACTTCATATTTATCTTTAATCATATTTTTCCAGGTTAATAGAACTTGCTTCATATTGATGAGAATTCCTCACTGTTTGAAATCATTTTATTTTTAAGACATATTAACCTTATTTTAATATTGTGTATTTTAAAATGCAACTTCTTTTATAATTTTAATTTTCATGTGTATATACACATATATAATAATTTCTTTTAGTTTTGACACAAGTACATATCCATGAAATCAGAGACATAGTGAAAAAAATCAGTATAACAATGAAACTCCCAAAATCTTGTGTTATTTTGAATGCTTCTTTCTTTGTTTCTATTGTTTCCAAAAGTAAGTCTTTTCTTATTATCAGCTCTGTTCTTCCATAAATTATGTCTTATTATGTTTGTATGAGAATATTTTAAACACTGATTTTTGAGTAATTTCATCATGATGTACCTTGGAATAATTTCTTTCTTTTACATTTTTTTTCTTTTGTTTTTTGTCTTTTTTTCCTCTCTTTTATTTGTTCTTTGTTTTTACTTTTTATTTATTTATTTTTTCCTTTTTGACCTAAGCATCCTTGACCTTGCTGGGTCCGACTAAAAACTATATCTATACTTTTTATCAAATTTGTAGCATTTTGACAACATTTATTTCAATGCTTTTTCTACACCAAAACTCTCCATTTTTTAAGGGATTGTAATTACATGAAGATTAAGCTGCTTGAATTTTTCCTACAGCTAACAGGTACTACGCACATGTCAGTCTTGATTCTCTTCCATCACAAAACATAGAACCCTTCAGGGTTGTTTTTATTTGTTTTGTTTTATGTAGGAGAAAGACTTAAGATAGGGAAATATGTGCTTATAAGTAGTCCTATGAGAACCAGCTCTCAATTGGGCTTCCAGGAGAGACTACTTCAATGCAATAGAAAACTTGTTCCAGGAATATATCACTTTAATTATTGTTCAAGGAACTGGAAGCCATCACTGTAACTATTGACTCCAGGGTCAGATCAGTGAACTTGCTGAATTGTTTTGTGAAATATGGATTCCCTCATATATTGCTGATCACCTTCCATGATGGTAGGGATCACATCTGGGGAACTATATTACTCCTTCTGTAGTAACAGAGAAATAGAAACATAAGGGAAAAAAAACCCAATAATAAAAATATATAAAACCAAACACTGTTTCCTCAACTCCATTTGCAAAAAAAACCCAAACAACTACAACAACAACAACAACAAAAAAAAAAAAAAAATGCAAGAAGAAAAAGATGGAACCTAAACCTCATTTATAACTTTTATATTATGTGCATGTGCTCCTGATTATCTAGAATTAAGTCACATGTAAAAAAGTTGATGTTAGCTGGGTGGGGTGGTGCACTCCTGCAATCCAAGTGGCTCAGGAGGCTGAGGCAGGAGGATTACAAGTTCAAAGCCAGCCTCAGCAATTTAACAAGACTCTAGCAACTCAGTGATACTCTGTCTCTAAATAAAATATAAAAAAGGGCTGGGGGATGTGGCTCAATGGTAAAGCACCCCTGGGTTCAATCCCTAGTACACACACAAAAAACGTTGCTATTAGAGAATCTGGGAAGTCAATCTTTCTTTTTTTTCTCCCTTTCTTTCTTTTTTAAATCTTTCCCACTCGGGGCACAAGGAGACACAGTAGAAGTAAGGTAGAATAAATATCATGAGATTTTCATATTTACCACATTTTCATTGCTGGAAACTAGTTCTGATAACTACCAAATTTAAGCTTGACGCTATATTTTCCAGTACTTTGAGGCTATATCCCATTTATAACTTCTGAAATCACTATGTGAAATCTGGCCTCTCTCTGATTTATAATTTGTATAATCTATCTTTACTTTCTGACTACTTCTGTTGTCAGAAACTCAGGTTGTGCAGTTTTACCTTCATGTGTCTGGGGGTGAATTTCTTGTTTTTTTCTCCTGTTTGGGATTTTTCATATTTCTTTACATGATAATTAGTATTTTTAACCAATTCTGGAAAATTTTCATGTAATGTCTCACCAAATCTCATCACTGCCTGTTTCTTCTCCTGAAACTCCAACTGGACATATGTTAGATCTTCATATTTCTCCCCCACACCTCTAAACCCCTGCTCCAGGTTTCTTCTCTCTTCCTCTCAGTAATACATTCTGTGTTACATCTTTACCTACTTCCTGTAGTTAACCAATAATATCCTTTGTTATATCTAATCTACTTTCTACCTAGCTATTTAGTTTTTCACTTGTAAAATTAATTTGGTTAAAAACTCGCAACTGGTCATTTTTTGTAGGTGCTAGTTTTTATTCACATTTTTGTTCCCCCATTAAAATTCATTATACACAATTAATATTTCACTTTTATTTTATGTGCCATATAAAACTATTGTCTGAAATCTGTGAAAATGTGATTCTAGATTTTGTTAGTTTATTTCTAATTACTTTTTAAAAATAAATTCTAATAATGTTCGTTAAAGTTCCTTCCTATTTAAACTTTGTATTTAAACCTCTATAAGTTTAGAGATGAGTTTGTATCACCTAAGACTTATGTTGACATTTGTCTGGAGACACAATGAAACCCTGAACCTTGCACTCTGCAGTTGTCATATCTTCCTCTTACTTTACAAAGTAGCCTTAATTTAGTCCTGAATCCTAGGCAAATATTAAACCTCACAGAAAAATTCACTTTTTTGGTTATTTTTTTATTTGTCTCTCTAGTAAGTCCAAACTAAATCATTCAGAGTTCCTTCCCATCCCTCTTAGGACAGAAGGTCTTTTCCTCCTTATATAAACTTCTCTTCATTTTTCATTATCTAGTATTCTGTCTCTTGAGGCTGTTAGTAATCTTTTAGGCCAGAGCACTTGGTAATCCCAAAATGTCATATATCAGAAAACCTTAATTTTAGTATTTGCTTATAATTATGAATGAGTCTAGGCCTGCTTGTCTCTATGATATATATCATTGTGTAATAATTTTGGTTATTTACATATGACATTTTTTACTATTTCTAACAAGACGGTTTTTAGGAAACATGAGAGAAATAAAAACTACAGTATTTATTTTATATTCATAAGTTCAACCACCTTTGGAAGACTTTTTCTAAATCTTATTTTAGGGGAATGTACCATAGAAACCTTTTTATTTTGTATTAATTTTAAAGATTCTTTAATGTATTTAAGTAATTATTGAATGTGAGATTGTTATAGTTAAAGCAACGTCCCAGGGTTTCATAAATTGACTTCCAGACCACTCATGTATAATTGAATCAAGCTTTTATTGAAGCACATTGGTGGCAACTGACCAGAACATAAAGCTGTTTCCCTGATCAGCCCCGAACAATTATTGTAAGGGTGCTCCTTATAAGCCTAAAAACCACAAAAGGGGCGTTTCGGGGTCTAGCCAATGTGAGCAAGCCAAGTTACAGAAGCGGGAGACTGCAGTCAGGCAGCGGGACACTTAGCTAATCACAATCAGCTAAGTCACCCCAATTACAGTAGCACAGCCCCATTACCCTTGTTACAGAAACAATGCCCCATTAGGTAGTTCAGTGTTCTTAAGGGTTTCTATAGCAAAAGGAAAAGAACAACTTGCCCAAGTCATGACCTTTCTGTTTGGCACGGTTGTTTTACAAAATGGAGTTACAAAACAACATGGAGTCACATTGGCTTGACTATCACAAGACCAGTTGTGATAAACATCCTTATATATTTTCAAAGAGAAAATGAGACAATTATACTAATTCATTATTCTTTGGTAAAGTAATTATTACAGTGAGCATTGTGGCATATGGATAGTTACCCACTAACATGAAGGCAAATAGAATTTACACCTCAAAAGCATCAAATGATTTTCTTTGGGAAATCAGAGCTGGGTTTATTTGAAATGATGCCATTTGATACATTTTTATTGATTCTCAGAAATGTTTCTGTAACTCTACTCTTTTTTTTTTTTAGAGGAGAGAGAGAGAGTGAATTTTTTAATATTTATTTATTTTTTTTAGTTTTTGGTGGACACAATATCTTTATTTTATTTGTTTATGGTGCTGAGGATCCAACGCAGCATGCCAGGCGAGCGTGCTACCATTTGAGACATATTCCCAGCCCTGTAACTCTATTCTTAATTATTGGGAAAATATCAAAGTAATTAAGGTTATTTTACAAAAAAAAAAAATAAACAAAGGTGATCAATTATTTTGGGGAAATATTCAAGAGATATCCCAAGGAGCTATTGAATGTCCGTCCCCTTTGTGAAAATTTAGAGTGCACAAAATATATTGTTTAATATTCATTTACATTTTATTATGTCTTTGGTACACCTTTAATTTCTCTAATTTACCTGTTTGTCACAACATTCATGAAAAATTTGGTAAAATAATAATTATTATCATTATTGTTTTATAGGTCACAGATAAAGAATACCCATTTAGAAGGGGGACTTCGCATGTGAACTCTATCAAAATGGAGACTGGACCCAAGCCTTTGATCTAAACTTTTTACACTGTATTTTATTATTACTTCAAAACTTTACAGAAACAAGTTGAATTTCCATGAGGTTCCTAAGAATAAATGTTGTAGATTTTAAAACTGGGCCACAAAATAAGGGCAGGGTCAGGGGGATAAAACAAACGAACAAACAAACAACAACAACAAAAAAAAAAAAAAAAACAGAGAGAAAGGAAAAAAGGGAGAGGGAAATTCATCATCATAATAGAAGAAGGATCAGTAATGTAGATAAAAAGGATTGAGGAGGATGAAGAGGGAGTAGAAAGGAAAAAGTACAGTGAAATTAATCTGACCCAACTTTCCTATGGGCATGCATGGAATGGCAAGGTGGTCCCCTGGCATTGGGTGTATCCACAGAGACACTGAAAAAAAAAAAGTTAAATGTAAATGGATTGAGGAGAGATTGGTGGAGTAAAGTGGGGTGGTAAGAGGGAAGTGCTAGAAATTTAAATGGAGTGGGTTGAGTTCCATACCTTTGTGACAACGTCAGAGAGTATCTTGGTGCTGTACAGAACTAAAAAGAACAAATAAAATAAACTGGGCCATATTTTCACAAGAAAGGACCCATCAGTTCTCTCTGACTGGCAGTTTCAACATCTGGTGGAAGTTTGGGCATGTTAGAGTCCGTAAACAAGTCAAGATGGCGCCTGGCATTTTGCCAGGGGGAGTGGTTTGTGAAGTAATGCCAGCGAGCCATTAAGTGTGGAGATTCCTTATTGGTTGACTGCTGTATCTAGTTTATGTTAATTAAGATAAGCTGTGTGGAATGTATATATATCCCTCCTGTCCTACAATAAACGGCTCCCACTCCTGCTGTATCAATCTACACAAGTCGCTTGTCACCCCCCCCACCCCCCTCCCCCCCGCCTCACCCCCGGTTATTTTGCTGCAGCCGGACTGCAGCATGGGCAGATACTGAATAAAAGTTGCTGGAGTATGGCATGTCATGATTCAAAAATAATTGTAAATACCCATATGAAAATATGAAGGGCAGATAATCTCGGTCACGTTACCAATGTCGGTGTTTCTATCCACTTCAAGACACAGATTCAGGGTATTTATTTCTGTGAGTTAGTGTAGTGTGCTTTTGTATTTCAAGGATAGGCAACTCCAGAATTTCCAACTCTTTATGTGCAAATAGCAAGCTCTTCATTACAGGATCGATCCCTGAGCATTCTCACAGGATATTTGTCTTTTGGAAAGATTATGGACAGTTCTCCTGCCCCACTCTGGTTTGAATGCCAATAATATAGATGCTGTTCCACTATAGAAGATCCAAGATTACAGCTTGGTTAGTGATACAAAAAAAAAATCATCACTCAATATCTGAGTAAACTCACATGTTTTTCAACCACAAGGGGAATATTTGAAAAAGAATCATAGTCTGCTCATTATGTGTACTACATATTTCCATTGCTTCTGTGTCTGAAAAATGCATTGCATGTCTTTTGGGGATGATATTGTAGAAAAGAAGATAGGATATAATTCATGACAGATAGTAAAAGAACAGAAAACAATCAGTTTAAAGTTGATAGCACCATAGGAACATGAAGAAAAACCTGAGGATCAGGGAAAAATAAAGCTCATCTGCTATGAAGATTGTCATGCTCAAGTGCAAGTCTGTTGTCTAGCAGCTGTGATTTGAGGAGCACTGAAGATGTGCCTCCCCTTTTGCAATGTCTCATTAAAGTTAAACTGTAGAGAAAATCTAAATGTCTCTGAAACTTCTGACAGAGTATTCACTTACTATTTGTCATTTTTAAAAAATCAGTAAAATGCTCTAATCTATTTTTGCTCTAGGCAATTAGGTATTATTTCTGAACATATTTTACTAAGGATAGTATACATGTAAAAATGCACACAGATCAAATCTCAATGGTTTTACACAAATTTGAAGACACTCAAATAGCACCAGAACAACAAACAGAATCTTACCTGCTTCCAGATGCCCAACATCTCCCTCAATACTCAGGGTCTACAAGACAACAATAACCCAATACCCAATGCTATGAATTGGCATGTTCATGGACCTTATATGGATAAAGTCAGCATCATTTTGTTTTAATGTGATTCATTTTACTCAATATCATTTTTTTGTATAACTCAGTCCTATGAATTCCTTTATGATATTTCCTGTGAAATTTCAGCTATTCATGTGTTTGTTAAAGAATGTCCTTGATGACATTTATTCACTCATTTACTAAATAATTATTCAGAGCCTAATGTGGTAGAGGGCAAAATGCAGCAAAGAAAGAAATCATAGTCATTCCTTTAGGGAGTTTGTTGGCCACAAGCAGGATAAGTAATACTTAAGTCTAAAAACCCAACAAATAATTTTATTTATGGTGCACCTTTGCATGCTAAACTCTTTTCATTCAAAGAATTTGTTTTATATTGACAATAAGTTTATAATTTTAAGAAATCAAAAATAAATTGTTATCATCCTTGAAGAAATTTCTTCTTTATTCCCTTTAAACTTTTCTTCACATTCATGTTTTTCTTCTTTTTGCTAAGCAAATAATCTTTTGAATACAACATTATTGGTAAATAATCTTCAATTAATTTTTCAGGGAGAATTCATATATATATATATATATATATATATATATATATATATATACACACACACTCCTTGGGATTTCATTTTACTACCTCATCCTTCATTGACTCTCTCTCTGTCTCTCTCTCTGTCTCTCTCTCTCTCTCTCTCTCTCACACACACACACACACACCAATAATCCTAAATCTGTATATCATCTTAATACTCAAAGAAGTCACTACCACCAAATTACCACTTACTCATTAAGACTTGCATCTCTCATCACAAAATCCTAAATTAGTTGCTGATATTAGAGTACCCTTCTTTGCATTGCAGAAATCTGAAGGCTAACCTGTTCAAATTTACATGGCTACTCAATAGCAGATTTGCTATTTCAATCCAGATCTCTTTCTGTCAAATCAGTGCCCATTACAATACCCAAGAAAAAATAATGTAGATTTATCTCCTCCTTCTTCCATTAACATCAAAACAACATAAGGGCATAACACCCCCAGAGAAAGAGTAGGAATTTTAAGAAAGTAGGGAGAAAAGGAAAGATAGATGAGGTGAATGATTCAAATTTTAATTTCATCTAGATTCTGCTTATGCTTAAAGTTTGTATGCCTCTAGAGGAACATTTCCCAAACTATGTTCTGGTTTCCTTTGGAATAGTAATAGAAACTGAAAATAAAAATGCTACCAATAAACATTTAGAGCTAGAGATAGTTGAAAAATTTAGTGGTGACCAACACTAAAACAAATAAAATTAAACAAGTTTCTTTGCTCTAAAATATTTCTGTATCTTTAATATGGTAGTGTAGGGGAAAAGAAACTTAATTAAACAGGGAAATTTTTTTTCCCATGAGATATGTCACATAGTATTTAACATAACACACTTAAAAAGACAATGCATTAAGGAACTAGCCAGCTGTGTTAGGAAAATCACACCATACATGGATTCATATAAGAAAATTTAAGAAAAATACATATATCCCCATACAATTTATACAACATAGCAAAAAAAGTTTGCTCCTTAATGTTCTAACTATAGATCATGTGCTCATATTCCCAGGGGGAAAAAAGTTCATTTAATACCCCAATCCCCTATCAAAACTAAGCCTTAGACTTTAGAGTGGGAAACAACAGGACAGATTATTTACAGAAATATTTATTTGTTTAATGATCAGTGAACAAAAAACAACTTTTATTAAACTATATTCATATTAGAAAGTTAAAATAGCATCCATTAAGGGGGAAAAATCTTTAAAGATTTGTTACTGAAAATCCTTCCAAGGTGACCTCCTCCTTCAGACACAAAAAATCTAGAAATTGGCTAGAGGGGTCATGATCCATGAAGAAACTTGACACTTCATTTTAACCCAAGTCAGCACAAATGGGCTAATAGTCAGATGCTTTTTGACCCCAGATGATTAAATAGGCAATGCCACTCAATAAAGCATGGGACCTATGCCCTGACCTCTCTTTTGGTCCATCTGCTATTGTTTCAAGATACCACACTGTTTGGATTTCTGCCTGGGATGGAATGATAATGTTTATGACTTTTAAAAAATACATCCATCAATAGGTTTCTCTTCCAGGAAGGTAGAAACAACCCGTGCCTTAGATAATTAAGTTTTAGCGTTCCAGATCTTTTAACAGTCCTTCCACATGGTGAGGGTTATTTCTCATTCTCAACCATTCCGAGGAGCATTTAATATCAATGTACAGCATAAGAAGAATCAGAAAAATTAGCACAGTGCTCTTTGTGTCCCACTGGTTACCTGGTATTTCCTTCTCTGACTTGGCTGTGGCACTCATTCCTCCCTCCCTCAGTTACCCTAATTTCCTTGATTGACATCTTGTACCTGAAATCTTCCTTTGAAGACTGTCCTCAAGAGGTTCAAGCTTCAAGGTGTCACCTTCCTCCTCTTGCTTCAAGGAAAGACAGCTGACTTAGCTGCAGTCTGAACTCCAGAAATCCCTGAGAGATCATGCTGAACTTCAACTTCATATGAACTCACACTCCTGCTTTGCCCCTTCAGCTTTCCTGCCAAGTTTCTCTCACTCTAGCTAGTTTCTCTTGAGAACTTTCCCACAGTACATCATACACACAAATATTGGCATCAGGCTCTGATTGTAGAGTAACTACTCCAAAATGGTTGTCAAATAGAAAGTGGTAAGGGCAGACAGAACAAAAACATGCAGGTCCCAAACTTTTCCAAAGGTCAGGAACCAATGACGATCCAATGCTCTAGTGTACTAGAACGTAGATTATAAGAAACAAAACAGAGGAAGGATCTGCCAGATGGATCAGACCAGATAGACTACACCAAACCAATAGTTAACAGCAAAAGGGTAACAAAAGTAATAGCATAGAAGTGGATAGAGTGGTTTTATGTCAGTGTATGATGTACAAAGAACATTAACACCAGCTAATCCACTTTAATAAAAATCTTGAGTGAAACTCTCAATGAATGCTGACTTTTAGAAAGTCCAGAAGAATTCACTTCAAAAGAGAGGATTCACTTCCCAAGTGAGGATGAGTCCTAGCCTTTGCCTAGGAGAAAATATCAGGTCTAGAGTACGGCAGGGTGTTGGAGGCTGTGTATGAATGATGTGTGTCTGAGCCATCATAAGGCAGACAGGAGGTGCTTCTCTGAAACAACTGGTGTGAATCCACAAGTTGCATATTGCTCAGATTAAAGCTGAGACCCCACCTTAGCTCATAGCCTTAGGTTTAAATGCAACCCCTGGAGGTGGGTATAACCTGCCTAGCCCTGAACAACTTGTTTTTCTCATCTTTTCCTGTTTTCCTGCCACAGTAAAACCTTTTGATGTATTTCCCGGAAATAAAGATTTGGGGCCTTTTTCCTTGTTCAATTTCAGTGCCTGCCAGGATGGAAAAACCCAAAGGCCCCAGCTTTGAAAACTATGCTTTGCCTCTTGTCTTTTTTTCTTAATTGTTTATTTTGAGACTTTTTACTTTTCCCAGCTGGTTCACCCAACCCGGACACTAGGGGAGAACACCTTCCAGAGAATTCACCAGGCTGAAGAGACACCAACAATGGGATTCAGCTACAAACAATGGCAGGGAAGGTGAGAAGGTTTGGAATTGGAAGTCTCCTTAAAGTAAAAATCAACATATTATTAATCTGGCAATCTGCAAATCATTCAATTTGCCTTAGTAAATGGTCACAAAGGCAGGCCTTAAAATAATACTCTTCCAGGAAGGGTAATATTTTTGGACATTCAGAATACATATAAAGGAAAACAGGGGGAAAAAAAGATTTAGGTTTTTGTGTGTGTTTGTTGTTGTTGTTGTTTTTTATCAGAATAAATATTCAATACTATGAAGTGACAACTTGCTGAACTAGGAGTTATATACCAGGTTTTCAGTCCAGAGTTATTCCCTGATTTCTCCTGTGGGGTAAGTGGTCATTTTCCTTCCCCAGGCTCAGTATCCTTTTCTATAATATAAAGTTTTTAGAGAGGAATCATACGCTTCTAAAATTCTATGAGATCAATTGTTTAATTTAGGAGTAAGCTGTGGCTGAGGACCCCATCTGAGGACCACATCTCTTCTTTTGTGGAGAAGTTTTATTAGGACACAGCCATGCTCATTTGTTACCACAAAATGGCCATTTGTTCTATGGCCGCTTGCAAGCTTCAATGGCAGAGTTGAGTAGGTACAATAAAGAACAGGTGGCCAGCAAAGCCTAGCGCATGTACACTTTGCACCTCCACAGACACAGTTCACCAACCTTGGTTTATGTGAATGAAAAGTGAACTGCTTGAAACCATCCCAAGTCCTAGTTCAGGATTTCTTTGTGCAGCCCTGGGGAATTGCAGGTCTGTTTCACCAATTCTCTGCTCTTGAGAAGCACAGACAGCCCTTCTCAAGCACCTGAACACCAGATTCCTCCGGAAAGGGTGGTGATGCTAAATTGTAAGGACCAGAAAAGTTTCAAGGAGAAAATAATGTATAACCAGAAAAATGGATTTCAAAAGGAAAGCAGTATGTGCACATTGTTGTCTAGAGAAGATACTTTATAGAGAATATTTGAGCATGACTATTGCTGACAAATAATCTGTTTCTATTTCTAGAGGTAGAATAGTTTCTGTCATGTAATGATAGATACAATGTGTCATATATAGATATAGTCCCCAAAATGAAGGTCAAACATCTTGTGGGAGGAACTCTCCAGGGAGCAAGTGTGACTTTAATAATCAATTTATCAATTCTATTATTCTGTCCAAGAAGCAACTTGTAGACTAAATATATTTTCTGGTTTATGAATTTTCTTAATTACAGGAACATGCACACTGAGCTACACCCCTAGCCCTCATTTTTTATGTTTTTTTTTTTTTGTGTGTGTGTGTGTGTGTGTGAGTGTGTTTTGCTGTGATTCAACCCAGGGCCTTGAATGTGCCGGCAACCACTTTACCAATTAGATACATCCCTGGCCCCACATTTGTTTCTTAATTCATTGATATCTATTTTGATCATTATTATGTTTCTGAATAATTAAATATGGATATAGTTTACATTTTGGCCCAATATCTAGGGTGGAAATCATAGATTTTTGAGTCTATTTTCTTGAATAAGAGGATCTAAAGTTACTCATTACTCGGTAAGTGCTGTTTTAGCAGTATCCATAAATTTAGATATGTTGTAATTTTATTGTCATTTGATTGAAACTATAGGTTGCTAATTTACCTTTTAGCTTTTTTCTTGACATATATATTAGTCACAATTGTTTTATTTTTCATTCATTTGTGGACTTTCTGGATATTGCTCTTTATTTCTGATTTAATTCTATTGTGATCAGAATTAATACATGTAATTTTAATCCTGTGAGGTATATTGAGACATTTTATTGCAAATCATAAGGTACAAGGATGTCCTTGTTGTCTCCTCATGTGTATATAAACTATGTACTGTTGAAGTATGAATGCCATGCTCTATAAATTTTAATTAGACCAAGTTGGTTGATAGTATTTTTCAAATATTATCTAACTTAACTAAATTTTTTATGGTTCTTCTACTATTTAGAAAGGGAAAGTGAAATCCCCAATTATGACTATGGATTTCTCCCTTTCTACCTTTATTCTTTGTCAAACTTTCTATATGTATTTTGAAGTGATATTGTCAGTTAAATAAGCCTTAGGGCTATCATACTTTTCTAATTGACTTTTACCATTATGAAATATAGCAATTCTCTCTGGCAGTAGGTTTCGTCTTGAAGTCTATGTGAATATGGAATTGATTAGATTAGTGTTTTTATTCTCATCAAAGGAATGGCATGTTTATGATTTAATCTTTCTCCTTTCAATCTATCTCTATTTTTATTTAGGCATCCCTTGGGGAGAACATGGAGATTTTTAATGAAATTTTACTAATTTTTAGTTTTTAAAATGAAATTTTCTAATTTTTCCCTTTCATTCATGTTTTAATCTCTTTATATTCAATGTACTTCTTGATTTGGCTCTGAGTCTAAAATTTGCTACTTGTTTTCTAACTGCTCCACTCTCCCCTCTGTTTTGTTTTTCTTGGATTATATTTTGGGAGTAATCAGGCACTTTTTAATAAGCCATTTCATTTTCTCTGTTGACTCTTTAGCCATGGCTTTTAGACTGCTTAAAGGTTTACAATGTGCATCTTTACATTATCTCAGGCATTTTATATTTTACATTGTTACTCTTCATATAACATACTCTTTCATACTCATTTCATATATCTCCAATAAACACTGCATAGTGTCATAATATATGTGAATATATATGAATATATAATCATGTTTATGTAGATATAGTATCTGTGTGTATGCATATGCATTAATATAGAATAATATAATCTTTTTCCTGATATATTTTGTGGATCTTCCTGGATTTGGAATTAATTTTTTTCACCCACTTGGAAACTCTAGCCATTTAAAAAAAATATGATTTTAACACACTTCTTTTTCTTCACATCACTTACATGTATGATGCTAGATCTTTTGATATGGTCCTTCAGTTGAGTGAAGTTCTATTAAATTTTAAAATATTTTCTCTCTTCTTTGACTAGAAAATTTGACTGGTCTCTTCTCAGTAGATGATCTCTTTCTTTGGTGTGACATTAATTCTACTAAGTATATGAGTTTTTTAAAGAATACATTTTCATTGTCATATTTCCTATTGAAAAAGAATTCTATATAGCTCCTGTGCTATTTCTGATAAATTCCTGGGTCTCCAGAAAGTCAGTCCTACTCAGAAAACACATTCCAGAGTGTGTGTGTATATTTATTGGTGTCCTGAATATGTGTACCCACATTCATAAGGAGCTAAAAGTAATCTTGACCCTCTATTTCAAGGTACAGATTAGGGTACCTATATATAGTTACATATCCTATTATAATTTTAACTTTTATCAATGCATCCATTTAGGATACCTAAAAATGTAGGATCATGAAAATGTTGGTTAAGAAAACTTGCAGAGAATAGAAAAGACAAATAAGGCATAAACATAAGAAGATATCTATTCTAGCAAAGACAAAACAGTGTCTGAACAACTACAAAACATTTTATCTTCACAATGTGTAGGAATCAATATGCGGTGATCTATAACCTGTTTTTACAAAGCTGTGCCCATATAAATTCCACCTATACATATTAAGTTCTTACTCATTTAAAATAACATGCTAATGATGAGGGAATAAAGAGGGAAGACTGTAGAGATAGAAATTCACAGTCTAATAGAATTTACATATGCTCTCAATTCACAGGTGTCATTAAAGAAACGACAGGTTGCTTTGTAGGGAATATGACTTCTTTGCAGAAATTAGGATGACATACTTAATAGATACACAGTTGCTGAGGCTTATACATCTAATGTGTTATAATAAAAAGCATATTTTAACTAAGAGAGATCTGGCTGTGAATTTTATCTAATTCTGTCACTTACTAATAATGTAATGCTTCTTACGCTCATTTTCATCATATACGCCTTTAGAAAAATGTCTGTCTTGCAAGATTTTCCTGATGATTAAAGAAGGTATACAAATCCGTGTCAGTTCACACTCAATAATTAATGCATTTCATTAATAATATTAACATCATAAACACTAAGTTGGCTACCAAGTTATAACACATTACAGAGAATAGCTTTAAAAAAAGACTTAAAACCAACTTGAAGCATTTAAATGCTTTATTCTTTGTGCACATGTATATTATTCCTGTCATACTAACATGGATGATCTTTCAATGTGTCACTCAGAATGTAGCTATGGTAAAAAAAAAGAAAAACCTATTTTGTGTAAATTTTCATGTCATATGAGAATAATTAGGGATTCATCCTAAAGCCATAAATTTATGACAGATTACTTGATCATTTCCCTTGAAGTTCCCTTTTTCACTGTGCCAAAGCCAAAGTCATTAAATAATTTTTGTCCAATATTTTCTCACCATAAACATTATTCTATCTTCCCACACATCAGTAACATGTACGGTCATTAAAGTGCTGGATAAGAACATAATGGGAAAAAGACAAATAAGCATATCCCTCAATAGGCTCATTGATGGAAAGAATAAGCACAAATATTTTATCTCTTCGTTGTGTATTTCTTTTGTGGTACATATTTTGCGAGGAGACCAAGACACATTTCTGTACACCTTTTTATTGTTCCATTCCTTTCTCTCTGTCACCTCTATACCTCATCCTTCCTCTACCCTTCCATTTATTTATTTATTTATTTATTTATTTATTTATTTATTTATTTATTTATTTTTGTTCATAGATGTCATGGATGTGAATGATGTCTTTGTGAGCCTGTGGATGTATCTGTGTGTGAGGGTGGGTGTCACTAAGTAACTGGGCGTTTGGTAATGAGCCACACCACTTAGCACATTAACAATCAATAACCAAGGAAAAATACAACAAAACAAAACAAAGGCATGCTAGAGTGAAAATTCAAATCATGGTTCAGAAGACAAGCTCAGAACTCTAGTTAACCAGATGATATAAAGTGCCAGTCCCACATGACTCCAAGAGATAATGACAGCAAAAAAAAAAGCCATACTCTCAAGACACACTAACATTAGGACTTTCTCAGGAAAAGTTTAAAGTATTTCAGATTTAAGCCTTGGAATTAAAGCCTTGCATATGTGTATTTATTGAAAGTCAGCTGTTACACGGTTTCAAAAAAAGAAAAGAATCAGGCTTATGTCAAACAAATATTTTGTACTAGATAGAAGATGTTTTAATGACTAGATTCTTTCTGATTTTTTTTAAACTAGCACTTTGGTTTATTCTTTAATGAACCAAACCAAGAGTTTCAGATGTTTCCATTAAATGACAGAAAAATATCATTTTAAATCACCATGTTTCCTTCAAAGCAGATGTTATTATTAAAGTGTAGTGATGAGCTATAGGTCTTGCCCCTAGTTTGTATAACTGATGTTTCTCCAATATTTTATTGCCCCAAAATAAGAAAAAAAACTATATGTATTTTTTTTCTTTCTGATAGACAAACATTTGTAATCTTGGAATGAAGGATTGTAGCTTTTCTTTTCTTCTTCCACTTTCTCTTCTAATAAAAGAATATGAAATTGAGACCTGATATTTTTTTTTGTAACTTATTAGAAGCAGTAAAAGGACTTTTACTACTTTTTTTTTCTTCACTACAGTTGTACCGTCTCTTATCCCTTCTATCTTTGTGTTATACCAAGCCTGGGGAAAATATGAATATAAAAATATACATAGAACTCTATTCCAAGTAATACTCCAATTATGGCCTACCTAAAACTGGTTTTCTTTTCTGCTTCTAAACAGAAATAAAGGAACCAATTAATAATGCTCCTGGCTACTTCCCTACAGTCTGAAACATAAAAAATGAAAAGATGAAGTCCTGTCCTGCATCACAAAGCCTTTGAATAGCCTGAAGTTCAGATATAGCAAGCACAGTTATTGACTGAAGAAAGCCCTGAATACTGATCTCTAGTGTAGTGCTTTTAGGTTCTGCAAAAGATGGTTAATAGCCCTCCCCACACAAAGTTCATCATCAAAGACAGATGCCACAAATTTTCTTCCATTTGCAACACTGCTGCTACCCAGTTACACATCATGACAACAGATTTAACTTTTATAGGCCTTAGGCATTTTGTGAACATATAGTGAGAGGTTCCATTATATCCATTTCCCATTTTCAAATGCCCTTTTCTTATTTTCTTTGTTGTAATTGCATGACTTACATTATTTCTGCATATTTCCCCTTAAATGAACTTGAAAATTTTCTATTGCTGCACAATATGTTAGTACAGACTTACATTTTAAACACACAAACTGTTTTAATCAGCTTTTTCAGCATTGTGACCAAAAGAACTGACAAAAACAATTAGAGGAGGAAAAGTTTATTTGGGGGATCATGGTTTCAGAGATCTTAGTCTATAGAAAGCTGACTCCATACCTTGGGGACTGAGGTGAAGGAATACATCATGGTGGAGGAAAGTGGGTGAGGACATGGCACAAGGAAGGAGAGAAAGAGGGGGCGGGGAGAGAGAGAGAAAGGGAGAGAGGGAGAGAGCACACTGAAGAATAACAAAATATATACCCCAAAGGCACACCCACACTAACCTACCTCCTCCAGCCACATCCCACCTGCCTACAGTAACCACCAAGTTAATCCCTGCCAGGAGATTAATGTACTGATTGGATTAAGGCTTTCATAACTCAATGATTTCACCTGTAAACCTTCTTGCATTGTCTCATGCATGAGCTTTTGAGGGACACCACATTTCTAAACCATAACATTCGTTAATACATTTATTATCTTATACTTTCTGTAGATCAAGAGTCTGGTTATGACTTAACCATTTGTAAGGATGCAATTCAGATGTTATCCAGGACTTGGGTTTATTCTAGATAATCAACTTGCAATGGATCCACATCTGAACTCACTCAGATTATTAACAGAATTCATCTTTTTGGGATGGTAAGCCTGAGGGTCCTGGCTACTTTTTTGGATATTGACCAGACAGTGCTCTCAATTCCTAGAGCTAACCGTCAAACTCTAGAATATATTACAGTCCTCTGCTACATGGTCCTTTCTCATAGATCATCTTATGAGATGGAAGTTTGCTCCTTCACACTAAAGGAGAAGGATATCAAGGATGTTATAGCATTTACAGTCCAATTGAGGTAGAAGAAAAAGCTATTCACTTTAGCCATGATTCTCATGATCCATAAAAGTCCCGATATAAGCTTAGTCAACAGTGTTCTTTATGCACAATAACTTCAAAAGTGCCTTTATTTGCCTCAGCCAACAGTTTTTCCTGTGAATAATGAGTGATTTTGATCATTCTGCATAACAATGCGACTTCCTAGCTTCTTCATTTTTCTAAGCTATTCCTCATAAGGTGGCTGTCTTCTCATTAGAAAGATGACTAACAATCATAGCAAACAATGTACTAAAAATACAGATTTCAAATTCCCTGAACAACTTGATTGTGAACATTGTAATCAGGGAGCATGACATCTGTAGGAGACCTCTGTACCACTCAAGTTAGCAATCGAATGGGGTAAGATTGCAAAGAATCATGACCAATCAGTGCTTGTTTAACAAGTCCCAGACTCTTTTAGTTTCTCCTATATAGGAAATGGAAAATACTAAAGTTTGGTTTTTCCAGGTGTTTTTCATTTTTACTTAAAATCTACCTATAATAGAAGCACTACTCAGGTTCCTAGTAGCTTCAACAGTTCCTTCTTAAGATGATAAGGTACCAAGCAGATGATTTTTCCCAATCTTACTCAATTTAAAAAACAAATAGCAACCTAAAAATGTATGGAATCTTGCTATCTTTTAGCATCTCTCACTAAAAATATACATTTGTGTATTGTTCTGTAAAAAAAGAAAGTATTAGTGTTAATATAGAGCTATGAAGTGGAAAGAAAGAATGCAATAAAAGCAACCAAGTTCTGATTAGCTGTGTATTTCTCAAGTGCCTTGAGATCTGGGTTTTGTAGTCTGAAAGATAAACTCTTTATAAATTCCTTCCATTTAACTTTGTTTGTATAATAAACACATTTTTATGCAACTGTTTTTAATAGGAAATATCAGGTTTTCCCATTATTGAAGATATTTATTTTGGACCATTTCATTGATAGCAAATGAATATTAAAGCCTATAATACAGATAACCTTTATTGTTAGTTATTTGCTATTTATTTTGCTGCCTGTGTAGAGGTATTTTTAGTCTTTCCTCTATAGGGGCTGAAAATGATGAATTTTATGAGTACTTCCTCTGCAGTTGAAGCCATTTGCATTTATACACATGAAACTATATGTTTGTCATTAAAACGTGATGTAGAACTTCATTATATTGATGGTATTTTTTTCAATAGTCATAAGATCCACACTCCTTAAGGCTAAGAGTCAACCTAGGCATACCTATTTTTTTAATGTCTTCTACATCTGTTTCCAGTTTCTGGGAGAACAATAACAAAAAGAAGTTTTTAGGAGAAAGAATGTTTTCTAGGGCATGTCCAATAAATGTTCCAAAAGTAATGCTCTTTCAAAGTTTTAAGAATGTTATACAGAAGAAATTGCTGGAGCAAGTCAGCATTGCCATCAATATGTGATGGCTGATGTCAGTTATAGTATGGCCACACAATCAAATCACAGTGAACCATTTGCATCATTGCCATTTTATAGATCATAAGCAATTGAATATTGACAATTTGGGTGGGTAACCCTAATGTTATCCAGCCATATAAAAATTATGCATAATTAAATCAAAAAGCAAATTATAGATGAATATACTGTCCATGATCTCATTTTTATAGAAAAATAAATGTATGTGGAAATACGTGGAAAATCCCCAAATGATACAAATACTACAAAAATCTTGGAAAGAGATTAGAAGATGGGTAAAATGTGAATCTATGGGGAACATGAACTGCTATAATAAAATAAGTATATATATGCAGGTCAAGTTCACAGAAAAATTCAGAGGACAGTACAGTTCACCTGCATCTATATATGTACAGCTCCTCCCATAATCAACATTCTTCACCAGAGTTCTACGTTTGCTATGACTGATGAACTTGCACGAATATCTCATAATCACCCAAAATCCAAAGTTTACAGTACAGTTTGCTGTTGGTGTCATATATTCTATTGGTTACTACAAATGTATAATGACATGGGTTGGTATCTACTATTTTGGTGTCATGGTAGTTTCACTGCCCTAACAATCTTTTTTTTTTTAATTTTTTTATTTGTTGCTCAAAACATCCTAACAATCTTTTGTTCTCTGCCTCCTTATTCCTCTACCTTTTAATCCCTGGCAAACACTGATCTACATATGGTCTCCAAAACTTTTCTTTATCCAAAATGTCATATATATGGAATCATACAGCATGTTCCAATTTTAAAATTAGCTCATTTTAGTGAGTAATATTCATTTATGTTTCTTGATAATTATTCATATCTTAACAGCTCATTTATTTTTGGTGCAGATTGGTATTATATTGTGTATATGTGGTACAGTTTGTTATTAATTCACCTCTGGAAGGATATGTTGGTTGCTTCTAAGTTTGGGCAATTAAGAAGAAAGGTGTTTTAAACATCCATATTCTGGCTTTTGTGTGGATAAATTTTTAGCACCTTTGGGGAAATTTCAAGGTGCATGGTTGCTGGATTATATAGTAAGACTACATTGGATTTTATAAGAAATTGCCAAATTGTCTGGTAAAATGGCTGTTTCGTTCCCACCAGCAATAAATGGATGAGAGTTCCTGTTACTCCACAACAGCATTCAGTGTTGTCAGTGTGGGATTTTGACCATTTTAAGATCATGAAGTAGTAGCTCACCCATGTACTATAGATAGATATATATTTACACTCCCCCCCACCACACACAAAGTAATTAAGTCCTCTCTCTTCATTACTACCTAGAGTGTAATCTATGAATGACACAGTTTGCAAACTTTACTGGTCTGCCAAGAGATATGTACAAATGGAGAGAAACATTTAGAAACATTTTTATAGCAATTTGGTAAGTAATTTTATGTTTATTGAATCTAATGGTGAGGAAAAAACTAGAGCTTTTATTTTATATGTTCTTCCTATTTAATTATTTCAATAATTTATTTTGAAAATATTTTTCAAAAAATATATATGACTTTTCAGACCTCCTTAAAAAATCCATTACCACAGATAATTTAGGAGCACTTATTTATCTTTTGTTTTTCCAGCTTTTTTGAAGTATGATTGACAGATAAATCTCACATATATTTGAGACGTGAGACAGTGTTTTAACAAAAGTATACCTTGCTTCAGGATTCTTACAATTGACCTAAAACGAAAAGTACAGAAATCAAGTCAATGTCCACCCTTTATCTAGAAGCTGTAAAGATAAATAAACTAAGAAATACTCCAGTTATTAATGAGTCAATGTGAATGTAGTAGGCAATAGAGACTGATTTATGTTCTGTGCCCTCAAATAAAACACTTTATTATGTTCTGACTTGCATTATTTCTTTATTGTTTTATGAATAATATTAGTAATTAAATTAATGCTACTAAGGGACAGATAATTTATTGAATGATCATTACATGGAATCCTTATACTCACTATGCATTATTTCATATTTTCTTAATAACAAACTCATGAAATGAGTTTTCATATTCATTTTGCAGAATGAAAAGACTTATATTTAAATGACTTGTCCAGCATCATTAGGTAATGGTGGAATCCAAAAGTAACTCAGCATCACATCCTTTTGAAAACTAAATTAATGTTTCTACTTTCATTTCCTAAATGTTAGAAAAAATACATATGTTATTTCAAAAATGTATTTACTTTCAGCAGCTTATATATATTTCATTCATTAGCTCCTGGAAGTCAGGAAAAAGACTTTGACTAGAGTGCAGCAGTCTTGTATACTTAGTTAAACATTCTCAAATTTGGTTGCATTTCCTGGGACAAGAAATTCTCCAGTTGATCTGAGTTATATAATGTGAATGCAGGATTTTAAGATAAATAGCCTTTGATATTCCTTTCTTCTCTTCTTTTATCACTTCTTGTTGTATTTCTCAATTTTCTGCTGTAACACATCAATATATGAAAAGGATCTAAGGAATGTCTTTTCATTTATCTATCTCAGAGTTCTCAAAATAATTTGAGAATGAGACATTTTTCTGATGTTTTGTCTATTAACATTATAGAAAGGAACTATGCCATGGTTGGATGAGAAAAATCCAGTTGTTATTGTCATTCTCATATTCATTATTATCAAAATCATTATTAATTAGTTATGCTTCTCACAGCTTCTTGAGAGATTATATTGGATGGTTACATTTTGATGGAGAGTAGAACTTGAAGAATTTGTTCACTAACTAGAGGTTTAAATGGAAAGAGGTTTGTCTGGTTCATGGTTCTGAAGGCTAGGAAGTCTAAGAGCATGGCACTGGCATCTGGTGCTTTGATAACAAAGCCACTTCCACAATAACCCAGGAATTCATCCATCCATGAACAGATCATTAGGGCATTTTCCTCCCACGTTCCTAATATATGAACTTTTAAGAGATATATTCAAACTCTGTTACCCAAGAACTATTTTGCTATTAACTATTTTAGTCAACCATATCCTCCTTTCCACCTAACAAATAAACTCAACGATGATTTCGTGGAGAGGGTGAGCCAGGAAACTTCTGATCTTGGTGACATTAGGAACAGCTAAGGGCTGGACTGTCATAATTAAATTAAGGTGTATATAAGGTGAAAATTGAGACCACATTTACACCTTTTCCCTTAGGCTTCCAGAGTGATGGCAACCATATTTTAATTTTTAAGGCATGAGAATATGTGTTTCTTTTCTGGGTAAATGAATAGTTCAAAAGAAAAATGTCTTTAGGAATAGATCCTCACTCCTCCTAAGAAAGAGTTCGACAAGGTCACCCTGAAGAGAAGCTCACTGCTGACAAGCCTGGACTGCACATAAAACATTACTAATCAACTTGTTTCACTTTTATCTTAAATAAAATAAATTCAGAATACCCAATATTGCCAAACACTGGGGGGGGGTAATTCTGTAACATTAAATGCAAAAGCTGAATAAAAACAGAAGAAAAAAGAAACTCAAAAGAAACAGACGATACAGAGAAGAAAGCAAGGGAACACGTAAAACAATATAGTTGGGACAGATTGAGTTTAGCAGCATCTCCAGAGAGGTCCATAATTCATAGAATGACAATTATTGTGGCAGGAAAGGCCAGTGAAAGAGCATCCATGTTAACTCTTACTCTCAAAATAATATGTATATAGGAAGGAATCTCATCCCTGAAAAATAATGAGCTAGTGTCAACACTAGTGATTTTTAAAAGTGAATGATTTATTAAACACACACACAAACACACAAACCTTTTTAAGTCTCCAGCTTGAGTGCAGAGGATAAATAGCTTCTAGAAAAGATAGGAAATTATATCAAACGTTGTGGTTAGATTTAATAAGCAGGTACATAGATGGAATTAGAAGGACAAAAAGAGTTATTGAACTGTAATATCTGCAAAAAGAAAGAAAGAGGTAGCAGACTCAGGCAAGGATATCCATAAGACCATGATGAAGATCTGATGGAATCTATTGCCATTCTGCCAGGGAGGTCCAGTGTAAAAATGTCCCTTGGGAGAAGCCACAGTCTGGGCAAATAATAGCTGGGCTATTTTCCACTCACCACACTCACAGGTCATATTCTTCTCAGGAGTCACCTTGAAGGTATGAAATTGGAAGGGTGAAATTGGAAACTGAAGGTGGAGGTTGTCAGATTACCACATTTTTTGCAGCTGAGCAGCAAGTTGTTTCTTTAGGGGAGACCTACATGGGACATTTCAATAGCTCCCAAGATTCCAGAGAGTGACACTGATTAACGCTATCGTGCTGTATATACTGTCATTTGAGCAATTCAAAACAGCCATTGGTATCTTCATACTGCCATTGATCTGATAAATATATTTAACCCAGTAAACTGAAAATACTAGAATTATTCTATAGTCATGTGACTTTGCTGTTATATATCACCATTAAGCCATCTTTTTACCATAGTTTTGTGTCACTATTTAGTTTACTGGTATCCTGAGTCTCTTGTCTCATAGGCATTATGCAGATTGACTTATGATGACCCATTTTGATATAATCTTGAAAGCAGAAAGGAGCAGTGTCTTACATGCCTCAGTGCAACATATGCACATAATAAAGCTAGAGATTATGTGGATCCAATAACCTGGAGCATGTGGAATATCGCCTGCAAAGTCCTATAGTTTTTCATTCTTATACTAAGAACTATAACCAATGCTTGGTGCATCTTTGAATTTTGAGAGGAAAATAAGGCACATACTGGTGAATTTCTCTGATCCCTTTTCCAAGTGATCTGAAATTCTTCCGTTTGGGGAGGTGGTATTAGAGGATGACAGATATTCCAGTAGATAGATGAGTAAGCAGCACTGCCACGTGACCCTTCTGGATGAAGAGAACGAGTGCTTGAATGTCTGGAAAAGATGAAGAAATCATATGGTGCCTGTGAGATGCTCTAGTTTTGGATCCATGGTATACTCCTTTATAGTTTTGGAACAAAACTGTACCACATTCCATAATTAAATTCTCATTATTTTAGAAATATATATCATGCAATATAAACTCACTTTTCAAGAAAAGGATGAGGTAATGATATCTGTAGGAATCACTGGTCTTATCATGTACCTTATCGTCCACACAACAGAATTCAGAATGGTAGAAAGCCAAGTGAGAACTGTGCAAGCTCTAACTCTCATAAATTTGGAGTACTTTTGTATGGGATGTGTAGTATGCAATTCAGGATGTGTACATAGATTTTGAAAACAAAGAACAAAAATACAGAGCATTCTATTTATCATTTCTCCTAACTACCTTCTGTTGACATTTTGGCTCATAAACTATGATGCTGGGGCCCAAAGACACAATAATGCTGAAGGAGGACCCAACCTTGTTCCAGAGCACAGTTTGAATTAAATTGGAAGCTAGGCATTCTATTTGGCCATGCGATACTCTTCTTGTCAGTATGACAAGCAGGTAATGCAGGAAGTTATGGCATAGTTTGTATCATCTATTCTATCAAGAGAAAATGAGGTTGCTGATAAGCTAATCAACATGGAGTAGTTTGGAAACAAGTCAGATGACTTGTTTTCTGTTACCTCACACTACTCCACTCAATGTTAAAGTTAGTGTGAAAATGTAGAAAACATACAGGAAGCACCAGCATAGACTTAGATCCTTCAGAAATGAACCTGTGATCCTTAAAAAGGCAAAATAAGTTCTAAATAACCCTATTATCTAAAAATTTGTAACGATGGAGAACTGACTATTCTCTACTGGGTAATATGACAAAATAGTATGCATGTAACTTTGCATGTACAAAGGCTGAGTAGAACTCTCCATTTGTAGAATATATTTGTTGAGGGCAAATAGCTCGGTTGGAAAGACTTGACCATTCTTAGTCCTTAGAAGTAATAATAGGGTCATTTCTCACCTGCCTACATGACATGGTGTGCTCCAGAGAGTAAGAAGTAGGTTTTGACACCAGAGTCATTCTCTCACCCTCTCTTTTATATGACTTGTCAAAAGTCTAAGGTAAAATGAAAAATGAACCAGCTAGCAATGGGGTGAAAAATGAGCTTGGGGGTTATGAGTTTTAATCGACTCTGGTGATGTCTGAGAGACATTTTCATTGTATGAGGGTTGAAAGGGGAATACTAGGTTCCTTTTCCCTTTGAAAACATATATAGTTTGGGATGTTTTTTTATTCCCTAAGGAGCCAATGCTTTTTCAGCACTGGGCACCACCTTTGAATCCCGGGAAGATTGTTAGCACTCTGTAAAATCAGAGAAGTCTCAGGGGTGTCACCCACAGCATTCCATGTTGGGTAGAGCAAACACAAAGTTGTAAGTCAATCTGTATCTTCTACTGGATCAGAGAAGAAATCCTTTCAGATGGTTCATGGAGTATCATTCCTTCCATTGATCTATCTATCCACACACTCGCCCATCCACATAGCTGTCAGCCAGCCAGCAACCTAAGCAGCCAGCTAGCCAACCAGCCACCCCAATGAAATTTACATATTTATTGAAGGATTATATAACTTCAACATTTCATGATATTTTCTTGAAAATAAGAGAAACAGAATCTGATAAATCCAATAAAAAATCTTAGTAGTAAAGGAAAATATATCCATCTACTCCAGCATCACCTCTTTAGGGTAGAAACTGAAGTCACTGCACAATAGGAAGTGAATTTTCCAAGGCAGAGGTGCATATAATTTTATGACAGCTATGACCAAACTCTCACACACTTTGGCAACAGATCCAGGGCTCACTCTCAGATCTCCTCTGCTCTTTCTGAAATTGATATAATTCAACTGTATGTGCATATGCAAGTATGTACACAAGCACAGTTGAGATAATTCAAAACAATGAAGTATATAATGTATTCACTGTATCAGTTCACTGTTTTTAATTATTTTACATACGTTGTTCTATATGTAAATAAACAGGAGAAGTAGATAGTGGGCTAGTGGGAGGCAGCATTCTGTGTTGCTCTGTGAACCAGATCTCACTTAGTGGGAATACTGCATCTCTGAGAGTGTTAGAGGAGCCCTATTCAGCTGCTTTCATGCACCAGCTCTGTGCCCTTGTGCAGGGCTCCAGGCCTCAGCATTAGAGCAGGACTCCTGGCTCCTGACACCCAACCCCCGAAGTTCTAGCCAATGCAGGGCTCTCCAGTGCCTTAGCAGCATCACCTATCAGCACCACTGCAAAACACCCAGATGCCGCTCCACACCCTAGCAGGGTACTCAGCTGCTACTTACCCTCAGCACAATGCCATTGCCTGGTTCCCCCCACCCCACCAACACCCCAGTGCTCCAAGATTGGATCTCCAGCTGGCCAGGTACCAGGTTTTCAATTCCCCCTTCTCCCCCGCGGTGGTAACCCTGCACAGTAACTTCCCAACACAAAACAGCTCTCAGTGGGACAGGTGTGCGGAGCAATCAGGGCAGCCCCTATGTGAGAGATTCCTCAATTGGGAACTGCTAAGGGAGAGGGAAATGGGGCTAAATATTGGAGACTAACAGAGAGACCAGGAACTGGGAAATCTCCAGGCAAGATAGGGAGATAGAACCGGGCACTCAAGTCATATGAGCAGTCCCAAAAAGAGACCCTTGAGGTGCAGTCTCCCTGCAGGGACTGGCGGGTGCCACTCCCAGCTTCCAGATGCCAGACAACAGCACCAGCCTTCCAATCCTGGTTTCCTCCACCATCTCGAGGGCAGAGACATGGGCTTACAACAGATAACCCCACCTGTTGGATAAGAAAGGAAGCAGGAAAGATATGGACCTCTAAAACTAGCAACAATCCTGTTTTCTTCCTTTGAGAATTTTTTTTCTTTCTTTTTCTTCTCCCCCTCTATCCTGCCACCCTCACATCCCCAACATATGTAAAACCAAGAACTTTGTATGAATTAGGATTTTGAGGACGAGGACATCTATATTATAGACATTATAATATAGAGGTGTTGAATATGCCCTTTCTTTTCTTTTCTTTTTTCTTCTTTTATTTTTTCTTTTCCCCTCCAGTTTTTACTATTTTAACATCCTTTATTTATCTAAATACATACGTGTGTTTGTTTCATGTACTCTATTGTTTTCCCACATACTTATCTACTCTAAATTACTTCCTGTCTATTCTATTGCTATAAACCCTCTTCATAGATTTCTCTTTCACACTTTTTAAGATACATTAACTCTATATCATCACATCCTACATCCTCAGCATATCATCCTATGCCCCACCTCCAGTTCATTGTTCACTATCAGAAACTGTAAACCCTTTTACAAAACCACTGATTATATTATAGACAATAATTGAATCCAACATTTCTTTACATTGAGACCAAACTATAAACATCTTAATAATAATAAATTGGTCATAGGTGGTATATTGTTGATATTGGGATCTGTTAACATTGTCCTTCCCCACAAGGAGAGGTTTTGGAACCCTACAAGAGCACTACAAACCTATAGGGTAAAAACAATAATACTCTGGGCCCACAGAGCTGGAAGGGAAGACACATGAGCAACATGAAAAGACCAGCGAATAAAGTGCCCCAAACAAATCAACATATCACATCATTAGAATCCATGGCAACCACAGCAGGAGAAATTATAGAGAAAGAGTTCAGAATGTACATGAATAAAATGTTCTGGGAGCTGAAGGAAGATATAAGAGAGCAAATACAGGCAGCAAAAGATCATTTCTCCAAGGATCAACATAAACAAATACAGGAAGCAAAAGATTACCTCAACAGGGAGATAGAGGTTCTAAAAAAAGAAAGCAAAACAAACAAACAAAAACAAACAAACAGAAAGCCTTGAAACATAACAAACAATAAACCAAATTAAAAGCTCAAATGAAAGCATCATCACCAGAGTAGACCACTTCGAAGATAGGAGATCAGACAATGAAGACAAAATACATAAAAATACATAATCTTGAAAAGAAGGTAGACCATACAGTTATAATGGTAAGAAATCATGAACAGAACATTCAAGAAGTATGGGATAGCATATAGAACCAAATTTAAGAATTATTGGGAGAGAGGAGGCATAGACATCCAAACCAAAGGAATGAACAATCTATTCAATGAAATGATATCAGAATACTTTTCAAACATGAAGAATGAATTGGAAGTCCAGATTCAAGAAGCCTACAGGTCGCTGAATGTACAAAATCACAACAGATCCACACCAAGGCACATTATAATGAAAATGCCCAACATACAGAATAAGGAGAGAATTTAAAAATCCATGAGAGAAAGGAATCAGATTACATATAGGGAAAAACAATTAGGATAACGGAAGATTTTTCAACACAGACCCTGAAAGCTAGAAGATCTTGGAACAACATACATCTAGCTCTGAAAGAAATGGATGCCAACCAAGAAACTTGTATACAACAAAATTAAGCTTTAAATTTTATGATGAAATAAAACCTTCCATGATAAACAAAATTTAAAAGAATTGATAGCTAGAAAACCGGCACTACAAAACATCCTTGGCAAAATATTCCATGAAGAGGAAATGAAAAACAACAATGAAAATCAGCAGAGGGAGGTAGAACCCTAAAGGAAAAACTAATCAAAGAAGAAAATCAAGTCAAGTCAAATAACAAAAATAAACAAATATGGCTGGGAATACAAACCATGTCTCAAAAATAACCCTGAATGTTAATAGCTTAAATTCATCAATCTAAAGACATAAGCTAGCATGCTGGGTTAAAAAAAAAAAAGACCCCAAAATATGCTATCTCCAGGAGACTCATCTGATAGGAAAAGACCTACACAGACTGAAGGTGAAAGATTGGGAAAATCATACCACTTGCATGGACTATAGAAGCAAGCAGGGATATCCATTCACATATCAAATAAAGTAGACTTCAAGCCAAAGATAATCAAAAGGGATAAAGAAGGACATTACATGCTGCTCAAGGGAACCATACACCAACAAGACATACAATCATAAATACATATGCCCCAATCAATGGAGCAGCTTTGTTCAGCAAGCAAATTCTTCTCAAGTTCAAGAGTTGAATTGACCACAACACAATAATCGTGGGTGATTTTAACATACCCTTCTCACCTCTGGATAGATCTTCCAAACAAAAGTTGAATAAAGAAACTATAGATCTCAATAATATAATCAATAATTTTTGCTAAACTGACAAATATAGAATATTTCATCCTTCATCAAGCAAATATACTCTCTTCCCAGCAGCATATGGATCCTTCTCTAAAATAAACCATATAGTATGCCACAAAGCAACTCTTAGCAAATACAAAAAAGTAGAGATACTACCCTGCATTCTATGAGATCATAATGGAATGAAATTAGAAATCAATGAAAAAATAAAAAATAAAAATTACTCCAACAACTGGAGACTAAACAACATGCTACTGAATGAACAATGGATTACAAAAGACATCTAGGAGGAGATTAAAAGATTCTTAGAGGTAAATGAAAACATAGATACAACATATCGAAATCTCTAGGACACTATGAAAGCAGTATTAAGAGGAAAGTCCATTGTGTGGAGTTCATTCCTTTAAAGAAGAAAAAGTCAACAAACAAATGACCTAACATTACATCTCAAAGCCCTAGAAAAAGAAAAATAAATAAACACCAAAAGCAGTAGAAGGCAGGATATAATTAAAATTAGAGCTGAAATAAATGAAATCAAAAAAAGAAAAAAATTGAAAAACAAAAAATTGGTTCTTTAAAAAATTAATAAAATTGACAGACCCTTAGCCATGCTATTGAAGAGAAGAAGAGAGAAAACTCAAATTACTAACAAATGTGATGAAAAAGGTAATATCATAACAAACACTACAGAAATATGGAGGATAATTAAAAATTATTTTGAAAACATGTACTCTAATTAAATAGAAGATATTGAAGGCATTGATAAATTTCTTAAGTCATATGATTTTCCCAAATTTGAATCAGGATGATATACACAATTAAAACAGACCAATATCAAGCAATGAAATAAAAAATACCACCAGAAGCCTACCAACCAAGAAAAGCCTGGGATGGGATGGATACACAGCCGAGTTGTACAAGACCTTTAAAGAAGATCTAATACCACTACTCTTCAATTCATTTCAGAAAATATAAAGAGGGCACACTTCCAAACTCATTCTATAAGGCCAATATCACCCTGATTTGAAAACCAAGAAAAGACACATTAAAGAAAGAAAACTTTATACCAATATTTATAATAAACAAAGATGCAAAAATTCTCAATAAAATTCTGGCAAATTGACTACAAAACCATATCAACAAGATAGTGCACCACAATCAAGTGAGGTTCATCCCAGGGATGCAAGGATGGTTCAACATATGGAAACCAATAAGTGTAATTTGTCACATCAATAGACTGAAAGATAAGAATCATATGATCATCTTAATAGACACAGAAAAACCCCTTCATGTTCAAAACTCTATAAAAATTAGGGATAACAGGAACATATCTCAACATCATAAAGGCTACCTAGCTAAGACTCAGGCCAACATCATTCTAAATGGAGAAAAATTGAAGGCATTTCCTCTAAAAATTGGAAAAAGACAGGGATTTCTTCTTTCACCCCTTTTATTTAACATAGTTCTTTAAACACTGGCCAGAGCAATTACACAGATGAAAAAATTGAACGCATATGTATTGGTAAAGGAGAACTTAAATTAGCACAATTTTTTGATGAAATGATTCTATACCTAGAAGACCTAAAAAGTTCCACTAGAAAACTTCTAGAACAAGTAAATGAGTTCAGCAAATTAGTAGGACATAAAAATCAATATCCATAAATCTAAGATATTTCTATATATCAGTGACAACTCCTTTGAAAGGGAAATGAGGAAAACTACCCCATTTATAATAGCCTCAAAAAAAAAAAATCTTGGGAATCAACATAAGGAGAGGTGAAAAAACTATACAATGAAAACTACAAAACCCTAAAGAAAGAAATAAAAAAAGACCTTAGAAGATGGAAAGATCTACCTTGCTCTTGGATAGATAGAATTAATATTATCAAAATGATCATACTACCAAAAACACTATACAGATTTAATGCAATTCTGATCAAAATCCCAATGGCATTCCTCACAGAAATAAAAAAAAAAAAAAGCAATCATGAAGTTCATCTGAAAAAATAAGAGACCCAGAGGAGCTAAAGCAATCCTTAGGGTACACACCTGAAATCCTAGCTACTTGGGAGGCAGAGGCAGGGGATTGAGAGATGGTGACCAGCCTGAACACCTTAGTGAGATCCTGTCTCAAAAAAAAAAAAAAAGATAAAAAAATAGAAGGATTGGGGATACAGCTCAGAGGTAGCATGCTCCTGGACTGAATGCCTAATACCATTAAAAAAAAAAAGAAAGGAAGGGGGGAATGAAGGAAGGACAGACAAATTTAGTTTGACGTATGGTCCTGAGTGGGATTTTACTAATTGGGAGGCAGAAGAGGAGGTATTATGGGAGGGTCATGGGTGCTGCTGGAACTATTATGTGGTGGATGGTTTGACCTTTCTTATTGTACTAGAGGGTGAAGGCTGTCAATAGTGATCCAAGTGTGTTTTTTCTCTGAAGATAATCTTCATACTCTTATCCTTTCTACCCACATACCTCCTCCCCTCCCTTTACTCCCCTCTACTTAATCTAAAATAATTCTACAATCACCTAGCCACCTTCTCCAACCCTGCCACATTTTGAGTTAGCATCCACCTATCAGAAAGAGCATTCAGCCTATCAGAGAGTACATTTTTTGGGGATTGGCTTATTTCACTTAGCATGATATTCTCCAGTTTCATCCATTTACCTATAAATGCCATAATGTCATTCTTCTTTTAGGCTGAGTAGTAGTGCATTCTGTATAGATGGCACATTTTCTTTATTCATTCATCTGTTGGGGGGCACTTAGGTTGGTTCCATAGTTTAGCTATTGTAAGTTGAGCTGCTATAAACATTGATGTGGCTGTGTCATTGTAATATGCTGATTTTAAGTTCTTTGGGTATAAATCGAGAAATGGGAATATCTGGGTCCTATGGTGGCTCCATTCCAAGTTTCCTGAGGAATCTCCATATCACTTTCCATAATGGTTTGCACCATTCCCACCAGCAATGAGTTTATATAACTAAATAACTGGTAGGAGTCTACATTGTGTACCACCAGAAGAATGAGAAATAATACTCTATGTATGTATGATGTGTCAAAGTGCATTCTACTGTCATGTATAATTAATAAAAAATAAAAAATTTTAAAAACACAGAGAGAGAAATACTAGCCAAAATTTTCCATGAATCAAATTATTACACTAATTTGCATTTTGGTTTTCTGGCAGCTTTAATTTTGTTTGAGAATATCCTGAGCTGCAAGTAATTAAGGTGTCCATGCATGGATTACCACTTCAGGGTTACCCATAAAGAGAGTGTGTTGGTGTCTGGGGGCAGTGCAGGAACTCTGCAGATGTGAAGCAGAGTCAGTCTTCAGGCCTCCTGATCCATTTTCCCACCAGTGCAATTGACTTGCTCCTTCCCACTCAGCTTTCTTCAGTATGTATTGGCAAATCTGAACAGCTTTTACCCTTGTTGATCTGCATGGAGGACCCCTGCTAATTCCTAAGCTGCAAATTAAATGCTTGAAGCTGAACAGAGATCAGATTAAAAACTTCACACTTCACAGACACCAGCTCAGCAGGAGCAGTCAGACTCTTTAAGCCATCTTGAAGAAGTGAAAACAGGCTGCTCTTGTCTGGAAACCCATTATAGAAGGATCTAGAGGAGCTGTAATGTGATATTAAAGCAAATTTCCTACAGGCTGAGAGGTGACTTGAATGCAATAAATAATAATAACAATATTAGGCTGTCTTGTCAAAACATGTTTTATATACACATTAATATGACTTATTATTTAACAAGAAGAGTGTTGGCTACAATCTCATAGACATCTATTACAGTTTTATGAATGGAATTAGTATTACAATGTGTTCATTTTCTAAGGGACTTTGATGCAATAAATGACTATTTATGCCAGATTGAGAAGTGTTGAGATATAATTATTCCTAATGCATGTTTTCATTGTTGTTGATTTGTAGTTGTTTGGGTACTGAGGATTGAACCCAGGGGTGCTCTACCACTGAGCTACATTCTCAGCCCTTTTAATTTTATTTATCTATTCATTTATTTAGAGACAGGATCTCAGTAAGTTGCAGAGGTTGGCCTCTCAAATTTATGATCCTTCTGTCTCGTTCCCCCATGTCTCTGGAATTACAGCCATACACACCCAGGGTATTAACCCTTTTGAGCTGTTCTTGTGGTGCATCTTAGTAAAACTATTTCTGTTTTCTCTGATAAGAATTGGCAATTTCAGAGTCCAAAATTTCATTGTTTTGAAATTTATTGATTCATTAATTAAGTAATATAATCTTAAAATCATGCTAAAATAATGTAGTCATTTATATTAATTACTTAGAGTTAGGAGTTCCTATCCTCAGTGTCTTGAAGACCAAGGGCCTGAAATTATTTTCTCATACTCTTATTAGAACACCCGCCACTCCTAGTGACTTGCTCCTAACTATTGAATTAGAATTCTGTGATGCTTTAGCACAAGTCTCAGAAAAGCTCAAGAGCTAAGGAATGAATATTTGATCCACAGCTTGTGCTAATGCACCATTCCTAACACCAAAGCCTCTTATTTGAATTGAGCTTCCTTGTTATTCAACATGGCAAAAGCTGTTGGCTGCATGCCCTACAGTCATTTTCCTCACCTTCACTGGTAGCAGAATATGGATTTTTTTAAAGCAGCCTCATGCCCACCCACCGTCTTGGGAAGAATTATACTAAATAATTGATCATGGCAATTCTATTTGCTTCCTCCAGGGACGGTACAGAGGTAGATTTCTACACAACTCTAGGAAGTATTGGAGGAATCACCTAGAACTTGTGGGGAAAAAAAGAGAACTTTTTAATGAAAAGAGATGGGATAGCTTCCCTCTACCATTTCCTTCATTATTTTGGTATTGGTGTAAAAATATGATGCATGGTACCATCGCAGCCCAGTTGCTACCATGTAGAAGAGTGTAAATACTTTAAGTATGGCAGGTGAGCCGGCAGGTGGTGCAAAGGGGATATGTTGGTGACCAAATGGAGTCCTGTCAAAGAAGATGAAGATGACTGAGAGCAATTGAATAGAAATGTACTGGGGAAAACCAAGAGAAGTTGGTATTTTACATCGAAAGAAAAGTAAATGATGAAAGTTGATCAGATGTCTCAAAGAAATAACATAGAATAGAGAAAAAAAAATGAATTCAGTAAAAAAAAAGCAAAACAATAAGAACAGCAAAAAGACCTATAAGTAGTACCAAATTAAATTTCAGATAAAGGGATTGGTCAGTATATAGAGAGGCAGTAATAAAATGTGGAATGGGTGCTGGCAAAAATTAGGGAAGAGATTGTTTCAAGTGATAAGAACTGTCAACACTAAAACCAGGCTGATAAGAGGTTGAAAAATGTCACTCTCGGGATTACCTAAAGTCTTCGGTAATGAAAGTGTTCTTGGTGTCCTTGGTATGAACAGTTCCCTTGGATCTATTGTCTGAGAGGTACTCGAACCTCAGGGGGCCAAACTACTTCTCTGAAGGTGACTGATGGTCTCCTGTAGCTAGTTACCACTGTACTAGGAGTGTGCATTGAAAATACCAGAGGCCAGTTCTAACAACATGATTTTCTGTAAGGCATAGGGATGGCACATGGAGCAGAAAGTGCAGAGACTCCTTGATAGCGACTAGGTATAATAACAGGACCAGGGCCAAGGAGGAGTCTAGGGTTTGGGATCAAATGGCTGTTCAGAGTACAAGTATTTCAGAATCAGAAACACCAAAGTGACTAGGGGTATGGGGCTGATAACTGAAAGAAAATTAATTGTTCATTTTTTTTTCTATACTTTCCCTTGGATTATTTCATCATCAGACATTATTTTAATTACTATTTGTGGTTATGATTCCCAGACTTATGCTTCCAATCTGTATCTTGACTTTGAGCTTTAAAGCCAAATATCAAAGTGTCTGCAGGGCATCACTTAAGTGTTCTGCAAACATCAAAAATTCAACCTGCAAATTAAAGTAATGATATGGTTCCTTTAAATCTGCTTCTTGTTTCTCCTATCTCAATTGATCATGTTTTAATTCATCTGGCTGGCTGAATGCTTTATGATTTGTTTGTAATGTGTCTTTTCTTTTATTGCTAACACCTAATTATGTACCAACTTTTATTGATTTCATGTGCTAAATACTTCTCACTTCATTCACTTATTTTTGTCTTTCTGAACATGATCTCATTATAAAACCACCATTACCTCTTGTCTGATCATCACAACACCTGCTTACTTGCCTGCCTATCATCAGATGAGCTCTTGACACATCACCCTCTATAATGCAGATAGAATATTAATTTTAACATGCATAATTAATTTTGCCATTCTCCTTATTACAATCATTCAAAGATTTTCCAGGGCCCTTAAAGTAAGGCACGTTTTTATTAATTTAATTTTAAGACTGTTACAAATTGGACATTGCTTATTTTTGCATACAATTTCACACCTTTCTTCCCAGGGCTTCTAACTTGAGCCTTACTGACCTTCTCTCAGTTCTTCTAACTGAAAACTCAGAAACTACCTCTTCAGGTAAATAAATATTCTTTGTCTTTTACAGTTTTAGTTTAGAAGTTTCATTATATGGTTTTTAATTGGATCCTAAATACCCCCTATAAACAAGTTACTCTATATTTATATTTCTTTTTCTCTCCTCCACAGGTCACAAGAAGCCAGGAAGCATCTCGATCTTCTCAGCAGTGTATTATCAAGAACTAGTACAACAGAGAGGTCCTCAGTGAATGGTATTGGATGCCTGAATAACTGACTGATAATAAAGCATTGTCTTGGGTGTAGCTCAAGCTCAACAACACTCTCATCCATACCTGGCATTTTATCACAGTCATTGTCCATCAGTGTTCAAGGTAGGCATCCTTAACTGATGATGTCACTCTGCTGTTGTGAGTCCTGTTGGGACTTTATAGTCCCCCTAACATGCAACCCCTACAACCACCTAGAGTTGACCTCTGAGATAAAGTTCATTTTCCTTTCATAATCTGGACTATGTAAATGGATAACTCAAGGTCCATAAATCACCCCTATGTTCATGGGTTATCAAGGTGTATAAATCACTCCTATGTTGATATCTTACTACTTCTTTTTTAGAAGCCCCCAAAATGCTGACTTTTACAAAATGTGCAATTCTAGATTTAAAAGTCATTTCCGAAAGATCGAAATTTTCCCACTGAAGCTGAATAGTAAACTGATATCTATGCTTTGTTGTGATTTATGAGGGCCTTGTTCTCCCCCCAGCAAAAAAAAAAAAAAAAAAAAAAAAGGAAAGAAAGGAATAAACAGTGGTCATTAGAACATTCATTCTTCAAATCGCTGTGGATTTCATAGTGATTATTTACTGTGTGTTCAAAACTGTGCCACGGTTACTCTGATGAGTCAATTATTACTCTTACCTCTGAAAAGCTGACATTTCTCCAGAGAGAAGAATCACATAAGTGACGGTGGTGATGAATGCAGAAAAGGAGCAACACAGAAAGTACTTGGGGGGTTAAACAGAAAAAGGAAATTAACAATGACTGGGCAAGAAGGGAAAATCCACAGAAAAAGTGAAATGTGGTGTGGAGCTGTGTCTCCATCTAAGATATGAGTTCTGCTCTGCAGTCCTAGGCAAATCCCTAGCCATCCCTTCAGGGTCCTTCTCCCTTCTGCAACTGAGTTCTTCCTGAATTTAGAGATTTCTTTCTTGAAATCTCTAAAACCTTAACTTCCTCTTTCAATGATGAATTTAATTCCTGTTTAACTGAGAAGTTTGAAAAGGAACTACCGGAAGTTCTCAACTTTCCTACCGGAAGTTAATTTCCCTGCTGCTCCAGGGTCTTGTGATGCCCTGGTTCCTACTTCATTCCCTCTGCCTCCATGGTCCCAGCCACACTCACCCCACTGTGGGCACATGGGACTCCTCCATTTTTCTCCAACCAATAAGTCATATATATATTCCTGCCCTAGGCATTTGTGCTTGGGATTCCCTCTGTGCAAAAACTCTCTCCCCAGATAACCAAAGCCCCATGCTTTTTCACATCATTGAGGTAACAAGTATAGAGCTACCTTAAGTCTGGGTCAACTTGGCTAACCTGTGTAAATCTGTAGCCTCTCACCACAATGTCATGTTCTTCAAAATTTGCTGTTTTATTCCCCCCTTCATATACATACCACCTATGATCTCCATCTTGATCACTGTCTCTTTCCCACAGAAAATAAACTCCATGAACAGAAACATTAGCAGTCTTGTTCGTTGATATCATCCAAAAGAGTAACAATTTTATTTACCTATGTTTTCCCATATGTTAGATGCTGAATAAAAATGTTTGAATGAAAGAATGGGTTCAGGTAATGACAGCAAATGAGTATGTAAATAATGTTATGTAAAAGTTACAAAAAATAATGTTAACTTAATAAATTAATACTGGTAAAAGTGATAAATTTACTGAACAGCGCTGTACAGTGCAGATAAATTTACTGAATAGGGCTATACATATTAAAACATAATAAAAACCTTTAAGAAAAATCTGTGCCTTTTTATCTTTGTGGCTTTAATATCTGCCATGGTGTCTGGAAAGCAGTTCATTCAAATAAATGAAAGAAAAATAAATACTATCCACCAAATCCAGGAAGTTCTGTCACCTCCAATAAACCATACATTTAATAGTTAATGATGCAGGGCAATATTTCGGTAACTGAAAGAGACTTGTTTTAGAACTTTATGCAGATTGCAACATAAAAGAATATATTTAGGATAAAAATAGGTGTAGAAGACCAAAATGACAAACTTGAACATGGACACATTTGTGTCTTTTATCTTGTGCATTTTCATATTTTCTATAATACCTGTCATCAAATCCAAGAAAAAAAGTCATGTTATAAAAATCATATTGTAGTATTAAAATAGGAATAGGAGAAGCAGAAGAGGAAAGAAAAATTAGCAATCGGGGGCCTAAGCTTACCTTTTCGCATCAGCGCAGCTTTATGTTGCGAACAAAGGCTGAGCTGCCATCAGCAGTTTTCAGAATGTCGCTTGAACTCCTGTCAAGTAACGGGATATTCATTCATCTTTATCAGCTATAAATTTGGAATCCCAATTCAATTTAAAAATATTTATTGAGCCCTTAATATGTGCCAGGCACTCTGCCAGGTATTGGAGACACAAAGGCAAACAAGACACAGTACGCGACCTCATGACCTTCCCTTTGAGAGAAGAGGGATACATTAATAGAAAAAAAAACTCCCTGCAAAACAAAGCCAAGCACACAAACGGAAACCACTGAAATTCAGTGTATTCATTATAATGGAATATATGTGTAAGCAGAAGCCATATCTACCTTTTCCACTTATGCATCTTTGAATGCCCAAAATACAGAAGGCAAGCAACAGGTGTTTGCTCCATTGTAAGTTAATGAAAATTGTGTAAAAACTCTAGAAGTTTTCTTAAATATTATAGTATTGTTGTTACGGTTTAGATATGAGGTATCCCCCAAGAACTCATGTGTGGGACAATGCAAGAGTTTCCAGAGGTGAAATGATTATATTATGAGGGGTCTGACCTGCTCAGTAGATTAATCCACTGATGGATTAACTGGGTGGGAATTTAGGCAGATAGAGTGTGACTAGAGGAAGTGTGTCATTGGGATTGTGCCTTTGGGGCTTATATTTTGTCCCAAGAGAGCAGAGCACTGGCTCCCTGTGCTTTCTGGTTGCCATCTCCTGAGCAGGTTCCCTCTGCCTTGCCCATCCACCGTCATGTGGTTCTGCCTCACCTTCAGCCCAGACCTATGGAGTTGGCTGTCTGTGCACTAAACCTCTGCAACTTTGAACTAAAACAAGCTTTTCCTCCTCTAAGTTGTTCTTGTCAGGTTTTTTGGTCCATGGTGAAAAACTAACTAAAACAACTAAGAACCAGAATGCCTTGCCCAACGTATTGTTGGTTTCTTGTCTTTCTCAGAGGCAATTCCATGAATGCTAATAATTAGTTCTGTGATTCAATAGGCTGTTGTTGTATTTTGAAAAATAAAATCTCACTAAACACGGGACAGTATAAAACAGACAGCATTTAAAGGGAAAGGCTCAGGGATTTGGAGTCAGAACACCCTGAATTTTATCCGCAGTTCTCGAGCATCTAGGCACAGTAAGCTGCTTTATCCCCCTAAGCCTTAGATTCTGCATTTTCACACCAAAGGTGATAGATACATCTCTTGACTAACAAGGAAATTAAATGAAATAATGTGTAAAATATTTTTTCAAACATTAGACATGACAAACATAATATATTGATTGGTTTGCTTGGGCTACCATAACTAATCCCAACAGATTGAGTGGCTTAAACAATAAAAATATAATTTTTCTGGCAATTCTGGAGTTTGTAAGTTCATGTTCAAGGAGATGGCATGCCTCATTCCTTGATTTGAAGGTGTCCACCCTTTCCTTGGGCCTACATAGGGTCTTCCCAGGTGTGTCCGGATTGCCTCTTCTCATAAGAATGGACGAGGGCGTACTAGTGACTTCATTTTAACCTACTCACCCTTTAAAGAGCCTATCTCCAAATGGAGATTCACATTCTGAGGTACTGAGGATTAGGACTTCAACATACGGATTTGGAGGAACACAATTAACCCATAATACATGGACTTCTTTTCTTATTTTTTATCACTGCTTTTAGTAAAAATTTTGTATTCGAAATTATTAAAAGCTGCTAGTAAATGAAAGATTTCCCCCATCCCAAAGTTAAGCAAGCATATAGGCATGACTAGAATATGAATACTCTTCTCTGGGATCCGCATTTATTCTCAGATGTAAATTGGTTTTAATGCAGGTACATAATGACATTTTAGATCCAATGGAAAAAGGGCAACTTTATTAACTACTTAAAAATGTTTGGTATGTTTTGTATGTTTATATCCAGCCAAACTTATAAGTAGAAAGAAACTGGGGTTCATGGACTACTTTCAGTTCATTTGACTACCCTTAAAAACTCGATTCCCTCTAACATCCTGTATAAACCAGAAGCAGATGTAATAAAACTAAGTATATAGATGCTCCATGTTGCAGAACTTACTGATTGTCCCAGCTGAGCTCAGACAGGTGCAATATTACCAGCGTCGTTTTCTGTGCATAGTAAAATTGATATAAAGAGCAGCTCAATAGAAGAGATACAGTCTGCAGTGAAGAGTTTATAACACTTGTCATAATGGATCTGTCAGAAGAAAAAATGTTTACAGTTCATTGCTGAATATAAAATGTTTGCTAAATCAGCAGTAAAAGTCGAAGCTCAGATAAATTTGTAGCAAGGGTAGCAACACAACACGGCATAACATAAATACACCCAGCAGGAGAGTAGGAGGGAAAAAAAAAAAGCAGCAACAACTTAGTTCTGAGCAGGATTTGATTTATGTCATAAATAAATATAAGGGGTATTAGGAAGATTAGTGCATTAGAATGTTAACACAAATCAAGATGTCCTGTGCCAAGCGGGATTGCTTGCACAACAATAAACTGTGCCAATGCCAGGTAAGTTGCTGCAGCTTCTTACAGAGCTCTTTTTAAGATGAGGAGTTTCTGTATGTGGGGTAGCAATGGAATTGTAGCTAGTGCTGCCAGCATGTCCAATTATAGTTCAAAAGGTGTGGACCATGGTCTGCCTATTGACTCAGCTCCTCTTAGATAAGCAGAAGCATCTGGGTTTTAGCTTTGAAAAAATAAATAAATAAATAAATAAAAGGAAGGCAGGCAGGCTGAAATTTTAGTGACTCTTTATTGGTTGGTGTGGAGACTTAGAAAACATTTTTAAGGGTTTGCAAGTTAACAAGAAGTGGCTCTCATAGCCATATTGGTCCTTATGTGACTCTCTGTTCTTGCTTATAGCCACAAGAATCAGGAGTAATCAAAACCTCCAATTTAGATAAATCAAAAGCATTCAACCAAATTTTAGAATTTGATTGTAAATGAGGGTCTTTGTGTCGTTAAATCTGTGTATGTTCCTCTGAGATGTGGCATACCCTGCAGCCAACCACTGGTCCTGGAGTGAGAGTATTGTCTCTCCTTGCTGCCAATTTTTGTTTCTAAACTAATATTCCTTTTACCTTCTTAAAAATTTCCACTGCCCAGCTTCATTAGCCTCACCCTGAAGTCACTTCTTCATTCCTTAAAGACATCATCCTCCAGTTCCCTGATTTACTCTCCAACATTACTTTTGTCATAATTATCCGTGATTTTAATGGCCTCCTATGTGTTTCCATTATCTTGGAATTTTTATTCCTAACTTTCTCTGATCTAATAACCATGGCCTCCACCCTACATAAAACACTCTCTGCTATGCTCATAGCCTAGGACTAGTCATTCTATGTAAAAGCGATCCCTCTATGTTTTAAATTCCAGGCATTCCACACCCAGATCATCACCTTGAATCTTTACAAGTCACTTCTTAGACTACCTGACTTTAACAAGTTTTCTGCCCTTTCAGAACCTGCAGTGTTTTGACCTTATCTCCTTTTCAATGTTCTTCATGTACCCTACCTTCTGCATCCTCACTCTGAGTCTTAGATGGGAGTTCATGGCCTTTCATTATAATAACTCCATTGCATGCACCTTCAACTCTCTGCTTATTTCTCATTTCCTATGGTCATCCAACAGAATTCCCACCTTGATTACATGTACCTCATCACACTTTGCCTAAACCACACAGTGGCTAGAGAAAAATGTACAGCCATCCTTCCTGGTCTTAAAGTCATGACCACTGTCCTCAGGAGGCCTCTTACTTCTGTCCAATGATCTAATTACAGCTCTCTGTCCCTGAGCTCTCTCACGTGTCTAATTCACATTTTCTCTTCACACTTTTTCTTAAACTTCTAACACATCCTCTTCCTTCCTCATTCTTAGCTGTTTGCATTATACTCTATTCCACTAAGAAAACAGAAACAGAGGAAAGAGCTTCCATTCATTTCTAACCAGCTACATGCTTCTTTGGCCTGGTATTTTCCTTTCCTGTCGTACAAATGGGAGAATGGTTTGCATTCTTCTCTGGAGTCTTCATCTCTACTTGTGCCTTAGTTTCATTCAGTATCAACAGCTTTAAGAACATCATTTCAGCAATTATCCCTTCTCCCTTTTATCAATACTTTCCTTGATCTTATTAGGTCATTTCCCATGTTAATAAACCTGTAGTAATATCTCCCATCATAAGTAGCAACAACAAAAATCTTTCTGTTGATTACACTTTCCCCAGACCTTACAACCATCTTTCCATACCACTCTGACTACTTTTGTAAATGTCAGCATTGACCTGAATAAATTCAATAGTCCTCATTCTAGTAATCCTACTGTAATCATTTCATTACCAGAATGCAATGCAGTTGAGTGCCTCTTTCCTAAATGTTAACCCTTCCTTTCATTGACTTGAAGGGCATTATAAACTCTAGATTCTCTATTATTTTCTGGTCTTTGATCTCAGTATCATTTGCCATTTCTTCTTTATCTCCCCAACAACTGAAACTCTCCATACGTAAACGTTTTTTTTTTTTTTTGTCTGTATTTATTCTCTGTGAATCTCATTGTCTTCATCTAGACACAAAGATGTAAATACTATATATCTGCCCTCAATCCTCAAATATGTACTTCTATTACAGAATTCTTTCCTGGAATTCAAATTCATACATTAGTTTTTACTCAACTTTTCCACTTGAATGCATAAAATTTACCTCAAAATTTCATTTGTCCAAAAGTAAAATTCCTTCTATGCCCTCCAAAGCTACTACTATTCCCATAAGGTGACAATTCCATCCTTCCAGTTTCTGGGGACAAAACTTTTATGAAAAGCAAGGAATAATAACACAACCAATTTGTGGCTTGATCAAATCTTCCACCAATTCTCTAACCCATGAAATTTATAGTATAATTTATACAATCTGAGTAACGTGTTGTTATGCCTAGGACCAAGCACCTGAGCCACATTTTAGAGATGGTTTATCAAGCAATAACCAAGCACTATATATAAGATACAGCTGCACAAAATATAAAAGTTAAAGGACCATCAGAGGTCCTGGCATCCCTGAGCTGATATCCGCCTTTTCCATTTTGCTTTTTTCCTTATGAACTTGGACATGGCCAATATGGTAATCTGTGGATTACAGGCATTGCTCATAGGAGTCCCAAGATCTCTGCTGGGCCATTGCAATGAATTCTACATTGATCCCTATCTTGCACCTTCTCCTAAAGCTGGGTAAAGAGGATACTTAGTGAAAATTATTGTAACCAATGAATTTTACCATCAATCTGAAACTAAGACCAACATTGCTGGTCAGGCACTGTTATAGTTTAGAATCACATGAAACTGTTCCTTCTCTCATCCCTCATATTTCATCAGCCAATAATCCATGTTAGCTATATCTTTTAAATAAATTCGTAATCTGCTAAAGTCTTACACATCTGTGCTGCTCTCATTTCAATTCTAGTCACAGATAGGTAATAACCAGTATCTCTGTTCTTACTGTGGTCACCCAACTTATTTCAAAACTCCAGTGTTCCTTTCATGATACGAGGCAGATCATGATACTCCTGTGCTGAGAGTCCACCCAGTGATTTTCTATTTTGTTCAAACTAAATTTTAAGTACTTGCAGTGATCCACAAATTCCTACCTTATCCTAGTTCCTGACCCTTTCAGTTTTTCTTTCTTTTCCTCTTTCCACAGATAGAAGCATGTTGGCTCCCTGGTTGTCCAAATGATCAGAACTTCTTCCTGGAGGACTTTGTGCCTGCAGTTGTTCTGTGCTGGAAAGATACTTCTCAGAACGTCAGCATGAGTTGTCCACTCACCTCCTTTAGTGCCTTTCCAAGGTCATCTTCCAACTGAAGCTCTCCATGACCATTCTATAAAACGTCCCAAACTTTCTCCTTTATCTTTTTTTTAATACTCCTTAATGGCCATTGACATATAAAATAGTTCATCTGTTACTAGTATCCTTCCATCAGAATGTAAGTTCTGATGGGGCATGACTTTGTTTGTTCACTTGTGTGGTTCTAGTAGGAATGAATAAGCCTAAGACCTGTGCTCAATAAGTGATCATTGAATAAATAGAGATGATTGGCTATTAGAAATACTTTGTGTGGGGGACACTTTGATGCCCTCATTGGTATCTTTTCTAGTTGACTACACTCATCTGCCTGCTGCATGAGCCCATTGCTAGTGTCAGCGGATAGATTTTTCTCTGAAGGGTTGACTCTTACCTACCAGGGTAGAATCTGGTTGGTTACAACTGGCCTGGGGAGGCAGTCCAGACACAAAATCTAGCTCATGTTTTGGTGCAAAAACTTCCCCTTTACCTCCAGGGTAGACTAAGTGCATTGTCTGTTGAATGTCTGTGGTCCATTCTCAGGGATTGAATTGAAGTTAGTCTTCAGTAAAAAACAGCCTGGATTACCATTTTCCTTCCCAATCTGCTTTCTTCACAAGACATCTCACATTTTTCTCTAAGTAAATCACTTGAGTGAGAGTCATCAGCTTGATTTCTACTTCTAGGGAACCTACTTCAAAAGAGGGTGGGGACCTATAAAAACAGAACTAGACATGCATCTTCAATCTGAATTTTGAAGAAAAATAGGAAAAACAGTGAAATGCAGAAGCAGCTCACTGTGGAAGATTTAGTTAATAAAGTTTTGTTGTTGTTGTTTTATGGTAAAAAGCAGCATGTTATTCCAGCCAGTAGTCTTTGACATGGGGAGGGTAAAACGGAATCTCCCAGACTTCCAATTCAGGTCTTATCTTTATTATAGTGCTTGGGTTTTGATGGAAATGTAACTTCTAATTTTAAGTGAGCTATAATAACTTGGACATTTTTATTCAAATCTTTGAGACACACATAACATTTAGAGTTAAGACAAAAATACTTAGTTTCTTAGAATCTTGGAGCCAAAAATAAAATTTGGAATTAAAACAAAACACCTGGCTTCTACAGTGTAAGATAAGAATTATATGAGATGATGTAGATGAAACAACACAATATGTCCTATGATGTGACCTATAAATCAGGTTTCTTTTATGTTGTTGTTCTAATTAGTTATATGTGACAGTAGAATGCACTTATGCACTTTGATACATCATACATAAATAAAGTATAATTTCTCATTTTTCTGGTTGTACATGATGTAGAATCACACTGGTCGTGTAGTCGTATATGTACATGGGTTAATAATATCTAATTCATTCTATTATCCTTTCTACCCCCATATCCTCGTCACTCCTTTTACTCCCCTCTACCTAATCTAAAGTAACTCTGTTCTTAAGAGTGAATTCTTACTACTTTTGTTTACAAATGCATTTCTTGAAACTTGTTGCAGACTAGGTTCTTCGGGAAGTAGATTCAAAGACAGAAGTTATCCTGCAATGTTTATATTAAGAGCTGTCCTGCTTGAGCCCAATACTTCCTGCTCAAGGAAGGGGAAGGGGGACAAACAGGAATGGGTCAATAGAAAGGTTATACTGATATAAAGGTCATATCCATAGGCAGATACAATGGCTGCCTTAGACAACCCTAAGGGAACTCTGGAATTTTAATGGCCATTCTTTTGTGTGTGTGTGTGTGTGTGTGTGTGTGTGTGTGTTGGACAAGATGGCCAAACTCTTGCAGTCCCATGTATATCAGTCACTGCATGTGGTCTACCTTGGAAATGGGTCTGACCTTAAACCAGACAGTTCTATGCAACTAAGACAATCCCTGAAGGTACCAATAGCTGATGGCAGGATACTGACAACATTTCCAGTAGCAGAGGCAAAAAGTCAAAGGAAAGACCAGGGGGCATATAACATTGCCCCCCCCCCCCCGCAATTCAAATATATTAGCAGAAAATTGACCTTGGTTCCATCACTTGGGAAATGTCTATTAGGCTCTTATTTTGTATATGGCTCTGTAGTCGGTTCTAAAGACAGAATAAAGAATAAGATCTTTGACCTTGGAAACCTAATAGTCAAATGCAGCAGAAGACTTGTATGAAAATAACAAAGTATTCACTGGTGTGTGCTATTTCAGAAGAGGGAAGTGCAGTGGGAACACAGAGGACAGAACAAACACCTCAGCATGGGAATTGGGGAACACACTTCACCTTGGCTGCACCACTCATTTATGTTTAAGTAGCTGAGCTGTTTCTACAGACAACTGCAAAGAAATTGCTTGCATAATACATCATTTTTCAATAGGTGCTCACTGTAACGTTTTAAACTGTTGTTTAGGGCAAGAGTCTGTCTCCAGATAAATGTGTGCCCCAAACTATCCATTTGGCTGATGGCATATAGCAAATCAAACTCTGGTTCAAAAATTATAAGGCTTTAGGTATGTGTATCCTGGGATGTGTATTCTTTGACTTGAGGAAATTTTAAATGGCTGAAGATAAGACTACTTAAGGAAAAGATTTTGTAGGAAAAAAATAAAGATAAAAGCAGCCTAACTTCTTGTTGAACTAATTCAACAGGGTCATTAGACAGAAGTATTCAACAAATACCAGTGGTTAGTTAGTAATAAAAAGGAGTCATTCCCTGAGCAAGCAAAGGTATAGTGACAGCCTGCATTCATCAGGAATTACTGAAATTATACATCGTTATGTTCATTAGAAACATAAGTCAGGCTCCAGTAATGTGAATACTGGTACTTTGATTTGGTTGTGGTCTGAACTTCTACTTTAATCACTGATGTCAATATATCTATTTCCAAATTTTTGAAGATGCCCTAAAAAGAAAATTTAAGGAACATAACTGAAAGTTTTAGGAAACATAGGAAAGTTGAAATCTGATTTGAACATTAGCCATGGGAAGCAGTAGGGGGTACTTTGAAACAGGGGATTTGGGATCACAAGAATCTGTAGCTATTACTTAACTCTGACTAAATCTTAACTGTTTCTTCTCTTTCTTCTCCCACAAACGGAAATCATATTCTCCCCAAAAGTTGCAATATTGAGATAATACATATAAAGTGCTTGACTCAGAGTAATTACTTGTAAATGTCAGTCCGTACCCTTGCATTCCCTGAAAATACTTTCTAATACAATTACAGAGGGAAGCTACAATGTTTAATAGGACCAACTCCATCAGTGAATGAAAATAGCACTTTCAGTGTTCAGAAAGGTTAATGCTGATGCTTATTATAAATAACTATCATAAATAACTATTGCATCAGTAATGACCCATAGTGTCATTTACATAAATGCATGAGAATAAAAGTGCCTGGCATAAACAGAAAACTTCAGGAAGCCTTGAAAAGAGCAGAAAAACAATGGGCACCACAGCATGGAGTCTTGAATTTTAATTCCATTAGCATCCCTGCAGTGTAACCCTGTATGACCTTGTAGTGATGATTACTTAACCTCTCTGAAGTTCCATCATTCATATAAATTTGGAGATTAAATATCTGAAGTCCACAGAGCTTTTGCAAGGATTAAATAAGATATTATGCAGTAAGTACTGGGCATAGGAACTGTTTCAGTCCATCATTAAATGAATATAGAATCTAATGAAGCTTCCACAAACTGCACACTATCCTCTCCTTTAGGTCTCCGAGACAATGCTTCATTTGTTTGATTGTCGGTTGTCTTCTTACCTCATGTTATGAAAGTTTGGAATATAACTTCTCCAATGCCACCAACCTTCTATTCAATAGATTGAGAGCCCATCCACTAAATTTTATTCCTATTTTATCAAACAGCACCTAATATTATCATTAACAATATAGGAATGATGTTTCAGAACATAAACTTTCATAGGGTTGCAGATGGTTAGAACATAAAGGTACCTTAAAGATAATTCCTCGCTGCGCACCTACCTTAACAGATGAGGAGACTGTGATCATAGAGTGCCTCTCATCCTGAGACCAAGACTAACATTCTGATAAGGCACTGGCTATATAGGAGAAATGACTGAGATCATCTCCGTCAGTAATGTAACACTTTTTTCCCTTGATTGTGTCTTATTTTAATGTCATAAGAGTTTCCTGTAATCTGAGACTTCAGATCTCCTACATTTGAGTGTATGAAGTTAGCTGTGTGACTGAGTTTATTCCTCCAGTTTTCTGACTCTCATTGTAACCTGGGAACTGTCATGATTTAGATGTGCAGTGTCCTCTAAAAGCTCATGTATGAAGAAATGCAAGAAAGTTCAATGGGGAAATGATAGGCCTATGATTATCTTAACCCAATCAGTGAATTAATCCCCTGATAGAGATTAACTGGTTGGTAACTGTGGGCAGGTAGGATGTAGCTGGAGGAGGTGGGTCCCTGGGGATATGCCTTTGGAGTATATATTTTGTCCCTGGTGAGCAGAGTTGTAAGAGTTTACCTGTCTTTGACATTCCTGATAACTCTATGCATAGCATTTAAAATTGTTTAAATTTGACAAAATTTCAGTAAATGGGTTACCCCCATGGTTACTGAGTAGCAACCAACATGTATTGAATTCTAACATTTGACAAACTTTATTCTTTGTACTTCATATTTATTAACCCCCTTGTCTTTCCTGTAAATCTATTAAGTAGATCTCATAATTATGACCATTTTACAAATAGTAAGGCTAAGTCACAGGCATTAAATCATTCACCAAAATTTACCAAAGCGATAAGTGGAAATATGATTTGAACCCAGGCCAATTGAGTGCCCATGGGTGCCTATGAACTCTTCAGATTACCTATAACCTATGAAGTAAGGAATAAATGCTGTACTCAAAAGATTCTATTTAGAAGATCATGAGTAAAATAAGCTGGATAAACTGGATGCATTTCTTCATTCTTCTAGTTTTTATTCCTTCCTATTCTTGGATGTTTGTTTTATACAAGCCCTTATTAGAAACCATGGTGCTACAGATAAGTCACCATTATTTGGCACCATGTGATGCTGCACAAAGGAAAGTTCCTGCCCTGAACTAGCCAGGTCCCACTGCACTCTCTCAAGTCCTTCCTGCCCTTGTCTGCAACACAGTCAGCAGCTGGAGCCAGGAGTATTGGTAAAGAGGCTTGATTAAATATGAACAGTTGTATAAAGTCATATTTAAGGCAAACTTTTTAGGTCACTGTAGTTGGGAATAGAAAATGGTTTTGGATTTTGAGTATAAAATTAATTTCTAAATAAATGAGGCTGAAAAATAGAGTATATGGCACCTATGGGTACCCTGAATTCAGTAATGGAGGAAAAAAATAAAAAAGAACCATTTAAAAACCTTACCATGGAAAATATGCCATAATATCTTTTGTTTATCTTCCCTCATAAAAAAATATCCCAGCTACAAAGAGTGTACATGAAACATGTATAATTATTTCCAGTAGTGGTACCACTTAAAATGAAATAGAAATTTCTTTTTTTCATTCACCCAACTCTCTAACCATAGGACAAAATGAATAATGTAAATAGAAGATAAGTGTTAAGCTTATTGGAACAGATGCTTGAAGTTTTTACAAACATTTAGGCTTTCAGGAAAATTTGAGGGGTTTCTAGTTCTGCTCCAAATGAAGTATTTCATTCTTTGCAGAACCTCCCCACCGTACAACTAAAACACAACAAATAAGTGTAGGAAAATTAAAAGCTGGTAAAGAAGTTAGGTTGGCTAGGAAGCTTGGGACTTGAGTTTCCTGGGTTTCCGATGTGCTCCAGGACATCACAAGAAAGGTGCTATAGAAGCTTCCAGTCTGAACTGCCAACAGACCAGAAGCAGCCCTAAGAAAACCTGGCAACCCCAGCCACATGACCTGCAAAGGGGTGACCTAAGAGAACAAAACCCTTCCTGTTAGTACTTACCTAGCTCAAGCCAAACATGCCCAGAAATCTGCCACCCTGGTTTCAGGAGAGATGATTGAATTGTTAACAGCTCATGTCACCCATCCAGACAACCAAGGGAAGCAAACAGTATTGCTATGATTTCTCTGCCTTGTTAGATAGTGTCTAGCAATGAGCCAATCTTCCATCCCCTGCTCCATGCAAACAGTTGTCACTCAGTTTCCTCAGCCAACCCAGATTGTTAGCCAGGGACAAGATGTAGTCCAAGGGCACATGCTTAGTTACCTACTTCCTCCAGTCATGCCCAACCTGCCTACAATTACCATCCAGTTGTCCATTCAGGTTATTAATCCAAATGAATTAATCCACTTATGGGGTGTCAGCTTTAATCATTGCCTAAGAGCCCCACCTCTGAGCATTGCTATAATAAGGACCTTGTTTTTAAATGTAAGCTTTTGGAGGGACATTTAAGGTCCAAACCATAACAACTCCCCACTCCCACCCAACCACAATGAGACTTCATTAAGTGATGCAAATCCAGGGAAGACTCTTTCCTTCACCTGTGGTGTCAGTGAGAGAGATCTGGTGTGGGAATGGAACCTTATCAACCTACCTGGCACTAAGGAAAAATGATCAAAGCAGTTTGAAGCAGGACTGCTCATCAATCCAATCCCAGCCACCCACATTTCCCACCTGTGTATCTGAGGGACTAGTGGTGGGGCTCAGCTTCCCCGCCTGTTCTGGTAAAGCAAATGAGATGGTACCTGGTTGGGTTGGACAGGCTTTTATTATGTCCTCTGCTGACTGCATGTTTTCCCTTCTTCCCAATCTCTACTTCTCCCTAGTTTCACTTCAGTTGCTGAATAAAATACTTATGTTCAAACCTTTGCCTCGGGTCAACTTTTCACAGAACCTGAAAGAAAACATCACTCAATTAATATTTTCTGCCCTTTGTCTAAGGTTGGAGCATTGGTGTATGAATTTCTAGAAAAACAGTAGATGGTAAGCTGTTTCTATTCTCTTGGGGCCGAAGGAGGAGACAGAACCCTTATGTCAATAATTACTTAATTTTAATTGTAAGCTCTATGAGGAGAAAAGAAATGACCCAGGGACAAGCTAATGCAAATGAGATATCTGACACCCTTGTATCTATGATAATCACATTTTATCATCCAGGTTTGAACTCAACCTTTATTCTGAAGCATCACTTCTTCATCAAACTGAGTGTTCCTAAAGGCTCTTCAGACTGTATGAGAAAGCCGTACACACTTATTCATTCAATCATTCATCTGCCAAATAAAACTTCATTAAGAATCTAATATGTGTCAGAACTTATATTACAAAATTGACTTTATACTGGCAATATGATGTATTGAATCAAATGGAACATAGCATCAGTCGGAAAATGAAATGTTGATCTAAATAGAAGAGAATGGCAGAAGAGAGAATATTCCCAGGAAATTGGAGTTTTTAGGAGGAACATACCAGGAGGCAAAGAAAGATTCTTACTTACTCAATTTTCAATAGTACATTTGAAAAACCAAAAGGTTCATAGAAAAAAAGTAGAACAAATCTCTGAAAAAGTATTTGCCAAGTACATTTAATTTTATTTCAGTTCATTATTGGTTATCTATATCATCTAAACAGTTCCTTGAAGTTATCAGGATGGAGTTGGAAAGTATTCAGCAGAGAACATGAAAGTAGGGACTATGCCTTGTGGAATCAAAAGGGACTATGGAATCAAACCTCTGTTTTATTTTATTATACCTTTGCATAATCCCAGATCTAACTCCCAAGCTTCAGCATCCTGATGCTTCTGCGGTGGTGAGGGTTTGCCAAATCAATTTAAAAATCATTGAATTAAACAGCAAGAAAGAGTTAAATCATTCCTAGGAGACTGAATTACAATAGATTGTGGTAACTGTGTCATTGAATTACTTAATTCTATGTAAAGAAGAGAAGAGTCTCATCAAGAGAAATGTCTAGATGTCAGGAGTACAATTCCACACAGACCTCCCATACTCAGGTGGGTTGTATATGAAAGTTCATCCTCTGTGTTGCATAAGCATTAAACGAAGTCATTTGATTTTATCTTTTTGTTGTGGCTTTTACTGACATTTTTTTTCATATATACCATTTCAATATCAAGTTATACCAAAGAAATCATTTCTTTTTCTATCATATACTCATATACCTCAAATACTCAAATTTCTCCTGCATCTATTTTTACTACATTTATTAAAATTGTAAAGACATAATCAATCAAACACACTATTGTTTAAAGTTTTACTCTGGTTACCTTTTTCTCAGTTTCATCATGACAGAACCATGTGGCTCTTATTTATTACTGAATATGCAGTTTTTAGAAAAGTGCTTTATAGAAAGAAAAACACTTGTTGAATGAAAAGGGAATGTTTAGAAAGTGTTTTACATTAACACATCACAAACTGTATCACATATACATTAAAAAAAGTATTGTCTCTCCTTTCCTAGCTAGACATTTTGATTCATCAAATTGGGGTGAGGCTCATGATTTACATTGCTAACAAAATCAAAAGTAATAGTCACACTGATGGTTTGGATGCCATGCTGTGGAGAGCACAGGACTACATGATGTTGGCTCACTATCTGGCTTAGCCAAAGAAGTACATGGTCATATGCCATGTCTGCACTAAAATTGTTATGGCTACCACAGCCCATTTGAGTTATTTATTTCTGGTGTCCCCGTATAAAGAAGGATACCCTGTACAAAGTTAATATCTATGTGGTCTCTAGGGGCCAAGAACAGACTCAAGTAGCCCAATGTTAGAGTCTGTAAACAAGTCAGGATGATGCCTGGCATTTTGCCAGACAAATGTTAGAGTCTGTAAACAAGTCTGGATGGCGCCTGGCAAAATGCCAGAGGGACTGGTTTGTGAAGTAACTCCAGCAAGCCATTAAGTGTGGAGATTCCTTATTGGTTGACTGCTGTATCTAGTTTATGTTAATTAGATAAGCTGTGTGGAATGTATAAATACCGCTCCTGTCCTACAATAAACGGCTCCCATTCCTGCTGCATCAATCTACACAAGTTACTCGTCACCCCCCGGTTATTTTGCGGCAGCCTGACTGCGGCAGCCCAGGTGACTGAAATCCCCTACAAAATGTCACTCTGCACCTTACTACAACATGCATCATTTCATATATCTTTTGGGTGGATCTACCTTCAACTTGACTTTACATTTTTCCTTTGTACCAGTTTGTCCATGTAAGTCACAAATAAGCTCTTGACCACCATTGTCTTTTCCTGAATTTCCTGGAAATTGATTTGCTGCTGAGTTTTGGAGGATAGTTTTCAAGAAATTTGAGGTCTTGTCTGTGACCTACCATCCACAGACTGAGAGCCAAACACCTCATGTCAGTTAAAACTGAAGTTATACGTATAATTCTAGATATCTCTTTAAAATACCACAGCTAGCTCATAGGCCTACTGCCGTCTCTCTCATTGTAATTCTCTACTCACAAAAATATTTGGTTTCAGGGAAATATAAATTTAACTTCACTATGGATTGTAATACTTTTGGGGTAAATGACATTTTAGTAGCTGTTGGGAACTGAATGAATTACAAGTTACCTCTATGCACCACTGGGAACTGTCTTTAATTTTGAAGGAATAAAAACATTTGAGTTAGTTGAGTGAACTGGAAAATAGTAATGGTACACAGCCAAAGCATCATTGCCACTGCTATGGGTCCTATTCATTCACAGGAGTCAAAGGTGAGCTGTAATTCTAGCCTTTTGATATTCATGGAATTTCTCCCATAGGCCTCCCTTTGTGAATTGTAAGTGGATGGTGAATAAGTGCCTGCTGCAGAAATTAAGGACAACAATGATTAAAGAGAATGCCAGTCTTAGTTCTTGAATAAGAATTCAAAACAAATTGGAGCTCTACAGTAGGACACTTTTCCACATGAGGATGGGGGCTCCATCATCATTGCCATCTTGCCTGTTGGTCACCAGATTTTCCTGGCCTTCAAAGGGCATATTACCTTCAAATCATCTCCAAGTTTTCAATCTTCTTTAAAAACAAAACCAAAAATAAACAAGTAAAACTGAAAATCCTACTCTTTGGACTCTATCATGCTTGGCAAATAGATGACTCAAGGAAAATGTAGTTTTATTTTTTCCCTCCAAGATTCTAGTTTGCCCTCGGTGTCACAATACTTTCTTAGAAATCTCATTTTTCTTAGTACTTTAATGTAACTGAAGAAGCCACTACATATTTGGAGGTTTTCAACAGTAACAGATCTATCTCATGAAGAATTTGTCATCCCTGAGCTCTGAACTGAGAATTCTCCCTCTTGTACTGTAAGTGATTGCTCCTTCTTTTTATCTCCTCCGGTTTGTTTTGTTCAAATTTCCACATTCCCATCCATGAGTCAATTTGTTGGCTCTTTATAGAGTCTTCAGTAAGTGGGATTCTTCTACATCAATCATTTCTTCCCTTTCTACATGTATCTCCCCCCACCCCTTTATTTTTAATTTTTTTTTAACATTGATGATCTTACTTCTCTAAATACACACATCCCTCTTTTTCAGCTAGATACAGCCAGAATATCATGGCGTCCAACTCACAGAACATGAATGTGTGAACCTGATTTACATAGGGCTTTGGGTAAAAAAGCAAACAAACAAACAAACAAAACAGATTATATTTATGTTGCCCTATGCAATTCACTACCTCTGGAAAAGATTATAGAAAGTATACATAAGGAGATTAATGACAACCATATTTGCTAACTCTATAGAGTCCTCACCACCAGCTTTCGAATGTATTTTTCAGTAAATGTTTCTTAGTTGAGGTATAAGAGTAGTTCTCACTTAGTAACAGCAGCCTCTGGTGCAGAAAAACAAAACAAAACAAAAGGCTTTCTTGAAACTTCATCAGAATTGAGAGTGTTACACTTCATATAGGCACTTTAAAATATTTATGGAGTTGGGTCGTGTCACAACACATGACTGAACAGGTCAAGGTCACTCCAAGTGAATTTTGGCTGACCAAATAAGACACAAACACAGAAAGTACCTTTGGGGGTTTAGTGACTCCTCCTTAGTGACCCCCACAAGGAGGGGAAGGCAGGCAAGAAAGAGAAGGAACCAGCCTCAAAACTAGGTTTTATTGGGGAGAAGCCATTCAAATGAAGTAAGTGGTAGGGTCACAACAAACAAGTAGGTATAATCCAACTCCATTGGGGATACCCACTCCTGGAGCTACACCTCTTTATCAGAGAGGAGGTGAAGTCCAAATTGTATTGTATTATGGGGTGCAATACCTGTTTAGTACCTCTTTACTGAGAACTTAAAAGTGTGTACATAGCTCCAGTCTAGAGCGGCTCTCAACCGGGTCATACAGCAAGAAAGTTAAAGCCTTTGGAAAACTATGGAGGTCTTAGTTTGGCATTTCTCTGCAAAAGTTACCAATTGTTTATGCAAGTAATGCAGAATACCATCATGGAGTAAGAAACTGATATGTCCCTTTCTTCCCTTTCACTTTGTATAAGGAAAGACACCTGCCCTTGTCTAATAGAGTCACCTCTTATGATTTTGAATTTAACACAAAGATTATTTCTGAGGCAAGGGAATGTGTCCCATTGAGTTCTGTGGCCACTGTGCTTATCGATATGCCTGGGCTGTAGAGGTGAATAATGGATACTTACTGGATGAAAAGAAGACTAGGGAAGGGCGGGGGACATAAAAAAAGCAAAGCCATGAAGGAGTTTTTCCAATTACACCCTCTCCATTCAAATATTCATGAACTGATGAGGCAGAGAAATTGTTCTGCTCCATTACAATATCTGTCTCCGTTACCTCTTCCACACATGTAAGCAGCAAGCACTTACTGTCAGATTGTGACCCTGGGGAAGTCATTCATTTCCACTTGAACCAGCTGTTTCAAATAACTTGTGCATGTTGCGTTTACCAAAGGAAAATTATACCTTTTTTTTCCTTTGATTCACGGAGGGATTTTTATTTGGAAAACATTTACTTGAATCTTTCAACTGCTGTGATAGATTTCACAGCAAGCTTCTCATTACGAAAGACAAACCCCTGCAAACTCCTAACCTTCTTCAAGGTCTCTCATGGTGCCTGGCCGAAGGGGAACATGAAAGAAAGTGGAAAGGGAGAAGGGGGCTCTCCTCACCTCAGAACTCACTGGGGACCACATCTGAGAACACGAATTGAAAACAACCCGTGAGAGGGAAAAATGTCAAAGGGTAAAGCTGTCAGAGCAGGGGTCGAATCTTGGTTTCAAAATTTTGGCTTATCATAACTTTCTATTTGTGATTACATAAAGTGAGAATATGGATAGAATTCTGTAGAGCAGGTAATATAATATTTCCAATATAGAAGATATGCTCACCAAATTTTAGCTACTCTTGTAGCCATTGAGGAAAAATAATGATGCCCTTTTTAATAAGGGGACAATAAAATTTATACATCACAAGTGTCATCATTAAATTTAGTAACACTTTTTTTTTTTTTTTTTCCAGCAGAGGAGACAGAATTGCACCAATAGAGGCAGAAATCTCCTACAGTCTGTGTTCTCTTCCTGGATCTAACTTGTAACAAACAGTTAGATCCAACTTGTAAGGAAGGAATTTATATTTCTGGAGGACAAGTTCTTTGTCTATGGCAGCTAGAAAGTGTCCCGGCATCGGGTGAGAGATCAACAAACTTAAATTTAATAAGAACAATGCATGGGTTAGGTGCAGACTGTGATAAGGATACGCAATAGTGCCACATTTTTTTTTTCTAAGCAGCAATTGAGTAGATACAGAGCTATAGGTGCTGAAGGCGAATAAGACCGAACAAAGCAAACACTCTGTGCCCTCCAGTGTGACTTGGTAGTCAGGACATAGAGGACACCTTATAAGAAGAATGAGTCATCTTAAGACTAGGACATCAGAGTTGGGGAGATTTGAGGATTTATGTTAAATATATTTGGAAATGTGCAATGATATGATGTAAAAAAAAATTATTTTGAAATCTCAGCAACCATCAAGAATGCTTGATCCAGAGGAAAGGATGATCAGATGGAAAGTTGGGAGGATATTAAAATAGACTGGTTTGCTAGTTTTCCAGCTGTAACTGACAAGATACAAAGGGATGAGTGGCAGGGCTCTGAGATCTCTATCTTTCCTGTGGCTGGAGTCAGTCTACCTTTAAATGGGCTGTATATTGAAAAATAAGTAATCCTGGCCGGGAGGGAGGAAGATGACAAGTTTCTCACCTAACGTCTCAGAGAGAAGATCTGGACAAATTTGTCAGTTATTAAGTGATTGCCTTTTAGAGCTCAGTAAATAATTTTCAGGGGAAAAAGAAGGAAAATAGACATATGTTCATAAAGGAATGGTGCCAGGATAAAGATGAAATTAACTAAGGTAAAAATTATAAGAGGAAGAACAGGCTTAGGTGGGTCAAAGAACAATATTTCAGCAAATTGAGTTTCAAGGATTTAATCAGTCTTTATGAACAATTCATCAATCAAGCAGCACCCTCTTTGGAAAATATGAAGGTGTTCCAATGAGTTAGTTGAGCAGGGGTAGGGGCTGAGGGAGGCTTTCTAGACAGAAAAGGCCAAAGAAAGTAGAAACAAGAAAGGACACCAACAAAAGATCGGTTGTTTCAAAGTTATGTTTCTTATATGGTTTAAGTAGAGGGGACTTTCTTATAATGCCGGCTTAGACTGACCTAGCACCTTTGGATTGACTGCGTTGAATCTCTTGTTTGTTTTTATTAAAAACTGACGATTTCAATTTTTCATTTGAATATCTGGCACCTAGCACAAGTGGTCCAATTCTAAAATGACTCTGTTCTCCTTTGGTCTGATCTGTTAGGACTTATTACAGGAGCACAGTCCAAAACAGTAGAATCCCATAAATTCTATCTTACAAGTATAAGAATGAACAGTTGTAGACATGGAATCAAATGAAACTGATCAGTCTGCAAAGTAGAAAACAAGTGACTTCATGAGAAAGGTACTTCAAGTATCTTAGATTAATTAAATATTAGAGATTGACTCACCAAAATTTTTCCGTAGACTTCTGCCAAATAGGCCAGATCAGAATTAACATTGAGATTTAAAAATTACATTTTATTGGCCCTTTCCTTCTGATCTTCTAATTTGGTAGAGATGGAGTGGGGCAATAGATGCCATGTTTGTTTTAAGAAAATTGTCCCTGTTTTGTCCTGGGCAGCCAAATTGGTAAAGTCTCTGATCTACCCCACTCTCTTGGGTTGTCCACCTGGATCTAAGGTATGAATTAGACCCATGTATGACCAGTAGACAAGTGACTAAGGGAAGAAAGGATGAAAATAATATCAACCATTCTTTTCTAAGATTTTTTAGTACTAATTTAGAATGATGGAAAATATAAATATTAGCCCTTATGAGCTGAAGTTTGGTTAATATGGTTCTTTCAGGTAAGGAGGGAATGCCCTCTCTCCTTGATGGAAATCTTCTCTTCCTGGATGCTCACATCTCCAGAAATTCAACTTAAGATAATAAATTTCTTCTTGTAAAGGAAATTTAAATATAAAAACTAAGTACACTGTCATTACTTTAGCTGTTGAGGCAACTTTATTACATGAGCCAACTGACTCACTTAAAGATACTGAAAATGTCAAATGAATTTTTTGATTTGTCTTCCAGGTTAAAAGCTGCTTATGAGCCAAGACAGTTTCCTACTTTTATATTCTATACACTTATGTATTTCAGGTACTAAGTAAATATATAGACAGTTTCCAACTTCCCAGTTTGACTTACAATTTCTAGACCTTACAATGATGTTAAAGAGATATACATTCAACAGAAACTAGATTAAATTTTGAATTTTGATCTTTTTCTGGGCTAATAATATGAAGTCCGATACTCATGCTGGAAAGGGGCAGTAAGCTACAGCTTGCCGTCAGTCACGTAATCAGGAAGATAAACAACCTATATGTTGTAATGTGCTGTCCTACTAAACTATGATGATTGGTAGGTTAGGTATAATAAATGCATTTTGACTTACAATATTTTTTCAATTTATGGTGGATAACTCCATCATAAATAGAGAAACATCTTCACTGTTTTATGAGCTGTGTCAATTTGCCCAAGACGCTATTTCTTACTTCTTTCTCTCTTTCTCTCCCTCTCTATTATATATATATACACACACACACACACACACACACACACAAACACACACACAGACACACACACACAAACACACACACACACACACATCAACCATGATCTATAGGTTACCATCAACATAACATCAAGATTGATCATCTGACAAAATATAGCTTAAATAAACAGACCTATCATCTAGTTTTTCAACAGGCTACTTTGAAAAATTAGTAATGTGAAATCTAATGAATTTTTACTAATTTTTCATTCTTAGAGGATCTTTTAATATATTCAGGTCTTTGTCAATAGGGTAGGATTGAAATTCCAAGTCCCTGGAATTTCACACAAACTTGTCTATGAAGTTTTATAGATGTTATGGTGAACTTAGTGCTTGAATGACTTATTAGGACAGAATTCGAGTGATTTCCCACCCCAAGTGGAATTTAAGAGGAAAATGGTATGAGTGGGGAGTGTTTTAAACCTTTACCTCAAACTTTGAAGATATTTGGAGGATCTGATTAAGTAACAGTGAATAATATGATCCTCTGTGAATTTACAGAGAGATTTCCCATTTGTAAAGCACCTTCACAAACATTATTGTACCTAATTCTCACAACAGCCATGAATGTGGCTGTTCCAATAGTTATTAGTTACTTCGAAACATAGGTAAGAAGACTGAGTTACCAAGAATTAATCAGAAACACTGTGCTGAGTTTCTTTTCTGGCACTTAGAAAGATTTCATATTCTCTTTGGTTACATTTAAAAATCAACCCAGGTGGAAGGTGGAAGAGATGCTCTGCGGTTGGTTCTCTGTGGCTAGGAAAGACCACCTTTGAAAAGACACTATGTGATGCTAAGAGGACTGAGTCCTGCTGTTGAAAATGACTATGGATGAGCTAAGAACTGACTGTAAGCAACCCCATTTTCTCTTTGAAGTACATTTTTTCCTGGTGAAAACTAAGAACACAGAATTTTCCATCTGTTTTGGCAGCTCTAGGATCCATAATAGCTTGATCCAATTAAAAGCCTATTCGCTTCCACCATTTCCATTACACGAGGTTGTTCTGCAAAGATAACAAAAGTAAGTTGAGCAGGGCAAATCCCATCTGAAGAAGAACAATTCTGCCTATTGATTGAAATCATCACTGTCCTTTGTGGGTTATTTCCTTTTCATTTTCTGGTGCGTACAGGAGTGATTATTTGCTAAGAGACTGGAAGACAAATGGACAGCATCAGTGTTTACCTGATCTAATACTTTCATGGAGAGAGCTAAGACTAAAAAGCAAATGAATGAATACATTAGTCCCCAAACAGAGGCAAATGTTTGGAATGTCTGAGAAACTTCAAATATATTTTATACTACTTTGGAAACATTTAAAAGCTTTGACTTTAGTTCATAAAAATCTAGATTTTTTTTTTAAAAAAGAGAAGAGAAATGAAGTCTGAGTTGCACATGATTTAACAAACTGAATTTGTGTTTGTTAATGTGAAATTTTTATTTAAGCCAGCATGCCATAATGTGGTAATCCACAAAATATGGAAAGAGGTCATGCCTTCTAGATGTACCCAATATTAGGGTACCTCTTATAAATCCTTTAAACTTTCAGGGTTTGATAGAGAAGATCCAGGCAAAATGATTGTTCTTCAGCTGGCAAAACCTAGAACAATATTCTAAAATCTATAAGGAATCCTTTGTTCTATGAATAGCTAAATCAAGTGTGGTCCCAAAATGGTGGTATTATATCTCTTAAACTACAAACTATTATTAGCCATTTTCCTTGGGGCTTTCCAGATTAAGCCAACTCCTAATTGAGAGAGAAGCTAAATGTCATTTAACATAGCAGTTCTGGCAACATGTAACGCCTGGGCTCCCACAGAGGCCAGGAAAAGAGCAAATTCCAACAGATAATATCCTTCATATGTCTAAGTTCTGGCCTCGGTATGTCCCTTTGTTCTTCATCTCAACCTATTTTCTGGAGACAAACAAAAATGAAGCAGAGAGCCTGGTGCTGTGGTGCATGCCTGTAGTTCCAGTAGTTTGGGAGGTTAAGGCAGGAGGATTGCAAATTCAAATCCAGGCTAAGCAAAAAATGAAGTGTATAGAAATATGTGTAACACGGATTACTGAAACCTCACCAAAATAATTGAGAACATATCAAGCATATGAAAGTATCAAATACATTTTAGTTTTTGTCATCTTTGTGAATAGTAGTTGCAGCACAACAAAATAATCCTCTAGGTTGGTAGTAGTCATAAAATAGTCCCTGGGCTAGCAATGGTGAGTATAGTCTCTATTTTGAGATGACTCAACTTGAACTTAGACTCCATAAGGTTATAAATCAAGGGAATAATGCTTTTAGGTAATCTGGTCTGCATCAAACAAAACAGATGATGATACCACTCTGTAGGCAAATATGAAACACAGAATCATAAAATATACAATTATTCATGATTTGATCATGTCCCCTTTAACCTTACAAAAAAAATTGTGTTGAAAATAGGAAGTACTCCCAGCTCCTGACCTCCCTCATGCAAAAATTCATCAAAACATTCAAATATTTCCTCCATACCTACTCCTGTAATTGACACTCAGTCTTTCTATGGGGCACTCAAATTTTTCTATATGCCACTCAAATTGTTCTGTTTTGATATTGTGAAAGATGTCAGTTTCAAAATAGTCATTTATGTCAAACCAAACTAAATGGAGCTCAGGGGTTATGAGGGGAGGCTATATCAAAAGAGTACCCAACCACATTTTTGCAACACAGGTAATTTCTTTGATGGTATTTTTTTCTGTAGCTATTCCTAACTGAAATCTTGTAAGTAGCCTTGCTAAATCACACCTGTGCAGCTAGAATCATTTTTATCAAGGCATTGCCTAAGAATGGCCAGTAGTTGGGATCTAACTAGTAATAGCAGTACAACAATCAGCAAAGCCAGAACCTCTGATGAGCTTCTTTGACCAATGATTTGTTTAAAAATAGCTTAGACTGATGTTTCCTTTTGGCCTTTTAAAACTTCTTGCTTCAACCTTTCTGGATATGCCTATGATCTCTTCTGGCATGCATTTCCCAGATTGTATCCTTGGCTTATTCCCAAATAAATTGATTTTTTTCTTTAGAGAGTCTCTTATTTTATATGTTGACATTGTGAATGAACACAGTAGGGTAAACTGACTTTCCTCAATCCATTCTTTCAAAAATAAAGATTAGACTCACTCACTCAAAATTAACCAGGCTTCCCATTGCTACCAGTCCTATTGGAGGTCACATTAGAGGTACTATTCACCTTTGCCCTCCATCTCATATAGGTCTTACATCAAGGAGGGTAATAATAGTCAAACAAATACATTTTTCTCTCCAGGATATCATGCACACTCTTGAGGCTACAAACTATGTGTAGAAGTCAAACATTAATTTGGCGTCCCTCTTAAGGTCACTGTACTTTAGGGCATCTAAGGAAAGAGCACCAGTTAGCAATGTAGCCCTCAGATGATTGCAGAGATCCTTCAAAAGCAATAGTACCTTTGTTTAGTCAAGTTGTTTCCTAGAAGGAACACCCAATGCAGTTTTTTTTTGTTTTTTTGTTTTTTTTTTGACATGTGTACCCTGATCCTGAGAGTCATTGGAAAAAAAAAAACTGGTTAAAATTTATTCTTGAATTTTTGTTGAAGCAAGCAGTAAAAACACCTTGGCCCTGAAATACATGTAGGTCAAGTTCATTGGCCATAGTTGTTATGGATAATCAAATTACCCTAGACTTCCTCCATGCAAGCCAGCTTAATGCAATCATTAAGGTGTCCTTCTGAACCTGGACTACAGCCATGGGCCAATCAGTATAGGCAATACAGACACTTAGAGTGAAAGTCACCTGGGTTTCTAACTTACAACTGATAATTCAATGTGTTCAATTTGTTTGGTCTAGGGGAACATAGTGAAGGTCAATATAAAAGGTTGACCTCACCTTGCTGTGTGGAGTCCTGTTAATAGAAGCCTTATTCCATATCATAGGAGACAAATTGAGATGATTTGTCAACAACTTCAATTGTTTTGCTTCATCAGGTTGGCTGTAAGAGTGTCATACTTGAGGGGAAATTTTCCTACAAGTTTCTATAATGTAGACATAGGGTAAATATCTTGGCAAATCTCCATTTGTTCCTCACTATTTCTGCACATCTTCCAAGCAAAGAAACTGACTCCTTTTGTTCTGTCCTGCCTATAGACCCTACAGAGTTCATAAAGGAGGATGGGCAGGTTGGTAGTAGACTCATGGTGGCACATGTTATCATATTTTTGTGCTTTATCTGTCCATGATAGCTCACATATTTGTATTCAGCATGAAAAAAATTTAATATTCATTTTTGAATGTGGAAACTATTTTCCCCCAAGGTCACCATGTATAATTGTTCCCCTTCGTATTAGGGAAATAGTTGTATTAACAAATTATGACTGTTTTCTAATATTAAAAATTAGGTTAAGATCATATGTCACTTATTAGGAGTAGATTTATAAGAAAATGTGATATCTGTACTTTTTCTACTAAACATGTTTGTTTACAAAAGCTATGTATTCATAAAGGCTGATTCTGAAGCATCAAGTGACCCTGAAATTCTGATAGTATGGTGCACAAAGTTTATTTCTCCACCAAATTCTGCAGATACCTGCCCAGGGCAGATTCTTTTATGCCATCCAAGTTGCTTAATCTTGGCTCTCCATTTATGCTTCTACACTTGTCTCAAAAGGGTAAGAGAGTATTGGATTATTGCACAGGGTTTTTACTGCCTCAACATGAAAGTGACATGCAACAATGCCTATCACAATCCACTGACAAGAATTAGTTACATGATTCTCCCAAAATGCAATGGAACTGAGAAAAATATTCGTCTTTCCTTATGTCTAAGGATGATAGCACTGTATATATTATGGTTTGGATCTTGAATGTTCCCCCAAAACTCATGTGTGGAAAGCTTGGTCCAACCCCTCTCCAGTACAACAGTGGCTAGAAGTGGGGAAAAGTGATTGTAACATGAGGGTCCTGACCTCATCAATGGATTGATACACTTGTGAGCTATTGGGGAGTGTTGTGAAGACTAGGAGATGGGCCTTGTTGGAAGAATGTGGTCACTGAGTGTGCCCTCTTGATGGTTAGGTTTTCACCCTGGTCCTTTTTTTTTTTTTTTTCCTGTTTCTCTTGTTTGCTTCCTGGCCAGCACGTGGAGAGCAGCTGTGTTTCATCACATGCATTCTGCCATGATGTTCAGCCCTGCCACAGGCCCAGAAACAACAGAGCCTAGTGATCATGGCCTGAAACTTCTGAGACCATGAGAGAAAATAAATCCTTTATATTGAAGCTGATTTTTTTCAGGTATTTTATCATGGTAAGGGAAAGGTGACTAATACAGTGTTTAATTATCTATCACAATTAGAAAAAAACAAAAAGCTCACATTTTTTCCTTCATCCTAAAATGTCATCATTATTGGATCATTATTGGTTCCCAATGTCTACCAACCACCATGGCCAGCAAGTACATTCCTGTCAGCTAGAATGGTTTCAGAAGTGGTTCAACAGAAAGCACTGTGAAAAAACACTCATGCATATATGAGTCTAACAAGCAAAGTCAACTCTAAGCCTTAGCATAGGGGTAATTATTTTAGAAACAATTTATCCATTTTGTCTCATTTAATCATCACAAGACCCCATAAGTTAGATTCTATCATGATTTCCATTTGTAAAATGAGGAAAATTACTTAAGAAGAAAAAATTAATTTGCTTGTGATTTAAAAATTAGGGCATCGAGGAGTCCACGCATTTTAGCTTTTGAAACTAGACTCTTCAAGGGTTCAGTGTATCACCGTCTCTTAATATTCACATGTGGTAATGGCCTGCATTTTGTAAATTAAAAACAAATGGTTAATACTTAGAATGGTAAGAAAGTATTTGTATAAGAAATAAAAATAAAGAAAATATAATTTGAACCCAAATTCATAGAAAGACCCAACGTTTATAAAACCTCGACAAATTCCACAGACACTTGCCCAAGACAACTACTCATTTATGTGTCTTCGAAAGTAAAGGAAATTGAAGACTTTTTGTCAATCTGTGGTATGTTTTGCTTATTGTATTTTCTAATTTGCATCATGAAAACTGATGAGATCCTGAAGGTCTTGGTTTTCTGGATGATATTTGTCTTACTTCCAGAGGTCACAAAATATCCCTATTGGTACTTTCAAGCCCAGGCAGATGTTTTCCAGAACATAACTGGGACCACAATGATCACATTTGGGGTGATAATCACAAATTGTGAAGAATGCTGGCAGCAATGTTTAAATTGACTAATATTAAGTGTGGAATAATATATCATCTACATATTTAATAGTTATAATCATCCATAGCAAAAATTATATTATCAAAACAGTTTTATGTGTATTACCTGATTTAGGATTTTAAACATTTGAATAGAGAGATAGAATATTTAATGTCATTATCATAGTAGGAATGGAAAAAAAAACTGTGGCAAAGTTTAAAATGCTCCCTTATTTTTACTCCAAATTAATCATGCACCTTATAAGCTGGGTTGGTTGCTAAAGAGTGAAATGAGATATATCTTAGATGTTAAATAATGTGTGATCGTCACAGGACCCAACAGTGAGGTGAATCCATGATGAAACTAAACTGAATGAAACATAATTTTATTAAAATCCCATAGGGGTAGTATTTTGATGGTCTTGTTCTGACCTCATTCAATTAATTATGAACACAAAGAGAAGTAATAATTTAAATTGGTCTGGCCCATGTTTCTATGCCCAGATAATATTTTGAGACCACTAACTATAGTCATGGACTTTTTCCAGTTTTAGATTCAAGGCTTAGGTGTGAGCAATTTGCTAACAAAATTGAAGTATATTTGTGAAGGAAATGAAATAGTACAGCTACCTCTGAGAGACTTGAGTTTCATCTCTCTCTCTAATCTTTATGAGTCTGTGAAATGACTGTCATCCTCCCCACTTTACAAATAAGAAGACGTAAGATGTTGTCTTGGTTAAATAACATTCCCATAATTACCCAATTAGAACTGGCAAAAATTGAGGTTTTCTAGTTTGGTAACTTTGATGCCAATATGCCTTTTTCTTATACAATGTATGCCTTTCATCTGTAAAGTTGTATGCCCATTTTGTAAGGACAACTATTATTTCTGAATAATTTTCTATTTATTTTCCACTTAATAAGAATGCCCTCTGTACAGCACTTTGTATTTCCTCTAACCAAATATTGCACAGTGAAGAACTTTTCAGGAAATTTTTCCTTTAAAATGTAGTTCAGTTTACCACTTAGTTGCATATTGGATAATTTTTTGACAATGTTCATATCTGTAAATTCTGGTTAAACTCTTTCTTTTCATACCTGTTTTCTGAAATATAAATATGGCCCAGATATTGTGAAAAATGCCTAAAGTCTCTAGAGAAAATCAGTTTGAATTCATGGAAAAGTGATTTAGAATAAGAAAGGAGAATAGAATTCATAATACTACATGGATTCAGGAGAATTACAATTTAGATTCAGTGCTGACCTGACTCAGGAGATTTGTTTTGATATTAGGGGAGTTTTTTGTATCACCATCATCCCTTCAAGCGAGGGTCTTATTGCATCTTTCAAAAAATTGCAAACTAATAAAATCTAAGGATATTCTTCAGGTTTCTGGAGAGTTTAAATTCCACACGTGCAAACTGTCAGCTTTAAGTAAGTCATGCAAAACTCTATTTAAATGATTCAGCCTTTCCCTGAATATGGGAAATGGGAAATGTTATTTGGTAGTTAGAATAAAATGGTTTGAATGGTGAGGAATAGATTAAACCTGCTCACAGTCACTGAGCAGAGATAATAAGAGATGATTTGAAAGTGGAAATAGTCATTTGTGATGGGCTTTGCTGTTAACACACTAGCATGTGTGATCGCATTAGAAAGCATGGGTGAAACCAATGAGCGTTCCTTCGTTTCTGTAAATGAAGCATTTGCTAGGGGTTTTTTTCTGCTAGAGTTCTTCAGAGCTTATCCTTGACTCCCATTCCTCAATCAGCCCACAAGGGGCATAGAAGAGAAATATGGCCATAAATGCAAATCAGAAAGCCCTATGGAAAGAGTCAAGTCATCTGATCTGAACAGATCTTAGCAGGGTGATTCCAGACTGACAAAAAGATTCCTGCAAAAAATTAAAAAATAAAAATACCAAGGGCATTATTACCTTAGACATGTGCAGTAGAGTATTTCAGAGCATAGTCTGGGACTTATTCAGAGCTGGATTCCAGACCAGCTTTGCCTGCTTCCTGTCCTCACTGGGCAGGTTAGTTAATTTATTTGAATCTCTGTATCCTCATTTTAAGAGTAGTTAAAAATGGTTTTGCATACCTCAGCATGGATTGAATTAAGCCATGTATGCCAAATGCTTAGAAAAATGTCTGAACCACCATAAGCTCTCAATGTGACTTTAAAATCAGGACCAAAAAAAAAAAAAATCCATCAAACTTAAATGCTTTGCACTGTTTGAATATAGAAGCAATACGTTAACATTCTGAATATTTCATCATCAAGTGTTTATTAAAGCCTTACCTGTTCACCTCTCTTTATCCTTTGATGGCTGAAGTTCAAAAGTACCCTTGAACAAAAATAAGACATGCTTCTCTAGAAAACATCTATTTTTCCTTATTCCGCAATATCCATCAAGTTCTCATGCCTCTGAATTTTTAATATCTAACTATTTGTAAAACATCAGGCTTCTCCAAGCACTCTCCATGACTCCTCACTCCGCTCTGCTCTGTCAAAAAAATCAGTCTGAAATTGCCTTTTTCTAATTCACCTCATTTAGGCTGCTTTTTCCATGTAAAATGCTTCCTGTGACTGATAAAGATCCTTGTCTGTATGCACTGGTTAATTACTTTCCAAAGCATCTGTTGCTTGTCAGGCAAACATGTTCACATGTTCTTAGAAAATAGCTTTTCCTTCTGGAAAATTCAGTTAAGACATTCTTTACAAGGAATAAGAAGATAAGGTACCATCCATGTGCTAGACACCTAAAATCTTTCTGTTGCTTCTTTAGTAATTTCCTTTAATACTTTTAGTAACCCAATCAGACAGGTATTTCCCATTTTACATATCTGGGAAAGAATTATGGAAGTCCGATAGTTGGCTGCAGGTCTGTTTTACTCTATAAATGAGGGAGCAAATATTGTTGTGATTTGACATTTGCATTGTGGAAGTCAAATGATAGAGACTTCTTTTATAAAACAATAGCAAGTAAGTCAAGTTCATGTGTACTTCCTAAAATCCATAGTAATTTTTTACTGTAGAGTCTTACTCCACAGCAAAGGGCTCCGTGTGCTGTGAGTAGGCATGGAGCAGGGAAGGAGCTTGGTAAGTGAAAATATGAGGGGTCTCCAAGATCCGCTGCTGCTGCTTTCCATCCCTATATAATCCCCTCCCTTAGAGCATTAGAGGGCCTTGGGAATACAATAACTCACTAAAGCTCCCAATTATGTTCCATTATTTGACAGAAGGGATGTGCCAGATGTAATTAATACCCTTAATCAGTTGCATTTGAGTTAATAAAAAGGGAGAGTGAGCCTGACCTAATCAGATGACTCCCTAAAAGAAGTCAAATGAATTAAAAGTAAAAGAGAGTACTCCTGCTTGCAATGAAGAAGACAGCAATGCTGTGGACTGAATTTGGAGGGATACATAGTTCAGCCTCTAGGAGCAGAGGGTGTCCTCTGGCCAGCAGCCAAAAAAAAAAAAAAAAAAAAAGGAGGAGGAAGAGTGGGAGGAGGAGGAGGAGGAATTATTTATCCATTAACTTCAAGGAATGAAATTCTGCCAACAACCACCAAATTGGAAAGAGGACTCTGAGTTTGCAATGAGATTATGGTCCTGGAAGATTCCTTAATTTCATCCTGGCAAAGTTATACCTAAACTCCTAAACAGTGAAAATAAGTGTGATGTCTATGGTAATTTATGTCACAGTAATAGAATATGTTATAATATATATATATATATATATATATATATATATATATATATATATAATATGTTAAGTTAAATGTCAAGTGAGTGGATGGATGGTAAATGGTATAGGATTCAGTAAAGCAAAAGTGATTGAATTTAGGGAGGTTGAGGGGGCAGAATGGCAGTATCACTGCAGAAGTCCTCAGCTCAGTGGGGATCAATGCTTTATACCAAATGTTTCTGTTCTGTTTTCCTGTGTAATGCATCATTTTCTTACATTGGTTTCCCAAGAAGCAGACTCTAAGATAGGGTTCATGAGGTCAAGACTCATTATGGAAATGCAGAGAAAAGTGAAAAGCCAAGGCATAGGGCAATCCCCACAAAACCACCACCACCACAAAAGTTAATTTAAATGTCAAGTAGGCTTATGCTTTTGCACAAAGTTCAAAGTTCTGATTTCAAAACTCAGTTGAATGAGAAAGCTATCAGAGTTTGGACAATGGTTAAATGTGTGTGTCTCCTGAAGAAATAGTCTATTACTTGATGCAAAACCAAAGGGATATTTTAAGAGTTCGTTTATTTTAATATTTTGTTGGATAATATAAGTTACAGCTCCTCTAAAATATGTTCTGTGGACACGGAACACCTGCCATGAGACTGTGTTTATTTTTGATGCCTTTTTAATTTGCTTACCAATTTGCAGTTAGAAAACAAAGCAACTAAAGCTGCATTAAGTCTGGAAGCACCGTAATCCTCGCCTCCCTCTTAGATCAGCATCACTTCTATTGAACAAGCTTATTTGTTTTTCATCTGTATTCAAGGAGGGGGATAAAAACCTTACTTATAAAACTTCACTAATAACATGAAATATCACCAGAGACAGTGGGTTTTTTTTTTTTTTTTTGCTGTGTTTATTTAGACATCAAATTTTTCACTTGCAGTATAAGTATGTGGAATCAAGCATAGGAAATAATAGAAAAATGCCATTAATTTTATTATATGCCAGTAGATGCAAAGTTTCAAATTGAATCTCATTAAATCAAACTACAAAGCACATAAAAATGATGGATTTTTGACTTCCTTCTGGGCTATAATTAAATAATTCAAAGTAAAATTTTCTTCTTTACAAAGCTTTAACTCTAGCAGCTACTACCTACTCCATGCTTCAAAGCAGTGTATGCACTTAGGTAGGCCGGCATATGATTTAGTGTCCAGAGAGAGATGACTGCGACAAGAAATGAGGAGTATATTAATAATGTGGCAGACCCACCAACATACACACAGATTGTCCCAGGGAACCTGAGATGAGTTGTCATTCAATTTGTATGGAAACCCAATGTATATCACTCACTCAGTACCAATTTAAACAGTGGGTTCTGTTTTTAACTTCTGCTAATTCCTTAGATCCTGAAAAAAATATATGGGTAGAGCTTGTTTGTGTCAACACAGTTAGGGAGCACCCCAAATTCTCATGCTTTCCATAACTCTCACCAGCCATGGGAAGTGTTTGCATTTCATGGATAGATAACTTTTCTCCCCATTTCTCTCTTAACATTTAGAATCAGGAAGAAAGTACAGTGTGATGGAAAGATATTTGTGGGCAGACTAATTATATTTCAATTTAAACTCAGCTATTGCTAAGGAGGGAGTTGCACATTTAATCCATCTGGTCATAATGCCCTCATCACTTCATAACATCCCCTATAAACCAACCTAAGCACTTTAAATAGATTGTCTCACTCTGACACAAGGAGCCTTTCAGGTAGGTGTCATTATTTCAGATGATAAAATGGGTTATTCCTTAACCTCTCTCCATGCTTAATTGTTATTTATAGCATTTTAATTTATATCTTATATTTTCAAGTAGTTTATACTTTCCAACCAGTAGAAGATATGTTGTTTTTGACTACTATAAGCATTGACACCATGTGATACTCAATAAATTCTTGCTGAATTAAAGTGGGAATGGACAAATGCAAGACAGTTGCTAAAGGTGAGGTAGCAATTCAGCATTGGCATTAGAAGCTAAACCAAAATAATCCAAACCCAAAGACCAGGTGCCTAATGACATTTTTACATGGTCTTTCTAGCTCACAGTACCACTGTGTATGTGAAATGAGAAAGTTCCTACAGAAGGAACTCAATGTGTATGGATTCATTTCCTTTTCTTCAACTAAGAGCTGCAGCCTTACATATACCAAGGAAACAAGTTCTAGAAAACAGTCACATCACCCTGGCCCATTCTCAAGGGACTCATTCATATAAGAGAGCTCATTTAGTGATTTACAGTGGAGGAATATCTCTATGCTTGGCAGGAAATCTATTTGAAAAAAACAAATTAAGATCAGTTACTTGATGCATTTGTGGGACCAGATCCAGCAAAACCTATCAGGGAATTACTTTGTCAGAGTCGGGCTCTTTCATCAATCTAAGTTACTTTTTCAATGTTTCTGATTACGGTAGACCCTTGATGTATATTATCAATATCATTATTACTAATGAAAATAGCATTAGCACCTTCAAAGATACACAAATGAGTAGTATCTATTTAATTCACAACATTTCCAAGGTGTGAATTTGAATCTCACATGAAAGGAACTGGGGGTAGTCATGGTAAAACTTGTATCTATTAAAAAATGAGCAAAATGAGGATGTGGAAAAATTGTAACATTTACACATGGCTGGTAGAGATGGCATATGATGTAACCACCATGCAAAATAGTTTGGCAGTGTCTCAAAGAGCTAAACACAGAATTATTACCAGACCAGAAATCCAAAAGAATCAAAACCAGGGACTCAAACAGATGTTTATATGCCTGTGTTCATTGAGGCATTCTTTATAACAGCCCACAACTTGAAACAACGTAAATGCCCATCAATAGAAGAGTAGATAACCAATATGTGATACATACAAAGCAATGGACTCAGTTGTAAGCAGAAATGAAGGTCTGATAAGTGTTACAACAAGAATAACATTTCAAAAAGTATGCCAAGTCCAGAAAGTCAGGCACAACACAATAATATTGCATACTTCTACTTATATGAAATGTCCAGAATAAGCAAATTCATAGATACAGAAAGTAGATTCAAACAGGAGCTAGAGGAAGACAGTTGGAAAGCTATTACTTAATCATTATGGAATTTCTGTTTAGGGTGATGAAAAAGTCTTGGAAATAAATACTGTTGGTGGTTGCACAAAATTGTGAATGTAATTAATTCATTAAATTATAGGAATAAAATGGCTAAAATGGCAAATGTTGTATGACATATATCTTACCACAATAAGTGGGAAGAAGAAATAATGCAACATGTCATTTTCTTCTTGTGCCAAATTTAATATTTCTCATAAAGTAACATAAAGTAAGTCAGGTGTTTTTTAAATTTTTTTTTGGTAAGGTAAGTATAGGATGTTTAATAAAAAGTGAAACTCTGTATAAAATGAAAAAGGCATTGAATTGTGGCATAGGAAGTATATGATGATGGTTGGGAATATGATAAAGGAAAAATCTTGGTGAGAATGAATTACTCCTGAATTTAAAGATTTGTGAATTTAGAAGATATTTCTGATGAATATTATGGCTCTACTGTGCTACAGAATATCCCAGAATGAATATCACTGCAGTGACATTTCCCAGAATGCAAAGAAGCCTCAGAGTCAACAATTTGGGATTAGATAGATTAAATAGGCTTCTTTATTGCAATACCATATATATTGTTTAATACGCTAATGTATGCTGCAAATCACTGAGAAAAGGATGATTTGTCTTCAGCAGTTCTTGAACTCAATTTACAATGGAGTTAATTTATATGAATTATCAGTAAAACAAATACTTATAGAAACTGCAGTCTCGTGGAGTCTGCCGCACATAGCGCCTACTTCCTCACCAGGTGGCAGTCCAGGTATGATGAACTGTAGTTTTGATTAAAAAAATTGTATCCCTCCTTACATGAGAAATATTCTTCCTTCCTCTGTTGTTGTTAGGCTTCCTTATGGAATTTGTTTGACAAATGAAATGTGAGTGAAATTTCCAGGAAGATCCTTAGAAAGCCAATGTGTGGTACTCTTCCTTCTTCCATGAGATGAAAAGTGTTCTAGCGAAAAGTAGCTCTGTCAGTCAAATTTATGACAGACATGCTTTAAACGTGGAAGAGGAAGAAAAGTGGACATGATTGAGCAGAAAGGTAAATTAATAGAATGTACTATTTCTTAAAAACATTTTCTCCCTCCCATTGGGGAAGAATTTTTCTGTTCCAAAATTATTGAGCTTAACAGCAAGATTCATTTGACAGTGATATTTGGGTAGAAATAATGTGCATATGATCTAATTAACCAACATAGGTTATGCCATACCCCCTTTTTTCTTATCCATCAAAGTATAAATATTCCAGGAAGCTATTTAGTCAGCAAGGGTCCTAAATTAAAGATGTCATAGAAGAGAATGACAGTTAGTCCAGTGACTTACTATTCTAAACTACTGAAATTTTGGACTTATTTGTTACCACAGTATATCCTCGCTTAGCCTGACTAATAGATGAGTATATCCAGAATAAGCTAATTAAATATCCCATCTCCATAGATACTATGAGGAGTCTAAGACTGGACATGTATGTTAAGCCAGAGTAGCATTCTTGCCCAGAATTTTCCTAATTAGAGGAGACTTTTCAAGGTCAAGCCGATTCAACTCCATTCTTTTCTGGAATATTGAATGTAACATTAACCTGCTAAACAGAAAACAATAGTCATGAAGAGAGATAAAGAGACAAAAATTTAATGCCACTATTATCAGATTATTAGCAGATAGAGTTGTTTCCAAAGACAGTTGTTCTTCACAAATTTGATTAGATGAACCAGTAAACAATCTTGCCCTCATGCCAATTAAATATTTTTGTTTATATTTGCATTATTTTTCCATTACTAAAAGGGAAAAAAATATTGGAAATTGTAGGTTAGAAAAGTTTAAGTAGGTTCCCCAGCTACAGAGTTTGTCAGAGCTTTATATATATATATATATATATATATATATATATATATATATATAGTAACATGCTCTGTGTTTCTCCAGGAGGGATGTGTACCATATAGTTATAGTTATTCCCTGACTTATTTTTATTACAGAATCCATCTCTAGAAATTAATGTTTTGTAAAGCATATTTTTGGAAACTCTTCTCTCTATAAGTAGCTTGCAGCTTGTGAATGTCTTCCGTCACAGAGGGTAGAACTTCAGCCTTATGCAACCAAAGTAAATGTAGTGGCACTAATTCAAAATCCTAAACTGAGATGTGTGTTCTGACCTGTGTAAGTGAGTTCAAGAGGATATAATTTTGCTGTGGGGATATCATATTCATTATCATTATTTTATGGAAAAATCACAGAAAATAATTGAATTGTGATGAGTGCATATAAAATTAGTGATGTAAATTTTGAGTCTATAGTTACTTATTAGAAGCTCCAGAAGAGGGTCTTGCTTCCTAGACTCCATCTCCATATGAAGAATCAGCTGTTTTTTAAGAACCTGTGCTGACTGTACGATTTTGTTGCTGTCAACAGAGGACATCTTTTGGAATAACAGTCTAAAATCCATCAATCAATTCTATGAAATCTTTCCTCTTTGTACATCTCAGTACATTAAGCCCAAACACCTTATCCATATCTTTCTCTCATGAAATGACTGACCCTAAGTGGTCCAAGCAATTATCCTTCACTGAAAATTGTAACTGGAGTTAAAAGACTGTTTCTGCATGTCCTAGATATGTAACATATACACTCAGAAGGTAAGCCTGAGCAGTTCCCACTCTGTGGATGAAAAAACAAGCCTAGAACATAGGGAAGACGCTCAAGGAAGGACCAAATAGCAGATGTCCTTCCATTTTCAGGTTCTAATTCTTTTTGAGATAAAATTGTATCTATTGCCACTAAAATGAATAAAGCATGAAAGAAGCCTTGTATTTTCACCTTCTCTTTTGACTAGAACAAACTGGTTTGTGCCATTTTAAAATATGCAAGTGAAAACACTGGAAAAGAGCTCTACAGGGGGAAAAGAGATACATTTTTCAAGTAATATAGGTGAACAATTAAAAATAATGATTATGTTGTTTATATGGAGAATATATAGCAATACTTTATTAGTAATATGATATTTAGTAATCGACCTCTTTCAATCAATTTCCTTATCTCTACAGGGGCATGGTGAGACTAAGACCTTCATTTCCAAATTATACTGATAACTACAAAGTTGATACATGTAAAATATTTAAATAACTATCTATCATATGGACACATAAATGTTCTGCATGTGTGTTAATATATTTTTTGCGAATTTGTAGAAAGCTCTGAAATATCCTTTATTTTATTATATATATGCTGTTGATTTTTTTTTATTGATGCTTTGAGGGCATTTTAAGACATGATTTTTGTTCGTTTTTCTGTGTGTGTTTGGGGATTTAGGGTCTTATTTAGGCTTTCATTCTTTGGGATTAAAATAGTCATTAAGTTTGAGGAACTTTTGACAGTTGGAACTTCAAATATATTATCAATTCACCTCAGAGTCCTTTTCTTCTGGGACTTTGATTACATGGGTACTAAACCACTTGATATTTTCCCACCAGTTCCCTCTACATGTTTTCCAGCTTTTATTTCTTCTCTGGGCTTTACCTTTTCCAGCTTCTGTGTTTTTCAAGTTTGCTCATTTTTTCTTGTACAGTTTGTAATTTAAGGTTAATCTCATCCAGTGATGTTTCTGTTCAGTGAATTTTTCTTCCCTAACTTTTTCTTTAGTTGTCTCATCTTCATCACATTGTATTTTAAATTATTGGACATTATTTAGCTTTTTAAATATTCCAACATGCCTACTCAAACATTTCTGGGTATTTTGCTAACATTTCTTCTGGATGTTCATCATGTTTTCCTGTCTCTTGGAATGTTTAGTGATTCTTATTGACTGGTGGACATCATTAGTTATTTAATTTTATTGTATTGTTTTAAAGAACATTGGACTTAATTCTATCAGGCAGTTAAGTTGCTTGCATATTGACTCTATCCTTTCAAGAATTATTTTTTAAATTTAACACAGTTCTACTGAAGTTTTTGCTTTACACATAATCAATCCATTACCACCAAAGCGTGAAGCTTCCAGGGTCTCTCTTGAATGTCCTTGGTATTCAGTAAAGACTGGCCATTTTGGCAAGTTGGAACTCAAATATTTTCAAGCTCTATGTGAGTTCTTGGAATTGTTAAAATGGCCATTCTTTAGTTTTTTTTTTTTCTTGTCTAGTCTCACAAAATTTTGCTGCCAAGGCTCTAGGGGACTCCTACACAGGTTGTTTTTCCTGCATAATAGGAAGTCTTTTCTGAAATTGCAGTAGCTCATTATCTCTGAACTCTTATCTCTTCCTCCTCAACTCAGTGAGAGGGCCATATTCTGCTTAGGCTGTCTCTCAGTGCACCGCTGTCCACAAACTGTTTCCAGGACGACTCTGTGGCAAACTTAAGGTTCATCTTGGTTGCTTTCCTATTCCCAGGGATCATCATTTTGTTCTACCTGTCATCCAGGTCTGAAAACACTATTTTAAAAAATACATAGTGATTTCTGTTTTTTAATCTTTTGTACAGTAGGAACATACTTCCAGTCTCATTTATCCCATCATATTGTTGCTGCTTTAATAGATCACAAGGGTAGGGAATGCACTGTGTTTTGGTAGCTTTAACAGTTACTCACACTGATGCTATTTAATATATGTCCAACTGCTGCTAATGCTACTGGAAGACTAAGTATTATAAAAAAAAAATCATGATTTCTTCCAGACTAAATTTGTGTTGTTTCGTAAATTATCTTATCATAAATTAAATCAGTGATACATATGCCTCAAGAAAACTTTTCTTTATAGATTCCAAATATTATTATTAGTTAACATTTATTGAGTGCCTACTATGTGTCACATTTTATATTATTATCTCCAATTTGTTTGCTAGTGTTGCATTTAGAAAATTTTTTTTCATTGTAGGGATAGGATTTTTTTTTTTTGCTCAAAGCATCAAATTTATTTTATACTTACATAATAATGTAAAGAATCATAATTTGAACTGAGATCTTTATCTAGTGCAGCAAAGGAAAATAAGCCAAGTTAGGGACTAAAGATTCCAGGCCTCTCTCCTATTGATACTCAAAGTATGCTCTAGAAAGTGTTTTTCTTTGGAGACTCTTAATTCTGGGCAACAGAATAAAAATTTTGCTTCAAGTATAAATAAACCTGGCCCCTAAGCAGCATGTTATAGTCCTATCGACAATTTGCATAGCAAAACTTTCTCAGGGAAGGAACTAGTGATCAGTATTTCTCCCTTTAATATCCTGTGGCAAACTGCTTATCTCATCAAAAACCAGGGACAATTCACAAATTGGCATGTGGAGAAACACTATCTTATACTTTCTACTTTCATGGAACTCAAGGATTCAAGTAACTCTCTCAGATCACAGGGTCTTCAACTGAAAACAAGATATTTGAGCAAGAAGAACTGGAACATCTTTTTCTGGTCTAAAATCATTTAACATGATGATATGTTCTATATGAACAAACATATATAAACAGTGTCAGAGTGAACTGTACAAATAAGTAAATGTCTTTTATTTCTCACATCCAGGCACTGAGAAATGCCTGAATGAATTACTTTTTTCTATGATTATTTAAAACATTATGAGACCAAATCTCTAGATAGCTTGGTATTTGAATATATAGGCTCTGTTGTCAGGTTAACCTGAGTTCACTGCCTGTTGCCAGTTACAGGATATGAGATATGGAGCAATTTCCTTAATCTCTGAGTTTCAGTTTAAATTATTTGAGAATTGGAAATTTAATGCCCAGATCCCAGAACTTTAGTGATTGTTAAATGATTCTATGAATGTGAACAGGCTGGCTTAATGCCTGTCATGATTTAACTGATTAATAAATCATATTGATGATTAAAAAATGATGTGTATATATATTCTTCTGGAATCACATAGCCCTTTTATCTGACCCATCCTATATTGCTTATATCTCTTCAAATTATTTATTACACATTTGATCATGTTTTGTCCAAAGAATTACATATTGGTTTCTTTGAGCAGGTGACATGGCTTAGAAAAATATGTGTAAAGAGTTCACGTACAGTTATTATGACAGAATAATCAGATTATATTTATTAATTAATACCCTAAATTTATAACAATATACTAAGTTTTGCTGAACTCTACAAGACGGTCACTTTTCAAAGGCAATTATTTACCACCTAAGCTCAGCATAATATCTTGGAGAATAATTTGAGTATTTGATACATTTGTCTACGTGTATCAGTTTGTTAGGGGTGTCATAACAACATACTACAAACCCGGTGATTGAACAACAGAAATTGACTCTCTCACAGTTCTGAAGGTTGTAAATCTAAACTCCTTGACCCCCTGCAGGGGTCGTTTCTTCTGAGCCATCAGAGCTGTCACTCCTGATTTATAAATGACTTCCTTTTTTATGCATCTTCACCTGGTCTTTCCTCTTCGGGTTCACATCCCTGGTATCTCTCTGCATGCCCAAATTTCCTCTTATGAGGAAAATAGTCAGGTCTGACTGGGACCCATGCTAACATTGCCATTAATTTAATTGTGTCTTTGAAGACCCTATTTCCAAATATGGTTACTTTCTGAGGTGCTGGGGGCACCTCAGAATACTAGGAGCATATAATTCAACCTATAAAACTGCCCTCTTTTTCAACAGATGAATACTAGGAGCATATAATTCAACCCATGAAACTGCCCTCTTTTTCCTCTTTATCTAAAATAACCTTGTTGATGTACCTTAGAAATGTGAATAAGTGACTCGCTGCCCTTTCCTTCTGTGTTGAGTGTCATGTGTGCATTTGTACCCATGAGTGTCTTTAAAACAGTCACTAGGTATATGTGAAATACTCTGAAGGATGAAGTGAGGAAAACAAATGAGACTGCTGTTTTGCATCAAGGCACAAGTATGACTTTTAGACTTCCGAGAAGCTGCATACATGTCTTGGGAAGGAGATTTGTACTGAAGGCACTACACAATCAATATTTGATAGGAGATATTTTAAGACTTCAAGATAGTATCCATCTTACTACTGAAAATTCATGTCAAGGTACTTTGCCCTCTCACAGGAACAAATCTCAAGTGGTTGTTGAAGTTAGTAGTTAGGGTATCTTCAAGCTTTTTTTTTTTTTTTTTTTTTTTTTGCCTTGAGGGTGCACTGAGTTTCAAGTCGACAGATCTTTATGGATTTTATGTCTCTTCTTTGAAATTGCATTTTGCAAAAGCCCCTGAATCACCACAGAGAATCACCATGATTGATCAATGAGGGACAGAGAAATGAAAGAGCAGCCACTTACTTGTGCTCAGTTCCCTTTGATGTTACATTCAGGAGTCTTGCGCTTTATGAGTTTGACTGTAAATTTTGTCATAAACTGAAATTTATGCATATGGAGTTGCCTCACCTTTGCATTTAGAGTTCTGTTCACATAGAACTTTGTTCAGTGTATATGAAAGGCACAAATCGAAATCAACAATAGAGCTATTAAAATTTACTTTTTTGAGAGACAGTACTACCACACACTACTATAGATATTCTCATTATTTCAAGAAGTATGTAATGAGTGAGAGTATGAACTAATATGGTATAACTAACTGAGTAATCATTAAACTATTAGTAATTTGCCAAATGAAAATAACATGATTTGTTTATTTTTGAGATCTTCAAACATGTTTTCACATTCCAGTAAATGGAGTCTTTGATGTATACTAAAAATTTCTTTTCTGAATTTCCCAGAAAAAATAGGTTAAGTATCAGAAATCATGGGAGAGGGAGAAGTTCAGTGAAGTCAATGATATTTATTGTGAAAACAATCACATGAAATACTGAAAGTTGTCATTATGCAACTCAGAATTAAAATATATGTTATGGTTTGGATGTTAGCTTCCCCCAAGAAGCTCATGTGTGAGACAATGCAAGAAGATTTGGAAAAGAAATAATTGAGTTATGAGACTCTTAACCCAATCTGTGAATTTATCTCCTGATGGGATAAACAGAGTGGTAACTGAAAGAGGGAAGGGCGTGACTGAGTAGGTGGGTTATTAAGGGCATGTCTTTGAGGTATATATTTTGTATCTGGTGAATGAAATTTCTCTCTCTGTTTTCTGATCATCATGTGAGCCATTTCCTTCTACCTACTCTTTTGCCATGATGTTCTGCCTCACTTCCAGCCCTGAGAAGTGGAACCAGATGTCTATGAACTGAGACCTCTGAATAGTTGAGCCCCCAAATAAACATTTCCTCCTCTAATTGTTCTTGTCAGGCCTTTTAGTCACAGCAGCAAAAAAACAGACAGAAACAATGTGTAAATTCCCGATTATATTCTTGTATCCTGGTAAATTATAATGCATAGATTGATATGCCTATAGATTAGATTAATGGAAATCAGACAGTTACTTCTTATTGTACATCAAATAGCTTTCTTATATCAAGGACTGATCCAGTTACTAGGGAAAGTAAATACGAACTTGACATGCTTTAAGGATCTATGGCTATTATAATCAAGAAAAACACAACACATGAATCAAAGAATAATCATGCATAGAAAGTTGTGGAACATTTATAAAAATCATTTTGAAAAAAAATAAATAAGAATATTTTTGTATAGATGAAACTTGGTGGATACAGAAAAGAAGGAAGCATTTTGGTATATACCAACTCCTGCTAAGACAGATACACATTAATTTGTGCTAATCCATCAACTTATGTATGTACACCTAGTAATTGTTGCTGTGTTTAACTCCTATGTAAGGTACTTAGATTACAAGATGGTCTTTTACTAACACATGACTTGCTCATGCAAATCTGTAGTCAAAACATTTTGGCTAAAAATAATTTTCAACATGTATTACACTTCTTGCTCTGCCATAACAAAATAACACACAATGGGAAATTTGTTTATTTCAAATAATTATTATTTCACAATATTGGGGGTTGAATCCAGGGAAAAATTATTATTGAGCTACGTCTCCAACCTTTTCTATTTTATTAGGATACAGGATCTTGCTAAGTTGCTGAGGCTGGCTTCAAATTTGATGTCTTCTTGCCTCAGCCTCCCTAGTAGCTGATATTATAGGTGTGCATCACCAAGCTTGGCCTGGGTAGTCTAAAAAAAAATAGAAAATTATTGTCTTACTTGTGGAGGCTGTCAGTTAAAACCAATGTTGGCAGGGTCAGTGTCCAATGAAAGTTCTTGACTTGAGTGGTAGATGGCTGTCTTCTTGCTGTATGCTCACAGGATCTCTATATTATGCATGCTCAGAGAGAGTACATGAGTTCTCTCTCCTTTTGAAAAGGCACTAATCATATGGATCATGGCCTCACTCCCACATCTTCTTTTGTCCTTAGATTACAAGGGACACAAAGTACATAACTCTACTTTTAAGCAAATATTAATAAAAAGGAAAGGGAACAATGAATAGAAAACATATGTAAAAATTAAAACTCTAGGGAATAGTATAGAAATGGAATGCAAATTGCAGAGAAATAGTTAAAAGAAACATAACTATGTACCTACAAATGTTAAAGGCTTAAGGTTAAATAATTTCTGGATTAAGAAATTATAAAGGAAATGCAGTGAAAGGAATTTTAAATAGTAATGTTCAACCTAATTTAAAGAGAGAAAAGTAATAAAATAACAAAATAATACCTAATATATTTTATATTATATATGACCTTATATAACAGAAAAAATTAGAATGTTGTGTAATTTCAGGTACTAGGAAGCAGAGAGGCTCATAAAAATTTAGATTGGTATAAATTTTCTATGATCCAATGACAGAAAATTTTACTCATAAATATTTTAACTCCTGTCATATAGATTTCGAAATAAATGTGGCAATTAGTGCATCTTAGTATTGTTTTTGATAGTAGGACAGTGAAGATGCCTTAAGTATCTTCACAGAAATATAGATAAGAATTGTATGGATACTGATCATGGGATGTATTACCAATAGTCATGAGAAACAAATCAAATGTTCATTAACCAACATGGATACATATGTAAAACGTGAGATTTACATTTTTATGTAAATAAAAAATATGCATGAAATAATAGTTAATATTTTTTAAAAGACACATACTAAGCACATTATAATGAATTTTGTGGGAGAGGGAAATAGTATATAAAGGAAAAAAACAAAAGGAGCAAAGGATCTTCTCATGGAGCAAAATCGTGGCTGTTGTAGTAAACTAACCAGAACAATTAATTGAACCCTCAAAACTTTTAGTCTAAGAATTCAAAGATCAAGCCAAATCATGGATAATTTAACTAGAGTTAAATTAGGAAATGAACAGAGAGTTTGTTTATTATCTAAATGAACAGTGAATTGAAGTACAGAGGTAGAAAAACAGGTATCTGGAAGGCACCCATTTGAAGTGATAAAGATTTGGAAAGTTGGGAATAACTGTGGTTTTTCAGTAGGAAGATATTAAGGGAATGGAAAAGACTTCCAACAGTATTGTTTATTGAAACACAAAGGATCTGTGATTGGGTAGTTACCTAAGGTCTTGTGTCTTTCTACAGTAGAACCCTGCAGCCCTTTAACAGAAGAGGAAATAGAAGCTCAGTGATAGGATTCAGAGACATAGACAAGATTTATAAAATTCTCAGAAGGTCCATTTTTCTTGGTTCTAGAGATAGAAGCCATGAATGTGGAAGAGGGTCAATATTGCAAAGAGCAGATTAAAAGTCATCCAGTGACAGAAGGGAAAGAAATGGTTTGAGGATTTGGTAATACTTCAAATGAAACTACTTTAAAATCTATTTCAGAAGAGTAATTTAAAGACTGTTAAATATTTTAAGTGTGATTATATTAGATTTTGTTCAGTTATGCAGCAGTAATAATTTAAAAACCTCACTGGCTTGCAAAAACAATAGTTTATTTCTCACTCCTGTCACATGTAAGTTGCTCAGGGCAGCCAAAGTTCTTTGCTTCAAAAGCTGTCTTTATTCTAAGTCTCAGGCTGAAGAAGCAACCTATAGGTGGGAAAAGCTCTGTGTGTGTGTGCGTGTGTGTGTGTGTGTGTGTGTGTGTGTAGCAGAAGAAAAGAGCAAGGTGGCTGGCTCCTAAATCTTTAGTGGCTTTTAAAGCTTGCACTTAGTCATGCCCATGTCACATCCAATCACATCCCATTTGCCAAAGTTAGTCTGTACATCAAGTCCAATATCAGTGGGATTGGGGATGTATATTCTTCCTAATGTAGATCCAATAAATCTCATGAAGACAGGAGATTTGTTTCTCCTCAGGGACATGAATAGATAAGAACAATGATACCATTATGCCCATATGTAGGTTGATCTGTTTCCTGATACATCACCTTTCTAAGCATAAAAAACATTGACTGGTAATCCTTACTTTAAGTTAAATAGGTTGGGAGGCTGCTGCCATGCTGCAGAATATTTACAGTCAAGTAAGGAAGACTTTGGATAGCGACACACACATTAGAAATCTTACTTTCCAGAGAGTGCTTGGTGAAGCAGTTTGGTGTTTTATTCCTGTGTGTGTGTGTGTGTGTGTGTGTGTGTGCATTGTGCAGGCATGCATGAGTGTGAATTTGTGTGTGTTGGGCTGCAAAAATAATCAAAAGGCATAGCAAAAATTTTAGCTAGGACCCCGTTTTCAGGCATTTTTTTTTCTTCTTCCCACAGTGTGTTTTCAAGAGATGACTTTGAGCTTGAAGAATGTTCTAGCTCTTACTTCCATTCCATCACAGCCCTAGGATTTGTAATGTAGGCCATGGATTTTCTAGCAATGATGCAAAAAATAAAATCAACAGGACCACCCACTTTCTGCATTATAAACAAATATAGAGCCCTCAGCTGATGGCCTTTCACTAGTTATTGACATGGTTACCTGACAAAGGAGGTGGCATTTATGGTTGACATGACCATGTGTGACATGACAGTTATCCTCATCCATATTTAAACATATTTAAAGATATTAGAATTAGGTTGCTAGCATGGCTTTCATGGAGTAGTTTGTTTAACAACAGGAGAGAGTGAGCAATTTATAACTGAGTGAAACAAATCAATGCGGTAGAAATTGTCAAATTTGGTTAGAGATTAAGGAATGTTACTTTTGGAAAATGCATGTCTGGGAAGACATTTGGGAATGAAAAAACATGACTAGAAATCAGGAAGGTCAAGTAAAGGCAGCGTTGTGTTGGACTTAACCTGTATTTGTGTGTAAGAGTAGATTAATACGTTTTCAGGGTTGTGTGAGCTTGTTCATAAACACAGCAATTATTAAAATTTAAAATTATATAAACGTTGTTACTAAGAAAGATAGTACGTACTCAAAGCTCTTCAAGTTCTAATTAATTTATTGTTCTGAAGTTATTTACCTCTGAATCTGTTTGTTAGATGAAATATAGAACGGTGTGCCACTTTCCAACTCTGTCCTCATGAAAGTAAATTGTTAGGTAGCTGCAGATAGGCCATTTTGGGTCTCTTTACACTATGTAGATTGGCACAAAGGCTACAAATTAGGGCCTGCCATTGCTGTTGTCGTTGTTGTTTAAGATCCAGTTGTTAAACATTCACCAACATATCACTGATTTAAAGAGAAGTGTGACAATCTTATGGGCTCAGAAAATCTGTCTTCGAATGAATATAGGTATGTATACATAACACCCTCAGGGAAAAACAGAAAGAACAGAGAAAAGAGAAAGAAAAGTGGAAGCAACAAAACAGAAACAGAACTTACAGAATATTTCGACACTTATTAGTCCTATATCTTCGCCATATGGATGAATATTAAACATTAACTCAATCTACAATTTTGTGCAAATAACACAAAGATGATTTTTTCCTTAAGGACTTGCTTTCCATAGGTGTTGAGATCCATATGCCATCTGCTCCACCTTTCCAAGCAGCCTTTGTGTGGGATGTGACCATGGAACTGAATATTTTCCAATAGGACTCGAGATAAAAGGTCTGTTGTTGCTTCTAGCCTTCTCCATTATATCTCCACATCTGCCTACATGGTCTGTCCTTGTGGGATACAGCAGTGATGACAGTAGCCATAGACTCCTTGGATACCAAGTACAGATAAGATCAGTACACCATTTTCTGTTTCTGAATCAACACATGAAGTAACCACTTCTGGCTGGGAAGGGTGTGGTTTCATGAAAAGACCAATACCCAGTGTTGATCCACATTTGTTCCTAAAGAATGTCAAATGCAGGAAAGAATCCAACTTTTATGAAAAAGCAAGTTATCCTCCCTGACTTTGGTGGAGTTCACCTGCTAAATATAAACTTTTGCTTCTTTACTCTGCAGAAGCCCATTTGAAAGTTAGGAATGACAGCAGGGCACCTAGATAGCAATGTATCAGAAAATACAAGCCATGCATGGGGTGCTGCTTGTAATCCCAGCAGCTTGGGAGGCTGAGACAGGAGGATCATGAGTTCAAAACTAGCTCCAGCAATGGTGAAGCCCTGAGCAACTCAGTGAGATCCTATCTCTAAATAAAATACAAAATAAGGCTGGGGATATGGCTCAGTGATTGAGTGCCCCTAGTTTAACTCCTGGTACCAAAAGAAAAAAAAATCTCCCAGAACCCCCACAATTTGTGAATGAATGAAGCCAAACTGAGAAAGCAGGGAAGTGGGATGTGGTGGCAGCCAAATGGTTATTTCTGAGTGCTCTTTTTTTTTTGGTAGCAATATCAGCCCTGTAAAGCAGCATATAAACCTATCAATTTGTGAAGGACTCACTCATATGCCTACCTTGAATTTTTTAAAATTCTGGGAGAAAGGAGAATTTTTCTGTTCTATTTACTCCTGAAAAGGGAGACCCTTAAGTAAGTCTGAAGGCTCTGATGATAGGATCTCTATCTCCCATTGCTTTGGATAAGTTTACCCCCGCCACAAACACACATCCTTGCTATGCTATCATCATTACTATGATCACTGATGTCATTCTTAAGTGTTTTGTATAAAGAGATGCTGGGAATTGTTCTGGATTATTGTAACATAAAAATATCTAAATCTGAAACTTCAATATTTAGGTGATATCACTGTGGTTCCCATAGCCCTTGGGATTATACGCCATTGGCATGGCCATTCTATACCCCAGCTCCCACGTCTATCTGTCTTACACATCTGTCATAGTCACAAAGATAGACCTGTCAAATTCATTCAGGGTCTACTCAGGCCGTTGCTTCCTCTTTGTCTTAAGTTAATATCCCAATGGAAGCCTTGCTGTGGAATTTTCTGTTCAAATTTTTATCTATTTTAAAGAAGAAAGGTAGAGTTACTTATGACAGCCTTCTTCTCTTTTATGCCAACCAAAGCATTGCAATATAAATTAGTCCCTCCAAACTGCTTACTCCCCGTAATTAACTCTGCCCTAGGAATGGATATTTTATAACTGTTGCAAATCAAAGTACTCTGCCACTGAAGTATTCACTTGCTGGGAGACTGTGACATCTCATCCATTAAAAGGATGATGTTTTAAAACAGCCTCTTCTCCTTTTCTTTTTGAAAGATGGCTTCACTGAATGGACATCGCCTTGAGTTGTACTAAGGGAAATGGGAGTTGAATCAGCAGCACATGCACAATGTATAACTCCTATTACTCTGCTCTCGGGAGCATAGGAATTTGCATGGTTTAGCAGACCGCAGGCTGTAATGCTAGAACTCAAAATGGTTGGCAGCCCCGAAATGTCCAAAGTTGTACTGGACCACAATGTTCATATTTCAGAATTCACCTCTTAAAAGGCAGACAATGCTTTTGAGGACAAAAGTAATAGTCCCTAATTCCTTGGGTGTTCATTGTGAAATGCTATTATCCATGCTAAGGTAATTTGCTATTAATATGGATGTAATGCACAATGCTATCAAAATTTCCACTGTAATGCAGCTTTTTAAATGTCTATTACCTTTCAACAACTCCTGTTTCAGAGTCTGAATTAACTTCTTCAAAGATGTGAGAACATTATTTTGCAAAGCACAGTACTGTATGACTGGCTGCAAATGGAGTGGAGGATGAAGGAGCTTTAGTTACTCACAGAGAACATGTCTACATCAAGTGGATGAACAAGTGGTATAGATCCAGAGAATATCAGCCACACAAAATATATCTCTTTAACTATCACAAATTCAATAGCAAAATAACATGTGCAACCAAAATCTTGCTTATTTTTTTTTAACTTCAGTTTAATGCTATCAATTTAATATGCTAAGGATATATGGTTTAATGTTCCTGGTAAAAGAATTCTTTAATCCTATTGATTTTTATAATGAGTAGTTATGAGATTTTTTGTGCTTGAAGCCCATGATCAAGTTAATAACAAATTATGCTAACAAATAAGAAGAATTGGAACATACAGATTTGGAAGAGAAGTATTAATCTTTGCATAAAAACAATTTCAAAATGCAGACAATTAAAATTTTATCTTGCTTTTGAAAGTAGATTTGAAGAAACAAGAGGCATATAAAAATAGAGTAAATCTTGCTATTTTACGATTTTTTTCCTTTTTACAAATCCTATTCTTCCTATTTATCTGCTTCTTATACAGACGTCTCTGTCTCATCTCCCATATAGCACGATTAGTTCAACTTAAGAAAAGAAGCTTCATTCAATTCTACATACCCTAAAGTGCCTAGCACACTATTTTGCACAGTGATAAGTGTTTAAAAACCATTTGTTAAATTAAAGCAAGAATTAAGTGGTGGCTATTTGTATTGGCTCTACATAACAAATGCTGTTAACACTACCAAATGAACATATGCTCAGTGTCTTAAATAGATTCCCTATCCTATTTGCATTAGATCTGTCTTAAGGTATAGATTCACAGAAGTTATGATTGATGTCCCTATTAGGGGGTTATGGTTACTTTTGGTCTTAGGCTTATCAATCAAAGAAGTTTGTCAAGCCTGAAAAAGTTGGTGAGTAAACCTAATGTTGCTTTGCACACGTAAATCCAATCCACCAACATTATCCAATTTTCAATATGTAGAACATTCTCACATCCTAGGTTTTGTCCAAAATAATCATTCTTCACCAAAAAAAAAGCAATGTAAATATCTTTTTAGGCTTAAATTTGCAAATATTTGCTTGGCACTGACACTAGATTTATTTAATGCTATGACTTCAACATATTTAATATATATCCACCATAAAAAAGACAGTGAAATAGTTTGGCCTACTTGAATAAAATGACAAATAAATAAATATAGCAGCTAATAACAGAAAGAAATATGACATAAATAATGGTAAGCTGAAAAGTAATTGTAGAAGTTTATGGTTATTGGGCTGAATCTAATATGATATTTAATTTCTCCTGGCATTTGAAGAGCTGTCCTAATTAATCAATTGGTAATTGCAGGTATGATTACTGTCTGTGATTATGATTAATTGCCAATATTGATTGATCCTCCAATCATTCTGTAATGTTCTTCTATAGAGAATCTCTGCTGCATTAAGTAGGATTTGGAAGGCAGAGTTATTAAAAGCAAATAATCAAATACTTCACTCTCATTATGGCTCTGTCCTCCAGGGAAAAGATTTGTGATGGTGGAATCATGGATTGATTCGCAGTAGGGGAAAGCCTAGAGAGGACAACATTATGCCAGAGATTATTTTAATAAAATAGATTCATTGTGGAGATAGAGTACATATTTTATAATGATTCATTTACTTCAGGCTTAAATTCATTACACCCCCTACTAGTTGAGCCTCCTCTCATTATAGGATCTCCTCAGCCCAGTCCAATCACTACCATTTTCAGTCCTATGGGGGGTGAAAATAAATATATTTGTGCTTTCCAAACTATCACATGAAAAAAAAAATAACAGGCTAATCATCTGATTCTTTAGGATAGCATCATGTACCTAAATGGAAGATAGATGTCTGGCTCTCCATCATAAATAAAAAATCTTGAAGGTTGTTTTTTTTTTTGTTTTTTTTTCTAATATACCATGATCCTGGGGCCAGGTAGAGGTCGAAAGCCATCTAAACAGGGAACAATTAAACTATGCAGCCCCAAAGAAGCTGTCACCATGAGAGCACCCCCAAACCACAAATAGAATTTCTCTTAGAAAAGCTTCATAATGAAGCTGCAGCAGTGACATCAAGAAGATGAGCTCACTGGAAAACACTGAAAACCTGACTCATTCCCAACAATGCAAAGAGAACCAGAATATGTACTCCTCAAGGACAGGGACTTATCTGTTATCGTCTGCTACAGTCTGAATACTTTTAGATCATTTATTCCAGGATAGAAATTGAATAAATAACTCCTGAATGAAAGAGCCATGCAGTGAGTTGCATTCTTTCAAGAATTGAGACTTGATTTAATGCATACATGTATATATTGTGCTCCACACCTGATATGGCATTACATACATAGAATTCTCTGGAAAATGCTATGAGGGAGGGGAAAAAAAAACAAATCCTGTTTTTAGAAATGTTGGGACAACATTATATAGTTTAGTGGAAGTCAAATCCTCACAATTGATAATCGACTTTTGAACCAAAAGATTTAAGCTAAGACTATAACTCCCAAATCCATGCTCTTAATGCTATGATAGTCAAATGTACAGAAAACCCCATGAGGGCTGATTGAATTATCTCTATCTTACAAAGCAACGATCCATATACCTGAGTTTATAGCAGAGGTTGAATTTGAAACCACCAGTCTGTGGCCAAAAGCTCCTCCTTCCTTCATCGGCCACCTCCATCCCGTATTTACTTCCTTTGTACCCACTTCCCAAAGTGAATGCTATGCTGATCACAGAGAGGGTGTTCTTCGAGCTTTAATTGTGGCTAATATCTAGCCATGTATTTGTTTCCAGTTGCTGCTATGACGCATGACCACAAGCTTAGTGTCTTAAAACACTGCAGATTTACATTTTCCTATTCTAGATGTGAGAAGTCCAAATTCAGTCTCACTAGGCTAAACATGCCCACAGGACAGGTTCCTTCTGGGTGTGAAGAAGAATGCATTTCCTTTCCTTTGCCTACTTCTGAAGGTCATGGGCATACCTTGGCTGGTATTTCAAGGAAGTCCCTTGCTGCTTCTTCAAAGTTAGCAGCATATTGTTGCCATGTCCTCTCTGGCTTTGCGTCCATAATCACATGCAGCTCCGTCTCCTACTTCCCTTGTGATCATGCAGATAATATATGCTAAGCTCCCCCTCTTAAGGTTCTTAACTTAATCATGTCTATCACATCTGCAAAGGTTTGGTTTTGTTGTTAAACCAAGGATTGAACCCAGAGGCACTTAACCACTGAACCACATCCCCATCCTTTCTTATTTATTTGTTTGTTCGTTTATTTATTTATTGTTTTGAGACAAGGTCTTACTAGGTTGACTGCAGTTTTGTTAAGTTGCTGAGCTTGGCTTCAAATCTGTCATCCTCCTACTTCAGCCTCCAGAGACTCAGAGATTACAGGTGTGCACCACTACACCTGACTTACAAAAGTTCTTTTGCTGTATAAGGAGATATTTAAAGAGTTTTTGGAGTGCAGAACAATCATGCGTGCATATGATCCCATATGAAATGTCTCTGCCTTCCTCTGCCCTACCCTTCAATTTACATAAAGTACACCCATCTTCCTACTCCCAGGATCAGATCAATAATATGTCCAAAATAATAAAAAGCTCCATAATTCAACTATGTATCATGACAGTACTATTTTCTCTTTGCAAAATTTGGAAATCACATCAATATCACTCAATTAGAAACTAAGTAGTTGTTGAAAAACTTAGTTCACTTACAATGCTCTATTCAGGAATCTTTTCTACCTTACTGAAGTGTATATTGTGGATTCCCATACTACATAATATAGCTGAACTTTCAATAAAAAAGCTATAAATTATATTGAGTTCAACATGTATGTGTGTAATGTGTATTTTGCAGTGTTACCCAGTGTCCTGCTTTCCCTAGACTAGAGCAGTTTATTCCCGTATTCCAGGAGGAATTACTAAAAGTACGTCTTTCACTTCCAAAAGCATACTGGTTTGAATGATGAATTATGAAATATGTAACAAGCACATTGTGAATATGTACCAAATATTGTGCATTGGTCACGGTTATAGCTATAGTCCATTATTTCTAACCTCAATAAGTGAACATTAGACAATTTGAGACACAGTGTGGTAGGCAGATTAATGGCCTCCCCGAGATAGCCACATTCTACTTTGTGAATATGCTGCCTTTATAGCACAAAAGAGTTAAGATTACCAATGAAATTCAAGATGCTAGTAAAATGACTCTAAAAGAGGGAGGTGATCTTGGATCATCCAGAGAGTCCCATTGCATTCATGGGGGTGCTTAAATGAGGAAGAAAGAAGCTTGATACTTGATGGGGTGAGGCAGAGAGATGCAACATGGGCTGGTGGCTTTTGTCATGGAGGGAGGGCACCTGATCCAAGTGGTCTCTAGAAGCTGGTGAGGCACAGCCTTCACTGGACACTCCAAGAGTACAGCCTTCCCAATACCTTGATTATTGCCCAGTGACAACAATGATAGATTCCTAACCCTCAGTATAGTAAAACAGTAAATCTGTGCCATTTTAGTAAACTTTTCATAATTTTTTACTATCGCAATAGAAAATTCATACAGAATCAAAATTTTACCTAACCCAGCATATAGGAGATTCACAGTGGAGAGGAACCATCCTGTGTTGGGCAGCGGAGCTGTGACAGTCACTGATATGCTGGGGATGAGTCTGGAGTGTAGTTGGAGCTCTGCCATAGGATAAATTTGCCAGGTTCACCCATCAGTAGGTAAATATCCATTTCCTTTGGCTACTCCTTCATTATTTTTAAATTCCAAACTGTCAGTGATTTTCAAACATTGCTTTCTAGTTCTATTTTCAACAAGACAACTGGCAATATTAAAGACCAAATTTTCCAGTTTGCCCAGGGCTACAGGATTTCCTGGGAGGAGGTGTACTTTCTAGGTCCAAACTAGAACTGTCTCAAACTGAGATTGGGTCTTACTCTAAATACGATATAACATTTTATTCATTCCAAAAAAAAAATTTTTTAAAGCTAAGTGTGAATATTTAGTATAAACAGAAATAAAATAAAATAAAAGTAAAGCTAATCTTTGAATATTAATGTTTTAAAACTTTAGGGCAGGGTGTCAGAAACAAAGTAAATTCAATCTTGAGAACTTCTACCACGTTTAAAATTGTTGTGGGTTGCCTTATTCTAATAAAGAATGTAAGAAAATGAACCAAATCAGCTTTTTTTATTTTCTCTCTCTCTCTTTTCTCCAGAAGGTCATTTATCAAAATGTGTTTTTGAGGGCCCTAGCCTCTGTGGAATGAGGTCCTGGTCAAGGAAAGGCACAGAAAAGCCGAGTAAGTGAGACCTTCACCCTCCACTCCTTCTAGAACGAGAGAAGTCTATAGCCACAAATTCATGTGTTCCTCTCCAAAAAGAAAGACCCAGACAAGGAAGCCATGTGTCCTCTGACACGCAGCACGTTCTTACCTAAGGTTCCTGAATGGACCTAAGTGCCTTTCTTCATTTGCCAATAATTGCCTAGAAATACATGGAGGTATCATTCTTTTGAAAGATTATATTGCCTGACGTATGAAGAGTGCCAACCACCCAATGGCCCAGAAAGTTGAAAGCACCAGATTTGTTGTTATACAAAATGATCACATTGCTAAATATTACAGCCAGCAGCAGCGATGATTTACTAATCCTCTCATCTTACCACTGGAGTCAGGGAGCTTAAGAGAGCTGTGTTGAAGTCTATCAACTAATTAATGGCACCATCTACACTGGAATTCTGGGGGAATTCTGTTACGCCACAGTACATTTCTTTGGTTTTACTTGTTATTGTTGCTCCTTCACCTCACATGAATATTTGCATCCAAGTCCAGCCCCTTCTTTGGACAATAATTATAGTAAATATTGGCAGGATGTAGTATGCAAATAGTAAAGTGTGTGGTGTGTGTGTGTGTGTGTGTGTGTGTGTGTGTGTTTGTGTGTATGTATGTTTTGCTGGAGATCAAACCAGAACCTCACATATGCTAAGAAGGTGCTCATCCCATCCCTCTAGTAGTAATGCTTTAATTGCTTAATAATTAAGAACTGGAAAGAGGAAAATAAGGGCTAGATTGGCTTATAAAACCCAGTCAGTCTATAAGAATCCTTGGAGACATCTGTTGATTTTATGATTGTAGAAGGGATCGAGGAGAGAGAGCTGGGCTCTGTTCTCCATTATCTACCAGCTTTGTCAATGAACATGATCAGTAGTTAAAAGGCATGAGTCTTTGTAAAAGAAAAAAGACGGTCCCTTTTCCTATACTGTACTCTATGTGTGATATCTTTATCAACATATACAACATCCTATGAGCTGTGGATGTTTGGTAGGACTCTTTCTCTTGCAAATGAGATAGAACAACATAAACCATGTTGAACATATGTGGAAATTGAAGGAATCATGCAGCTCAGGATTGGAGAAGTGTTTCAGGCCTGAGGGAATGTATACTTTGGATGCTTGTGTTTTTCCATCTCATTCATCTCTGCCTCCTCTTTCTCTTCATGCTGTAGCATTATTCCACACACTGCAGGATAGACTAGACAAGTTGGAGTTTGGGGCTTAAACCACTTGAAAAACTCAGACAATGCTGATCATCCAGGCTTGGATCATGGGACCATCTTTGCGCCAATCATTGTGGCTGACGAGAGGAGTACTAAGAATAATCATATCTAAATTGTATAACTAATCCTATAACCAGGGACTAGAAGAGTAGGGAAATGAGCAGATCCACAAAGATCATATCAAGTGGGGAAAGAGTGGTTCCCTTTGCAAAAGAGGGGTTCTCTTAATAGAACGAAGAAGAGGGCTACTGAACCAGTAAGCATAAATATTCATTAGAGCATAATTATTTTTAGGTAGAGATGAGTACATGAAAGATCAGAAATAATAATTTTATACATGGTGGATCATATCAGAGTCCAATTTTATCTGATTCCAGAATCTGTCATCTTTGAGCTGTAAGACTTATGCCATTTTAATACTCACAGACCCCTGAAAGTGATAACTTTTACTTTCATGTATTAGAAATATTATATTCAATTTAATTATAGAACCCAAAATAGCACTATTGAATTTTATGAATGCTTATTCAGTGTGGGGTATAAAATGTTTTTTGCTCTGGAAGTTGTTTAGTAGAAAGCATGGTTTTTATTACATTTTAAAATGCTTTAAAGGTGATATCAAAGTCTTTTAAGGCAGTTAAAGAAGGGTTTAAATAGCTTGAAATGGTTTTTCACATGATCTGAAGATTCCTCTCACCTATACAGCTCATCACCAAAGATTATTATCTTAGCTGTATAAATGGGGCAAGACAAATCTTTCACCTGAATTTGAAGCTATTCCCCCTTGTTGGAAGGGAAAAGTTGAACAGCAGATAAAAATTTTGTAGAAGTAAAATAGGGAGAGGATAATTAAAGGTTTAAGGAGCATAAGGTAGGAGGAAACTTGTAATGTGCCATACACAATAGGATAACTATGGTTGACAACAATTAATTGAATGTTTCAAATCAGCTAATAGAGAGCATTTGAAATTTCCAATGCAAAGAAAGGGTAAGTGTCTAAGCTGATAGATATGTCAATGTCCTTGATCTGATTATTACTCAGTCTATAAGTACATTGAAATGCTACACTTTAAACCATAAATGTGTACAATTAAATATAATTAAAATTAAAATGCACTTTAAAAGATAGGAAATATGCAAAAGAACAAGTGAATAAAAAAAGAACTTAGATTAAAATAATAGTGATAAAATAAAAACCAAAAGAGGTCTGAACCTTTGAAATTCACTATAAGAGATATATCTTAAAGAAATAATCTGACAAGTACATGTGTTTGATTTAAGGATTCTTCAAAGAGCATTAGAGATAATAAAGAAAATTTTAAAAAAATAACTCAAACATTAAGTTATAGAGACCAGACTAAATGAATTATGAAATAATTCTAACAGTTGTTGCATATGCCCAATAAACCAAGTAGTATGCATACTATACAAGCTACTAACTAATCTCATTTTCGCCTCACAATAAACAACCTATAATAAGATATTTTTACTATTATCACCATGGTCATCTTCTTCCATTAAAAGAAATTAAAACAAACAAACAAGGAACAAACTGTGAGTTTAAAGGATTAATGTGAAGACCACTTAGCTTGTAACTACCAGATCCTAGACTGAAATCAAAGTTTATTTAATTTCAAAATGCATAGCCTTCACCACCATGCAATGTTGCTATTGATACACTTAATGAGAAAATATCACACGATTAGAAAAATAGATATAGGGTTTTAGCTCAGTACTTGCCTAGCACGTATAAGCTCTGGGTTCAATCCCTGGCACCACAAATAAGAGTAAAATAAATTTAAAAATAGTTATATAGATTTACATGAAACATGAAAAGGTATTTATCAAAATTCTTGGGTTAAGAAGGCGGGTAACAATTGAGAATATATATTGATAAGCTAGCCTTTGTTTTTGTTGTTGTTGTTTTTTGTTTGTTTGTTTGTTTTGTACGAGGGTTTGAACTCAAGAGCACTCTTCTTATGAACTATACTCCCCTTCTAAAATAATCAATTTTGATACAAAGTGTTACGGTTTAGATGTAAGGTGTCCTGCAAAAGTTCATGTGTGAGACGGTGCAAGGAAGTTTAGAGGTAAAGTTATTGGCTTTTGAGAGTCTTAATCGAATCAGTACATTAATCCACCAAAGGGGTTAATTGGGTGGTGGTTGTAGGCAGGTAGGGTGTGGCTGGAGGAGGTACATCACAGGGGGATTGTCTTTGAGGCACATATCTTGTCCTGAGCTGTGTCTCTCTCTGCTTCCTGGTGTCCTGTCTGGAGCTGCTTTTCTCCCCCATGTCCCTTTGCCCTAAATATTTTGCCCAAAGCAATGGAGTTGGCATTCTATGGACTGAAGCCATGAGTTGACTAACCTTTTTTCTTCTAAATTGTTCTTCTCAAGATTTTTGGTCACAGGCATGAAAAAGCTGACTAAAGCACGGGGTGTCATGAGAGTTGCTCAGGCTGGCCTTGAACTTGGGATCTTCCTGCCTCAGCCTCCAGAGTCACTGAGAGTACAGGCATGTGCCACCATGTCCAGGTCCTCCCATGACTATCTTTATGTAATGCATACAGGACATTTTTGGACTCCCTATTTTTATTTTTTAATGAATTTAATTATTTACAAAGAGCATGAAATACCTTCCCAATTATAAAAGCAAGTTAACTATATTTTCATTTGGGAAAAAGAAGAGAAAGAAGTGTTTTGCCCATAAGTTATGATCTCATTTTGTCTAACTTGATAATACATCTTGCTAGATAGTTTAGTTGTGGGGACTCAGATAGTTTGCTTTTTTGCATTCAAATATTCCTGACAGTAAAGATTTGATACTTAAGATACTGGGTATCTGATAAAAATGATGACAGAATAGAATTCCTAACATAGCTGATTCTGTTTTTATAAACAGATCACAATGCTTCCATTTGGGAAACATCAGCAAGGGCTAAAAATAATTCCTTTAAAAATGAGTTAATCAAATATTTTCAACCTCCAGAAAGATTCAGGATTCAGTCAACTCTGGCAAATGATTAGGCTTTCTGCTTAATCTCCTGCTGAATTCATATCTTGCTAATCCTGTGCTATTCTCTGAATGATTACAAAGCTCTGGCTCACTAATGCTCTAATATTGAAAAATAATAATTATCACTCCCTTGACCAAGAGTACTTTTGGAAAACTGCAAAATATTCCTGTGCATTTTAAAGATTCAGAAATAACTATACAGCAATAATTATTTTAAAAAAAGAAGAAGAAGAAAGAAAGAAAGAAAGAAAAGAAATGCTGTGTTGGGGCTGTAACTCAGTGGCAGAGCGCTTGCCCAGCATGTGTGAGACACTGGGTTCGATCCTTGGCACCACATAAAAATAAATAAATAAAATAAAAGCATGCTGTCCATCTACAACCACAAAAAAGAAAAAAAGAAATACTTTAATTGAAATGTTTACTAAATCAGAAGGTGATGTTGAAAGGTATTTCTGAAATTATAAGTCATCTCCAAACTCCTTTGTATCTCTGAAATTTTAACAGTTATCTCTAACCTCCTTCTTCCAAATGTTGTAGTTATTGGAAAGACCAAAGAAAGGTCAGAATCCCATCAGCATTCCACACCTTCCATCGACAGACAGCTAATGGAGAGGAAAGATGTTTTTTTCATGATGTAAAAAAGCTTTCAAAAAGAATGTCTAAAACAAGTGTGTGCGGGTCTTAGATTTCAGAGTGACATTCCACAACATCCATCCCCTATAAATTCAGACCACTTTTCTCCTTCCCTATTTTGCAAGTCCACAGGGATTCTTGCCCCAAATCCTTGAATAACAAAGTAGCTTTTAAAATGTTCCTAAAGTTTTGGCCTAGTTGTGTAATCCACAGCCATCATTTGGTGACAAGTGAAAGAAGAACAAGAGCATTCATAACTCTTTCACTCTGTTTCTATTTATAAAGGGACAGAACACCCACCCTTTTACCTTTTTCAGACACCTGTACAGTTTCCCAACATCAATATGCACATCTATTTTATAATGAATCAGAAAAACCAACAGAATGTATCCTATTCTTTGGAGATTCATGGTCAAATCTAGGATATGCTAATGAATAAAGAGGGGGACACCATAGGCTGAGATGCTACCTCCTGATATGACAGAGGTAAGGAATGTGGGTAGGTCAGTGGATTGTAGGTTTAATGCTTGAGAAGTTTGTAAGCACCTTTGCCAATAGGAGATTTCCTGTCCACCAGAGTTCCTCATAGTTCTTGCTGTTCCTATAACAGGCATTTCTTCACTTTCTAATGTCTACAAACTTCTTGACCTCTCATACACAACATCAGGAAAACAGTACCATTCTACTGGAACATTTCTAATAACACTATGGCATCAGCAAATACCTGAAATGAAAGGAACTTCAGTGGTTTCCCCATTTTAGAATACCCAAATCTATAAATACATCTACTTTTTTATAGCTGTTCATAAATTCAGGATTAAAATTAACATCTCCTAACTCTTGGTGCCTCCACTTTCTTTTTTCTGACTCTTGTCCAGTTCTTGCTCACAACCGATTTAGAGATATATGTTACACACGAGCTCACTAACTTAAAAATCAAGGTCTATAAAGTAGTTTATGAAATACGACAGGCACCCAATAATGTCCCGTCTCTGCACAGAATCAACCTGAAGGAAAAATAGCACAGTAGAACTAGAGCTAAATTAATTCTAATGTCTACTTGGCCTCTTGGAGGAAATGTCAAAAATGTGAGCAGGAGGAATTTGGGGCAGAGAAAGACAAGACATAAGCAGTGGTTCTCAATCAGAGAAACTTTAGCCCCTCAGGAGCATCTGGCAATGACAATTTTTAACAAGTTGTCATTACTGCAGGCTTGCCACCAGCATCTAGAGGGAAGCAGCCAGGGATGTTGCTAAATGCCTACAGTATGCAGCACAGTCACCTACAGCAGAGAATTATCTAGTCCAAAAATGTCAATAAGGGCATCTCTCAGGAACGCTGTTCTTCAGTGTATTCTTAATAACCCTTTCTTCTGATTTCTATCCAGATCAACTCTATGGCTCCTGCGGCTTTTCTTCCTTTCACTTTCCATTCTCATCATCTGTTTTCTAAATGCCAAAAAGAACTCTTTCCTTTTAAACCCTTTCATTCAGCTCTTTGTGTGATTCAGTTTGCATCTTCACCTTCACATTCCACGTCTATTATTTCCATCTGTTCACATTATAAAACCTTCTAAATCATGGCAAAGAAAGAAGAAATGTTCTCAAAAGAGAAGAGGCCAAACACACAAAGACAGGATTATCTGTAAGATTATCATTAGTACGAAAAAGAGAATGAGAGAAATCTGTGGCCCTTTCGATGTCCATCATGTTTACCCCTTTATTATATCTTCAATTTATACCCATCATGCACATCATAAGTAGCAGGACTGAAACAAAGATCCTCTATATTTTGATATCCTGACTTCTGAGTGTGACATCAAAATTGCAGACTAATTTCAGAATTTCCCAACATATAGGAGCAAGAAGTTATCATCATGGATGTGACAGAAACCAGTGAAAGAATAGGAAGCAAATGAGAGGAGGAAGGATTTGACAGAGCAAGTGAGGATGAGACGCTTCAGACTGAGCATGTCCTTGGTTCACTAGGCAGAACAAAACCCTTGATCCTTGATTCTCATATAAAAGGAAAACAAATCATGAAATTTTATGAATTGATACAAATGAACATTGATGAAAAAAAAATTAGTTCTAGAAAATAGATATTGTGTGTGTTTGTTGCTATTGTGTTACAATACACAATCCTATGACTCAAAGACCTTAAAGTGTTTGTGAACCATGTGGACCTTGGAATGGGTAAGGATTTCATACAGCCATTTTATACAAAATGTGCCATAGCACATTTTGCTTTTTCCACAAAAAGAAGAGAATAAAAAGTCCACTATCTTTAAACCTACTGCCTTTTTTGACCCATAAAGATTCCAATGTGCACATTTATATTGTGCTGATGTACTTCTAGAAGTCAATGTTTCTCTTTCTCTTCTAATTACTCTTAATAGAAAATTTGTAATTAGGAAACTAGAAATAATTAAAGATATTATAGTGTTAGTGTATATATACTATTCTTGGCCAAGTACAGAAAGTTAATTTTGAAAATCCCTTTAATTAGGGCTACATATTAGATTACATATTACAGAATGCTTGGTAACCTATTAGATATGTATTTGACTGAATATTTTTTCGAAACTCATGTTTTAGTCAAAATAGTGGAAAAAGCAGTATACAAATATTATCTGTTGCAAGCATAACCACATGTGTATGTGTGTAAAAAGGAGAATTTTTATAAAACTAAAACAGTAAAACTTATCCTCGTGTTGAATAATTAATAATAATTTCTAATTTATTTCTACATTTCCATTTTCTTTACAAATTAATATATTTTACTGTTAAAAGAAAAGAGAAATTAAAAAAAAACCTTTAAAGAGTCACATAGAGAACTTTTTCATTAGCTAATACATTGATGATAGCATTTCCATATCAGTTCCATCCACTCAATGTTGGGAAACAGGGAGAAAAATTCTTTGGAAGCAAAATAAGGCAGCAAACAAACAACAAGCAAACAAAAATGCGATCAAATCCATAAATCCCTTTGCTTAGCAAAGCAATTTTTGTGACTTCAACAGTTGGAATCAATTATTATAGACTTTATATTGTAATGTTGGCAGAGGCTCTACTGGAGTTGGAGCTGGGGACACAGTCACTCTCCCTGGGCAGAGGGGCTAAGAAAAAAGACCAATTTGATCAGAAATGACTTCATTTCACGAATCATTATGCTATTACCCTGTGCTTGGAGATAAGCAGTTTAGGCAGGGTCACGATTTAGCAGTCTCTGGAGACCCTGCTGTCTAATTAGCGTGACTCTCAAAAAAACTGCGCTCAGCTCATTTCTCATTGGGCCGCTAGGAAAGGAAGGCATGCTTTTCTCTACTGTCAGCATAATGCTACTTTTATTAGTCCTGTGGTGTACATGGTAAAAATGAGAGTTTATTTTTGACTCAGAATATTCAGTGGGCAAGTATCTGACCAAGATAGCAATATTCCCATGAGTTAAGAACAGCACAGCTCTCATGGTCAAGAATCATAAGCAGGTCAGATCTTATGTTTTTGCTTTTACAAAATTGTGTTGGTTTTGTTTGTTTTTGCAGAGTCACATACACGGGTTGTCCGTGAGGCCTAATCAAAGTACTTTCACTACAAGAAGCGCCTGTTCTCTGGGACTTTGAGAAATGTTGCTTTTCATACTAATTAGCTCGTCATGCATGGTCCTAGGAAAACAATTAGAAATATGAAACCTTACCAAGAAGTTGTTACAATGCACCAACCCACACTTGTGACTAGGATAGTCCAGAGACATCTTGTAACCTGTAAAACCTGTAAAGTCTTATATCCAATGCCATACTAGATACCTCCACTTGACATACATAAGTAAAATTAATGATGCTGAAGATTGAATTCTGGATCTCAATAATCTTCAAGTTGAAGCCAAAAAGACAAACTTGGTATGGAGTCGTAGAAGGGTTTCACATACAAAATCAGACCCAAAGCCTCTCTTGCCTTTCTACAGCAGGTAACCCAGTTTCTACCACTCCAACCTCAGAGGTATGGCTCTGAAACATTTTTGGACTCATTAACCTACCGGTATTGTTCATGTGTGACTCCTCTTGGTGTTAGTCCTCTTATTACACTCTATGTCAAATCTGGTGGTGCAATAAAAGTGGACTTTGGATACAAAATATATTTTATTTTATAGGGTCCTTACTTTTTCAAAAGTAGGGCAGTGCGGTATAAATGGCTTGGCTACTACATTCAAGTATAGAAATAAATATAAAGTATGCTTTAGCACCTGCTTAAATTCAGGCCTTGATGTTATCTAATATGAGTTGTTCCGTCATAACTCACCCTCATCGAAGAATCAACTTTGAGTTACACAACTTGCTGAGACTTATGCAGGCAATGCCTATAGACACAAACATATTTTTATAGTGCATTTCCCTTCTGTATTATTTCAACTCCTACACTACTTACATATTTATAGAAGCCTCTGGTGATTCTTAATGATGTTGTTCAGTTTAGTTTCTTAATAATTTTCTTGGTTTTATGCTAACATTCCTGCTGTTGATTGTTCTCTTATTTTAATTATGCTGCATTCAGAGCAGTGCTTCTGGGAGTGGGTTGAAGTTTTCACTGCAGTACATTACAGGTAAAAAAAAAATTAAATCTCTTTGGAGCAAAAATTCTGCCCTTTGCACTTCAGCAGAGGTGGTTTTGAGCAGAGGGCCCTATCAACACCTGAAAAGACATTACCAAGAATGAGCAGATGCCATTAGGGTTTGCTATCAATCATTTCACTGATCCCTGGAGCTGATAGATACTTATGGTGAGTTAGAACACATAAATTACAGAAGGCAAAAGTTATTGCGCACATATTGCATGCAGACTGAGACAGAGATTTTGTATTATTATTTCATTTAATCATCATCCTGATCTATAAGGTATATTTTATTAGTATACCCATTTGACATCCATGGAAACAAGAGCCTAGGAAATCTCATCAGTGGGTTCAAAGACATGCATAGCCAATCTATGATAAGAAATAAGACCTCATCTGATTTCACAAGATTTCACAGTTCGTGCTTTCTACCACTTTGCTATGCTTTTTTTTTTTTTTTTTCAAATGAAAGCAACTTTCAGTCCCATCATGAAAGTAGGGAGATACACACACACACACACACACACACACACACACACACACACACACTGCCATCTTCTCCTTGCTTAGAAGCATGGTTAAATTCATGTGGATCTATTTCTGGGTTCTTTCCTCTGTTCCATTCTTCTGTTTGTCAGTTCTTTAGCCAACACTACAGTGTCTTGACTAATGTAGTTTTATATGAAGTTTTCAAGCTGAATCTTTCAACTTTGTTCTCTCTTTTAATAATGTGTCAGATTCTGAATTTTTAACTCTACAAATAGAGCTTTAAATTATTTTGTCAATGTCCATAAAATAACTTGCAAAAATCTTCTTGGGATGCGAACAAATCTACAGATTAATTGGTGAAGAACTGACATCTTGAGAAAATTGAGTCTTTCAGCCCTATGATCGTGGATTACAGTTCCATTTATTTAGTTCTTTTATTTTGTTCACCAAATTTTTTGAACTTTTCTTCAGATAGATCTTCTGTACAGTTCATTAGATTAATATCTAAATATTTCTTTTGAGGAAGGATGTAAACATTATTTTTTTAATGTTGAATTTCACTTGTTCATTGATGGTATATAGGAAAAACTGATGGTCAGGATGCAAAAGAAAAAGAAACCCTTCTATGGTGTTTGTGGGAATGTAAATTAGTATAGCCACTGTGGAAATAAGTTTGGAGATTCCTCACAAAACAACAACAACAACAACAAATTGGAATACCATATCATCCAGTGGTACCATTCCTTGGCATCTACCCAAAGTGACATGCTATAGAGTGCTGGGAGCCATCAGCCAAGTAGGTATGACAATCTCCTTGCCAGCTTACTCCCATGCTGTCTAGTGGAAGGACTTCTGAAAGGTGACCTTGCTCAATGACCAGAGCGGTTTAGCATAATAGGAGATTAGGGTGTTCCCCCTTTAGAATAGGGCAGTTTAGTATAATAGGAGATTAGGGTGTTCCCCCTTTAGAATAGGGCGTATCCTGCTGCTGAGTTCCTCTTGAGTTCTTAGGGTCAGACAGTATATTCGGGAGACAGAAGCCCAGTGGAGGTGTGGATTTGGGCAGAGAACGTAGATTCCCCCAGAACGTGTTTGTAGAGGGCCGGTGTGAGTTCGGGAATAAAGAATTGCTGTTTGAATCTACAAGCTATGTGGTGGCTCATGATTTGTGCCCAGCCAGAGACCGCGGCAATAGAGATACCTGCATACACATGTTTATCACAAGACAATTCATAACAGCCAAGTTATAGAATAAGCCCAGGTGGTCATCAATGAGTGAATGGATAAATAAAATGTGGTGTATATACACACTATGAAGTTTTATTCAGCCATAAAGAAGAACAAAATCATGTCATTTGAAGGGAAATGGATGAAACTGGAAGACATTGGGTTAAAAAATAATAATCCAGATTCAGAAAGAGAAGTATTGTACATTTTCTGTCATGGAGAATCTGGGGGTGGGGGAGAACACAATAGTAAGGGAAGCTAGTAAAGAAGAGGATGGGGTTGGGGAGGGAAGGGTAGAGGGCAGTAATGAGACGTGGATTTGATCAAAGTATGTACATGCTCCTACCAATATGGCACAATGAAACCAATCAATCTGTATGATCAAAAGGCAAATATTAAAAAAAAATCTGTGTACTGTCATTGTGATAGTATTAAAAGATATGACCATTAAGTGATTAGACCCTGAGGTCTCATCCCTCTTGAATGGGATCAGTAGCCCCTACAATAGGGCTTGACTAAGAGAGTTCATCATATTATCCCCTCTGCCTTCTGCCAGGTGAGGACACAGGATCTTTGGAAGGAGAGACTTGACCTTCATAAGGCAGTGAATCTGCTGGTGCCTTGTCCTTGGACTTCTCAGCTCCCAGAGCTGTGAGTAAAGGAGTACCTGGATATAAATGATTGATCTGCAGTACCTTGTTACAGCAGCAGGAAATGGACTAAAAACCACAACATATACTTGAAGTTGGTTTTTAATTCACTCTGACGATCTGTCTTTAAATTGGTGCATTTAAACCATTGATATTGAAAAAGATACAGATATATTTTAATTGCTATCTACAACATGTATATTTTATTTCAATTTGTTGCTTTTTTTTTCTTTATTTCTATTTTTAAATTTCCTTTTGTGGTTCTAATTGAGAATTTTATGTAATTACATTTTGGCTTCTTTCTAAATGCACCAGTTATACTTTTGTTTTGTTTTTAATTAGTGGTCATGTTACAATTTGCAATATATTTCCAACCAATCGAGGGCAATTGTCAAAGAACAGTACACCACTTCGTAGGTAGAGTGAGAACATTATAATAAGAAAATAATTCTAATCTTTCTACCTGGACTGTGTATCTTTGTTGTCATTCATTTCACTTATTGATAAAAACGTATACATATATATGTATATACACAAGTAGATACATAAGTATATAGCATGTGAGCATATGTGGTCAAATAATAGTTGCTATTATATTTAAATTGTTATCTGTTAGAGCAATTAAGAATAATCAAAACAAGAGTTGTTATTTTACTTTTAGTGTTCTTTTCTTTTCTTTGCTTTTTTTTTTTTCAACATGCTGAACCTCAGTCACAATGAAAAAGATGGCCTTTAGTGTTCTTTATTTGAAGGTATTCCTTTCTCTGAGAAGATTGAAGATTCAAGTTTCTAACTTACATTATTTTTCTTCTCTAGAAATAACTTCTTGTAACATTTCTTGCAAGGTGTATCTACTGGCAACAAATTTCATCAAGTTTGATTTGTCCTAGAAAGTCTTTATTTCTCCTTTACTTTTGAAGGATAATTTTCTCATGGTATAGAATTCTACTTTGGAGTCTTTTTTTTTTTTTTTTTTTTGCTCTAAACACTTTAAATACTTCAACCTTCCTGCCTGTGTGGTTTCTGAGGATAAATTAAATGTAATTCTTGTCTTTGTTTCTGTAAAGATAAAGTGTTTTATTCCTCTAGCTTCTTTCAGGATTTTTCTTTTAAAAATGTTTCACATATTTTCTCTTTCATTTCTCACATCTGAGACTTATTAAGGCATAATAAACAAATAAGACAGTTTATAGCATACAATGTGAAATCTTGGCATATAGATAAATGCTGAAAATTAAATCAAGCTAATTACATATCTATCTACATAGTTTATGTAGTGACACCTCTTAAAATTTCATATTTCAGCAATTTTCAAGTATAAAATGTATTGTTGGCTATAGTCATTATACTTTAAAGTGGATCTCCAGAACTTATACATCCAGTCTATCTGAAATTTTGTGCCCTTTAACTTTCATTGCTCTAGCCTCAACAACCACAATATTTTTAGACTCTATATGCAAGGTTACACAGCACTTGTCTTTCTATGCTTGAATTACTTCACTATGCAGAACATCCTCCAGCTTCCCTAGTGTGGTCTTTTTCTAAGTCTGGATAATGTTCCCTATGTGTGCACATATAATATATAATTCATATATGTATAAAGCCATATTTATATGTGTGTATATATATATAAAAGTATATATGTGTGTGTGTGTGTGTGTGTGTGTATCACATTTTATTTATCCATTCATCTATGAATGGATGCTTAGATTGATCCAATGTCTTGGTTATCAGGAATACTTGCAATAGATATGAGAGTAAAGATATTCACATATTGTTTTCATTTTCTTTGAATATATATCCAGAAGTAGAATTGCTGGATTATATGTTAATTCTATTTTTCACTTTTATACCTAGCTCAATAATATTTCCCATAATAGCTATACTAATTTCCATCTCCACTGACATTATGTAAGTTTTCTTCTTTCTCCACCCTTATCACTTATCTTTTGTGATTTTAATAATAGTCATTCTGACACATGTAAAGTAACAATTTATTGTGGATTTAATTTTCCCGGTGGCCAGTGACCTTAAGTATTTTTCATTGTCCCTGTGTATGTCTTCTTTTGAGAAATAGCTATACAGGTCTTTTGCTTGGTTTTAAATTTGTGTTGTTCGTTTAATTTATTTAACTGTCTGTGTTTTGAAAATTATGGGTTTTTTTTTTAATATTTATTCTGCTTTTCGTTATTCTCTGAGTTTCCTAGTTCTAAGATTTGATGTCTGACATGAATTGTTATTATTATTGCTGTTACTATTAATTGTTGCTATTATTGTTTCAAATATTTCCTTTCTTCCTGTTCTGGAATTCTGATGGTTAATGTGTTATGTTTTTTAGTTGTCTTGCAGTTTCTGAATATTCTGTTCTATTTTTTTTTCCCATCTGCTGTCTGGTCTTCAGTTTTGAAGATTCCCATTATTATAATCTCAAGCTCACAGATTATTTTCCTCAGCCTTTGTAATCCACTGATAACACAGTCCTCATTTTCTGTGATTTTTATTGTTAGCTTTTCTTTTTTGGTTCCTTCTTGGGATTTCCATCACTCTGCTAAGATTGTCCCTGTGTGCCTACATGTTGTCTATTTTATCTGTTACTCTATCCACTAGAGCCCTTAGAATATTAATTATTGGTGTTTTGAATTCCCATTTTGATCATTCCAACATCTTTGCCATGCCTGGGTCTGAAACTTGGTCTTTCTCTTCAAATTGTATTTTATGTACTTTGGTATACATTGTAATTTTTAATCCATATCATGGCATTACATAATGAGGAAGAAAGATCTTCTGAATGTAAACATTTAGTGATATAGTGGCAACTTGTAATAGGAAGGGAAGCATTCTATTGTACTGTGATTCAGCCTTAATCTTTTAGGGTGCCAATGCCTCTGGAATATGACACAACTACTCCCTAGCACCCTCTACCTTCCTCAGGTGGGACAGGATGGCTAGAGTGGACTAGTCATCCAGTTTAATTAGGCTCTGATAAAACCTTAGCAGGTTCAATGGTTTTTCTCAAGACCAGCCTCATGAAGAAGAACAGAATGCTATGATGTATTCAAAAATGTTTCATTTTCCTTTCTATCTGCCAGAAGCATATAAGGATTTTCTTCAACTATTTACTGTGAGAACCTGGTCAAGTTCCTGGAGGTAAAACTTCCCGACTCCAGGGTACGGAAGAGGTGTGCTATGATTGGATCCTTCTGGGGTTTAAAATTTCAGACTTGTTACACTGTGACTCCAGTAGTTTATTAGTTTTATTTTCCTACCTCATTACTAGTTCCCATAGTAGTTTCTCTGGTCACTCCTTGTAGTGGCATTTCTTAACACCAAAAACCTTCTTAGCCTACTGAGAAGGCTCCAAAAATGATATGAAAGTAGGTAAACACCAGAGATAGATGTGTTCATATCAACTCAACATGAAGTATCTCTGGAAAAAAAAAATGCATTCAGAGAGATGAAATTTAGTCTTCTTTCCAAGTTCTAGCCAGTGTCTAGAACATGTCACCATGGGAGAAAGAGAAGAGAGATGACTATACAAAGAGTGAAATTTGGGAGAAAAAAGAATATTCTTGCTCAAGGGTTAGTATCCATGAAAAGTTTTAATACTTAGGCCATCAACACCACAGAGGGATACAAGTAAACACAAAAGCATAACAAAGGGATATTTGCATTTTTATGCAAAGAATTTGTTAATGATGTCACAGAGAAATGTTAACTAATTTCATTTTTAATTAGTTTCCAGGTATAGGAGAATTAAAAGTGGTTATATTTAGAACTTACTTAATTAAAATGGATAAACTATATTTCAAGTGCGTAATATAGATAATCTCACTAAGTTCTACTCCTGGCTATACTACCGATTTAATTAATAGGAAGAGTTATAGCATATTAATGAGGAAAAAAATTCTTCACCCTCTCCCTTTACTGTGAGTGCAAAAAAACACTCTGAGTTCTGAGTAAGTGGATAGTTGATATTAAAGGCAGGAAATGTTTATTATTCAGTACAGTAGGCTGCAGTGACATTTCTTATCATTTCAGCGGAACAGTGCCAGAGGGTCTGTAAATAGTATTTGCCAAAGGCAATTTTACACATTCATAATATTCTTTGATGTCTAGGCTAGGCCCAGCTGACAGAGCCCCTGAGGCTATCTTTCTGCCTCTGGCAGCCTGATAAACCGGTGTGGGGGATTATGGAGAAACAAAACAAACCCAGAGAATTGAGTTTAGTAATTTCTGAATTAAATTCTCCTTCAGAAAGCCAATGGGCAGCAGGCAGCGGCCATTTAATAAGTGGTTATTGAGTGAGGGGAAGACAACTCCCATCAAGGTCATGGAGAATGCTCTCAAGAGGGAAACCTGACCTTCAGGAAGCATTCTGGGCACATGTGATTTATTGCTTCTGCTTAGGAGAGGAGAGTGAAACCCCACATTCTCAGCAATGCGGTTAATATTTAGTAATGGATTAGTACTTACTGAAATCGTACTCAATTTACCAGTCAAAAGGACTTTTTGAGCATTTGATCTTAAACATGGGGAACAACAAACCTGTAAGGTCAGTGAGAAAACTGAGTCCCAAATAAATTAACCTAGAGTACAAAGCTAGTAAGTGGTAGAACATTTTAAATGACACTAAATACCTATCATTTATTAGCATCTGTCCATCAAAGGATTCTACACTTCTGTTTTCTTAAAATGCATCATTTTCTGAAGTTATTATAGTTCTATATCTGGGTTTTTATTTAAGTTTTTATATCCAGGTTTATTACCTGTCTCTTTGTAGTAGAATGCAAGTTTCATGATGATCTGGCTTTGTGTTATTTTCTGCTTTCTTTACAACACTGAGTCCTAACTGGAACAGAACAGGCAGTCATCAAATGCTTACTGAACCCATTAATTAATGACATAACAATGTGTTTCTGAACGTGTTCATGTTCATAGAGGCAAAATGTGTGTTCTATCTTTTCTGAATCATAAAATAGTGACACAGATATGAAACTGAATTCTCTAAAGAGAAGCAAAATCTCTATTTTGTACTCTTCATCAATGCCAGTATTTTGATTTTCTTACTTTCTCAACAATCCTGGTGAAGAAAATTGCCTTATAGACAAGATTTCTATCACACTAACAGAGTGGGATGGTGGTGAAACACGCACTTTGGAGACAGATGTGAACTCCATTCCCAGCTCACTTGCTTCTTTCTTCTGTGACTTTGTGCTTGTTATGTTCTGTTACTTAGTTGAGTCCTACTTTTTTCCCTCCCTTATGTGTCATGGAATTTCATAAATTCCACCTTTCTTATCCTAGAAACTTAAGCAGGATGACAGTGACTTATAGTCTTATCTTCTATGATTTATTTTCTATTCCTCTACCCATTAGTCATTTTAAAAATTCCACTGGGCCAGGTGTAGTGGTGCACACCTGTAATCCCAGCTACTCAGGAGACTGAGGTAGAAGGATTGTAAGTTTAAAGCCAACCTGGACAACTTAGTGAGGCACTATCTATCTAAATATATATATATATATATATATATATATATATATATATAGAGAGAGAGAGAGAGAGAGAGAGAGAGAGAGAGGGAGAGAGAAAGAGAGAGAGAGTAGCTCAGTGGTAGAGTATTCCTAGGTTCATTTACTCCCCCCAAAAGTCCTTACATGACTTTCATGCTAAGTCTAGATTTTATTTTGGATGACATCCAGTCTGGCATAAAAGTGATTCTCTCCTCTGATAACCCTTTATCTAGTCAAAGTACTGTGCCTTGCACAGTCTCATGATCTGTCTTGCAGAATGCTCTACTCTCTAGTCACTTTGTCCAGTCTGGCACAACCTTCTCCCATATGTACCAATAATCTTACTCCCACCTGTTTGTTTTACCTAATTCTGTTTTCAAAAATTCACCCTATATCCTGGCCTTTCCTGGCCCATCATCTCTGTTGATTTGCTTAGTATTTGTTACCATCTTCATAAACCCATGGCACTCATTTCTTTTTCCCCGGCTACCACTTTATAAAAATCTACATTGTTAGTGCTGTGTGACTTAAATTTACTTCTTGAACAAAATTTCGTGTACTGGTTGGATTTTCTTTCCACTATATCTTTCTGTGTTGGACACAAAAATACATAGCAAGCTAATGATAGACTTAGAGCTACCTCTACTGCTCCGTACAATTCATGACTTTATAATGAGAAATAATTATACTCTGTTAGTGTGAAGGATGGTTTCAAGTGCTGTCCAGACATTCTTCCAGAAATGATGAACCCAGGCCCATAGCTACTGAGACTGCAATGAACTGAGAGCCTTGACCCAAGGACTGCTTTAGAGATTGTTTCTACAAAAGAGTCACCTCGCCTACTCTATGGCCTGCTTTCTCCATTGGCAGTAGCCCGGACAGGTTTCTAGGAGATTATGACAGCCCAACAGCCTTGTTCCACTCTGAGCATTTCTGAAGGGTGTTCCATGCTTCAAAGTCACTTGTGGCCTCCACTAAAATGTCATGGCAACTCAAACTCTGTGTCCAGTCCTGCCTCCTTCTTTTTAGCAGTTGCCAAGACCAAAATCACTCTCTTAAAAAAAAAAAAAGTCCTTTTCTCCGAACTCCTCAGATCTGCTGTCCAGAGAGTCCCAACAGTGGCACTCCCTAAACATGCCATAGATAGATAGATAGATAGATAGATAGATAGATAGATAGATAGATTGATTGATTTTTATGAGAGGAAGATGAGATATAAATGAAAGTATTAGGCAGAGAGATCATCAAAAGAGAGTCTCACCTGGAATCAGTGAATTTTATGTTTGCATGCCATGAAAATCTTTGTTTTGTTTTGTTGGATTATAGTTCCCTGGTAGGTGTTGCTCGGCATTATCTTTTTATTCTTAGCATCCCTGTGAATGTACATGTTCGTCACTGTCTTTAAAAACAATATGTAGAAATGTGTGACAGGAGGAAAATTAAAATAAGAATTGTGGTTGAATTGCACAGTTAGGGCAAATGAAATGGGGACACGTGGCTAGGCTTTTCCTTGTTATAGAAGTCAATCTCCAGCCTCAAGGAGAGCTGATCCTGTGATTTATTGTATCTAAGAATAAGCAGGCAATGTGTTAAACTTGCCTAAAAATGCTCTCTTATGTGTTTTTATAACCCCAAACTTGAGTGCTCAAAATGTCCAGAAATAGGAAGAGAATGCTATTTCTTTTATCTCAGACTTAAATATCTGTACATAAAGAAAAAAAAAAAAAAAAACAACAGCAGAGTGCATCATTATACATTTAGCTTCTTTGTGAAATTGACAGTATGCAGTCACTTTAGCAGTGCCAGCTAATTGGCTCTGTTCTGCCAATAGATGCAAGGCCAGCGATCAGGCTCTTCAGTTTTATAAACACTTAGAAATACCCACTTCAATTGCCTAGTTACCTAAAAACCATCTTTGCAAAGACGAACACCTTCAGTGGTGGTGAGAGCATTTCAACCCCTTGAAAATAGTAGCAGAGATGTTTTTCTCTTACTTTTCTTCCCCAATGAATATTCAGCCTCTTTTTCTTGAAAAGAAAGAACAAATCAAGCACAGAATTTTCATTTCTCAACTTCGAATTAGTGGCAATGGTAGGTCGGAACATGTCTTTGGGGGCAGCCTTGATGCTTGTTTTTCTTCCTGCAGTAGACCAAAAAAATACCCCTGAGATTTAATTATCTTTCTATATTATTTTTCACTACAAAGCCACTTACTCTTTTATTGTGTTGCTTTGTTGAAAAAAAATTCTTTAGTAGATGCCTTTTTTTTTTTCTAATGGTAAAGGCAGTATAACTTCAAAGATGGAGTGTTCTAGCTTTCTTTCTTGTCTTTGACAAAAGGGGCTGAGTGTTTTCAATAGTTTCAAGGTGACATGAAGGCGTAGGATCAGTAGTGGTATAGAAAAGGTCCAGAACAAGAAATTTGGAGTACTGCTCCTTCAGTTGTCCTATATAATCACTTCTGTTCTTAGGCCTATTTTGGTTTCTGGTGACATAAAATGCATGCATGCATTTAGATTATTCCGAAGTGTTGCTTTTCCACAAAATACAAGTTGTCTCATAGACATCACATAGAATTAGAAACAAAATGGATAGTAAAGTTAAGCTGATGAGCTGGACTGGGTGGCATAGGCCTATAATTCCAGTGGCTCAGGATCCTGAAGAAGAAGGATTACAAATTTGAGGTCAGCTTGGGCAATAGAGAGAGAGTACCTCAAAATAAATAAATAAACAAACAAACATGAGTGAACAAGGAATATATAGCTCAGTGGTTGACTGTCTAGTGTGTGTGATGCGCTGGGTTTCATTCCCCAGGACAATCAATTAATAAAACTAGGATGTAACTCACAGAGTAGTTCTTCACTCTTGGGTTCAATTCCAAGTACTAGGGGAAAAAAGTTGATGACAAGGACTATAACATATAAAGGAGTTAGTAATTTTCCTTCTTGATCTTTTATTTGTGCTTCTCTCTGTAAAATTGTTCTTGTTATTTTCAATTTTCCTCTCTTTCATCACGTTACTGTTTCGCAGTGCAGCTGGTGGTGAGTAAGTATCAAACATGGTCAGAGCTATAATCTGTTTGTGACCCTCAGAATTTCTTATGCTGAAGTTCTAACCCACAAGTTGATGGTATTTGGAGAGGTGACTGGGAACTGAGTGGCTCCTGAGCTTTCATGATTTAGATTAGTGTGTTTATAGAAGAGATTCTTGAAAGTTGCCTTGGCCTTACCCATGTGAGAACACAGTAAGAAGCGCCATCTGTGAACCAGAAATAGACTTACCAGACAGCAAATCACAAGCAGTACCTTGATCTTGGACTTCCAGCTTCCAGGACTGTGAGAAATAAATGTCTGAGTTCATAAGCCACCCCAGTTTTATGGCATTTTGTCATGGCAGCCTGAATAGGTAACTAGAATTTTTATGTTACTGCTTTGCCAGACTGATATTCTCATCTCTTCTCCATTTTAAACATCCAGGAAGACTCTTGGTTGGCACATTGTGAAGAGTCTACTGTCTGTCTATTGTCTACACATTCTGTCCAGGAGGCAGAGTCAAGCTGTCTCCTGGAAAATATAATTTCAATTATGTGGCTAAGAAGGTAAATCACAAAGAAAAATAACCAGGATTTTTACCCAAGAATTGGGGAAGGGAGAAGAAGTGAGGCTGAGAAAAATTAGTAAGTATTTATATTATTACATATCATGATTGTGACTTATCAAAATCAGAAAAACAGGGAAAGAAATATTGAAGAATAAACCTAAATAATTTAATTTGTTAGGTTGACCAATATTTGTTTGAACTTGGCAACAGCTCATTAAGGAAGGTATCCAGATACATATACAATCATTCTTTAATTCATTCCATGTTCCCTCTTTTCATTCATTTATTCCACTCACCTATACGGAAAAATTTTCATTTATTTATGTAAGGGATACAGAATTAGAAGAAGCTAGCAGCAGTTTGACAAGAAATGTAAACAGAACAAATCTCAAGGATAATTCGTGTGTTGAGCAGGGTGGGCTAGATGCTAACACACACGCGTGCACACACACACACACACACACACACACAAGCATTATCTTAAAACTAAAACTCTATTCTCATATACAGTCCATTTAATTTGAGTACAGAAAAAGAGTTCTATTTCTTGCAGATACTTAGGGACTTAGACTTTTTCTTTTGGTAGCACCTGGATCCCTGGAATGTTTTGCTGGATTTCTGCATTTTTTCAACTGATAAGTGAAAAGAGAGAATGAGAGAATCTAATAAGAGAAGTTTCAAAGACCAGATCTAGAAATGGTATTCTTTTCCTTCTCCCACATCTCCTTGCTCAGAATATGGAAGTGTCTAAGTCCTAGGGGACTACAATATGGAATCTTCTAGAACCCCTAGGCAGAAAAAAGATGAGCACCCTGGGCAAGAGAGGTCCTACTCTGGGCCTGGTCTTTTAGATACTCATAACTTTCTCCAGGTGCACAACTTCCTACATAAAATGAGAATATGAGGTTACGGTCCAAGGATGCTTGGGAAACTGGAATTCTCTGGGGAAAAAGAAGGTCCTTGGGATCATTTCCAGGAAAGCTTGGTATTCTTTGGATTCATCTTCCTAAAGACTAAAGGGGCTTCCAGTATATCCAACCCAGGCCTCTGTGGCAGCCAAGGGCTGTTTGTTTGTAAGGAATTTGATCAAAAATTTCATGGACAGGCTGGGTAAACATGCCATTCATGTGCTGGATGTTTCTGGGAGTAGGTGCAGAAAAGGAAGACCCTGAGAGATGGGTGGGTCCTGGTCCCAAGTCTACACATGTTGCTGTTTTCTTGCATAGAACTCTGAGGGGCCTAACAGTTCTAAATTGAAGCTGTGTTTTGCATACTGTCATGAATGTATTTAACAATGTGGAAAGCTAGAATATATTTTATTTATTAGGTTGTCTGCACGATTCATAACTTTTAACATGGAGATGTGTTTTATGTCAATCTGCACCAGTATACTTTCTCTGGAGCCCCCAAATAATAAAGATATTCCCTGCATGGAGCTTATGCCGTCTCTGCCACAATGGACAGCTGGTGGGGCTCTTTGATCCACCCTCCATGCTTCTAAAGAAAAGAAAGCTGTAAATAGCTAGCTTCCAATAGACAAAATGAAAATGCTATTGCAATATTTGATCAAGCTTTATGGAAATTGACCACTTCTGTTTGTATCACCCTAAACACCTTCAAACTCTATAAAGCAACTCATAAAACCCCTAGTTCAATTTTAAGTAACCTTTATCAAACTCATAGTATGTGCTGGACACTAAGCTAACAAACTGCATTTGGTATACCATCTAATTTAAAGACTATATTAACTAAGTATTGTTCCCACTTGACAGATCAGAAAACACAAGATGAGGAAGGAAGGAGCCCATCTAGAATCTAGATGCAGGTTCACATTGACTAAAATGTTGTGTTTTGGGGCTGGGGTTGTGGCTCAGTGGTAGAACACTTGCCTAGCACTGGTTGTCTCAGGAAACAACCAGTGAGGCACTGAATTTGATGCTTAGCACCACATACAAATAAATAATTAATTAATTAAAAAGAAGGGCCCATCGACAGCTAAGAAAAAATATTAAAAACAAAACAAAACAAAAACAGTTATGTTCTTTCCAGCAGTGGTATACCACTATCCTGGATGGGGATGCATCTTAGGTATCTGGAAGTCAAATGCCCTTAATGCCTATTTTGATTTCTGAATAATGGATTTCATAACCCAGTCAAGTAGCTGATCTACCTGTATAGGTACACTTTCAGGGATGAGTTCTCTGTACATTCATACACTAGGAATATCAGAATTTTATCACAATATTATTTAGCTTATGAAATATGACACATTTACATTTTGTGTTCAGATACCAAACAAAAACAAATACTGATGACAGTGCAGCTAAGTGACCAGGATTTGAACATAAACAAGAATCCACCTCCTCAGCATTATCAGGATCTTGATATCACAGAGTTGGTGGATCATTACACAAGTATTAAGTTGGTGAAACCAACCACATTCAAAATATGAAGATTCAAACTTGTTGAGTTGTCTCTGTGTTCATTTTGTTGGGCAGGTTGGGGGAATTAGGAATAGTGGAGCTAAGTAAGAGGGGTGTGTGTGTTTTTTTCCCCCTTCCCAACCTGTGACCTCAAACCAGCTCTTTATGGAGTATGTGTGTGAACTATGATAAATAGTACAATGTTCTAATTCATTATTTACACTGAGTCACTTTGAGAATAATAAGGGGTGCTATTGATAATTTAGTATAAGCTGAACGAGTTCCAGGCAATGTAGACCATTTTCGCCTTAGTCATGAATAAAAACAAATTTTGTTTTGTCTTTGAACAGGATGTTTATTCCTATGACATTTTCAAATAGGCAAAATAGAGGGACAGAACACAGATTAGTAAATGCCAGAGGCTGAAGGTGGGGTGAGAGATGACAACAAAGGACACAGAGGACTTTTGGTGATGATGGCATTTTTCTGTACCTTGACTGGGAAGCTGCTACTTGTCTGTATGACTTGCTCATCAGAGTACCTAACACTAGGTATCAAAAGTGGGTTTTACTGAGTTTAAATTACACATTATTATTATTTAAATAGCAGAGTTTGTGGATTCTATAACCACACTAGCAGGAACCTAAATTTAGAGAGAGGCTTTCTTTTTTATTACTAAATTATTTATTTATTCTAATTTTTATAGAAAATAAAAGAAAAAGGCATTCTTTGTTTATTTTGAATATAAAGGAAAAATAAAAAAAGAGGATATGTGGTCTCAGGAAAGCAAAACAACCATTTGATCACCTCATGACAAAGTTAGGAAAACAATACCATTCTATAGTCATTCTAAAGGACTAGAAACCGAAAAAAGGAGTTTTCTTCACCTGTTGTCACACACCACATCTGCTAGGGATAATTAAGGATGAATCACCTGCTTGGTTGAAGACAGCAGTGGAGCTCAGTAAGACAGGACTGAGGAGTGTGACGGAAGAGGATGTCCCTGGTCCTGGTGTGGCTACAGTAAAACCCAAGAATGAATAGGGTTTGGGTAGGGAGTGCTCAGCTAATTACTGTGACAAATCTGATTTGTTTACAACAATATTTGAGACTTTCCCAAAGTAATATCATGAATATTTGGGGGACTGCTTCTAATAGTTGACTAAGTAGGAATAAAAGGTAGTTAAATGTGTTCTATTCATATGAACATGACGATATTGGTATTTCCAGATTGTAGAGGTAAGCAAATTTTGAGTTTCATAATGCATGAATTGTATTGCATAGGAACATCTTCATTACTTTGTAAAATATTTGGTTAATAGTTCATACTATTTTCATATGAGCAATATTACTGCTTAGTTTGTTTTTGTGTGTGCCTACAACTAAACACTTGAAACTACATAGTTTACAAAGCACAGAAATTTCTCTCTTACAGTTCCAGAGGCTGGTAAGTCCAAGAGTATGGTTCTGGCACATGTTTGGTATCTGGTAAAGCCCTTCTCGCTGCATCATAAATAGCAGAGGGCATAACATAATAAGATGAAGCAATGTCTCCTCTTCTTATAAAGTTACTGGTGCCACCATGGGGGCCCTGCACTCATGAGCTCATTTAATCTAGCAACATGTCAAGATCCTACCTCCAACTACCATTAGCATGAATTTGGGGATTAAGTTTCCAACATGTGAAGTTCAGGGGAACACATTCAAGCTTTAGCAGGGACTGTTCAATTTAAGCATCACTAAGCTCCCCAGGACCTTAAAATATACTTGTACATCACTAGCATTGGTTCAATTTTAGTCTACAATTGCTTTATCATGTATCATGTTTTACATTTTTTAATTTCAAAATAAGTACATTTTTAAATTTTTCCAGAATGCACTGAGATCTCCAGGATTCATTATAGCTCAAAAGTTCAAGGATCCTAAAATTAAATTTGTACTTAAAAGTTCCAACACTCCTAGTGACATTATTGATATTAATGTAAAGTGATTCACACAGTATTGAGAAGAACTTCAAATCCAGACCCTGTCCCTCACAGTGGGAATTGAATTACTATTTACACCTATGTATAGTATTTTCCCACAGGTGTAGGGTGGTCAGAAGAACAATATATAGGGGTCAAATGAGAAACCTATTTTGAGAAATTATACCCGCATGTAATACAGAGTAGGACTTCAGTATACATCAACTGTTTGGTGCAAGACTGGAAACAAAGATTTCATTACAATATGCTTCCTGACACCTAAAACCAGGAAGGATAAGTTATCCCTACAGACAAGACCCCCAGACAAACCACCCTTCCTACCACAGAGACCATTGGTACAGTACCTAGTCATCCCTGCATAGAGGGCTTCTGTTCCTTGTCAGTCTGTCATTATCCAAAAAGCCAGTCACATGGGAATGAGGGGATACCAGCCTGCTGTTACCACAAAGTCTGAATCCCAGAACCCAACTGCTCACTCTGTTCCTGAGTTTAAGTTCCCGTGCATGCTTTTGCACGGCATGTCATGTCCTCCTGACCTGGGGGATGAGTAACCAATCAACAAGGTTTTTCTGACCTCACCTATGTCAAGAGTCTCAAATGCAGCCTTCCCTCAAGCAGCGTAAAGAGGAGGCAATAAAAGTAGTCATTTTGGAAATTGACTACTAGCAACACCAGCGGTACTATTCAGTAATACTGCTAGCCCTCGCGAAAACTCAAAATCCTTAATTGAGAAAGATAAGTAACTATACACCACGATTCAGCACTGAGACCGATTAATGTCACTCCCTGTGGACTTATGCTTCAAAGCTTCACAATGCTATGATTTTGATTCCTACCCAAGAGATTAACAAAACACTATGGTTTACACGGAGCTGTCTATAGCATAGGAATAAATTAGCAGATTCACTGCAGGACTGGTAAATTCATCATCCCTAAAGACTGTTGGGGAAAGCCTAACATAGAACTGGAGTTTCTTCCCTGAATCTTGAGTACTTATTAAAGAATATGTATGAGGATTTGAGTGAGTATATATAACCTATCTAGGGATTTTTGCACATCCACTAACTAAATTAAGCTCAAGTCCAGCTGAGTAGAGATGAGAACTGTAATAACTATAGAAGTCCAGGGAAACTGGAGAGGAGGTGTGCCTTCAATGTATACACAGCCCCAATATTCTCAGCCCTACCAGCTACGAGTGCTAAGGTTATCATATAATAGCACTCATAAATCATATTATACTGACACGGTCCTTGTTCCATTAGCTCTGGTCCACCACAAAATCCCTAGTAAAGTGACTTCATGGTCCCCAGAGGGGTATTTTTACATGATTTTATTCTTCTCTAATATCATTGCACAGTTTTCCTTGGTCAGTGAGTGCCTCCCTGTTACCATGGCTATTGTAGCCATCTACTCCTTCATTAATGTACAGTCCAACATTACTAACTTCTGTATTTCCAAACTTTAGTGGTGTAGTGCTGAAAATAGCCTTACATTCTTTGCCTTCATCCTTTGGTGGAATTGTGGTGACTTCTGCAGAAAAACAAGGGTTTTCTCCTTTGTCCTTATTTGCTTGTGAGCATCATTCAAACCACAGGCCTGGACATCTTGTGCACCGCCTTTCACCACCCATCACTGTTGCCTCCCTCTTGGTAAAGACTGGCCCTCACGTCCTTCTCACATTGACAAAAGGGCCCTGAGCAAGCCAAGTTAAAAATGTCCACCTACTCATTTTATTAGGCAGGCACACAGACATGTCTGAAATGACAATGAATCTCAGGTCAGAATCCTTATAACCTAAGATGTGGGAGTGGCAGAAAGCTCTACAGTCAGGGTCTTCTTGTTGGTAGCCATTTTTGATTCAATCGTTCCTTCTCTCAGTAACTGTATGGTGAATTGTTTCTTTGTAAGAAGCACTTTTTAAGCACTGGAAAATAACAGGGAGCAAAACAGACCTGATACTTATGTTTAAGTAATCTGCCGTCCAGGAAAATGTGTCTGAGAATGGCGGTTTCAGGCTCGGGGAAAGGATTTATCAAAAATATAGAAATTCAGACCCACTCTTGCTTATTGAAACAAAATCTCTCTAGCAAGGGAAGGAACTGAGCTGGGAAGTCAGACTTTATTATTGGAGAAAGAAGGATTGTTGAAAAGGCTGGAATTTTATAGTTACTGGACTCTTGCCCAGAAAAGCCAATGTGGTCCGATAGCAGACATGGGGCGACGTTGCAGAAGAAATTTGGGTCAGTCAAGCAAGTAGATGGGGCTGTCCAGAAGCTTCCCAATAGTCCTATCCGAGGTCTACTCTGACCTCAAAGTGAAGCAGGCCTTGGTGAGCCTTGGTAAGTGTATCCCAATTGTCCAGTGCCTGCATCTTAAGAAAAGGTCACTGAGAAGATGATTTGAAACTTAGTCAATCAATACACAGAGCACTTTCCCACTGTCCTCTGTGGTGACTGTCAGACTCTCTAGGTTGGGGAGTCTGAGACCTTCTGATTAGACCAATCAGAGAAAGAGGAGCCCTAAAGAGCCCCCACCTGCTCCCCACGACATGCTTCTCCCTTTACCACTTCACCAGCCTGAAGCCCTGGCTGCCTCTCAGACAAGACACCTGACTGATTTCTCTATCACTCTTTAATAGTTAATCCCCACCTTGCCGGTTAAAATATTTCAGCAACTCCCTCAGGCCAAATAAATCTGAGTAAGTTTAAATTAGATGCCTCAGCAACATCAGTCATTCAAAAAGCTTCCAGACAGAGCCACCATGCCAGCTCCCTCATTATAGATGGAAGGTCTTGAATGAAACTCCTTAATGGGCTTTCTTCCTGACTCAGGGGCAGACTGGGATACACATTTGTATTACAACTCCGTGAGGATTTTTTTTTTTTTTTTTTTTTGCAGCCTCTAGGAAGGACCCATTTTATATTAACACGAAGCCGCACCATTTCTCAACCCAGCTGTAAAATTCTGCTTTTAGCAGAAGGCTGTTGGCAATGCAGAAATCTGATCACATCACTTTTGTGTTAAAATACATTCAAGAACTCTTATCACCTCCTGAGTGGTGCCTTAGCTTCCCTCACTAGAATGCAGAGTTTATTACAATTTACTCAGACACACCTTTCCCAGTCTCACCGGAGCCACACACCCCAAGAACTTTTATACCTGCAGCCAAACAGGTCCATGAGCTGTTTGGATTCAGGATATACAGCCTGAATACGGATCCACATCTGGACTCGCGTCTATGTTTCTATGGAGAACACCTTCTGTGCTTCCAACTCTGATTATTTAAAATTTCCCCATTCTTCACAAGCTTTCTTCAGTACTGCCTCCTCTGTTATGTCTTGCCAAATCTGAGCATGGGCAGATGATCTTCAACCTACAAATTCTCATAATCCCAGACCTCCATCATTTAACTACAAGTATGCAAATTCCCTTTCTGCAAAGCCTTACAATTTGGTTGTGGTAAAATTCATCTGTGTATCTCTCTGGACCAATGCCTTATGACCAATGCCTCTCAATAATACACACCACATTTCATTGGAAATGATTTATCTCTACTTTTCTCTTTTTGTGACCCTCACTCCCCTTGTTGTCTCTATTATCTCGTTCATATGCTGAGTATCCCATCCCCTATACCAGTGAGAGAGGTGATCTTTAAACAAATGCCAACCCTTTCTGTAAACTTCTGGGGAATAAAGTCTGTTTTTAGCTGGTAGGATTAGAGCATGTTTGTAAAGCACTTTGGAAGGGAAAATCTGACTGCATGAGTTAATTGCTATTATTATTAGTGATTTCCATTTATGTAGACAGTCTTAGAGAATTAACTAAGACTCACAAGAGAGCCTCTGTGGCACATTGAGAAACCTAGCTAATGGAAACTGGTGATGGAATGTTAAATGGCAAAGCCTCTTTAGGTTATGAAATTAACCCTAAGAATAATGATCTTTCATTGTAGTCATCGGGCCAAAGTGGCAGTGGCATCTGCTTTGAAGAAGGGGAAAAAATCATTTTAAAACTTTTATATCTTGGGCCAATTTTGCTGTTGCTTTCACAAAAATTAAAGCAATTAATTTACTTTTAAGTTAGTGCCTTTGCTTTTGTAACTGTATCACTTTTTTGGTGCTAAAGCCAATTAAAAAATAAAAATCCATCGTGATAAATTCAGGTCAGTAAACTCCTGCACTAGCCTGAGATCTTTCTGTAACTTGCCTCAGGAGGCCATTTTTTTGAAACTGTGCAGTGAGTGACAATTTGCAAGCTGTACAGCCTCCCGTGTGTTTCCTGGGGACTCAGTGGTGAAGCAGGGGTTCAAGGCTCTTATTCATCTTCCACAAAGACAGTTAAACAGTAGGCATCTAGATAAAAGAAATGTGGCTGAAGTAAACCATGAAAATGTGTTTTCACGTCCTTTAATGTTCCTAATTCAAGAAATTTAAGCAGTTGATAACATAGCAATGTTCTTTCTCAAAATATAATAATTCTTGCCAGTACCTATTTTTTTTCAGAAACTTAAGAGCATAAAAAATTAAAAACATAAAACTTGGGGGACAACTAGAATCCAAACTGCAGAAGAACTGTGAAGAATTTAAGTTTTATGATTTATTCAAAGTACAGGCATTTGTATTAATCGCCTCTATACAAAACATTTCTGATTCCAGATTCCTCTAGACCTGAAAAGTGAATTGATAAATTTAATTTATAAATATGATTTTAAAGCAGTCAATCTCTCCAAAGTGTTAGAAAATCATTTACCCTTTTAAGGAAAAGTCTCCCCCACCCAAATTTTAAGATAATATCAATTATTAGAGAACACATTGTCCTGAAAGTGGAAAAAGCCCAGGGCCAATTTCATCAAATATATGTGACACTTAGAGAGTTCAGTCTACATCAATTCATATGTTAAGTTATTTACTTACATTAATTCATTTAGCAAGTATATTCTAAATAATGTGCTGAGGACTCAGATTGGCAAGAGAAAGACAACAATGTACCCTGCCCTAATAAGTTCATTTTATTTTTAACCTCAAATCTAATCTTTTTTTTTTTTGCCACAGGAGGACATTTCATTACACTTTTAAATTATTCTAAATTGACACAGCTACTTCACTTTAAATAGATTAACCTACCCCAAATCTGAGTGCTGCTTTTCTCTGAAAACACCGTTGTTGTGATGTTTTCTTGCTTGTGGTGGTAGGTGGAAGACAGGCCTTGTTCCTCCTTAAAGAGTCAGGAACTGAAATGCACACAAAAGGCTGTCAAAGACATCAGTACAAACAAGGCCATCTGCTCAGGGCTCAGTGGTTTTTGCTTTTGGTAAACTGAATCTTAATCCTAACCATAGCCTGTCCCTATCACACAAAAACTATAAGTCACATGTCATCATGATGAGGTGTATGTTAGAAGCAAGGACAGGATACAAAGACTCAAAGGAATAAATGAACTCCAACCTCAGTGAGCCATCCTTTGAGATCTTCAGAACAATTCTTTGCAAAACTGGAAGAAAACTTGGAGTTTCATGGACGATTTTTAGCATATATATTATGTGTAATACAGAGACAATTCCCAATTCACAAATAATAGATATATCCTGGGTGCTCTTGGTTCTTTTTATTTTTAATTTATGGTGCACACAATAATAAATGGTAGACTACTTAACCTGGAATTGTCAAGCCACTGAGTGATTTTACAATGTCAAAAACTTGAAATTTCCTCTCTTAGGAAGATTACTTTGTTGACATCATGGAGGCAAATGGAGAAGGGTGAACTCTAACACAGACACAGGCAGAAGCTGGGGTATTTCTAAAATAAAGAGAGTAAAGTTAAAACAAAAGTGGAAAACTGTTTTTGAGTTGTATTAAGGAGGGAGGAGGAACCACCGGGGCTGAACATAATGAGGGTTGTGAGAGGTGTCACTCAGAAGACCTCTCAAATTATGGAGTTAGTAAAAGAATCAACAAAATAGCACCAGCTGGTGTAACTAATGCAAGAATAGATTGAGGCTGACTTTGAATAAAAGAAAGCATGAGTCTAGCATTTGAGGAGGAGACGTGTGCAGAGCATCTTTCTAGGTAGAGATGCTCAGGTAGCAGTTGAGTACTCAGATATTTTACTGAAGAGGAACCAGATGGTGATTCAGATTTATTGGGAGCTTTCAAACATAGATAGTAGTGGAAGCATCTTTTAAATGAAGAGGACAAATTTAGATTTCTTGGAAGCACTTAAAATCTTGTGCATAGATGGAAAAAACAGTTGCTTCCCTAGTATCACTTCTTAGTGCTAGAAAATTCTTCCTGAAACAAATTATCTATATTATAAGCCTGTATCTGCAGTCCTAAAAGTAGGAATCTCGGCATATGACAGTTAATAGACTGAATAAGACTGGTCTAGGCATTAGGATCGCTGCAGATATCAAAATAGGACCATTAGGTGAAGTGAAATAAGCGACAGAAAGAGAAAAGCCACTTGATCTCATATATATGTCAAATCTGAAAAGTTGTGTTTATAGAAGTAAAGAATAAAATGAAGGTACGAGAAACAGGAATGGGTTAGGGATAGCAAGAGAAATAAGAGCTATTTCTCAAAAGGTACAATTTTTTTTAAAGGTACAATGTTTTAGCTGGGCAAGAAGAATAAATTTTGAGATCTTTTGCACAGGGGTCAATTACAGTCAATGATGTACATTTCAAAATAACTAAAAGTTATGTTGAAACACAAATATAATGCCACAAAAATATCAAATAATCAAGATGATGGATACATTAATGAGGTTGACTTAATCATTCCACATTGTTTATATATATCAAAACATCACGTTGTACTCCACAAATGTAATACAACTATGTTTGGTCAATTAAAATAGTAGTTACAAAGCCAGGGTCTAATCACAAATTTGGCATCATAAGCGCAAGGGCAGGACCACATTATCAAGTGAATAAATTAAATTGGCATCCAGAATTAATTTGACAACCAGAATTTTGGACCAAGACAAATGTAGGAGTTGTCTCTAAGCAATGAAAGAAAAGGAGATCCATTTTGAATTTAATAAAAAATCTATTCCTTTCTATACTGCCAATATTTTGCAGATGGCCTCTTCTGGTATGTATTTTGAATACTTACAATGTAATAAAAATTGAAAGAATCATACATAGGAGAAGATAAAATATTAATAACTGAGAAGTCAGTTTGTTATGACCACTATTAATTGATAGTCAATGGATTTTGATTCAGTAGGTCAGGTCTCTAGCATTCTCTCCTTGTAACTAAAGGGTAAATTAAGTAAGTATTATATCAGGCTCCAACAATCTATTTTTAGAATTTATGAACAAATGGGCTCTCGGGGCTAATAACTATTAAAAGACATGGGTAGTACTTCTTAAACTCTTAAAAAAAAAAAAATATATATATATATATATATATATATATATATATATATATATATATATATATTTGTTTTGACTTGTGTGTGGGTTTTGTGATGGGGAGTTATGTGAATATTAAAGATAGGATATACACATGTATCTTCCCCAAAACAGGATTGTACATATTTATACAAACATGCAGTCTTCATTCACCAATTATTTTTTAATGTATATAGCCTATTCTCATTTTTGATGACTATATAGATTTATTATAGATTACAAAAACAATGGTCACACTTTTAAATCTCCAATTATTTCACTATTGTAAACAATGCTTCAGAGACTCAAGCAAAATTTCTGAAAATTATACTTCTCTAAGAAATTATGTATATTCTATGAAAAATACTTATTTCAACTTATAAATGTGAAAGTAAAATATGGTATAAATACACATTCTAGAATACACATTCTAAAAATTATCTTAGGGGATAGCTTTTTGATATTTGCCATTTTCATACTCATTATGGAGCAGGAAATATCCACCTAATAATTTATATCTTAGCATATATATATATATATATATATATATATATATATATATGCATCTATATGCATGTATGCAATGTATATGGTTTGTGTAAAAATTGTGTGCATATGTGGTTATGTATTGTGTATGAGTATAGGTACCCATAATTGGATTTGGGTAAGTTAAATGTAAAGGTGTATTTGTGGTATGATTACTAAGATTTATCTCCTAGAACTATATATGTTGGGTTTAAGACACAATCACATTGTCTGAATGATACCCAAACTCAAAAAATTACATTTGCATTATCCATATGTGTTCTTTCTTGGCATCGACAACCTAATGAACTATAACAAATTATAATTATAAACTATAAACTTTAGTTACAGCTTTCAGTTAGAGCTAGATTCTAATACTCAAATAATGTCATCAGACACTAAAGTTCTCTCAATTCTCTTCTTGGGAGATTTTTTTATTGTGGTGCATACAACCTAATATGTACATGTGTTTACATGAGTGATAGTGAACTTTATTATTCTATTTTGATTCAGTAGGTAAGGTCTCTAGCATTCTTTCTTTGTAACTAAAGGGTAAATTAAGTAAGTACTGTATCAGACTCCAACAGTCTATATGGAAGAAGATTATCTTTACCAACAACTCTATCAAAAGTCATATAATTAAGTCCCAGCAAGATGGAATGCGTCACTTGCCTATCACTGAACCACCATTATTGATAGGAAAATGAAAGGCACAGATGGGTTAGGTATCAGTCCCTTGGACACAATGCAGAGAAGTATACAATTTAATAAGTTCAAATTTAATGCACAGATTTTGTTCTAGATTTAGTGTATAAGGTATTCTGGTGAATCTGAAGATGTATATACTTTGTCTTTAGACATTGTATGTCCTAGTAAAGAAGTTACTTTCAAAACTCAGCTATAGACTGATAAATTTGATATTATCTACCATATTATTTCTAAGATTTCAAAAGTTACCACATATCATAAAATCTACAAATAAAAATCCATAACTTGTTGTGAAAATCCTGTGTTCTTGTTATTAAGAACAAAATATGTTTGGTATTTAATTGTATTAACAATGAGTATTTTATGCAGTTTACTTTTAAGATTAAGCATTACCATCTTTCTGCAAACAAAGTTTTCCAAAGGGAAGACCTCCTGAAGTTCTATATTGTTTATTTTGTTCAGGAGAAAATATATACTTTTAAAATCCTGTTATATGGAGGATGCAGATATAACATTGCAAAGAGATATTTGAATCAAAGCTGTGCTCAGGCACAGAGGACCAAGCTGCAGTCTGTTCTTCACACTGAAGCCATATGTTCTGACTCTACTTAGCTTTACAAGTTACAATTATCACCATGGAGGCCAAATGCATGCAGTTATTTGGAAAACCAAGTGGATCTTGGTTGCTTGTGCTATCAACTTTTCCATCATCTAAGGTCTTGGCTTAGAATGTCATAGTGATAATATAAGGAAAAAAGATGTATCAAGAATGTAATATGGTTTGTCACCAATAGAAAGAAATCAACAGAAATGTTTCATTTATCACCAGAGCATCTGTACCAAAAGCATCTAAGTTGACCTATATGAAATTGTCTCCTTTTAGAACAAAATTGTTGAATATCAATGTATAATTCAATCTAGCACATAAGCAAATAATAGCTAGCAAAGTATTGGAATATAGAAGACACAGGAAAATTGATGTAGCTTTTTTTTTTTTTTTTTTTTTTTTTTACTTTTTGTTGTTTTGTTATACTGATGATTAGCTTAGCTAACCCTTCTTCATTAGTATTGCTAGGTAAACTTTGACTCAGGCACAGCTGAAGTATCAGCTGAAGTATATCAGAAATAATTAGTGAGGTCAAACTGAAAGAGGTTGAGGTTCTGCCCCACTGCCTCAATAAACACACAAAGACTTCTTTGTGGGAGGGGCCATATACAAGGACCTCTCCACCTCCACCTAGTTACTCCAAATTCAAATAATACTGACTTTAGCATCTCATCATGAGAAATTGACATAATTAAGCACTCTTCAAAGATGAATAGACTCTGATGTCTCTAATGCTATTAAATATTTACTGTGCACATCATTGCAGTAAATTCCCTGGCAGAAAGTGATGCTACCAAAGTAGATCAAATGAGAACATCACATTGCCTTGTAGCAGTGTATCCAGCTCTATAAATTATTAAATAATATATATCTGTATGCATAAAATATAAATGTAGTAACTGCATAGTGTGGAGTCTGAAGAGTATATGAGGGAGAGCATGACCAGAATATGTGTCCCAATATTTCCAGATCTCAGGTCAAGTATGAAGTTTGCTATGTTTATCTCTGCAGCCAGGGTTTCTATCATTTAGAATGTTCACCCCAAACTGCAAAGAGAAGGAAGAAGGGGGTAAAAGTTAAATTATAGATTTGAGTTTATTCCTCTTGTGCCAAAAATAACAAAGAAAGAATACTAGGTTAGAGAATTAATTCAAGTTATGTCTTATTTTGACAGATAATTGAACTTAAATAGGCAAAGAAAAAAAATCCTGGTGAATGTCTATTGGTAGTCTCACTGTGAAGACAAGCTGGGGTCATCAAAACTGAGCCAACTAGAATAGCAAAGCTACCTACTGTTGAAACTATATTAAAATTTAACCTTTGAGTGTCTGTGAGTTGCATAAGAGAGGTTGGAGGGGCCAGATATTTTGTAAAATAATTTGATTTTAAAATAACAATGATATAAAAAACTCTTTGATTTTGGTAAAGATTAAGAAGAGAAATTATAGTCATCTGGTGTGAACTCCTCAAAACTGCACATTCCAATTAATCAGATAAATGATACTATAAAATCAGCAAGATAAATATTCATTCTTAAAAGCATTTCATCCTGGTTATGAAGTTAGTCAGAGGCATGCTAATTTCAAAAGTATTTCTTCACAAGTGAAATGCACATATGTATGAGAGAGAAGTTAAAGATGATAAATTTATTGAGGTCAAACATCTGCCAGATACTATTACAGTTTTTTAACTTAGTTTTATTATTTAATTGTCAAGAGGGAATTGAGGTGATACAATTATCATTTTTAAAAGAGAAAACTTGAGTTTTACACAGGTGCAAAGTTAAGAACTTGAATTTAGCAGGAGTTGGTTCAGAGACCCATGCTGTATCCTTCATGTCATGCTGCTTTTCTAAAAGCAAATCAAACACAAAGCCATGGGGCAAAATGGCTATTATGTTTCTGAGTTCAGAAAGGAAGTCATAATTTTTTTTAAGTAAACACTAAAAAGAAAGCAATTATTATTAAAAAAATAATGAAAATTTTTAAAATATTCAATCAGTGAATTTTTAATAATTAAAAAAAAAAGTCAGAATTGTGTAGAGCTTTCTCCTGAAAGGTCTTATCAAGATGTCAAATCACAGCCTCTTTCACACACCATCCCTTCCCTCATTGGAAGCCACAGAGTTAAAGGTAAAAACAAAACTCAGAAAGGCTAACTGTTCTCCTTTGTTCTTAGAACTCTAATCTCAACCTGGACTGGTAATTTTCTGCTGGTCTTACTGTTATTCTCTCTAGAGTAACCTTCTCAATGAAATCATGATCTGACTCACTCTATGAATTTCATTTATTTTTTATTTGTATTTTTTTACTTTTTAAAATTTATATATGACAGTGGGAGGCATTGCAATTCTTATTACACATATAAAGCACAATTTTTTATACTCTGGTTGTACACAAAGTATATTCACATCAATTCGTGTCTTCATACATGTACTTTGGATAATAATGATCATCACATTCCACCATCATTTCTAACCCCATGCCCCCTCCCTTCCCCTCCAACCCCTCTGCTCTATCCAGAGTTTATCTGTTCTTCCCATGCTCCCACTCCCTATCCCACTATGTATCAGCCTCCTTATATCAAAGAAAACATTCAGCCTTTGGTTATTTGGTATTGGCTAACTTCACTTAGCATTATCTTCTCTAACTCCATACATTTACCTGCAAATGCCATGATTTTATTCTCTTTTATTGCTGAGTAATATTTCATTGTGTATATATGCTACATTTTTTATTAGTTGCTCAAAACATTACAATGATCTTGACATATCATATATCATACATTTGATTCAAATGGGATGTGAATTCTTATTTTTCCCACGTGTACAAATTGCAGGATCACATTAGTTATACAGTCACATTTATACATACTGCCATACTAGTGTCTGTTATATGCCACATTTTTTTATCCATTCATCTATTGATGGACATCTAGGTTGGTTCCACAGTTTAGTTATTGTGAATTATGCTGTTAAAAGCATTGATATGGCTGTGTCCCTGTGGTATGCTGTTTTTAAGTCCTTTGGGTATAGACTGAGAGGGATAGCTGGGTCAAATGGTGGTTGCATTCCCAATTTTCCAAGAAATCTCCATACTGCTTTCCATATTGACTCCACCAATTTGCAGTCCCACCAGCAGTGTATGAGTGTACCTTTTTCCCCACTTCTTCGCCAACACTTATTGTTGTTTGTCCTCATTATAGCCGCCATTTTGACAGGAGTGAGATGAAATCTTAGAGTGGTTTTAATTTGCATTTCTCTAATTGCTAGCAATGATGAAAATTTTTTTCATATATTTCTTGACTGATTGTATATCCTCTTCTGAGAAGTGTCTCTTCAGGTCCTTGGCCCATTTATTGATTGGGTTATTTGTTTGTTTGTTTGTTTGTTTGTTTTGGTGCTTAGCTCTTTGAGTTCTTGATATACCCTAGAGATTAGTTCTCTATTTGATGTGTGAGGGGTAAAGATTTGCTCCCAAGATGTAAGCTCTCTATTCACCTCATAGATTGTTTCTTTTGCTGAGAAGAAACTTTTTAGCTTGAGTCCATCCCATTTGTTGATTCTTGATTGTAATTTTTGCACTATAGGATTCTTATTAAGGAAGTTGGAGCCTAATACCACATGATGGAAATTAGGGCCTACTTTTTTTTTTTTTTTTCTATTAGACACAGGGTTTCTTGTTTTATTCCTAAATCCTTGATCCATTTTGAGTTGAGTTTTGTGCATGGTGAGAGATAGGAGTTTAATTTTATTTTATTGCATATGGATATCCAGTTTCCCCAGCACCATTTATTGAAGAGGCTATCTTTTCTCCATGCATGTTTTGGTGCCTTTGTCTAATACAAGATAATTGTAATTTTGTGGGTTAGTGTCTGTGTCCTCTTTTCTGTACCATTGGTCCACCAGTATGTTTGAATTTCATTTTTAACAAATAAGCCACACTTATTAATAATGAGCCTTCAACTTTATGGGACATCTCCAAGGATATTGGTAAATTTATAAGACTCTTGGAGGTAACTTTTTCTTTAACTTTTAGGATAAGTGTCTTTAAAAGCAGAAGATATTTTATAAACTTAAGATAAACTGTAATTCCCATAAAAGTCAATGTCATTTATCTAGATATCATTTGGTTCCTTTAATGGTTATCAAATAAATTCATGTATGCTTATCATAGAAACTTGAATGAGTTATAGTAGAGTGTAAGGAAACTAAACAAAAAATCCCTCATATATTTTCTATGTCACTAAAAATTATTTGTAAGCATACGAATTCAAGTTTCCTTAATGTTCAATTTTCTACAAGTGACTTATGACCCTAAAGTCAAATATCTTTTTTTTCCAATCCAAATAAAGATCTGATCAATATAATTATGCAAAAATATGTGTGCACAATTATAATGACTGCCATAGCATTGCTTCCCAGGAAGGAAATGTTAAACTGAAGGACATACATTTTTTAAAATTCAGTTTTTTACTCTAAAAATTCACTGAGAGTTTTCAGTCATGTGTAAGAGTGAAGAGGTAGCATATGGTAAACCCAAGTCTAGCCCCTTTCCCATGGATGATTTTCTCCCGGAGGTGTTGGCTAACCTTGACAAATATTGCCTAATCAATGACTTTCATCTGGGACTGTAAAGTCTAAGTATAAGCTGTTTTCCTTATGTTGCCTAATTGCTTTTCTGAAAGATTTTATTAAATTAAACATTCACATCAATACATATCTATTCAACTAACCAGTCTTTGTCACTAGCACAAAGTATTGTTTAAAGAAAGATATTTGCTTACTTGTAGGTTAAGATACATAAATGATATATACTTTTGCTATGTTTTATTTTGAGTTTAGGTGTTTTGTTTGTTTGCTTATGGTTTTTGTTTTTATTTTGTTTTGTTTTGCAGTGATGAACATCCAACCCAGGGCCTTGCACTTGCTAAGAAAGTCCTCTAACACTGAACTATACTCCCAGCCCCAACAGGTTTATTTCTTAAATGGTTTCAGATTGATTTCTTTACTTGTCCTTTGTTGCTATTTCACATGTCAATTTCATTTAAAATGGAGAAATAGTAAAAGTTTTTGAGACAATTTTTTTATATTATATATCAAACATCTTTCCTGATTTGTGTCTATTTTTGCATCCCATTTTCTAAGTGACAAGATTAGTTATATCAAGCTGCATATCTAGTATAGTTTCATTCTTCTTATAGGATTTTACGCTATTATTTTTGACTTTCAATAATTGATGTTATTTTTTCTTTATCTCTTAATAATAACTGACAATATATTGATAATTCGAATTGCATAATGCACTGTTCTAATGATTATATATGTATTATCCAATATTATTCAATTTAATAATTAAGGGATCTTTATTATCAACCCCATTTGGGCATGAGGACATGGAGGTACTACAGAGACCTGATGGAGTAATCTAAAGGTCAAAACCCAGGCTTTATCCAAGATATATATATAGATAGATAGATAGATAATATTATGATGTATGATATACATATATGATATTAGATAGATTTCTTGGCATGATACACCCTCAAATTGTTTTTCTACAGGTTATTCAAATTATCAGATATGTGAAATATCAAATGATGACCTTTTAACCTTTTGTTATCTTCACAGGTAAGTGAAAACTTACTTGGGTACAAATTTCTTAAATTACAGTTTTAGTTTTTCTTTTCTCAAAACTCTTTACATAGGATTTTAAAAATAATGTCCTTCTGGACTGGGCTGTAGCTTAGTAATAGAGCATATGCATAGCATGTACAAAGCTGTATGTTCAATCCTCAGTACTTCAAAAACAAAGCAAAATGAAAGACTGTGCTTCTTAGAAAAATAACCACTAATATAAACTAATGTATTTTATAAAGAAGCAAGGCAAAATATTAAATAGACTACTGGTTTTGTTTTATACAGTGACTAGCAACTTAATATTAATTAATTAATTAATTATTAGATTATTTAATTTCTTAAAGACTTAATATTAAGTATTTCTACTTTACCAGGTATGTGGTCTGTGGCTAATACTTAATTGTGGTTAAAGTGTGAAAGCGATCATAGTCGATATACAGATGAATAGAAATGGATTTATTCCAATAAAGCTTTGTTTATAAAAATAGATAGTGGGTAGATTCAGCTTGTGAGCCATAGCTGTCTGTGGTTTTTTTTTTTTTTTTTCCACTTTTCTCTGTTTACTCTTGTTTAGCATTGAAGGGACATCTAAAAAGCATTATCCTTGCTCCTTAAGAACCCTCTCCTTTGTTGTTGTTTTTTTATTTCATTTTAATTTTTTTTAAATGCTATCCGCCTAGATACTCATGCAGTACTTACAGGTCTACATATAGACATTAGGTAAAATACATACAATCTGTACATTAGGCACTCTGCGCTATAACAAACTCCTACTCACTGGGGTTTAACTCAATAACAATGCGTCTCACGCTCAATTAAATTTGTTTAGTGGGAATTAGCAAGAGGAGCTGCTCCCTGTAACTATTCAGAGATCCAATGTGTTTTAGTCCGTTTTTTTCACTGCTGTGATCAAAAGACCTGACAAGAACAATTTTAGAGGAGGAACAGTTTATTTTTAAGCTCAAGGTTTCAGAGGCCTCAGAGCATAGATAGCCAGCTCCATTCCTCGGGAGCTGAGGTGAGGCATCATGGTGGAAGTATGTGGTAGAGGAAAGTGACTCTGGGCACGATGATCAGGAAGCAGAGAAAGAGTGCTCAGCAAGGACAATAGATACCCCAAAGTCAGGCTCCAGGGGACCCACCTCCTCCAGCCTTACCTTACCCACCTTCAGTTACCAGTTAATACTGTCAGAGGATAAGTTCACTCATTTGGTTAAGGCACTCGTAACCCAAACACATTCCACCTCTAAACCTTCTTGCACTGTCTCTATGTGCACTTTTGGGGGACACCTCGTATATAACCATAACACAAGATTTTCCCCAGCAACACTGATCATCCAAGACGGAAAAAGCAGAGAACCCTGAACCCTGAAGAAAGTTTTAGAGGCCAAGCATGAAAGTTGTGTAATGATATCCTCCAAAATCTCGCTGGGTTAAAGTCAGTCCCATGGCCACAACTAACTACAAAGAACAATGCAAAGGATGCCATGTGTTCTGTGTATGAAGGAGTTTTGATGAAAACATGATTGGTTTCTAGGATACTGTGTTCAGAATTAACCTGTTAACATACAGTAGGCCTGGAATACTCTGACCTTCTCCCCTGTATAGATAGATCTTTTCTAAGATAAAAGTAGATTTTTTTTCATCATATATATATTTTATCTGGACCTCTGCTACTGTGTTAGTTTTCTAGTGCTGAATCATAAGGACTGCACACTGAGTGGGTTAAAACAACCATGAATTTAGTTTTTTAAATTAATTTATTTCTTATTCCACTTTGATCCATATGACAGTAAAATGCATTACAATTCTTATTACACATATCGAGCACAATTTTTCGTATCTCTGGTTACATACAAAGTATATCCACACCATTTGTGTCTTCATAATGTATTTAGGGTAATGATGTCCATCTCATTCCACCATCTTTTCTACCCCATCCCCTTCCCTTACCCTCCCATCCCTTTACCCTATCTGGAGTTCATCTAATCCTCCCAAGCTCCCCCTCCCAACCCCACTATTTATTAGCCTCCTTATATCAGAGAAAACATTTGGCATTCGTTTTTTGGGATTGGTTAACTTTGCTTGGCGTTATATTCTCCAGCCCCATCCATTTACCTGCAAATGCCATGATTTTATTCTCTTTTATTGCTGAGTAATATTCCACTGGGGATATCCAGAACATATGTCAACATTGTAAAAGCTATCTATGCTAAGCCCCAGGCCAACATCATTCTAAATGGAGAAAACTTGAAAGCATTTCTTCTAAAAACTGAAACAAGACAGGGATGCCCTCTTTCACCATGTCTATTTAACATAGTTCTTGAAACTCTAGCCATCATTTCTTAATGCACGTTTTCTTTAAGTGTAGAGCCCAAGCATAGCTAAACGGGGTTTTCTGCTCAGGGTCTCTTGAGTCTAGAATCAGTGTCAGCTAGACTTCATGGCTCCACTGGAGAAAAATCTTCTTCAGTGCCTTTTCAGGTTGTTAGTAACCTCATCTCCACGTGTGTCTTTATTTCCAAGGGACCTGGGTTCTTTCTAAAATTTGGCGGGAGGCTTCCTTCAACAATGACAGGATTCCCACAGTTCCTGACATCAGCTCTCCCAGTGTGGCTGCTTAATTAATCAAGCCAACAAAGAAGAATCTCTAGACACAGTGTACTAGCAAAAAAGGAGTCTTATTAATGACAATAATATTTCATTATTTTTTTTCACAATTTATTGTTTACAAAGAAGTCACTGTCCTGACGATAATAAAGGAAGCAGATCATATGAGACGGTGACTAACAGAAGCTGGGATATACTGAAGCTACTCTAGGTTCTAGTCTATCTTGCACTTTAGACTTAATTGCAAGTACTATGAACTTACCAGACTTCCATGAAATTGTCTTTAGTTGTTCTTATTCCCTAAGCTATTTTGTTGAAATGAGGATTTCCTGGGGCCCACCTTGCTCTCTTTAGAAACTTTAAACAAATGCTCTATGAACATGCCATTGATTTCGTCTTTCCTAAGGTTGGTACTTAATGACTCATTCTTACTTCTATTTTTTTCCCCATTTTTATTTCTTATTTTTGGTAATGAAAAACTATTGCATCTTTCCACCTTCCAAGTGTATGAATTTTTGTATTATTTCTTTTGCGGGTAATTCTCGCTTGCAAACCTGGCAGTTGCATTTTGAGCTCATCTTGCTTAGTACTGTGCCAAGCGCACCTAATAGCAATTGAGGCAAAGTATATAATTTAGTTTTGCTATTCCTTTTCTTTCAGTCATAAAAAGATGCATTTTTCCCTCTAAATTACCTTAGGAAATATTCTTCCAGTATAATATTCTCAGTTGGAGAAAGAAAGGAAGCCAACAGAAATCATTTTTCCAATCTTCATTCACAGTTCCTTCATAGTTCAACACCCAGTCCTGAAACCAATGTCACGAATTCTAGGTGTTATTTATTTATGTTTTTTAACAGTCTTCCATATCTAAGTACAAACTTAGTCACTTTTGCAATATTGATAAGTGGCCTCAAATTCTCAAAGGCTCTGGAGAGAAACAAAATGTGCAATCTTCATATTATCATATGTCAGTTGAGGGCCAGTGCTGAATCTGCTGCTCTTCAATACTTATTTTTTCCTATGCCAAATTTATATCATATTCCATACTAGAGCTGCTTCTTCAGCAAGATTTTATTATAAAGAAAATCTTTGGAACACAGCTGAGTTGAAAAGAGCTATAGCTGAGCCATCATCGACTCGCAGCTGACATGTAACATGGGTGAGAAATAAATCTTTGTTGTTGTAAGCCAGTGGGATTTTGTGGCCATTTGTAACTACAGCAAAGTTTACAAATACAGAGTCTCTTAATAGACGTACATAGTAAGAAATGAGCCAACATAAAATAAGTATAGTTAGGGATGAGAGGTCAAAGATACATATTTATTTAACTATTTAGAACTTAGTTTCCAAGCAATAGGAAGACAAATTCATATAGATGCATGTGTGCTTATGTGTGTGTATATATATGCATGTGTGTCCATGAATATGTGTGTATATATCTGTGTAGATGGTAAGATAGGTGGAATATTATTGATAGATAGATAGATACTGATTTATTTTAAGAGAATCCCATGCCCTAGAGCAAAATTGGGGGAAGGTCAGTGAATAAAACTCTTTTAGAGATACTATGACCATCTGGGCTATTCTGTCTCAGTAAACGAGAAAAATCCAATTCCATCTTAGTTTAAGACTTTAAGTCTACTATACTACTATTCTAAAACTATCTTTATAATTAAGTTGTTGTTAGAAAGTTACTCCACATTTTGCTTTATGCTCTTATTTCTCATTTACATTGTAGTTGATAGCTTTTACTCTTTTTTAGATCTTGTGTGTATTTTTAAAAAAATTTATTGGAGGCACCAGTGAAAACTTTTAGCATGTATCTATATTATACCAGATTTATTTTTTTCCAATGGTTTTGTTCCATTGTCCCCTCAACCCCAATTATGTAAACCACATTTCCCTAATGTGGTTTGCTTTCTCTGAAATAGATTCAGCATCTTAGGAGCAAAGAGACACCAGTTTAGTGACATTGCTGGTGATCACTATCATCTCCCATCATTACTGGCATGGTTTGGAACTAAGGGAAAGACCACCCGAGGGGGCAGATTAGAGCCTTGGTATTGCAACATTCCCTTTCTCTTCCCACATGTTCTAGGGTAGAGAGATGTGCTCTAGCCCTTTGCCTTCTCTTCCACCAGGAGACAGTATCATCCTGTATGTCAGGGAAGATGTATAGCCTGTTGAATTCACTTGTATTTTTTTCCTTCCCCCAGAGCTCATGTGAGCAATAAAGAACACGAGCTCATGAGAAGACATAACTCTTTTTGTCAGCTGTGTCACTAGGATTCAATACATTCACACAGGAGAAGACAGCAGTATCTGTGCCGGTGGTAGAGCTTCACAAACTCCCCCCTCCCCCTCCGCCCCCTCACTTGCCTGAAGAACTCACAGGGAAAACAGTCACTTTGTCATATTCAAATTTCATCACAGCAGAGGACACACTGGCCACAAAGTCCAACACTGGCTATTCCTTGATTGATGGTCTCATTTCAAGATCAACTTTTTTTCTACAGGTTGAAAAGTAGAGATAGACCAGCGTTTTTTTTTTTTTTGTTGTTGTTGTTGTTGTTTTGTTTTGTTTTGTTTGTTTGTTTTTTAAATTTCACTCTTTTTTTTTTTTTAACTTGTCTCTATTTACCAGTCAGAACAAATGACGATTTTGGTAGATAAAGAGGGAAAAACACAAATCATTTTCTTTTTTATCCAAACAGGTGCCTGGAAGAATCACTTATTGAGGGAGATGGGTATTTCATGCTGTATTTTTCTTCTAATAAACAAGATTATTTCTATAAACAAATGCTTCCTAGCAATTTTTACAACAGTGTTAGAACAACTATTTCCCCTCTCATTTAAACATGAAATATATCAATGGGGTCTGGTATACAGAGAGAAAGAATCGCAGGATTAACCAAAGTTGAAATAATGACCTCTCGACAGATGTCACTAAGTTTCAGTAGATAAGAATTTTATAGTAGCATGTTTAGAATTTAAAAAATTCGATTGAATTTAATGATAAAATTAATTTACTGATAAAAATATGCATGGAATTATTTTCTTTAATGTCCTTAGAGTAAGGGCAGGAGTGTCAATTACTCTTTTAGAGGAAAGGTTGGATTTTTGAAATCCATAGAAGTAACGTGATAAAAATAAAGAAGGGGAAGATGAAAGAGAAATGAAAGAATCTGTAAGAAAAGAAAAATGACCAAGAATTTCTGAATTTAAATAAGTTAAATATTGACAGAGTTCATAGTGCAAAGCTGTCGTCAGTGCTCTTGGTGTGCTAAATAAACATGTGAAAACTGATCTCCTCTGAACCTCTGCGTTGAGTGGTTGATAAAATTAATTCAAGTAGCAAAGTCTAATTGATATTGGGAGCAGTATTCTCCCCTTCAGTCTTGGACAGCAGTATCATTAGCACTTTGGAAGGAGTTCCTAATTTTTTTCCCTTTTCACTTCATCTTGACAGGTCCTATTGATGATGATGAATCATGTGTGCATCTGTTTCTCTTTTAGACCCTCATTGCATGCTGACACTGGCATATTTTTTGCTGTCTTTTTTTTTATTTGGTGGCAATGAGCAATGCCCTGGGTGTTAGCACAATTGCTTCAGTTTTGAAATATCAGAGAAGATAATGAGACCCCATGAGTCACTGATGAAGAGGAGAGAGGATCGGATGGGGTGATAGCTCTGTCTCCAGAGATTCTTAGTAGTTAAAAAGCTTCTTAAATGTTCATTCAACAATGACTGTAATTTCCCAGGGTTTCAAATGTGAGTGAACAGCATGTGTGGCACTTTTCAAGATTTATTAAAGGCAAGGTATAAGTTAAGGAGAGAGAAGCTAATTTGATATCTATAAATGAAAATTAGTCAACATGGTGTCTGGTAGGGAGTAGACACACAGTTTGCCGTAGTAGAAAGAACAGCGAAGACATCAAGCCTTTTTACCTGCCAGCACATTGAAAAGCCTTCATATAGCTATAGACTATAAATTGCATGAATAAATGAAATCTGTGGATAGCTGGCAGTTTTCCATATTACAGTCTGCATTCAACACCCACTGTACTTACTTAATTTTAACGATCCTTGTTCTAATACATTAAAGGCAAGAAGTGGACCTTGCTAATAAATAAAAATTTACCGAGGCCCTTACGCCATGCACTTGTTTCCAAATACTTGAGATTTGTCTAATTTGCATCGACCTGCAGCCATCTCATGTGTGAATTCTAGCTAGGATTCGTCCTGGGATATAGGCTGACAGAGTTAGAGTTAGCACAGGAGGTAAGCATCAGAAGGACATTTGAGGGAAATGTGGTATAGAATCATGGTGAGAGGTCATCTGATTACATTCATTTCCCTTTTGCAGCTTTTGAATATGTAACTTTGAACATCTGCTTATTTCTCTGAGCCTCAGTCATCTCGTCTTTAAGGAAGCATAATAAGATGTCAGAGCTGTCCTTTCAGGATGATTCTTGGATTCAAGACAAAAATAAACATGAAAGCAATTGGATTATCAATGGTAGTGTATGTACAAATATTAGTCTTGATAATGCATTAATTTAGTTATCATTTATTGAATTTGCATAGCTCTAGGTTCTGTAGTAAGAGCTACAAGTACAAAAATGACTAGAGATCCAGGGCATGCTCTCCAGAATAAACCCATAATGATTAGTAAAATACTCCAAAACCCCAAACTATTCCTGGAAACTTTGCATAGGAGTATCATCAATAATAGGAAGGGTGACACATTTTAATCACCCTTCTAAGATATTTGTATTTTGATGGAATATGTGTTGGGACCTTTTACCTCCCTTGGGACAGCGGCCATTATTGCGTGTTGGCTGAGGTGGCCTCATGGGTTCTTCCAGAGCATTTCCGGATATGGGACCTGGCTGGATTGGCGTTCGCAGGCTTTTAACCCGTGCGCCGGTTTTTGACTTTAGCCCCGCCTAATGGTTTAATCTGAAATCTGCCTAGGCCCCTTAGTGATAGTGACATAACTGCTCCTTATTGGTTCTTGCTACTGTCTCTTCTTACTCCCTCCTTCTATCACTATATAACCTTGTCCCTGACACAATAAAGTGGAGATTGCTGCACCTTAACGGTTGACTCATCTCCCGATTCCGTGTGATTCTGGGCCACGTTGGGTGGCGGGCCGGGCCGTGACACTTACCCTCTTGCTCAGCCCCGGAGACACTAGCTGGTCTAGTGCACTTCACTACCTCTATCGGAGGGCGGTGCCAACAGCTGATGCCGTGGAGAGGACAGGCTGATCCTGCCTGTCTCCCATGTACCCTTGTCGCAGGGAGTGACAAATATGTGCTTTAAGAGTGACTACTTTCTCTTAAGGCGTCAATTCTCCCTTGATGTTTTCCAGCGCATGCATAATTTTTGTCATTGCTGTAGAGTGGGTAGAGGCCCAGAACACATGCACCCAGTTCCAGTTTTCCCACGTTAGAAAAAATGTTGACCACCCTTCTCTTCCAAAACACAAACCATTCCTACTCTTAAAGTTGTCAGAACGTATCTCTCCAATGCTCAAAACTTCCCTTGGCCCTGGACAGATCTTAAAATCAAATCCATTACATTTCCTGTGACCAAGTCTCAGGTGTGTCCTCTCCACCTCCACCCTGTTCACCCTGCCTCAGTCTAATGAGACTTGGCTGGCTCCTCCGTTTCTTACACCAGCCTGCCCCAGACACAATCAGTCTCTCTGTAGGGAATGCAATCTCCCTGATATTTGCAAGACTCTTTTCATCATTTTTTTTTTTTTTTGAGTCTTTTCAAAGGTCCCATCCCAAGGAGGTCATTCTAAAATAACATTCTAAAGTAATACTTTCTCCCCTGTGTATTTATCCTCACTTATCAATTCCTGATATTTTATTATACTACTATTTATGTTCTTTCCCACTCCATGTAGCGCCTACTGCCTATAAGTTGTTATTGCTCCATATACCACATTTGGGAGCTGATGCTCATAGAAGTCAATTACCTGTAGTCACTGTATAAGTAGTGCAAGAAAATTATCTCTGAAAAAAAAAAAGATTCAAGTTCATCAGATTTGATATGACTCTGTAATTGATAGAAAAGGAAAGTGAATTTCAATGGGCTTAGCTTTCTGATTTGCATAAAAACTAACTACATATATTCCCTTATGAAATTTAAATGGTCTTAACTTGAATGTTGCCTTCCCCCTTGTAGTCTACAGAAAATATTTCCTCCCATAGCCAATTTTTAAAACAGAGGAGAGAGGGATCACCTATTGTACTCTAAGCAACCAAGATGTACTTAATTGACGTATACATTAAGACTTTGCAACAGTTACCAAAGACTATTAATAAGATCATCTCAATTTTATAGATGAGGCAACAGATACAGAGCTGTCTAAGGCAAGTGACAGGTGGAGGTTTGGAATCCACTTCTGTATGTCTCCCAAACCATAATTATTTAAATTGTTCCAGCCTTCTGCCTTCTTTAAGTTTCGAAATCATCACATGGCTCTGGCCTTTCTCAAATTAATTCTTAAGATTGATAGACCAGATACTTGGCACTGCAGCATCCCCTATTTGAACACTGGAATTGAACGACTTCTAACACATGTGGGACCAAAGTTTTCATTCTTCAAATAAACCTGCATCAAAGAAATTGGCTAGAAGAGGGAGATCAGGGCTTTTGTTTTCCCACTAAAGGATTATGTTTAGATTTAATGTTGATGCATCAGTTAAGTGCTCACTTTGAAAATCAATACAACCCTGTGTGCTTGGCTGGCTCAATACTTCTCAGTCAACATTAATAAAAAGCACCACCAAAACAATACAATGTATCTTTTTTATTGCTCGTTGTCCTTGAATCTCCAGGCCCATAACTATTAATCAATCATACTTATCCCTTCTACACAGTAGCAAGGATGTAGTTCACTAAATAAGTGGGTAAATTGAGGCAAGTTGTCCAAAGGCTACGGACATCCATGCACCTGTACCCCTCAAGGGAATGAACGTCAGTGCCTTTCAGTGAATGCTAACATGATTTTATGTAGCAATGAGCAGTACTCAGCTCCAGCAGGGGACCACTTTTTTTCTTCCAAGATCATGATTGCAGAGGTGATAAACACCAGGAAGGAGCATAGGTCAGCAAGCATATACTTTAATTATCTGCTATCCCAACAGAAAACAAACTTCAACTACAATTGTTACAGCCACAGAAGGCTGCACACACAGCTCCCTCTATGAATGCAAACTAGATTTGTGTTTCTATTTAAGATAAATGGAAGGTCACCACAAGGGTAGAGGTAAGATTACTAGCACGGCTTTCTCCACTAAGTGTGAGTAAGAGTATAAAGAGAATAATAAAGACAGTATGATGGATGGCATCCCTCACACTACATTTTGTACATGGGTGATTCAAAACCCACTCCTGCTATTACATTTCTTAGTTTCAGGCCCTATTAGTTGTAACCTGAATCTCCAATGTCATAAGGACTTCAAGGGGAGAAAATAAAATCAGACAAAGGAACACTAACATATTAATGAAAAAAATGACTATTGGATAAATCACAAAAAATATCTTAGGAAGTTTTTTTTTTTTTAATCTGCATCTTAAAATCAGAGAAATGGCCTATCAATGCCTGTTCAATATTTCATGGCAAAGCCCTTTGTAGAAACTGACAGTTTTATCTTCCTTTCTGGATTAAAATACCTCTAAGAAGAACCACTTTACTTTTGATAGTTCTATTAGCCTGCTATCATTTACTAAGTATTTACAAAATGCTGGATATTTAGCTATCATCTGATATATTTGACCTAGTATGTAAATTTGAAGATCATGTATTTACTTGGGATTTTCTTATCAATGTTTCTAGAATACAAACTCTATTAGCATAGGGATCATATGCTTATGGGCACCATTTAATTTAATCCCTACACCATTTCTACTTGCTAAATTACTTTACCATCATGGGAAAACTGAAACATAAGCAGGGCAAGGAATACGGTGAGTATCCTGTGGTCAGTAAGTGATATATACATCCTGATATGGATATTGTAAAGCCCTCATTTCAAATCTGCAAATACAGCAAATGTTAAGTTCTGTATTCATTATAATTTCTTCATTGAAAGCAATAGAACCTGGCTATGGCTAACATGACCAGAAACTGAATTGCCAGAATGATACAGGAATGAATGTACAAGAAAGTTGAAAGAACAGATAATTCATGACCTCCAAGTTGCAAAAACTGTTGGATAGTGTCTTTGGATACTACCACTGCTATAAATCCACTCCAAATATTTTCAGTATTTTGATCATTATTATCGAGTTTAAGACAGGATAATGTCTTTATTTTAGTTGTGAATCGGTAGTGTACCATGCTTGATAATGCTTCCAAACTGTATCTGCTATAGTTTGAGTGCGTTTGAGTATCTCCCGATGGTCTGTTGTGATTGAAGCCATGGTCCAGAGGTGGCACTATTGGAAGATAGTAGAATCTTTGAGAAGTGAGGCCTGGTGGTAGGTTGTGGAGAGCGGTGAGAGAGAATGGGAGAGCAGTGACTGACACTGGGGTCTCTGATGACCTCAAGGTCGTGGTCATCATGCCTGGGAAAATTTCTGTGCAAGGTCATAGGCTGCCTAGTTGCTATGGTAAAGCCCTGCCTGAGAAGGCTCTGTGCAAGAGCAGTATCAGTTTCGACTTTGATCTCAGGCACATAGCTTCCCAGGATAGAGGGATTCTCATGCTAGACAACCACAGTATTTCACCAGTTCTGCTACTTTTGAGGATGCCCACTTAATAGTAACTTTAAACAGTGGACCTTCTTGAGTGCTACATAAACCTCTTATACTTGCACGCTGCAACTATGGGTTCCAAGTGTGGAAAGGCTGCATAGATGTTTCTAGTTCTGTAGCTTTCCTAAGTACAAAGTATAATACTTGTATAGTCTTTAACCTGAAAACGAGACATGTAGAAGTAAAGATTGCTGGCATAACTCTTTAGATCTGCCTCTCCATCAGAGAGAAGCACCCCACCTGATCCCAGCTTTATCTTCAGAATTTGCATGTAGGAGTCTTTTATTTTCTAACCCCCCATAACCCCTTTCCAGGACCATGACTTTGGCCACACTGGTCATGGCAGTAAGTCCTTAAGTCATTGACAGATTTCCCTTAAAAGAGATTTTGTAGTACCCAGTATCTCTCTTGTTTCCTGTTTGGGGGGTGTCTACTCATTCCTATCTGCCCTCCCACCACTGTGTGCCACCATGTACTCACCTCTCCAGAAGCCAAGTCATTGGGGCCACCTGATCTTGTTTTTTGAACCTCCAAAACTGTAAGCTAAATAAACCTCCCTTTCTTTATAAGTAGTTGTGTTAAATATTTCATTATGATAACTAATAGATACCTAACACAGTATTCAATATTGGGATGCAAGTGATATTCAAATCACATTGTATGATGTTACAATAAGAAAAGATAATACGATAGACAACAAAACATCAAATGACCATTTTTAAAGTCCTCAGTGGAGGGTGTCTTTTTAAAGACTACAAAATTATATAAAGTCAGGATAAGTAGAGACAGATTCATACTCAAACAAAAAGCTATGGTATGTTTTGGTCCTGAGTCATTATGTCATGTCAGTTTAAAAATATGTCACAAGGTCTGTCTTCCTGACACAGTCCTGACTTTCTTCTTCTTCTTTCTCAGTTGATGTTCTGGTTTTGCCTTATTGTTTGTACTTAGATCACAGCAGGTCTAACTCTCTTGATAAATACCCAATTTTTCATTTTGTTTCTTCGGCAATGCATAAGTTGTCAATTATTTCTTGATGACCTGATCTTCAACGGGATGAGTAATGAACTTGGTCATCAATACATTTGATCCCTATTCTTACAGAGTTTATACTCTACAGAAAAGGAATTCCCAGTATATAACTTTAAATTTTTAAATTTAATTACTAGATCAAATATATTGGGTAACAGCTAAATTAACATCATCGAAGCACATAATTTTATCTTCATGTAGTTTAAATATTAGAAGGTTTTTTTTTCCTGTTCCTGAATGAAACATTTCCATATCTTTAATAGCCTACTGAATTAGTCATAGTACTCTTGAGAAAGTTGATGGTGTATGTCCCATCTAAATTCAATCTCCTGAGAACCAGGAGCACCCATGCTGACAGTAGGAAAGGAAAGATGGCATAGCTCATGTCATGGCTCAAGAGAAGGGAGAAGATTCACCTTTCCTCTACTTTTTTGTTTTATTCAGGTCATCAACAGATTGAATGATGCTCACCACATCAATGAGAAATGGATCTTCTTTACTTAGCCTACTGTTTCATACATTAATTTCTTCTAGAAAAAAAAAGACAGAAATACCCAGACCTAAAGTCTTACCAGCTATCTGGGCATCTCTTAACCCAGCCAATTTGATACATAAAATTAACCATTGTACCTCCCAATTTCAACTATCGCCTCTGAAGTAGCGATAAATGGTATTATATATGTCCTTGTAAGTGTGTATACACATGTGTGTATCCCTCATCCAGATAAAGATCTTTGGGTATTAAAAACAATTAGAAAGCCACAAGTTTCTTTAGAATAACATTATATAATTATCCATATTATTGCATAACATTTCATTGTTAAGCAAGGAAAATGTAACATGAAAACTATTTCTTTAACTAAACTATTGGCATTTCACACAGGTTTGTACAAGTACTGGATCACCATCTCTCATAAAGTATTTTGTCAAGCTTTTGTCTAGATGACTTCTTAAGGTCCTCAACAATGCTAAAATTATCCTACACACTGGAAAATCAGGTTATTGGATAAGGTAATATTTAAGGTTACTTCAAATTTCAGAATTCCAAATTTCATTGTCATTATTTATGTAACAGAGGGATTTAAGCTAAATTCCAATGAGACCATATATACTTGGAAATTACTCTATCTTGTAAGGCAGTTCAATAAAATACAGAGAACTGCCAATAAATAAATTAATATGTCTGTTCAGCAAAAATTTATCAAGTCCTGACTGTTGTACAGTCTCTCAGGACACAGAGGTGGTATGTGCTCACACCTAATACCATGAGAGGCACAATTCTGAAGGAGTTAATACTATTCATTAGCCAATATCCACATCTGAAGCATTAGGAGAGATTTATATTTCATTTAGATGTGAATACCAGGTCTAGAGATGCCTGCTCCCTATTTGTTCTGGTGATTTTGATGAATGCTGCTAATTGTTTTATGGCTGTTTTCTGTTGGAGGTTGCTCAATAAGTCTTCATAAATGTCTTAGGAATGACATCCTCCTTCTTTTCCTTAAAAGGATGCTATAAAGCTGGAAGATCAGACTACATATATTTTTATGTTCCTAGCTCAAGACTAATAACTAGTGAGGTAACAATATAAGCATAGTACTGTCATTTATTACATGAAAGAAGAATAAAAACTTCTAGTAAAGGTGGTGGCATATCTTTAGAAAAAAACAATAATAAAAGAGGGCTTTTCGTTTTTTAAGAATGAGACCTTAGTCATAGTGTTATGGTGTTCCATATTTTTGCAGTTTCTCAAATAAGGGCTTAAATAAGATTGGTTTTCTTTTCTCTAGAACTTTGAATAAAATGTTTCCTATGAGCGATATCATTTTCTTCTTGAAAAAAAAATATTACATATCCTTCCAATTTCTAAATTCTAAAAATTAATAGTTTCCTATTACCTAGGGTAAAAAAAATAAATAAGCTGCTCAAAAATAATAAGCTGTATTTGTCATTAGATATGATTGCTGCTTATGTTAGTATCAGGGCAGTTACGGAGTCCTAGAGTGCTGGATTGTAGCCATTCTCTTCGTGTTAAATCATACTTGGCTTTGATGTGAGTTTAAGATGTTGGGCAGATGTTATCAAATATGCTTCAATGAGAGGGGATCATGAAGCTCTTAAGTCATTTATGCTTCTAAATGTCAAGTAACTAAATTGATATTCCCATCTGCTTGAAACCTTACTGGGGAGAAGGGAAAATGAGGAATGGAAATTCTAATTTTCTTTCAAAATGACTTCAGTGTGTTATCATGCCAGGGACATCTATTTTTTGATGTTTCAAGTTTAGTAGAGAGGAATGGATAACTTTAGTGGCTCTTTTACATTTTTTTTTGAAATGATAAATAATTGTGTGCATTCTCCACACCCATGATTGAAAGCAAGGAGGTTGTTCTTTAAAGGCAAATGTGATGAAATTTTGTCTTAAAAATGGCAACCATTCTGCCACTGTTGAAAGCCTGTTACACACTCGCCTTCCTTCTTGCTTCTCATTGTCACAACCTGGGACTTCTTTTTGTCTTGATTTGGCCCTTCCTGCCCGCATGACCTCTATTTTCCTTCCTAGATCTGAATCCTGCTCTCTATTAACCATTCCCTAAGCTTATGCAGTTAGTGGTTTAGAAACAGATGTGTAGGACTTTACAGCCTTTAAAGAAATGAAAACCAAATCACCCAGACCACCAACATTGGCTTCTAAGAAAGTGGTAACAACTTACTAAGTAATTGCCATATGTCAAATACTGTTGTACCTCTTTAAGATATGTGTTAACTCACTTCATCCCTCAATGCTAAGAGGTATCTGGTATTACCATTTTCTTTCAACACATGAAAACAGTGAGACGTGGAGTGACTAAGAATGTTCTGAAAGAGAACAGGACTAGTCAGTAGCAAAGTAGGAGCTGGAACCCAGGCTTTCCAGCTAGTATTTTCTGTGTTAGTTTCCTATCACTGCTAAAGCATATTACAACAAACTCGGTAACTTAAGGAATACAAATGCATTATCTTACAATTTTGGAGACCAGGAGTGTCTAGCAGATATCTCTGGTCTATGATACAGGTGCTGTTCCTTCTCAAGTCTCTGGTAGAGAATACATTTCCTTGTCCTTTCCCACTTCTAGAGGTTGCTTTGTTTCTTGCTCTTGGCCCCTTCCTCCATCTTCAAAGCCCACAGTATCAGGCTCAGTCCTGCTCATATTCCCATGTCTCTAGCTTTCTCATTCCCTCTTCCACTTTTAAGGATCCTTGCAATTATATTGAGTCCACACATGTACTTCAAGATAGTTCTCCTATTATACAGTCAGCTCATTAGAACCTTAATCCTTTTGCAACTTTAATTCCTCTTTGTCCTATGATATGAGTTTGCAGGGTCCAGAGATTAGGACATGAACATCTTTGCCAAATTTCTTCCCTAAATATTGATTTAATAGTGTTAATGGCTTTTTGTAGACCTGGTTATGTTTCATTGAAATTTCCCTTGGTCCTCACAGGTGACAGGCAGCCTTCTCATCTACTAATTTGAAGAAAATGGGTTCAGAGAATAGAGTCCTTTATGCAAATTAATGGGAAATGAAAGATGGTGTTTGATCTAGATCCAGTCACTCCAAAACCCATGTTTTCTGTTGTACTGTGGAATTTTGGCTAAATTAGGACTTCCAATTAATAAAAATATTGAAGAATCAATAAACTCTATTTACTTTTATATATGAGTTTTTAAAACGTTAAGATCCTATTTCTTGCTGTGATATCTGATATGATGTATTCTAGTAAAACATGTAGAATAAAAGGCCCTTGATAAGTTTCTGTTTCTCTATTATTATGCAGGAATCTACCCAATGTCAGAGGCACCACTGAGGTTCTTAATGATCATGGTACAGTAAGAAATAGCTCTGGAGGCCTAAGAACATTCTGCCAAAGTAGTCTTCATGTATCTTCCTCATGTTTTACATTTCCTTATCTCTAAATTAGGCATGATAGCATCTAGCCTGACGAGTTGCAAAAAGTGCAGGTGATTCATCTGAAGCAAACCCTCTCACAAAAGTTGACCTTTAATAAAAGTAGCCATTATTGTCATTTAAGATATGTACTTGGTATCTTGTCTTTTTGGTGATTAGACCTATGTCCCAAAAAGAGTACAATTAAAATAACCTAAAAATTGGAAGAACGAAATAGTTTTGGTTAAATTCTTGATAATAATTACCACTTAGAAGATTCTGTGGATCATAGAAGGGGCTCTTCCATTCCAGGACCTCTAAGATCAGCAGAGAGCAGTATTCAAGGAGACCTGTGACTCAGATCATGTAGACTTATGTCTGAAACTCAACCGCACAGAATTGTGTCTGAAACTCAGCCCCACCGAATTGTGAAGCTCTATGTGGAATGAATTCTCTACTGTCTAATGACTTCTTTGATCTCTTTCCTGCTTTTAACCCTATGCACTGTCAAATCTTAGAAATCAATTGCTATGAAATGCAACAGTTATGTTTGTATCACTGGAAGAATAGAAAGAAAAATACCTAGAAATACTTATTCAACCATAGAATGCCATTGACTGTATGATGAAAATTTTAGGATTAATGAAATACAATACTGTATATTTTAATTATTTATTTGGCTTGTGGTATGTCTCCTTACACTATGAAGTAAGCTCCATTAGGGTAAATACTTCTTTATGATTTTATACAGATACTTCCCCAACATCTAAATCATTGCCTGGAACACAGCGTATTTTTAATAAACATTTGTTGGAAAAATACATGAAGATGATTCCCAGGGGTATTAGTCATAATCTTGCCCTCTAAGAGTTTCCTGTATAGCAACAAAAACAATAAAATAGCATCCAGGAAATAAAATTTCCTTGCTTATTATTTGTCAATTTCATGGAGCAACTTAGCATACATTATCTCTTTTGCTTATTCCTCTCTTATGGAAACTGGGTGTAGAGACAGAAAGTACCTTGCCCATGGCCTGACTATGATCAGGCAAGAAAGTGACTCTGATTGGAAACAATCTTTCTTCCTTTACTATAAGATGTTGCAAAGTCTTCTGTGATAGAAATAAACAAAAAGAACAATTTTAGTGAATTGATTGGCTAAGGTCAGATGTTATAAGAGTCCTGAACTTTATTCTTAGCATGACACACAAAAACCAGTCAGAGTGTCAGTGAGCTATTAACGGTCATAAAAATCATTACATGACCAAATGAATAAATTAAGTCAGACACAGGAAAGGAAATACAGTCAATACAGTGAAGGTATGTTGGAAATTAAAAGGCTTAAAACCATTAGGTAGATAGGCAGATGATAGGTAATATATCTATTAATAATGTATATTTAAAGTAGAAATACATGAGCATATGTTATAATATATAAAGCATACATAAAATATTTTTTAAAGTACTTTGTTAAAAAAATAAATGAGATGTATAAAATTTCTTTGAAAGTTAAGATACTAAAACCTCTTTCCTCCCAAACCTCAATAGTAACATTAATGATTAATATTCGATTGGTATACTTTTACATGTGTATTCAAAACAAACTCATACATATACACACACAGTTATACAATTGTTATGTGGTTAAAAAATGGTATCATATGATACACACATTTTCATAAATTGCATTATGTACTCAATCATGTATCATACATCTTTTCCCATGAAAATAAACACAAAGTAAACTCATTTTAAAAAGCTATGTTATTACATATTATGTGTCTGCTATGACAGATTTAAATGTAGTATATTATTTCAATTGCCTGTTTTATCATCACTGTGCATAATATACAATGGATACATAAAAATTTACTTAAGATCCTTTTCTTGTTCTTATTATTTTCATGGTTTCCTCAAGAAAGTCTCACACAAATATATATTTTTTAAAAATTATATATATATGATTCAACATGATGCTCTGATTTGCATATATAGTGAAATAATTATCACAGTTAAGCAAATTCGTATATCCATCTAAAATCTATTATATTCACAAATCTTCAGTATGTAACAATATATTACTAACCACAGTTCTGTTGTTGTACATGAGATTTCTAGACTTATCCATCATATGTAACTAGAATTTTGAACCCTTGGACCCACAGTTCTCCATGTGCAGACTACTAACTTGCTATATTGTATATGCATGTCCTGAGAAGAAGAAAGTGGAAGAATATTAATGCATGAAGGAAGGTCATTAGCAGTGGTAAACATATGCAACTTGAAAGAAAGCTTAATGTTTTTTGCTTTTTAAAACTGTTTCAACACGTTTGTTTCAATATTGATTCAATATTGATAAAACTCACTTTAAAAATACTGAATAATAAATCTTTGAAGTTGAGAAATTCTGAAATGTTACCTCCCCAGGCTAACTTCCCATCTCTGTAGACTTCAGCCCATAAGCTTCTTTGTCTGTCAAGGTGATGTTTGGCCTCTCCATCTAAATCTCTTTACCTTTGAAAATTCATCTTGTGGCAACACATTCAGGAACATTTCTCTGGATTAGGATGTCCCTCTAGTGCTCTGAGAACATACTGTGTTTTGATTAGGACACTTCACATATTATTGGTATTTTGGAAATGTTTTTCTATTTCTTTCTGCTAGATTATGAGCTTTCTTGTGGGAAGTAAATCAATCCTTTTTTTTTTTTTTTTTTTTTCATTTCTGGGCTTTATATATAACAGGGAACCTCCTTTGGAAAGTTGTCCTTGGTGGAGTTACCCTCTGATCATTTTGCAAGGATTATACCCTTTGGCCTAGCAGTCTAAATTCAAAAGAGACAGCACACCTAAAGGGTTCTAATTAATCTTTCTTTCTTTAGATTTACAGCCCCCAGAACATGTGATGGCTTCATAGCACCTCTCCTTAGTAAAATGCAAAATCAGTCTCAGGAGATCAAGGTCCTTTGTAATGTTCTGGCTACAGGCTGAAAGTGAAGGGTTGCAGGCCTTGGGTGAGAAAGACCCTGCTCAGCATGCAGGTGTCATGCCCAGTGCCTTGCTGAACCTCCTCTCCCTCCCTATAAGAGCCCTTTGCACTCCTGAGTTCCTCAGACAGAACCTTGAGATTCACATCCTCTCCATTTTCTCAAGATTGCCAGTCCTCAAATAAAACTGATTCCTTCCTACTAACTCTTGTCTCCTGAATATTGGCCTTTGGACAGTGGTTATTTCACAGAACTGGTAAGACCAGTGTATGATTTTTAACAGAATGACTAAAGACATTGACAAATGTATCACCTTCTTACTTCCCCTCTCCTTAGCTAAAATATACTTCCGGGATTTTAATAGATACAGATGCTGTGTCAGCAACTCTGGTTGGAAGGTAACTTTGGGTTACCTAAATCAGTAAGAATATACCCATGTTGTGGAACAAGAGAGAGGCGGTTGCTTTTGCAAGGATGACCCACCCATTTGTTTCAGATACCACTGGACAGAGGTCATCCAGGCTTCATTCTATTTACCATTGTTCTGTGAAACCATGTACCTCGTATCTTTTCTCATCAGAGTTGTCTTAAGGAGAAAACTCAGCAACTGTCAGGGGAGTGCCATAATGAGTCATCGATTTGCAGTCAGGTTGGTCAATTTCCTATGCTAATGGGTTTGCCAGTTCTTCAGGTCCTCTTGGGGCTCACCTTTCTATCACACAGCACAGCACTTTGCTGCTGTCTTTGAGGGAACGCATCTCTGTCACCAGGTTGTAACTTCCAGGATTATTTTGTACCTTTCATTCAAATGAGTGCCATTAGAACTCAGGGTTGAAATATACATCTCTTCAATATTTTCTCCAGATAAGTTGTGACGCTGAAAACATTCACAAGTGAGAAGCTGCAGTTCCATTTTTATGGGAAACATGGACCCTCCTCATCCATGTAGCTCAACATTATCTACAATGATAATTAGTTCTTAACTATGAAAATGGCCAAACAGCCTGAGAAAGCACCTAATTCTACTCAGTGGAACTGAAGCCCAAAGAGATGAGCGCCTGTGGTCTTCTAACTAAAAATTGACTGAGACAAGGTTGAAATGCAAGTCTTTTTCTTCTTCCACCCTCTACAAAAATTCTTCTCAAATTGATATTTTTACTGTAACCCTCAACACCTCTTCCAGGGTAAAGTGAAGTGAATAGATATTTTTGTTGTTCTTCTATTTTTTTTAAAAAATCTTTTTTAGTTGTTGATGGACCTTAATTTTATTTATATGTGGTGCTGAGGATCAAACCCAGTGCCTCACACGTGCTAGGTAAGTGCTCTACCACTGAACCACAACCCCAGCCCTATTCTACTTTGTTTGAGGAGGGGGAAAAAAAAAAGAAACTTTGTCTTCTCAATGCATTTATTGTAGTTTTCTGGTTAAGAATTTATTATAAAAAGTTATAATTAAAAATTGAGCTAATATTAATTTTGTAAACTAAAAGAATATTTATTAATGGTGATAAGTTTAAAAAAAAGACAGTGCTGCTCACTGTAATAATTTTCCCAAATTTCATGTTTTTAAAATGGAACTTCATCATTTGAGTGGCCTGCAAGAAAAGTATAAGTAATTCTGGACTTTTTATATGGGAATGGAAATGATTTGAGATAGGATTATGTGGTAAACTTGCCATGATGGGGAGTCTACTTGAGAGACAAAAATAGAAATACAAGTGGAATTATTTTAATCACTTTAAAAGACAATTTGTGTAGTATTGATTTGGCTGGATTCCAGCTGCAAGTAGTAACCATTTATTTCGGTCCAGTGCTATTCTGCTGTCCCCAACTGTGACAACCTCTGACTCTTACAAATGTAGGTGTCTCTGCTTTAAATAGGCATGTGCCTGGGCAGGCAGGACAGCCTGAAACACATTGATTAAAGTGCCTGGCATCTATTAATAGAATTGCAGATGGAGACAGGAGTGTTTTAATTCAATTATGCCTCAAGACCTAAGGAAATGACTTGTATTGATTCTCCCAACTAGCACTTTAGGCTTTCACAAACGGAACCAAAAAAAAAAAAAATGTATCTTTTTTGTTGTTGTTGTTTTTTCCTCCACTGCTGGATTCTTTCATGATTACTGTTTATTGAATGCCTGCTGTAGGTCAGGAAATTCACATTCATTCTAATAATAGTAGGCAATATTTCAATCATAACAACATAGATAACACAAATAACAAGGTAAGTGATATGTTGCTAATGTTATAGGTAATAACTTCCGCGTTTTTCAAATAGAGATAACGGAAGACGTAATTAGTGATTAACTTCTTCAATATTTCAATACTGCTAATTTGTGGGATATATATAACAGCAAGCCCCAACCTAAGACTATGGGGAGATTTCAAGAGAATGCCCTGAGGCAGTGGAAATTTTTTAACAGTAATTCAATTATGTCAGATTCAGGATCACTATCATGAACACTTTGCAGGCACAGATGACATTATTACTCTCAAGTAATGTGGCATTCATTACGTTAGGACCTCGACATTATCACTCTGAGTGATGACAAGATGAAGAAAATGAACATTTCACATGATACTTGTACTTAGAGTAGATAAATTAGGGAATCACAGCAATTGTTTTGGAATCTGATATCTTGCCTGTAAGATGATCACAGAAATACAGTAAAATAATTTAAAACATTTTTAATATTAGACTTTGAGGTGACTCTGTAGTCTGGAGGTTCAACACTTAACTAGCATGTGATGTTTCTTTCTTTTTTTTTTTTCATGTCATCACAGTAACTTCACAGTATTTGTACTTTCATTGTGTGGTCCTATGAAAGTATAAAAAGAGGTGATAGACCTAATCCTAGGGATCATTAAAAATGTTCTAGAACTGTAAAAATTGGACCAACATTCATAAAAATAGGAAGAGATGACCAGTCAAAGGGGGGTGGAGGTGAGCAACAGAATTTCAGGCAGATAAACAGAAGGCTCCCTTGATAATAGTAAAGCATGTATAACAAAACCACAACCCCCCCACCCCGAAATACCAAATGTCTAATGTAAGGACCCACCATTTAAGAAAAAGAGGTAGGTTTGTGGGGGCCTGCGGACCCCCACAATGTAAGGGATTTAAAGGTTAATCCTAAATGCACTGGGAAGCCTTTGAAAATGTTGTAAGGATGGAGGGACAAGGTCCAATTTGCATTTCAAAAATACCCATCTGGTTAAGGTGCCCTGAATGGCTTGAGGGAGGTTAATAATGACTGAATAGCAGGCATACTTGATAACTATACAAGTGTCTCAGTTGCTTTTTCCAGTACATCATTTTATAAGTATAAACCCATTAGGGCTTTATTTAGTAGTATGTAAATACACTGTTTAATTTTCATTTCCCCAATGACAAATCATGGAAAGCATCTTTCCATGAACATGTTTGCCTCCTAAAGATCTTATTTTGACAAACATCTTTTCAAAGTTTTCCCATCTTACTTTAGGTGATTTTCTTATGATTGAATTTTGAATTCACACATGAATTTACATAAACAGTTCTTTATATAATAAAGAAACATCTTTTAATAATATATGTGCCTTGTAAATATTTCCTCTCAGCTTGTGGTTTTCCTTTTCATGCGCTTGTTTCCTTTTCCTTTATTTGTTTATTTCAGAAGATTTTAATTTTGATGAAGTCTACTTTAGTCTCATTTTTATGAATCATGATTTTGTGTGGTCCTATGAAAGTATACAATAGAGTAGATAAATTAGGGTTTTATGTCCTACCTAATAAATATTTACCTAACCCAGATTACAAATATTGTCTGTTAAACATTATCTAGATTTGTAGTTTTAACTTTTGTATTTAGCATTATTTAGTTCAATACAAAATACAAAACACTTGATACATTTTGAGTTATATACTATATGTATACATATTGAAAGCCCATTATCCAAATTCGGCTAATTTAGAAGATTATTCTGTCAAAAATTCCTCTGCACTTTTTTCAAAATGAAATAAAAATCTATTTACTTACCTAATAATGAGCATATATGTATATGTATATAAATATATATCTTGATTATTCTGTTTCATAGATTAATTAGTCTAAACTAATATTAATTCCATATCATCTTGATTACTGCTGTTTATGTTGCTTTATGGAAAGTCAGGTAGTACACAAAATTTATTCTTTTAAAAAAATTCTTTAGACTCTCTTATTCTTTGTCTTTTTCTATAAAACTTAAAAATCACTTAAAAATTGCAAATGTTTTCAAAAATCAGAATTCTACTGGAATAGTTTATTGGGATACAACAAATCTTTAGGTTAGTTTGTAAAGAGCTGACATTCAAATCAGATCGGGTGTCTCAAAACACCCAGGACACCAGTCTCGGGACAGTAGAATTCTTCATTTATTTAAATCTGATTTATTCCAACAGTGTTTTGCAGTTTTCAGAATAAAAATCTGGAATGTTTTATTTTCATTTAATCTAACATTTTTAGTCTTTTGTGCTATTCTAAGTGGCATTTTATTTTCAATTGCTATATAGTATTACAACCCTATTGAGCGTAAAATTGACTTTGCACTCAGCAGACTTGTTAGACTACTATATTTTTTGGTAGATTCTTTCAGGTCAATTGTGTAGGTGATTTTGTGTTCTTCAGATATTAATAGTTTTGGTTCCACATTTTAATCTATAAGTTTTAATTTAATTTTCTTACTTTTATAGAAGCTTGGACATCCAGTACAAAGTTAGATAGAAGTCATGAGAACAAATACCTTCCTCTATTCAAAATATTATAAGGAAAATATTCAACTCTCACCAGTAGGTGTGATATTAGCTTTTTTTTTTTTTAAGTTGCTCATATTAGTTTGAAGTTCTCTTCTATTCCCAGAATGCTGAATTTGTTTTTTTAATCATGAATGGATACTAAATTTTGTGAAAGGAATTTTCTGAATCTATTAAGAATTTATATTGACAAGTGTGGTGATGCATGCCTGTAATCCCAGTGTCTCAGAAGGCTGAGGCAGGAGGATCACAAGTTCAAGTCAACCTCATCAACTTGGCGAGGCCCTATGCAACTTATTGAGACCCTCTCTATAAATAAAATATTTTAAAATGACTGGGGATGTGACTCAGTATTTAAGCACCCCTGGGTCTTGGATTCAATTCCCAGTACAAAAAAAATTAAAAGAAAAAAAAAATTATATCAATTATATTTGTTCAATTTAGAATGTTGAGCCACCTTGCCTGCCCAGGATAAATTACTGATATTATCAATAGCCTTGATCGGATCTGGGAAAGAACTTTGTAACTAGTCAACTTGAAATTTCAATAAAAACCAAAATTGAAAGACAAAACAAACAAAGGAGATGGAAGGAAAAAGGGAATAAAAATCCAGAGCTATGTGACAACAGCAAATAATGTAACATTTATAACTGGAATTACAGAAGAAGAATAGGGACACTAGGAAATATTTCAAGAACAAATAGCTGATATGTTTCCAAAAATAATGAAAGACACTATGCTACATATACCAAAAGGTCAATGAAACCAAATCAGGAATAAGTAACAGCCAGAACAACAACAAAAAAATTTATGCATTACATTTAAAGCAGTGAAAGTAAAAAAAAAAAAAAAAAAAATTCCCACTATGTAATAAGAAACAAAGGTAAGTATTCAATAAACTTCCACTCTGAAGATATGTTAGACAAAGTCAATGTCCTGGCTTCTTAACAGTTTTGAAAGAAAACTAAAATTGTATATATACGTCATACAAAAAAATAGACTTTCAGGCAAAAACATTGTTAGAAACAATTACAGTCACATTGTAATAAAAGATGCATTTCACTACGAATTCATAACAAGTCTATGAACACAATGTATAATTATAGATACAATAAAATAACAAAACTGAACATTAGGTATATGCAAATGTATGATAACAATAGTTGGTAAAACAAGAATAGCAATGATACAAATGTAGATAAAACAACACAGGTTTAAACATAAAATAATGGACACTGGGCACAAACCACTGCAAATTACAGTTTTTTAAGGAATACATGGAAATTCATTTGCAACAGTTTCTTTTTATTTTTTTGTTCACTGAAATAGAAATAGTACATATCAACACTAAGATAGAAATAGTACATATCTACACTAAGATAGAAATAGTACATATCAATGGGCTACAATATGCTCTTTTGATACATGTATACATTGAGTAATGTTCAAATCATGGTAAGCATATTGTTTTTCATTTTTCCATTATTTTTCTCTCTTTATTTTGTCCTTTTATACTTTGTCTTTCTTTCTTATAATAGGGATTGAACCCAGGGTGCTTTAATATTGAGACACATCCTCAGTCCTTTGTTTAAATTTTTATTATGAGACAGGGTCTCACTAAGTTGTTGAGGATCTCACTAAGTTGCAAAAGCTAACCTCAAACTTGCAATTCTCCTGCCCTTAGCCTCAAGTTGCTGGTATTGCAGGCATGTTCCACCACATCCAGTAACACTCTTCATTTATTGGAGTACAATAATTGAAAATCCTTTCTTTTAGCTTTTTTGAAGTATACTATATTGTTACCTATGGTTACCTTTCTATCCCATGGAGCATGAGGAGTTATTTCTTCTATATGACTATGACTTACCAACCTTGGACCAACATTTGCCCACACCCCTTCCCCTACACTCTCCAGCCTCTGTTATCACCTATTACATGTTCAACTTCTATGAGATCAATTCCCCTATACTTCACATCTGACTGAGATCATGAACTTTCTTTTAGTGCCTGGCTTATTTTACTTAACATAATGATCTCCAATTTCACCCATGTAGTCACAAGTTACATTGTTTTTTCTCTTCTCAATTGAATAGTATTTCATTGTGTACATATGGCACATATTGTTTAATCATTCATTAACTGATAAATATTTTGTTATTTTCATTTTAGGGATTTTGTGAATAGCACTGCAGTTAACATGAGTGTTCAGATGTCCCTTCAATGTCTGATTTTATTTTCTTTGGATATATACCAAGTAGTGGAATTGGTGAATCATATGAACTTCTCTTTTTCATTCTTAAAGGTCTTTCCATACTCTTTTCCATATTGGGTGAATAATTTACATTCCCACCAGCATTTTGTGTGCACTTCCTGCTAACAATATTTTTAATAATGAGCATTTTTATTGGAGTGAGGGATAGTCAATGTGGTTTAGATTTTCATTTCCCTGATGATTAGTAATGTTGAGGCTTTTTAATTCTATACCTCTTGACCATTAATATGTTTTCTTTTTGAGAAATATCTATGTAGGCCTATTACTCATTTTAAAACTTGCTGGAATTTTTGCTTGAACTCCTTGAATGTTTTACATATTAGCACCTTAGCAAATGCATAGCTTATAAATACTTTCTCTCATTTTGGTTGCTTATTTTACTGTGATGAATCTTTGTTTGATATAAAGCCATTTCTCTATTTTTGCTTTTGTTTGCTGTGCTTCCCCCTGCCAAAAAAAAAAAAAAAAAAAAATCTTGTCCCTTTCAATGCCACAAAGTCGTTCACTTATGTTTTCTTCCAGTAGTTTCATACTTTTATGTCTTAAATTTAATTCTTCAATGTATTTTTAGTTGGTTTTTATATATTATGAGAGAGACTTAGTTTTTTTTTTTCTTCTTCAAGTGGGCATCCAACTTTTTGTGCATCAGTTATTGAAGATACTGTCTTTTCCCCATGTGTATTTTAATGCCTTTGTTAAAGATAAGTTATCTGCAGATCTGAGGGTTTATTTCTAGTCTTTTTGCACTATCTCATTTTTCTATGTACCTGTTAGCATGCCATTATCATGCTGTTTAGATTACTATAGCTTTTTGTTGTAGTGTGAAGTCAGATAGTATAATGGCTCCTGCTTTGTTATTTTTGGCGATGTTGGCTTTGACTGTTTGGGGCTTTTCATTGTTGTGGTAGTGTTGGTGGTAGTTGTGGTTTCACATAAATTTTAGTATTATTTTTTCTAATTCTGTGAAGAATATCATTAATATTTAGTAAACATCACACTTAATTTGTAGATTGTTTTGGGAAGGATGAACAGTTTGCAATATTGATTCTTTATAATTCATAAACATAGAATATTTTTCTATTTTTGAACAATCTCTTCAATTTCTTTCATTAACATTTCAGAGTTTTTATTTTAGGGAGAGTTTACCTCTTTGATTACATTTATTCATAGTTTATTTTTATAAAGCTGTTTTAAATGTGATGACTTTGGGAGTATATATTTTTTATTTCCATGTGTTGATATAGTTTCTAAAGTTTTTCTTGCTATTGATCTTTAATTTTGTTGCACTGTGGTTGGGAAATTACTCAGTGTGACTCCTTTTTAAGAAATTGTGAGTCTTATGTTTTAGCTTCCTGTAAGATCTTCCTGTAGAATTATATGTATGCTTCTATTAGTTTTTTGTTGCTGTGCCCAAATTCCTGGCACAATAGAGGAGTAAAAGTTTATTTTGGCTCTTGGTTTCAGAGGTTTTCATCCATGGCTGGCTGGCACCAAGGCAGAAAACTCGGGGCAAAAGGGCAAAGAAGAGAAAAGTTCTTCTCCTCATGTAGTCAGGAAGCAGAAAGAGAGAGCAGTGAGCAAGGGAAGGGTCAGGGTCAAGATACAGTCCCCAAAGTCACACCCTCAGTGACCTACTTCCTCCAAGCATGTCTCTCCTACCCACAGTTTTCATCTCTTTTCAGTAATTAATTTAAATGATTAATCCATCAAATGTGCCAAATACTTATAAGGTTAGAGCCCTAAGGATCCAATCACTTCCCCAAAGCTCTAACTTAACATATTGGGGACCAAATCTTCAAAACATGAAATTTGGGGTGACATTTCAAATACAAATTATACCATTTCACCCCAGCCCTCAAAACCTCATGCTAATTTCCCATTGCCAAATTCAGTCTATCTCCATGATTCCCTATAGTCTTTTAAGTTCCAGAGTTGCTCCAAAGTCGAAGTCCAAATTCTCCTCTGAGACTTAAGGCAAACTTATAACTATGAGCCTCTATAAAAATCAAAGAGCACATTATACACTTTCAACATACAGTTGAACCGATAAATTTTCCCATTCCATAAGGGAGAATTAGAGGCATAGAAATAAGAGATTGATACTAAGGAAGATAGAAACCCAACAGGGTAAATATTGTATCCTGTAGTTCCATGCCTGGGATCTGGTATGCATGCTGGGCAAAATGTGCGCCAAAGAAGGTTGGGAAATAACTCTTAGGCTGGATTTTCTCACAATGTGCAGCTTTGCTCAACAGACATTTCATATCCCTGGCATTTCTAACTTCCTGGGTTCTTCATTGTAACTTATGCTTCTCTCTCATAGTTTCATACATCTACTTCTGTGGATCTGTCTTCAAGAATTTCATCTCTGAGTCATACTTCCTTTTAAATAGGCATCATAGGTCTTCCTTTTAAATGTCGGTGAAAGCATTGATAATCCTGCAACTCTTGTGTTCTTACCTGAAAAATCAGCTCCATGAGGATGATGCCAAACATGCTTACTTAGTTCTAGTAGAAGCAGAAACCAAGACATTTTGGACCATGGTTGAAGTGGCTTCTGAGTGTCTGGGATGACTGAGCATGGTGAAAATTAACCTTAAGAAATGATATCCTAAGTGACCCTAGGTGAGCAGGACAGCTTCATAATGTATGCTCAAAACAAAGCCTTTCAAGTGGGTTTTTGCTTTTATAACCTTGAGCCCATAATGAATTGGGTGTTGCTGAGATGACCTCAAGGAATGTTTCCTGTCGTCCTTGTGCAAAGTTCTTGGTTTCTCTTTAATGGTGCCAGTCTCTTCAACAGTTATACCTTCCTTTGTCCCAACTTTAAATGTATTCATTTCTGACAATTCTGCAAGTTTTATTTCTGTTCTTTTTACTCGTGATTATCACATTAAGCCTTGAAATTTTCTCCACAAGATTAAGTAGTCCATCAACTTTAAATTAAGCCTCACAGAAAGTGTTACAGCAGGGAGAAAATATAGACAAGGTATGTATTTGCTTGTCTAGAATACAGCATGGGTAGCCTGCTGCCCAATTCCAAGTTGAGTTCTAATTCCCATCTGAAATTTCATGATCATAGTCATTACTGTCCACTTTGTATTGTCATTTTGGTCTTTGGAGATTATACCATAATTGTCCCCCATGAAGCTTTGTTTAAAAATTCTCAACCTTCTTTAGCCTGCATTTCCAAACTTTTAAATTAAATTTCTTCTGCAAACCAGTTCCAAATGCTCTGAACTACATGGTTAGATATAGTCATAGCAATGGTCCTACTTCTCAGTAGCAATATTTGTTAACTTCTCATAATGTTTCTTTGAGCAGCTAGAGCAAAGCAATAATATAAAATGTTGTTTATCATTAACCTTGGAGTGTTTCATTATAAGATGTCGTGGGGTAGACTTGGAAAACTTGAGTTTAATTGGTGACTTTTGACCTTCCTGTAGGTGGATACTTTACATTTGGGAAGTTTTCTGTCATTTGCTTCTTCGAATAAGGATTTTACCTCTTTTGCATTCTGAAATCTGCCATAACCACCAACAACCTGAATATTTACTTTGTTTTTACTCTTCCATAGTTATCATGAGCTTTTCTTATTCCCTTTCATTTTATTCTTTATTCTCAACTATCTTTTCAATAACCTGTCTTCAAGCTCACTTATTCTTATTCTTCTATTGATATTCTATTGATTCTGCTATTGATCATCAAATTTTTCATTTTGTTTAGTGTAATTTTCAGCTCCAGGATTTCTATTTGATTTTCAAATACATTTTTTTTCTATTTAATGTCTCAGATAAATTATTGAATTGTTTGTTTTCTTGAAGTTCATTAAGTTTCCTCAAAACATCTATTTTTAACTCTTCGTCCAAGAGTTTGTGCATATCAGATGCTTTATATTCAGTTATGGCAGGTTCCTTTGTCCTTTAGGTGATGTCATAGTTTCCTGAAGTTTGCTGCTTTTTGGTATATGACAATGACCATACATTGAAGGATTAGGTATTTATTATAGCCTTTCACAACTAGGTTTTGTTTGACTCTGTCCTTCCAAAAATTCTAAGCTGCCATTCACTTTTTTTCTTTGATCCAGTTGTTAATGCTAGTATGTTAGCACTAGATGATGCCCTAAATCTGTTTCCTGTGTGTTTGGGGTTTGTGTAATATCATTGTTTCAGCACTAGAGAGCACTCCAGCCTAATTTTTTCACAAATCAGCCCTTGGCGTTCTTCTCAGGTTGGACAGGGGAATGCTTGAAAAGCATATTCTTTCTCCACAGACTTGAACTGTACCTACTTCCCTCCTCCTACCCCAAGCAGACAATGACTCTCTGTATTTTGTTGGGGAGATAAGAGAAAGGATAGAGTGTGCAGTTCTGTGATCACCAAAATGGCAATACTGGGTCACACTCAGGGCCCATGACCTGCTAAGATTAGCATTCAGAGGCAGGACCAAGGCCCACACTACTATTATCAGCTGCTGTGATGTAGTCTTGGCCCAAGATTAAGGAAGGCATCCAGAGTTGATATTAACCAAAATATAAATCTATCCCACCAAGCCATCTACCTCTGCTCAGCACAGAGATGGGCACAGAGGCCCCTTTTATAGATCACTTGCCTAGGGACAGAAGTCTTTGGGTACTGCCCCATCTTAACTTTCATCATTGTAAGGCTGGTATTGGTCCAAGGCAGAGTCCGGTTCTTACTTTCCTTTCCTATCCTTCAGTGGATGGAGCCTTTCTCTGTGCTGTGGAGGGGTAGTGAAGGTAGTCCCATGGCTGCCAAGCTCATGTAGAAAGGTCCAGAGGTTTCTCTGGGGGCACTGCCCATGGGAGAGGGGACATGAGACTTTTATTCATACTGGGTTTCACTGTGGTGGGCCTGATACTGGGTTCCAAGTCTAAGACATGTGCATATTCCCTCTCCTTCCACTAGAGTAAGACATTTTTCTCCATATTCTCCAGCTCAAAGTTGGGGGAGGGTGATATGGGTGACTCTTTCTTTCCTGTCTTCTTCAATGTGACAATGTGTTTGGATTGCATAAACCTAATGTTGATAAAAAGTCTAAACATGAAATGACTCCTATTGAGTAAGTCATTTAGTATAAATTTCGATGAGGAAGAACTGACCCATAGTCTTGAAGGATACACACATAGATATTAAAACTACAAAAGAGCAAGAGGTTATCTCAGATGTCAAGAAAGCAGTTTCATTTAGCAGGGGAGCATGGAGTTGTGAATGGGAAAGGGAGTCTATGGGATGCTGGCAAAGCTTGGTTTCTTTAGCTGAGGGCTGGCTAGATGCATATTTCACCTGTCATGATATGGTACAGTGTTTGTTCACCTTTTCAAAATTGTGAAATCATGCTATTTCACAGTTCTATACTTAATTTCATAGAACAAAACAAATTAAGGGCTGAGCTGTATCTCCAAATGGTAGAGCACTTGATTAGCGTGTACAAGGACCTGTTTTATTGCTAACACTGAGAAATAAAGAGAACTAATAAATACTTTCCTTACAGTTACAAAATTCTTTATCAAAATGAATAAGTTCATAAAAATATAGGAAGCTTATAGATTAAAAAGGGTCAAAAGTAGTAGTTAAAGAGATATTGACAGGGGGTAAGTAAGAGAAGGGAATAAATTAATTTTTTATATTCATATCAGGGATTGAACCCAGGGTCATTTAACTACTGAGCTTCGTCCCCAGCCCTTTTTATTTTGAGATAGGTCTTGTTCAGTTGCTTAGGGCCTCACTAAGGTGCTGAAACTATCTTTGAAATTGGGATCTTCCTGCCTCAGCCTACTGAGCCACTGGGATTACAGGTGTGTACCACTGCGCCTAGCATTAAGTTGTTCTATTTCAAAGTATGTGACATATACAGAGTCCTTGCTATGCGTGTATGGTTTGACATAATAAGTTATTTCTTTTCTTTCCTTTCTTTCTTCTTCTTTTTTTTTTTTTGCAATGTGGATATCAAATTAACCTAACATCTTATATTTTAAAATGTCTGCTGTTTTGATGAATCCTGTTGATGACTGTTCTCATTTCACAGTTGAAGAAACTAAGGCAAAGGGTATTTATGCAACATTCAAAAGAGCAAGACAATATAAAGGATGGATTTCCTCTCTCAGTAATAGATAAAGAATGATGGGGACGATGGTCTACATATACATTATTACGGCATTTCTAGAGTTTAGGTCTTAAATGCCCCTCAAAGTCATGTGTTAAAGGGCTAGTCTCCAGGCTGTCGTGCTATTGGGAGGTGGTGGATCCCTTAGGAGATGGACCCTGGTGGAAGAAAGTTATGTCATTGAAGCTGTGATTTGAAGGGGATGTTGGGCCTTAGCTCTTTCCCTCTCTCTCTCTCTCTCTTCTTTCTTCTTCGCCATCATGAGGTGAATAAGTCACTCCACCACATGTTTCCTACCATGATGTCCTTGCCTCACCATAGACTCAAAGAACCAGGGCCAACTGATCATGGACTGGACCTTTGAAACTATGAGTCAAAACAAACCCTTCCTCTTTCAAGTTGATTATCTCAGGCATATTGTTATAATAATGCAAAACTGACTCACAGAAGCATTACCATCACTGGCCAGTATAAACCAGAAATATGTGAAGGATTAAGGTAAGTGCCTTAAAGTCTCATTTAGCCATTCCTACAGCCATGTCTATTCATATAGGAGGGAATTAAGTCTTAAAGAGATGAAGTGCAAACTACTGATAATGGAGAGAATCAAGTCTCAACATGATCTGTTACTCTTCAAAATTTAAGCTTCAAATCATTCATCTCTACTTGTTTAAAAATATGCTAAAAAGGATCAAAGATTCAAAATGATCATTTTCACTTTTCAGTTACCCAAGTTTTTCTCTGTTTTAACATGGATGGTCCTTGCATCAAATCTTCTAATCACAAAAGGAAGAGATAGTTTAAAAATACAAAAGCTTCAAATTTATAATATTTCGTGTATCAGCATTTTAGGTACTGCCTGTAATGTTAATGGTTATCACCATAATGTGAGCATTTGAACATAAGTATTATCCAAATCTTTTAGCTATGATTTTTGCTTTGCTGCAAATTTTTTTTATGATGGCTTGAGATGCAAATGCAAATGCGCCATTAACCAAGAAGTAACAAATACTCCAGCCACAAAAACATTAGTATGCATGACTAGTCTACCATTTTGTATTTCCTGTTTCACTGGTTTTGTTCTGTTAACTTGCTTTTTTGGCTCTGTTTCTCATGGAATAAATCCCCAGTATTATGATACCTTGCCAGTATTAATTTTGTCATTTAATACATTTATTTCCCAAGTGATGTTTCTTCTCTTGGAACTTTGACCTTCCAGCCCCTGAGGAGTTCATTATTATTGCCAGGAGCAGACACCCAACCCTCACCAGAATGCTCTGACAGACGAGTTCCCTTTTTTCTTGACATCACACATTTCCTGTTCTGACATCTACAATTTTGTGAGAATTCCTGTGGCTGTCTGAAGATTGCATTTTGTCCTCACCAATAACATCAATGTGAAGCATGTAAGTTTGTCTCTTTGTATGAATAGTGCATTAATCAGTTTACTAAATACCTTTTGTGGTGGTGATGTTTGTTGAACCCTATTAGTTCCATATAATTACTTACGCTACCAAATCCACAGTGTTATTTTTATAAGATATTTGTTTATATACTATATTTGCATTGCATTTGTTCCCCCTTACTTTCTGTCCATTTATATGTTATTTGCTTATTTATTCCTTCAGCAACCACTTATTGAGCACTTGTTTCGTGGGATAGACCTGAAAAATACAAAATGGAATAATTGACAGAAATAGTACTTAATGAATGATCATTGCTTTACAAACAGTTGTTGATGAATGAGTGAACAAACACAGTAGCAGTATAAATATTTCATAATTGTATAATTTTGAAGAGTTTGTCTGATTTTCTCATGGGAAAAAAAAACAACACAGAATTCCATGAAATTGGGGCTATGGTAACTCGTACTGATAAGTGGAAAGAGAAGAAGAAAATGATAAACAAAATTAACAAAACTCAACAGATAAGACAGAAACACTTTGAAACAATCTCATAAGGCTAAAGTGAGCAGAGAAGGTGTTAGAGGCAGAAAAGGTGAAAGAGCAGTAGCTGTGGCTTGTGACAACCTAGAGAAACCTGGAAGATATTATACCAAATGTAATGAGCCAGGCAGAGCGATACAGATCCAACAAGTTCTCACTCATAGGCAAAATCTAAGAGTCAAACTCATAGAAGCAGAGAGTAGAATGGTTTTACTAGAAGGTGAAGAAATTTGTAGAATTAGGGAATTAGGGAGATATTGGTCAAAGGAGACAAAATTCCAGTTACGAACAATACCTTCAAGAGATTTATTGTACATCTTGGTGATCATACTTAGTAGCAATATGTTGTATACTTGAAAATTGCTAAGACAAGTAGATTATAAGTCTTCACCAGAGAGAGAGAGAGAGAGAGAGAGAGAGAGAGAGAGAGAGAGAAGTATGTGAGATAAGATATGGTAATTAGCTTGATTTAGCCATTCCACAATGTGTGTGTGTGCATGTGTGTGAAAATGTCATGTTGTACATAATAAATTCCTGCAACTATTATTTATCAACTAAAAGTAAAATAAAAATTATAAAAGAGTGTGAAACTGGCTCAGAAAAAAGAAAAGCAGCAAGTTTTATGGCCCTTCCAGTTTTCCTGTATCCATAACACATATAACCCTTTTTTCCTTGTTTTGTATTCTTACAGAGAGAATGAGCCCTTACTAAGATGGCTAAAGCTATAAAGTTTAAAATATAAGTAGACTACAATAAAGACTCACAAAATAGACTTGATTGGTACACAATTTGAGGTGGCAGCCATTCCTCATCTTTAAAGCACTTGAGCTCCATTCTGTCAATGATTTTTTTTTTTTCCACAAGAGAGCCTACGCCCAGTAATTACCTCGGGGAAATAAGGCCAATTGCCTTCGAGTTGATGAAAATGAAATATTGCATCTGCCCTGTCTAGAATGTAATCAATAGTCAGGGAGAACGTGTAGTCACTATTTACAGTACTTCCACTGGTTGCATTTACTTCTTAACACACAACATCTAGCTCTGATCCCAACACTATGCTGAAACAATCTTCATAAATGCTTCTAATACTTTTCTGTCTGCACAGTGCAAAAAGCATCATCTCAGCCTTCTTTTTCCTGGCATCTTCACTGACCGTTTCTTGTTTCTTAAAAACAGTTTCTTTGGCTTCTGAGGCTTCAGTGAATATTAATCATGTATTTGGCTGCTAACCATGTCCATCTCCTTCCTCTTTTTGACAAAGCCTCAATTTTTTGAGATAGTGCATTCCCTCCATTTTGTAAATTGAAAAGGCTAGATATTTACTTGATCCCTGGTAGACAGAAACAAGTATGTTTCCATTTCTCACAATCAGATATATACACACTTGACTTTTAATCAGAATCAATGATGCAAAGAAGTAGAGAATGCACAGAATCAGTGCAGGTGACAAAAACAAAACAAAACAGTAGAGTTGGCAACTTTAGCAAAGTTCCAGATGCAATAATGAGAGATCTTCTAGTCATATAGTTCAGTATCTCATACTGAGATTTTGTTGATGCAAACTCTAGTGCCTACTGTCAGTGGGGTGTTTATCATGTCTCACTGGAACAGCTCAGTGTAAGTGCAATTGTTCTTCATGTCTGTACTTACCAGGTCACATACCATGTAACACACAAGTTATCTTAATTGACTCTGGGTCAAGAATGACAGTTTGTCATAACACCCTAAAATAACTGCATCCCTAAATCAATACAAAGGGAGCAAAGATTTTCCTTACTTCTTTCTTCTTTCTCTCTGCTATCTCTTATTAAACATTTTAGCTCTATTTCTGTTAAGATTCAGATGATAAATGTGAAATGGTCAATTATGCCTTAGTTAATATGCCATTAATGTAGGGTGAAGAATCTAGCTTGGGTTAAATCAATGGAATCCTAGAGTTAGAAAAAAGAAATCAATGTAAATTTAATTCCATCTACGTTTGATGGTTAAATCCCTTATGATACTACTGACACGTAATAGTCTACCTTCTCTAAAAACACCCCAATGAATATAATTAAAATTTGAGATGAGGAAGTAATCCTGCAAAGCTTTCCAAACACCACCCTTCTGCAAAAGAAGAAAACTGCGGCCAGGAGAGGATAGACGGCCAGTCACAGCTGCGTATTCATTAGTGTCGACTCCTCTCTCTGGGTTCAGTGGTTCCTTCCCTGTACCTCTCTGCTCAGTCTTTGAGGCATCAGTAAAGCTGACCCTGACTATTAGAACATTTTTTTCTTATAATGAGCTAAAATTTATCTCTCTGAAACCTTCTTGCTCCATTGGTCCCTAAAAATGTAGAGACATAAAGGATGAGGTTAATTTCTCTTTGAGAAGATCCTATTATTTACTTTGCTCAGAGTTTCTGAAAACTTCTCCAGGATGAGGCTTTCTCTGATTTCTTCAATTATTCCTCATATACTGTCACCTTCTCAGTCATGTCACCATTCTTGCCAGTCTCCTGGAAACTTCTAGTTTGCATTTTCAGTAGAGGCCAGCAGTGTATGTGACATTTGTGTTGTGCTCTCTCTCACCAGCTTAGAATCTGTTCCCTGAGTACCATGGATAGTGAAGTGTCTGAGTATGGCAAGTCTTAAAATTATTCTTGGCATATCGGGAGTCACGTGGTGAGCATGTGCAGGGTGAAGATTGTTAGAGGGTCCTGGAAAATACCAGAATACCCTTTTCTAACTCATTATAGGGGAAAAGAGTAATGGGGCTCCGAGTCAAGATCCCACCCACTCATGTCTCAGGTCGACTGTTCACTGAGTGAATCGTGGCAGGTAATTCATTATCTGGTCTCTGTTTTTTCCACTTCACAATGGACGTGTGGATATAGAAAGTGGAACAGAAGGGTACTATTGGAGTTTTATGGTGCTTCAGCTGGCATGTGAACCAATAGATGATACCTGCTTTTTTGTTAAGTCACTGCAGTCACATCCCCCACTCAACTCCACTGCTTTTAAAGTCAGCAACTCCATCTCATGTAGAAGAACCGAGGTCCTGGCTTTATGTCAAAAGACGTCATTTCTTTCACTGGTATTCTGCTTTACCTTGGTTTAATTGGTCTTTGGGTAGGAGTGATAGGATGATATATTCTAGAGCATTTCGCAAGCTCAGAAAGAGAGTTCCCTGAGCTGCTGTCATAAGAAGCCAGTGACCAAGGCTTCTCAACATGATCCCTTCCAGTAATGAGCTGTTTCTAATTTTATCCCTATCACACTCAGCCTATTAGCCGTTTTGAAGAGCAGGTTGGGATACCAAAGACCATTATGTGTGATCATTGATTTTTCTAAAAGCTGTGTCTGGGGATTATCAACCCAGAAAGCAACAAGCAGACACAGTGGATGTCTTTCTGCAGTGGAATATCAAGATGACCTAGCACGTGTCAGGCTAAGTCAGCTGAAAGAGGGCGTTTCGTATTTTTTTCTTTTTTTTTTAAGCAATCTAAAGCGACCTGTTTCCAACCACCTTAATTATCTGCAGTGCAGGGAAATGAACCATGAATTATTTACAAAAAAGCACTTGTTCCCTGCTCATCTTTTTCTTCAGCTGTGACTTGCCAGGTTCCTTCCTAGATGAAGTCAGAGGATAAGAATAGTCAACAGGTGTGTGTAATAAACTGTTTCAGGGACTCCCTCATTTTTTTCCCCCTGTGGAAACTGACTGGACAACTAGAGCTTGGGCAGATGTTGCCTTTCTCACTTTTACTTGCAAAAAGGTCTTTAATGGGCAGTAGTTTCACCCATAGCTATTGTACTATATGCTTCTTTCGGCAAAAATAAATGAATAAATAGATAAATAAACAAACAAAAAGAAATCTCTGAGGGTCATTAGGGTATGCTTGGAAGGCACCAATTGTTCTGTAATCGCACTACAGTACACTGTGAGAACTAACATTAGTTCAGAGGCCATGAGCCTTGGAATGTGCAAGTTATATTTCATGTGGCTCAATTTTCACAATCTCAACCACATAACCAAGTACTTTCTATCCCATTGTACAGATGACAAAGTAATATCATTGACACTACCCGGTATTTCAATAGGGTCTGGTGTATTTATAAAGGGCTTTAAAACACATGATTGACTATGAATCTTTTACTTAACTTCCAGCCAAGTTTAGTGGTCCCAGTTTATAAACAAATAAACAGATAGAGGGTTTGGGCTTTTGCTGGCAAGATTCTGTGCCTAGGCCTTTCAGATTAAATGTTTTGATCATCCCTTTGTTGAGAACCTGCCATTGATCACGAATAATTTTAAGGACTTCACCTATCCCACTGCTATCCAACTAATATGTAGTGGAAACAGGTTTCCAATTCAGGTAGTCAATCTCAGTATTAATGCTCTTCCTCTAAAAGCATTTGCATCTCAGTGTAGGTAATCATACTTCCTTGACTTCAAGTTGAGCTTAATCCTCTTGAAGTTGACTAATACTTTCAGTTTAGCAATGTACCACATCTTCATTTTCCTGAAGTGTGGAATGGGATAACAATACTATCTATTAAATGGGGCTGTGGTGAGGATCGAATGAGTTCCTGTGCCCAAAGTGCTTGGAACTTGGCCCACAGAATGATGGAGTGAATGCTAAATATTGTTCTGCCGTAGCTGCTGTTGTTATTTCTACTTCATTCTATGATCACATAGACCATGATAAAAGTGCCATTTTCTAATGCCCTTCCCAGATTCAGGCATAAACTCTTTCTGGAATGCAAGTTTCATCAGAGCATCAAAACTTATTATTCCTGTGACCAAACACTAGGAATACGAGCCACATCATTCAACTTTCCTTCATGATATTCCCCAGGTGCGCAAGGCATAGGACTTCTCAAGGTGGCCTTGTTATCAGCTAGTCTTCTTTTCCACAGCTCCTTCCTGAGTGTCCAGTTGTCACAGTGATGCTGATGAACACTGACAGGCTTGCAGGCTTCCCCCGGGAATCTCCAGCTGCCCTGGCTCTGCCATTAACCTCGCGGTGTGAGTGCTGCGTTGGTTCCTGCCTGCTGGTTACTAGTCATTCGGGTCCTTGCCTCACAGCCACTCACTCCCTGGGGTCTGCAAACTGACACATCAGGACAGAATATCTCTGTATTGCCACAGCCCAATCAAGCCAAAGGCCCTAAATATCAAATTAAGATTCCTCAGGCCTGGAGCAGTAGAATTCATTTTCCTCCATCTCTCTAGGGTATCAACCTGCCTGTCACATTCATCTGCATATTAGATTTTCACATAAATGTCAGAAACATTCTTAGAGGAGAGCTGAGTCACACCAAGATTGAACAGGGTGAATCTAAGGGGTGACAATAGTCAAGGAGGATTCTTATTTATCCAGGGGAGTAGCAGGTTTGGCTCTCAGAATTATATAACATCCTGTCTAAACTGGTAATTGTTGATCATTATGAGCTAGGTAACATGAAGTCTCAAATTATTACTCTAAACAGAAAATCTAATATATTCATGGATGATAGTTGGAAATAAAATTGGGACATCTTGTACCACGCCATGTAATTATCCTTCCCACCTGCATTTCACATGGGGAATGTGTAAAGTTTGCACACACAAACTTGGGCCTGAGTCTCACTGCTACCATCAACAACACTGTAACCTTGGGTTAGTTACTTTAGCCCTCAAAGCTTCATTTATACTGTCAAACTGTAAAATACCTAAAACGTATTATCTGCAAAAGTTTTTGTGATACTGAAAGGTTGAGATGATTTCAAAGGTGCTAGAAAAATACTGTATCCTGAAAAGACTGTCTTAAATATCTCCTCTCACTAGAGCTTTCCTGGTCCCCTGTTATGCACCTCTCCCCCATTATTCCATTATATTCTTTTTGATTTCTCCCATTTATATATTTCACAGAATTTATTGCTGTCTGAAAGAATCTTATTGTTATGTCTGTGTGTTTGTCTAAGCAAGCTTGTCTTTCTTGCAGTAGCATCTCTCTTTCCTCTCTCTCTCTTTTTCTTGGTATTCAGAGCAACACCTGGTACTTATAGGCCATAAATAAAAATTGTGAATGTCTAAATGACTGTATTGGTTTCTTAGAGCTGCTGTAACAAATTACCACCAACCTGGCAGCTTATAACACAAATTTATCCTCTTACCGTTCTTCAAGCCCACATCCCAGATCAGTAACACTCATCCCAAATCAAGGAATGGGCAGGAATGTGCCTCCTCAGAAGCTCTAGGATGGGAGTCTTCCTTGGCTCATGGTCACTGTCATTCCACTGTCTGCCTGCATGTTTCCACTGGCTTGTCTTTTATGGTCTCTTTCTGATCTCCCTCCGTCTCTTCTCCTGAAGATCCATGTGACTGCATTTAGGCCCCACCAGATTGTCCAGGATAATCCCACTGTGTCAACATCCTTAACATAATAATTTCTGAAAAGTAGCCATAAGGCAAGATTGACATAGTTTAGGGGTGAGGATGTGGATATCTTTAGGGAGAGCCTACCAGACCATTTGCTTTCCATTAATATTTAGCAAATCTTCCTTTTATCCTCTCCTTTCTAGACTTTCCTGCTATATCTTCTCTCTTTTTTCCCAGCCCATTTATTTTCCTCTTTATATCTCTTCTGACCTGTTTCTCTATCTTTCTTCTTCTTTTCTATAGGAATCATGAAAATTTAAATGACCAATTTAAGTCCCTGTTAGTTATCAGTATTTTCCCATATGCAGTATTAAATATGCCCAAGCAAAACCATTACTCAATATTGGGGGGGGGGAGGGGGACTATGTGAGCTTTCTTTTATTTATTTGTACTTTTTATTTTAGGGCTATAATTACAATTAGTTTTCAGCCTTTAACAGACCCCCTCTTAATAATGCTCAGTGAATCCATAAGTAATTATCAAGGACAATCTGTGTTTTGGTGAAGAGGGCCAAAATAATTATAACAGTAATCTAAGATGCCAATTGCTAGGTAATTATTCAGCAACAACCTAATAATTAACCTGTTTTACCTGCATGATCAACTGGCTAACATTTCAATTAGAACCTGAAGTAGGTTACTTAATGTCCTTGAAAGCTAGAACAAAATACAAAAAGAAACCCATCTACCCCAAAAGATTCTTTGCTAATATTTAATTGATTAATCATATTGGATTTGACTCCTAGGACTTGGGGGTCATTTGGACGGCAGGTATCTCACATGATTTCAATTAATTCAGCATATTTTTAACGTTGAGAAAACACAACACAGAAATGGGATATGATCACCATTATAAGTGGAAATAAACACTGAGCCATCTTTTACATTCAGAATGCTGAAGCATTTTCTTTTTAGAGAACACAAGGGACTTCGACATGGGAGTCTATGTGCCAACAATGTGAGTATTGACCACAAGTCTGTGTCTCCTCCAGCCAGGATTCCCAGGAAGGTGGCATTGCTCAAGGACAAGTAATTAAGTCTGCAAAGTTTTCAAAAGGCCGTTTAAGGTCATTCAAGAAGAGTAAATTGAGTCAGATCTGTCTGCTTAAAGGAAGACTTGAAATGAAAGTGATAATCAGGCATTTTTATGTAGGAACCTATTTCTCCTGTTTATTTTTTGTCTGTAGGAAGATAGAGCTGAAGAAAGCTTGTTGTACCTTACTGAAATCTGGGGGCCCAGAAGCTTCTCTCACTAATCCAGTAGGTTCATTCCCACCTAAGGGACTTGCTTGGGAAGAGCAGGCAGTGAGAATGGATACCATAAGTGACATGGTATGAAGGTTTATGAAGGTGTCATTGAACACAGAAGAAAGGAAGCTTTGGGTTTGTTGAGACAAAGCTCTAGGAAGGACAGGAAAGCCATCTTTTCACTTGTTTCCGACTTTTGCTTTTGATCAAAGAGATGAGAGAAAATATACTGCTAAGGTTCCAGAGGTTTCTATGGAAAATATGAAATTAGGATTGCTAGCTCAACTACTCAGGCCAATTTTGCTCTAAAATAATGTCAATAAAAAAAAAAAAAACATTTTATTTCACTTCTCCTTCTGACCCCACTATTTTTTTTCCCTGAGTAGTAGTGTCTAGAATTGCAAAGCAGAACAGCAAAACAAAAATCAGTAACAAGATTTATGAAAGTACTATTAAATATATCTATATTCTAGACCCAGAAATCTATATCAAGAAGGATGATTTCACACATATTACACAACCTTTCTGAACCTCAGGTTCCCATGTCTGGGTTTCAGCTGAGTGACTGTTCAAACTGTCATATCTCTCTCTCTCTCTCTCTCTCTCTCTCTCTCTCTCTCTCTCTCTCTCTTAAGAAAAGATAATATATGTTTATTTATTTATTATTACTAAATTCCATTGGGATAATGGAAAGTATCTTTATCTTTCTGTCTCCAAGGAACCTGGCCAGTCAAATGACCTGAGACTGCAGACATTGGGATATGTTTGAATCTGGGTTGACATAATTATACTTTAATGACAACTAAGCAGGATTTCTTTTCTCTCTCTTCTTTCTTTCTCTTTCTTTCTTTCTTTCTTTCTTTCTTTCTTTCTTTCTTTCTTTCTTTCTTTCTTTCTTTCTTCCTCCCTTCCTTCCTTCCTTCCTTCCTTCCTTTCTTTCTTTCAATAAATGTCAGCAAAATCTATTACAATTCATATTATGCCGCAGTCCGGCTGGCTGGGCAAAATAACCAGGGGGTGACGAACAACTTGTGTACGTTGATACAGCAGGAGTGGAAGCCGTTTATTGTAAGACAACAGAGGTATTTATACATTCCACACAGCTTATATTAATTAGCATAAACTAGATACAGCAGTCAACCAATAAGGAATCTCCACACTTAATGGCTCGCTGGCCTTACTTCACAAACCACTCCCTCTGGCATTTTGCCAGGCACCATCCAGACTTGTTTACAGACTCTAACATTTCTCTGGCAAAATGCCAGGCGCCATCCTGTCTTGTTTACAGACTCTAACAATATTACACATATAGAGCACAATTTTTATATCTCTGGTTGTATATAAAGTATATTCACACCAATTCATGTCTTCATACATGTACTTTGGATAATGATGTCTATCAGAGCACTAATCTCTAGAGTATATAAATAACTCAAAAAGCTAAATACCCCCAAAACAAATAACCAAATCAATATATGGGCCAAGGACCTGAACAGACACTTCTCAGAAGAGGATATATGATCAATCAACAAATATATGAAAAAATGTTCATCATCTCTAGCAATTAGAGAAATGCAAATCAAAACTATTCTAAGATTTCATCTCACTCCTGTAAGAATGACAGCTATTATGAAGACAAACAACAGTAAGTTGTTTGTGATGATGTTGGTGATGATATTGGGAAAAAGGTACACTCATACATTGCTGTGGGATTACAAATTGGTGCAGCCAATATGGAAAGCAGTATGGAGATTCCTTGAAGAAATGGGAATGGATCCACCATTTGACCCAGCTATCCCTCTCCTTGATCTATACCCAAAGGACTTAAAGACAGCATACTACAGGGACACAGCCACATCAATGTTTATAGCAGCACAATTCACAATAGCTAAACTGTGGGACCAGCCTAGATGTCCTTCAGTAGATGAATGGATAAAAAAAAAATGTGGCATATATACACAATGGAATATTACTCAGCAATAAAAGAGAATAAAATCATGGCATTTGCAGGTAAATGGATGGAGTTGGAGAAGATAATGCTAAGTGAAAATAGCCAGTCCCCCCACCAAAAAAATGGCAAATGTTTTCTCTGATATAAAGAGACTGATTCATAGTGGGGTAGGGAGGGAGAAATGGGAGGAATAGATGAACCCTAGATAGGGCAGAGGGATAGGAGGGGAAGGGAGGGGGCAGAGGGTTAGCAATGATGGTACCATTCTTCTCTTATAAGTTGTGTGGCCTTGAATAAATTGTCCAACCTTGCAGTTTTCTCAACTGTAAAATCTAGGAAACAATAGTACCGATCTGTGACCATCTACTGTGAGGAGAAAAATTAGCTAATGATGTTTGGAAATCTAATACCTAAGATACTTCCAGGAAAGAGTCTCCCAAAAGTGCTCAATGCATGCTAGCCATTGCTGTTGTTATCTTTTTTTGTTATTTTTCTCATGGGCCAAAGAAGGAGCAACCATTCCTACCTCCCTGAGTGGTGGCATACGGGAAAACTGACCCAAACAATAGGGACTGAGTCCATGATATGCACGATATTTACTGACTAATGAGTTCATTTGTCCCTTCCTACTGTATGTTTTTTTCTCCACCTTTGTGCCTTCAGTCAAGGAAGTCAATTCCCAGAGACAGTAAAAGTAATTCTATGAGCAGAAATATATCTACAGTTATATTGCTATTCCAGTTCTTTTCATCACTTCTGAAAGAGGTTTTCCAAATAAGCTTCCTAGAAAAGGTCAACTGAAAGTAGTAATCTAGATCTACCTTGGAATCTGTAAGGCCAGAAATCCAAATAATTCTACAAATATTTCAATTTAAGATTGAAGAGAGAGAAGAGTTAAACATAGATTTCCAGTTCTTCCTCCCAATAGTTATATCTCAAAGTCTACACCGAAGCTACGATTTCCCCCAAAAGATTTGCTGATAGACTGGGGAAGCATATTGGGAAGAAAAAGACAGAGGTATTGTATCTATCTTTCTTTACTGTAAAAATCCCCAAAGTGTGATGACTTATCTAGTCCTCAAGACTAGTTCCCAAAGAGACACCACAAAGCTATGGAGACCCAGAAGAAACGGTAATGAAGTTTGCCTGTGAGATGGAGAGACAAAGTGATGCTTGAACTACTCTTTATAAGTTCAAGTTCAGAAGAGCTAAAGACTAATAGCTTAAGAGTGAAAACAATATATTCATGGGGATGCAGAAATACCTTTCCTTATTCGATTTTGATCTTGGAGAACTTATTATATTTTTAAGTGAAATGGGAAGGAAGGACATGGGAAAATATACTGGAAAGAAAATTCCATGGAATTATACAAATGCCTTTGGATTATATGGATTCCTTGGAAAACTCTACACAATCATATCCTTAAGGTACTTATAGGCTAACACTGATTTCAAATGGACAAAGAAGAAACATTTTAGGCAAGAGTGTTGAGAAAAAAATACAGTATAACAGGAGAATAATACCTACCCTAAAAGTCAGGCAAGACTTTTTGAAGTAAATCATTAAAGTTTGAAGAAAAAGAAGAAAAAGAAAATTCTCAATTTCCTATTAAACAACTTGAAAGATAGTTTTATATACTTAGTTATAATTTAGACATTATATATTTATATATGAATGTCATGTAGATGTATATAAACAGTTTTTAAAATTAGACATGTAAATTCTACTTGATATTTTGGAAGGCCAAACTACAGAAATTCATTATTCATTGAGAACTAAAAAAATACAAAGTCATATGTGTGTGTGTGTGTGTGTACTTGTTCTAATAAGTAATACTTGACAGTAGAATGCATTTCAACCCATTGAACACAAATGGAATACAACATTTCATTTCGCTGCTTGTACACGATGCAGAGTCACACCATTCATGCAATCATACAAGTACATAGGACAATAATGTCCATCTCATTCCACAATCTTTCCCCCCGATACCCTTTCCCCTCCCCCTCACTACTCTTGGCCCAATTCAAAGTTCCCCCATTCTTCCCCTGGTGCCCTCCCCACCCCATTATAAATCAGCATCCACATATCAGAGAAAACATTTGTCCTGTGTTGTTTTGGGATTGGCTTATTTTCCTTAGCATGATATTCTCCAACTCCATCCATAATATGCAGTTTGTAACTTGCTAAAATATAAGGTCTCTAAAGTTTCTTTCATTGCTAAAATTTGACAATTACTTAATAGGTACATAAATGTGGTAATCATTTATATGCATTTATGTATAATTTTCTAAGAAGTAGTTCTAATATTTGGGGTAAATTATTTCCTGATATTCTCTCAGCATTAGCACACATATAAATTTCTATTTAAGTTTTAGCAATAGCTAACAATTGTTCACTTACACAAATGGAGGCAATACAGCTGAATGATTTTCCAGAGTCAGGAAGCATGAGTTTGAATCTCGTCCCAGGCACATTGTCATCAAATCTCTAAGCCTCAGTTTTCTCATCTCTATAAAGGAATCAAACAGAGTTAAGAGCAAAAGAATCCATGCAAAGCTCTTGATCTAGTGCATGGATCATAGTTAGCAATTATTATTCAATCCCTATACGAGCTCTGAGCTTATTATATCTCTTTCTTCTCCAGTGAAGGAAACCAAAGACCACCAGTTCAAATTCAGAAACTTTTGTGATATCATCAAGTTCAAAAAGCAGGATGCAATCTCAGTCTTTTGGGTCCAGTGTAATGGACTTTTCCCAGAATAGCTCTACCTATCACAGGATTATGGTTCTGTCTTATAAAATCAGAGGACATGGTATCATCTGTGTGGTTCTTTCTGCATGCTCCTTAGAGTGACTTGGAGAAAAAGAAGAATTTTTTTTTCCTTGAAACATCAAACATCCAACCAGGTTAGCCACAGCACCATGATACAGTATGCCTTCATCTTCTGTGAGGTATGCCCCCCAAAATATTTTACTGATAGTATCCAGAATAGAAAGTTTCTGCATACCAGGAATTACTTTAAAGAAAGCAGAGTCAAAGCTATCTCCACAATAAATTCTTCTCCCATTTGCATTCAGATACACTTTCTTGAGTGGTTGCAAAAGGGGTAATGTTTACACTAATTTGGAAAATTGCAAATAGAAGTGACACACATGTGAGTATCGTCTATCAGGTGTATCTGATGGAGAAAAAAGTACAGCTGTTCAAAATGGTGACAAGAGTCGAGCCAATATGGAGCTGCTCAGAGTATCAGGAAAGAGGGCTGAAAGTTTCTTTCTTTGCTCTTTGGAATTTGTGCTCCTCTTTTTTTTTCACCTTACAGGGTTAATGTGAACCCTCAAACAGCTGTGGCCAGGGGCTGCTCACTCTGGTGTAGCTGCTGCTGCACTTACCAGCTCAATGTCCCTGTCAAGGCTCAGCTAGGTGGGCACTCCCTGATGACTTGTAATTGTGGTGCCCCTTACTCCCTGAATGCCCAGCCTGCAGTGGCAGAAGACTTTGGAAAAACATTAGGGGGAGAAAGGGAGGAAAACAGAGTGTTATACAATGTGCACCAGCCCAACTTTTTAAAATCCCACTCACAGGTTTCCAGTGTGAGATCCAAGTGACAAGGAGGAGGCTGCCTTGACATGTATCCGGGAGGTGCCTTGATGGTGACTGACAGCTTGTTATACAGAGATCTAATTGAACCCGATGGCCTCATAAATGAAAGGCAAGTGCTCTAAGCCAAAGGGAAAGGAAGTGGCTTTTGGGCTTACTGTCTTCATTTCCCCAACAGTGGCCAACAAATTGACATTTTACAGGGGCTCCTCTTGCCAATGGGTTTTGCTGTTCCTGTAATTAATTCCTGACCCTGGAGCCTCTGGCATTTACTCTACAAGGCTCCCAGCAAGAGGCAGAATATGTTAAATAAGGCAATAAGACCAGCAGCATTGACAGCAGCTGCTTTAAGGCACCATGCACAACAAATAACCTAGATCAGCAAGGCATTTCACCTTCCTGAACCAGAGCCTTCCTGCAGAGGGAGCACTCAGATATTGAAGAACTGCCGGAAAATCAGGGAATAATTCCTTCCTTGCTAGCAGAAGCTAGCCAACATTTATTAAATAATTGCCAGAACTGTTTCAATGCTTTAGATAAATGATTTGCTCTCCATAAAAAGAAAAACCTGAAACATGATGATTTTTTCCATCTCTACACCAGTGAGGAGACGGGCATAGCAAAAGTACTCATCTAAGTACTCAGGAACAGTGAGGAGCAGCGTGAGGACTTGCACCCATATCTTGAGTTGCAAAGTTGTGCTCTTTGAACTGTAAGAAAACGGCAACATGTATGATGCACCTGCTGTGGCCTGAGGGTTCTGAGAAGTGTGTTAACTGGGACTCGGGTGATCTTGTCCATGCTAATAACCATAATGGATGGGAGGAAGTGACCAGGGATACTGACGATGACAGTGGCAACCTAGGCCGGCCTGGGTTACTCTTCCTGCATCTTTCACCCCCATTCCAGCAGGGAGTGTCTCCTCTGTTTTTCCTCCATCAAGGTTGTGGCGCTCAAAGCAGTAATATTTGTACTTTGGATTTGAAAATCCAAGGACTAGAGAAGGACAGGATTCAAGATACAGACAAAGCATTTTAGATAGAAATGGGGAGGAGGTCATTAACCTAGAGTAGAAGAAAAGAAAGAAGAAGGTCACTGCTTCTGGGTGCAGTGTTGGTAGTGGGGTGGCAGTGAGAACCCAGAAAGGGAAGGGCCACTTGGAGCACTTAAGTGGTGGGAAAAGCAGCAGCCTGGATGCTGTGGTTGAATGTGTTGTCCCAAGTTCATGTGCTAGAAGCATAATCCTCTAATTCACATGTAGGCATGTGGAGATGGGGCTTTGGGGAGGTAATAAGGTTAGATGAGGTCATGAGGTGGAGCCCCCATCATGATATTAATGGCTTTCCAAGAAGAAGACAGGCCTAAGTTTGCACACTTCTGCTTCCTTGCTCTGTTATGAGGCAGCAGGAAGACCTTCAATGGATATTAGTGCCAGGCCCTTGGACTCTCAGCCTCCATAACTGTAAAGAAGTAAATAACTGTTCTTTAGAAATTACTTGGTTTCGGGTATTGTGTTTTAACAGCCCCAAACAGACTAACACTCTAGAAAAGACTATTATGCCCTAAGGGGTGACATGAACTTTGCAGAGAGTAAGGAGCCACACAGTATGCTTTTAGGTTAAAAAGAAATGAAGTGAAACCAAAGAGAATTTGTTGCATATCTCAGCATATGGAATGAGACGTCTACCTGCCCCAAAATCATGATGATCACAAAAATAACAGTATTATCAAGCACTTATAAATGAACTGCCATCTTCAAAACTCGAAAAAAGGACTTTAAAATTTTTTCTTATTCCCACAAGTTCATAGAATAAATGCTTTTTATTAACCTTACTTTGTGAAGGAGGAATCAAATGCTTAGTGATATGCCTAGGTTATAATGATGCCACATATATTTATGATGACAATTCTTGCCATTTTCCCTGGCCTAGTGATTTTCCTTTCCCTCCCTCTCTCCCCTTCTCTCCCTCCCTCCTTCTCTCCCTCTGTCCCTTCCTCTGTCCCTCCCTCCCTCCCTTCCTTTCTTCCTACTTCTCTCTCTCTCTCTCTCTCTCTCTCTCTCTCTCTTTCTCTCTCTCTCCTTTTTCATTCTTTATTCTTTCTCCTGTCAATGTAGGATGATACCATCTTCACTGTGCCATCATAGTTTCCCTCAAAGTACTCACTGGAGATATTTGGCTTGAGTGGCACTCAGTGAGACACTAAGATCCTGAAAAGAAAGGCAAAGTTGGATGCTACAAGTGGAAGAGGAGGCACAGTCAAACTCTAGAGCAGTCCAGTTGCTCATTTAATGAAGGTAAATGAAGGAATCCATGCATTTCACATGCAAATTTTAGTCCAATTCACTGAAAATAGCAATAACGTCCACAGATATGAGTATGACTAAGATCAGACTCCCCTCCTCAAGTAATCACCCCACCCTGCTCTCTCTCTGCTGTTTTCCCTCTCCCCCTCACACATACACAGTATCTCTACCTCTTTTACGTGGGGCATGCACTCCCCCTCCTACTGACTTGGCCCTGGCCTTGTGATGATTTCAACATGATGAGCAGGTGTGCCATTTGCTGGTGGGCTTGGGTTCGCTATCTTGGGCTTCAGTGATCATCCAGGAGTAGAAATATTCCTCTCACTCCCAGCGTTGGCCACAACCCTTGAGTTTAGGTCTAGAATAATTCAAAGCAGAATGTACCAAACTCCAGCTCTAAATCAAACCAGCCTCAAAGCAGAGCCACCCAAGATGACCCAGGAACAAATGAATTCTTATTCTTGTGTACTGAGAATTTATGGTTCATCTTTACACAGAAAAAGTATCTGATATAGTGATTAAGAATGCCTAGTTGATTACCTCTGTACTTTAATTTTCCTCTCGTGCATTAAAATCTGGTGAAATGAGTCATATAAATGGAATCCTCCAATATGTCACTATAGCTACTTATTTTTGAGATGTGTTTGCACCTGAGGAACTATAAGATAGAAGGGGAAGTTTGATCAAGGGGACTAGAACTCTATTTCTGCCAACTAAAGGTGCTTTCTTTAGAAAGAAAGCAAGAACTTCTACATTAAGCAGAATTGTGAGCAATAATTCCATTTAGTGAGTAGATATTCAGAATGGAAGAATTAGGAGAGGGATCTCAGTGCAAAGACTGCAGGGGGAAACAAATTAAGATGTTTTTAGACTTCAACTTTTTCACTTCAAAATGCAAATAATCATATCTGCCCTGTAGAAGAGTTAATTTTTATTCATTTCACAAAAATATTTTAAGCATCTGCATTTACTGATTCACTAGTCACCACAAAGTATTAGGAGTACAATGGTAGAAATGAACACGTTTTCATCTCATGGAGCATACTGTCTGGTCAGCTTGACAACATTCACAAAACCAAATTTGCAAAATAACTAAATAATGGATAACTAAACACTTAAAAATTTAAAAATTAGAAGACAGAGGACCTGTGTTTAGCTTGGTGCTAAATTATTCATATTTTACTAATGAGTGTTCAGTATGCTGTGTCACTCCAGCCTATGTGACAATTAAGATCGTCAAAGTCAATTTTCTCAGATAGGCCCAATTTCTCTCAGGATATGTGTATTTTCGTGTTGTCTTTTCATTCTCTGTCTCTGCCTCTGTCTACCTTGTTTCTGGGTTTCTCTCCAACACACATGCATATTCTAAGTTTGCATAGTGTGAGTGTTAACAGCACCGAACAACCTCCTAAACAGGTATAGCTTACTAGTGTGCTGCACTCTCTTTCCTGATCTTAGCAATCCAAACCTGTCTTTCCGAATGGCCTGCTAAAAGCTCCTGTGCCCGTACAGTGGCAGTCTCCAGGGAAGAAGACATCTAAGAACACAGAGGCTCCATTTTCATCCTGAGCTTAGGAGTCTGGAAGGAATGGGGAAGTGTGACAGCAGCAGAAGGACCACAATATCTGAAATGTCTTTGCCACTTGTGCTTAATGGAAGCTGGTGGGCCCGCTGCAGATGCTTCCAGAAGTCTGCTGGAATATGGGTAAGCCTGAACTATCTCCGTCTAATGAATTAATACATTGTAAAAAGTGGAGGGCATTAAAAAGAGCTCTGGAATGCTTGGATTTCAGGGTGTGTTTGCTTTGTTTTGCTTTTATTTTGTATTTTTAATTTTTACCGGTACATTATAATTATGCATAACAGTGGGATTCATCGTGCCCCATGTGTACATGCACATACTTTGATCAAATCACTCTCTAGTACCTTTCCTTTCCTTCCCCCCTTCCTTTGCCCTGATCTCCTTGCTCTAGTCTACTGACCTTTCTTCTATTATCATCTTCATTATTCTGCTTCCCGACTTATAATTATATACAATGTCCTACTCTCATATATGTCTAGTCTCATTTATTATGCATACACTCCATATCTTTGAAAGTTACCTAATATTTCTAGGTTTTGTCTTTCTCATCTGTCAAATACTAAAGTTTAAGGATAGATAGACAGGTGCTTCCATCTCTTAACCATCTAGGGTTGTATGACTGTATTAATAATTTCTAAATGGCCATATAATCATCATAGATACAAAATAAGAAATATTTATAATATTTAAGATAAACTGTAAAGAATCACATATCACATCTTTTCAATGTATTGTACCAGGAAAGCTTGTTTTTTCTACATGATGATTCTGATATCACAATTTCCCAAAGGGAATAACATTGAGCTTAATCTGCTGTTTTAAACCTAAAACCGTATATAAGTATATCGTAGCAAGTACATCTCAGCAGCCAGCTGAACTTGCCAGTCTGAAATCAATGAGGCAAAGCTGCTTTATTGAATTATTTCAATAATACCTATTTGCTTTTCAAGGGGCCTTTATCTAACAATAGTCAGAATGATAGAGCTAAGAAGAATAACAGACTTTGACTTCATCAGTTCTAAAGTATTATTTCACAAAAATAAGCATTCTTACTTCCTTTCATCCTCAAGCCAGCTTTGGTTTGGTTTAAATGGAGACTGCTTCACTAGATTGCAGTCACTATCAGAATATGATGAAGGGAAGGAGCATTTATTGACCCCATATTATGTTCAACACTGTGTTGTTATATGCTAATCCATTTATACCTCACAATTCCAAAGCAAAGTAGATATGAATATCACCTTTACAGATGAGGGACTTGATTCTCACAGTTAAGTTGAATAGAAACACCTAATTTATTAGTGGCTAAATCAGGAGATAAGGAAATATGACAACCTACATGCTTGACATAGAAAGTGGAAATATACACCATGCCAGAGTGATACAAAACACCATGCCAGAATGATATAAAACATATGAAAAGAAAGAGAGAATCACCCTTGATTACTTCACCTCCAAGCCCCTTGCTCCTTCTATTATGATGTTATAATTCTACAGTCTATACATTGGTATGCAAAGGGTTCATAACTTCCTGAAATTGCTAGTAAAGTTTTGTTTATATCTATCTCCCTATCTATACCTAATGTGCTTACTTTCTCCCCACTCCCTTCTCTCTCTCCCTATTTGAATTATCCTCTCTGGACAGAACTTTTCGTTTTGCTCAAACTTGCAAAGGGTGTATGACCTTCAAAATATTGAAGACCCCTGAATGTTTTTTCATATAAATATAATTATAAGTATCATTAATTATAAGATGTCTCATTGGAAAAACAATTAAGAAAAAAATTTACTACATGCATCAGTTAGTCTAGGCCGGATGGTGCCCTCCACACCTCAATATACCAAAGGTTCATTTCATAATTGGTCTCCCTGACCTTGCGAGGAAATCAGTAGCTTCTGGGTGGCCCACTTGTGTGAGCTGGGAAGACGAACTCTTCACTCTATGGAATATCATAGGCATGAAAGCAAGAAGAAAGGAGAAACAGTCACTGGCTCCTACATAGATCCATAATTTTTGCTCATGTTTGTTTTGCCAGAGTCAGCAACATATTCATACCTAATGATCAGGAGGTAAGGAAATATGACAACCTACATGCTTGAAAGTAGAAATACACGCCATGCCAGAGTGATATAAAACATACCAAAAGAATGAGAGAATCGTAAAGAAAGGAATGTGTGTGATAAGTTTCTCTTATCATTGTAAGAATTTTGGGCTCACAGTTTCCTTGCAAATAAACCCTAAGGAAGGAAGGTATAGCTATTTTAAAGTTCAGGTAGCTGTTAGACATTGAGAATTTTTTTCTGAAAAGGCCAGCAAATAGATATCATCTGTGTTGTGGGCCATTCTTTTCTGGCACCACCTCTTAGCCCTGCTGTAGTAGAATGAAAGCAGCCACAGACATTAGACACATAAACGGGTATGGTATCAATTAGGCCCAAGGACTCACCTATCTGGTAGCACATGGCCTGCAATCCCAGCTGTTCAGGAGGCTAAGGCAGGAGGATCACTTCAGACCAGAAGTTTGAGGCCAGCTGGGCAACACAGCAAACAAAACCAAACCAAACCCAGAACATAAAACAAAACAAAACCCTATATGATCAACATGCATTGGTTGCTTAGCAACAGAAAAGCTTTTTGTGAGTTTGTGAGTTAAGGTCAAAAACAAATTTCTCCACTGACTACTCAAAATGGAACTTCAGTGATGAGGTGGACATCTTTAGCAAAGTTCCCATAACCTATACATAATTGCATCCCCAAAAGCTGGATGACTGTTTCTAAATGAATCCTAGGGCATAGCATAATTTTATGGGGCAAAAACAAGTGCTTAAATTCAAGTCCTTCAGAATGCCTGGTTTGATTTAGGAAAAATGTCTGAAATAAACTAAAAAAAAAAAAATACAATGTCCTTCAGTAATCTGATATTAATTTTTCATATTTTTAACTTTTGGTTTAAATGTAGTAGGCAGCTCATATCCACAAGAATGTTATAGTCTGAACACAGACATTTCAGGCAGCCCAGTGACATAGGTTAAAAAAAATTAGAATCTTCTAGGAAGAGTGAGCTGGCTTTCCTTGAAGAAAATTAGAACTACCAATTCCCTTTCTTCATCTTTATCATCTACTGCAAATGGAAGAAAGGGAGGTGACGGTGATGAAGGTGACTCAAATAAGAAGGAGAAATTTTGAAACAAGATCCCAGGTCTCTTTCCCAGGGCTCCTTTCTGCTTCGTATGTAAGCATCCATGAACTGTTCACAGGGCTGCATGTGAGGACATGCATTTAAAAGCTGGGCTTCTAGAAACAGGCCACAGTGTTGAATTTTGTTTCATTTTAAACTTAGTCCTGTTTATTGGACTAGTGATCTTGGGCCATTTACTGTATCTTTATAAGTTCCTGTTCTGTCATCTGGAAAATTAGGATAATAACAGAACCTACTTGATGAGGCTATTACTAATCATTCCATGACGTAAACATACACTTAAAAATCATATAGTACTGCATAACTACACACAACTCTTATTCATCAAGTAAAAATAAAATATGGAGTAAAATATGAAAAATATGATAAGGCATATATAAGGTAATACAAAATTGTGCACCCAGCATGGGAAACAGAATGGAGGTGCATCAAAACATTGAAAATAGAACTACCACGTGATCCAGCAATCCCACCTTCTGGGTATATATGCCAAAACATTGAAATCACATTTTCCAGAGATATCTGCACTCCTACATCCATAGCAGAATTCTTACCACAACAACAAAACCAAAAAAAAAAAAAAACAAAAACACAAAAAGGCATAAGAAAACTTCTAGAGATGATGGATATATTTATGATGGTGGTAATGGTGCCATAGGTGTATGCATATGCCAAACTCTTCCAATTTTTATACGTTAAACACATGAAGTTTCTCTGTATTTTGAATTCAATAAAGCTGTTTAAAAAAAAAAAAAACAGCATGCATTTGACTTGTTGGTGAACTCTCTGCTCGTCACTTGTAGAAATTTACTGTCCCTCACATAAATAAGATTATCAGTTAAGTACAGAAGACTCTTTGCTGCCCAAATTTTGAGTTAATGTGTATTTTTTTTTTTTTTGAAATAGGGTTCATTTTTAAAGGCACTTTACTTTTGGCCAGAGAAGGCAGAGCAGCCCAAAGCATTTGTCTGATCGTTTTCTATGGATAAATGAGCAACATTAACATGATTGTTAGCTTTTAAGTTTCTCAGATCAGCATCTATCACCGGCTTTGAATTCTCTCTGAGGCAGCAGACGTTGGTACCCACGTGCACATGGGCTCACGTGCACAGATGGAGACCTGTGAGAATAGATTCTGAATCCTTACGTCCACTCAGCTGCACAGCGGGACAGCCCTGCCTGAGCTAGAAACATCTGTAGAGCAGCTAATGGACGCCGTTCGCTTTGTGACCACCCAGGAGGTTAGAAGAAGCTTCCATTTATTATGCCTTATTCTTGGCTTTTTGTGAGTGTATCTATAAATGTTAAATGAAGACTATTCTGGAAAGGAAACACAGTGCTCCTGGCCTGCACACAGAAGTGGCCAGTCACATTTTTCTCTGTTCCAACAATGGTTTAATCACTCTCCTAGTGCAAAATGTAACTGGATACACAAAGCCAACTTTAAAAGGTGTCTGCCAAACACCACTATGTAAGAATAAAACAAAGATAGTCTTCCTTCCTCCCTCCTCCTTCCCTACCTCTGTCCCTCCTTTCCTTTCTTCTTTCTTTTCTTCCTATAGCTCTCTTAGAAATACAGGGGACAAAGATTAACGTTGGGAGGCTTCGATATTTCCAAACCCTCCATAGTATTGCCTCTACCTGCATTTTAAAATGTATGACCCATTTTTCCTCCTCTTGTAGTTGCTTAGCTTACTATCCTGAACCATTTCCTGTTCCTCTGTTTTGTTGCCAATGTCCCTTACCCATATATTATCCCACTTCTTAACCCCAACACAACCTGAATATATCTTACATATTTTCAACTGTGGCTCACAACTGCACAAATTGTCACTAAGCTGTGAAAAACTTGGATATATAGGAATGGTGTAAATCATACTTTTCTTCTCCAGAAAACATATAAAATACTTAATAATTTTTGGAGGATTTAACTTCCCCCAAAGAACTTAGCATTTATATTCAGCAATGAGGCCTTTGATTTATACTTAAACTTTAGGGAGCCTATGCCATATTTATATATATAAAGTAAGTGCCATGTCTGCACTCATGCATGGGCCTTTCTTGCTGCAGGTTGAAACTGCTGTCCACAGGAAGAACTTCCTCTTACTCAGAGAAGCCTTAAGGTTCTTCTTATGGCCTTTCAGTAGACTGAAATTGGCCTGCTCATCTTACCTAGGACAATTTCTCTTACTTTAATATATATTCAAGTAAGAGAAATTAATATATAAATAAATATATGTATATATATATATTTTTTTTTTCAAGGGATGAGAGAAGAGGTAGTTGGGCCATAGAGAATTTCACCTGAGTCAGACTCAAAAAAGCCCTAAACTTATCCCCTGAAGGGTCCCTTTCCCAGATCTGTCCTCCATGGGTGGATTGCATTGTTGATGTTTGCATCCTGGGCTCAAAGAGTGACCAGAAGACTTCTAATCACAGTAGGCATGGTGGAGCCTGACAATGTAGGCTGCCATGTCTGTACTCATGCACGGGCCCCTCCTGCTGCAGCTTGAAACTGCTGTCCACAGGTAGAACTTCATCTTACTCAGAGAAGCCGTAGGGTTCTTCTTATGGCCTTTCAGTAGACTGAAACTGGCCTGCTCAGATTCCCTAGGACAATTTCCCTTACTTTAAGTTGACTGGTTATGGATCTTAACCACATTCACTAACTACCCACACAGCAACACTAGAACAGTGTTGAATGAGTTGCTGAGGCTGTCGCCTGAGTTCACACAGAAGAACAGTCATCACGCTGCCTCTGGCCCACATTCAACAGATGCTTCACTTAGCTTCCCACATTTAGACATTCTGGTTAAAATAGTCAAAAGATCAAATTAGTTGTCAATCATTGGTGAAATAACAGGGACCAAGACAGATTGTGTCAATTTGCTTCTGGCAGAAACAGCAGTGGGAAAGTTTTTGTAGAAGCTGTGGGCCTGGCTTTATCAAAGAAGCATCTTGCAGGTGTCTACTTGACCTTGGTTCTGTTCCTTAATACTGGGGAAGTCAGGGGCAGGCCAGTGAGGCAGGGCCAATGCTCAGTTTCTTATTTTCTCAGTACTCTTCCCTGGAACAAAGTTTTATATGGATAAAATAAGTTTGAACCATACACCAAGACAACATTCATCAGAATTTTGCTCATTTATAACTGTATTAAATATAGAAAGCCAACCAATAAAATGTAACATGGTTATAAAACTCCTAATTTGTTTCAGATGTAATGATAATAATAAAATACCTGAGTGAATCTTTCACTATCTTCTCCCCATGTGTTACTAGCATGGCTTAATTCTGTCAGTTTTCATCATTCAGAATTGTATTCATTTGCAGAGTAAATACCAATGTAGCTTCATAATTTCTGCAAGCATGTAACTTTGATGGAGATTGTAAAATTTTACTCACTTACCAATGGCAGCTCTTTCCTTCAGTATATCCAATTAAGTTTTCATCCTTATAGATTGGAGAGGAAACAAACAGTTGTCATGGGCTGTAGCTGAGCTAAATGCTAATCATGGTTGGCTTCCTTCTGCCTATGAAATGTGTGTTCTACAGTGACATTCAGAATGGTATAAATGAGCTATAAATTGCAATTTCATTCTCCAGGCTCCATTTTATGAATTCTGTAAATGAGTTATGCATCTGTTTGGTTTGCTTTTGATTCCACAGACTGCTATGTCCTGTGGTTTTCTATACCCTTATTCTCTCTTGCTCATAAGCCATTTCGTTCTAAGTGGAAAGAGAAAGGAGAGAGGTGCAAAGGGCAGAATTCACAGGGTTACCCAAGAGACAATATTGAGAGTGTCATTCATTTATGGACTAATTTTTGAGAAGTCTCTTTTATAAATGTCCCTGTTGTTAGGCACTCTGAGGATCATGTATATATAATAAAATAAATACAGCTGTCTTACATCTAGAAAACACAGCTCCAATTCCAAAAGCTATCTGCTGGCCATAGGGTATGACTTGTAGAAAGCACTGCAATAGTATTGAAAGCAAGAATACCTAGAAGGAAAGCCAAGCTCCAGGATGTTAGTAGAAACCCTTTGTTTGCAACACAGAGGAGTTTTGAAGAAAAGTAAAGGCAGACTTGCTACCATAGTACAAATTTAGGCAATCCTATGGGCAAAGGCAAATGGAGGCAAGAAACAGGTGTGTCTGGGCACAGAAATCATCATGTGTGGATGCAGAGTAAGGCATTGCCAAAATATGATTAGACCTTAGATGATAGGTATAAAGTACAAAATAGATATTTATTTCCAGAGAATGCAAGAGAGAATCCTGTGAACAAGTGTGATACACAGTTTAAGGCAGAAAAAAAAAATCTAAGTAGAAACTTGCTTCCTACAAGTCACTAAACAGCACTACTTAAAGTATAGTGGTGAACTCCTCTGCTAGGCCTCATCTGTGTGCTATTGGTGCACATGGTGCACGTTGAGATAAATGCAGAAAGTAAAATTAAACATGTAGAAATTTTATAAGAATCCACCATTGCTATCAAAGTATAATTCTGTATTTTTCAAACATGGCTTGTAAAAGAATTGGTTCTTTGCCACAAATAACCTGAGAAGTTCCCCTGTATCTCCCCTAAAGAGCGCTTAGCCTATGTGCATGTTCATGTGGTGCAAGGAGTTAACACGCCTGTTCTTCTCTTGTTCCTGATAACCTTCACCTCACTCATTGTATTCCTTAGTGCATACTGAACTTGAGATTTTAATAGGGCATCTTAATCTCACTCTGTTGAGAGGGAATAAAATCATCCATAGAAATTAAACTCATGAAATCTAGAGCAAGGATTAGCAAACCATAGACAATCTGGCTCCTTGTCTGTTTTGTAAGTAAGTATTATTGAAATAAAGCAAAGCTCATTAGTTTACTTTTGAACCATGGCTGATTTTATATTCTAGGAGCAGAGTTCAAGAGGTGCCATGAATACTACATTGCCAGCAAATATTAAAATCATTATCAATGTGATTCTGCAATCTGTACAATCAGAAAAATGAGAAATTATACCCTAATTGATTCAAATGTATGAATTGCCAAGATCATTGTAATGTCATGTGTAGCTAATTAAAAATAAATCATTACTTGGTCTTTACAGTAAAAGTTTGTGTGTGAAGTGATGGGGTCTTAGACAGAATTTACTCACCATGTACCAGAGCTTCTTACCTTCCAGGCTTGAGAGGAATCTCAGAAGACATCAGGCACTAAATAATTTTGACACTTACAGTTTTTTTTTTTTTAGTTTAGTACAAATAAGGATGCAAGACAATGAATTTGATGAACTAAACATAATCTTTGTCACTGATTATTAAAAGATTATATAAGATTTATAGAGATGATACCTCTACAAAATTTATGTGGCAGTTAAAGTTTCAGTTAACTTTAAATTCTTTGGGTTTTATTTATATCACTGTCCCCATCCCTTAGACTTCTCAAAACATTGGTACTATCAAGAAAATATTTCACTTTGGAAAAAGTAGATTCTTGGATTTTTATATCTGGGATTATGTAAAAATACAAAAATCCTAAGTAAAATTATGTTTCTTTTTTTTCCTCTCTGTATTGCTTATAATATAGTGTAGTGGTTCCCATTGGGAAGGCAACCACTGCAACATTATCTGCTACACAGTACACATTTCCTACTCAGCTACAGTCTCAGAAACAAAATAATTTAGAAACTGAGAATACAAATGAAGAAGGGAGCTAACTACTTAAAACCTTTGCAAAGTGAAGGAAATACTCTCAATTCGTAAAATAAACTTATGTGGTAGATAATATTACCCTTCCCCTACTTTATAAATAAAGAAACAGTGAGTTAGAGAAGTTATTCAACTTGCCAATGTCATATAACTAATAGGAAAGTGAACTACATTTCTAAGTTTTTTCTTCCCATTTTCCTAGGTAACATTTGATAAAAAAATAATAACTAATAATATGTCAGAATACAAATTTAGATGGAGAAAAAGAAAAATGAGCAAGACTTGGATCCACAGAGGTTGAAAAATCCTCAGCTCCAGATAGACAAGATCAGGAGGGAGAAGAACACAAGTTTGCTTGTTATATAGTTGTGGGGAAAAAAAAAGCAGAAATGAAAAGAGTGATGTCAGTAGAGACAAGGGTTAGAGGCATATTGCATACATTTTTGAATAATAAAATAGACTCTGAATTTCCAAGTCTCTGCACACATAAATTTATGAATATACATTATCAACAATGAAACAAAACATCTGCAACCCACACCTGGAAAGCAAAAGGTTGTAAATAGTTCTGCGGCTCACTAGGATCTGCTGGTATTCTGAAACAAATTCATATATAAATGTTTTGTTGCTCATAAATCCAGCCACAGGTGAATAATGTTTGCAAGTCACTAATAACTTGGAAATGTATACTTATTGCACCCGAACCTGGACTATTCAAAGTCATTGCAAGGGTATATTTTATTTGACTGTCTTTTGGGAAAAGGATTTTTTTTTCTCTATTCAACTAACTTTTTGGAAAACAACTTCCTTTCTCTTTCTCTCTCTCTCTCTCCTCCACCTCCCTCTCTTTTCTGCTTTCTCCTCTATTTACCCAGACCCCATGATAGTCTTAATCAAACCTTGTTTTAGTCAGCTTTTTTGCTGCTGTGACTAAAGAACAATTCTAGAGGAGGAAAAGTTTATTTGAAGATTCACGGTTTCAGAGGTCTAGTCCATAGAAGGCTGGCTCTATTCCTTTGGGCTCCAGGTGAGGCAGAAGAATATCTTGGTGGGAGAATGTGTCTTAGGGAAGCAGAGAGAGAGGTTTCCACTTGCCAGATATAAATATATACCTCAAAGCCATTCCTATTCCCACCTACTCCAGCCACACTCTAGGACTTCAGTCGCCAGTTAATCTGTATTAAGAGATTAATTCACTGATTAGTTTAAGGCTCTCACAACCTAATCATTTCCCCTCTGAACCCTCTCTCATTTTCTTACACGTGAGCTTTTGGGAGACACCTCACATACAAACCATAACAAACCTTGATATTCATTTATGCATGTTCTTGAAGAACCAGAAATTCTTATAATAATTCTCCATCTCACCATTTTTAAAGATGCTTTTGACTAAGAATATAAACATTTTCAAAGTGCATCAATAACTGTTAATGATCATAAGGCCAAGTTCAACATTTAAAATAACAGAGTGCCAAACCTGTAGTCACTCAGGAACTCATTTTCCCTGACTTCTTTCTTAGAATTCTAGAACCCAGAGCCCAGCAGGGTCTTGCGGCCATGTGCAACTGTAAGAAATCATAGAACCACAGAAGGCTGCAGCTCACTTTCCTGCTATCCTGGTCCACTCAGATGTGCCTCAGGCCCTACAATGTGAATTTGTTTAAAAGCAGTCATTTTGTGAATCCCCCATCCACTTGGATTTCCAAGCAAGCCACCTGGGTTTCATTCTTGCCTCTTCTCATCACCATCAGCATCTAATTGTTTGTTCCTTTGTTTTAACCAATCCCAATGGATGCTGCCTTTCTTAAACCATCTGCCTGGTCCCTGGCCCAGACATTGTGTGGATATCCAGGAGCCATTGCAACTGCCTCCAAACTCTTCTCCCTCCCTGGATCCACTTGCATCTCTCTGCAGTCCAGTCCAAGTGGAGTGACCAGAGCATTTTCCCCTTAGAATTATATTATGCCATTTTTCTGTGTAGAAGATATTGTTCGCTATTTCTTTTAGAATCAAATCCAGACTCAGGAGCTAGTCTGTAATGCCTAATCCTCTGACCTTTGTTTCTCTGTCCTGCTCCATCTCCCACCTCTTTATTATCTGAGAGACATAATACAGTTCACCAGAGGCACAATCTTGCTCACTTCTAGGCTTTTCCTTGGCTTCATTCCTCCTAGAGCACTGCTCTAATAGTCTTGAAAGAGTAACTTCCATGAGACTTTTAGGATCCAGTTTAGATTTAATTATTCTGGAAAAATATTCCCAACTGATGCCTCTTCTAAGCACACCCATCACACTTTTGTATTTTACCTTCAAAGCACTTGGTATTTTTTTTATTTTATTTCTGCACACATATTGCCTTAAAGCAATAGAACTTATTGTCTTATAGTTCCAGAATTCAAAATTCTGGATGCATCACAGTGTGCTAGAAATAATTCAAGTTGTTTCTGGAGATTCTAGAGGAGGAGGGGAGAGCTCCATTTCCTTGACCCTTTCTAACTTGCAAATTTCACCTGTATTCCTTTCTAACATCTCAAAAACCATCAAACCAAGTCCTCACATGTCATGTTACTCTCACCTCCTTTTCTGCTGGCCTTGACTTCTCTCTGTCTCTCTTCCACTTTAAAGACACTTCTGATTACATGCAGAGGCATCTAGCCAGGGCAATCCTTATTATAAGGCTAGGAGATTAACCATCAATTCTATGAACCGCCATAATTCCCCTGGCCATGTGAGGTATTTACAAGGTCCAGGGATTAAGATGTGGACTTCTTTGGGGGTAAAGGGAGATCATTCTGCCTATCCCAAGACTTGCTATTATAAATGTGTGCTTATTTGTTTGAGATCATTCCCAACCTCTTGTGTTCCACCTCTGCAATAACAGGCCACATCAAGTTTGTGAAGGGAGGGATGATATGTGTCCTCTTTCAATGCTCTGGTACCTAGCAAAGCACCTGATATGTAGTAGTTCAATATGCAATTTGAAAGAATGACTTAAGGGCTGAGTTAGAGTTGATGGACCCAGTACACTTCAATTCTCTCCCAACTGTCTTTTTGAAAGACATCACTTTCAGACTCTCATGATGATTTTCTTCAGCAGTGCCTTCTCCCTGATTGATGAGGTGTTAAAAACCCAACTCTAGCCTGTAATCTCGGCAGCTTGAGAGGCTGAGGCTGGAGGATCAGGAGTTCAAAGCCAGCCTCAGCAGTAAGCAAGGTGCTAGTAACTCAGTGAGACCCTGTCCCTAAATAAAATATAAAATAGGGCTGGGGATGTGGCTGAGTGGTGAGCGTACCTGAGTTCAATCTCTAGTACAAAAAAAAAAAAAAAAACAAGAAAAGAACTCAGTTCTAGGGGAACAGGACAAACATCCCAGTGGTAAGGTAAGTGAGACTTCTCCACAGCATCAGCTATTTAGAAAAAAGCAACATGCTAGTTTGCTTTGCTAAGAGTATATTATTACTCATAAAATTATTGGGCATTATTTTGTGGAGTTGAGAAGGACACAATCTGACCTTGTGGTATCAGATTTGTCCCGGACATGTAACATTTTGGTTTTATTTTATTTTTTTAAATTATCTACTTTGTTAATTGAAAAGAACTGAGTACACTTGTGACTAACAACCCATTTTTACCCTTTAAGGCTTAGGCTGAGACCCAGGTCAGAAACAGAAGTGGAATCTGGAAAGGAGCCAGGGATAGACAAGTATCAGATTCAGATGAGAACCAGGGATGGAGTAGGAATTAGGAGTAAGATATTATTGCACACATTATTTAGTGATTGAAAATAAAACAGGTTTAACTGTGTTTTTAATTGCAAAGTTTTGCACACACATACAATTGAAATTGCTCTAATTTTTACATGGATACATTAAATTGTGCATCATCTATGGACTAACAACATGTTTTGATATATATAATTTAACCATTGCAGAATGGTTAAATCAAGCCAATTAACATATCCATTACCTCACACACTTCTGTTATAAGAAAATTTTAAATCTATTCTCTTACCAGCTTTCTTTTTTTTATTGGTTGTTCAAAACATTACAAAGCTCTTGACATATCATATTTCATACATTAGATTCAAGTGGGTTATGAACTCCCATTTTTACCCCAAATACAGATTGCAGAATCACATTGGTTACACATCCACAATTTTACATAATGCCCTATTAGTAACTGTTGTATTCTGCTACCTTTCCTATCCTATACTATCTTCCCTCCCCTCCCTTTGCATCTTCTCTCTCTACCCCATCTACTGTAAATCTTTTCTCTCCTTGTTTATTTTCCCATTTCCCTCACAACCTCTTATATGTAATTTTGTATAGCAATGAGGGTCTCCCTCCATTTCCATGCAATTTCCCTTTTCTCTCCCTTTCCCTCCCACCTCATGTCTCTGTTTAATGTTAATCTTTTCTTCCTGCTCTTCCTCCCTGCTCTGTTCTTAGTTGCTCTCATTATATCAAAGAAGACATTTGGTATTTGTTTTTTAGGGATTGTCTAGCTTCACTAAGCATAATCTGCTCTAGTGCCATCCATTTCCCTGCAAATTCCATGATTTTGTCATTTTTTAGTGCTGCGTAATACTCCATGGTGTATAAATGCCACATTTTTTTTATCCATTCATCTGTTGAAGGGCATCTGGGTTGGTTCCACAGTCTAGCTATTGTGACTTGTGCTGCTATGAACATCGATGTGGCAGTATCCCTGTAGTACACTCTTTTAAGGTCTTCAGGGAATAGTCCGAGAAGGGCAATAGCTGGGTCAAATGGTGGTTCCATTCCCAGCTTTCCCAGGAATCTCCATACTGCTTTCCAAATTGGCCGCACCAATTTGCAGTCCCACCAGCAATGTACAAGAGTACCCTTTTCCCCACATCCTCTCCAACACTTGTTGTTGTTTGACTTCATAATGGCTCCCAATCTTACTGGAGTGAGATGGTATCTTAGGGTGGTTTTGATTTGCATTTCTCTGACTGCTAGAGATGGTGAGCATTTTTTCATGTACTTGTTGATTGATTGTATGTCCTACTCTGAGAGGTGTCTGTTCAGGTCCTTGGCCCATTTGTTGATTGGGTTATTTGTTATATTATTGTCTAATTTTTTGAGTTCTTTGTATACTCTGGATATTAGGGCTCTATCTGAAGTGTGAAGAGTAAAAATTTGTTCCCATGATGTAGACTCCCTATTTACCTCTCTTATTGTTTATCTTGCTGAGAAAAAACTTTTTAGTTTAAGTAAGTCCCATTTGTTGATTCTTGTTATTAACTCTACATTGTTGTACAATAGATTTCTTTAATTTATTCTTCATGTGTAACTAAAATTTAATATCCTTTCACCAATATCTTTCCAATCTATTGATCCCAATCCTGGTCCCTGGTGATCACCATTCTACAACATTCAACTCATTTTCTGAGTCTGAATTTTTTAGATTCCACTTATAACTGAGATACAGTATTTGTCTTTCTGTGCTTGATTTATTTGATTATGCATCTCTTCCAGGTTTATCAATGTCTTGCAAATGATGGGATTGAAAGCCAAATTATATTCTTCACATGCATGCATGCACACACACGTGTGCACACACACACGTTTTCTTCATCCCTTTACCCATTAATAAACTACTTAGACTGATTGTATACCTTCATATTTCTTTATAATATCTATTAATAAAAATTTTAAATTTTATACCATGTCATTAAGTCAAATTATTATATTTTCAGTGACATACATCCTGTATCTCACATACAGCTCATTTCATTGCTATTATATAGTACATAAATTCTCACCCTCAGTATTATTAAAAATTTTGGTCAAGATGATTTTGTGTTAAGAGAGTTTTCTTGAGCCTTGCAGGATGTTCTGCAGCATCTGGCCTTTCCCTTCCTGGTGGCAGTGGCTCACTTCTCATGTAATAATCAACACTATTGCCAGATATTGCCTAAAGGTCTTAGGGGACAGAAAGCACAATCAGCACCAACTGAGAACTGGTGACCAAATAGATTGAAGACAATGTCTTTTTCTTCCTTTACGGGTTTGTGGATATTGTACTGGGAAGAAGAATCTCTGATAATACATGGCGGGTAGAAGGCACACCTTGTGATATAGAAATGACATAATTTCTGAACTCCATGCTAAAGGTTCCTGAACAGACTGTGAGACAGGCATCCAAACTGCCAAATGGATGCTTATTATCTATTTTCATTCCTACACCTATTTTAAGTCTTTCTGAAGAACAAGGGTTCTTTCCTTTCTCCTCTTTTTAAGTGTTTGCTTACATTTTCCCCATGTGGAGGGTATTATAACACATCTACAGATGATGCTGTCTTTCTCTTCCTTTCTCCTTCTGTACCCTTCAACGTTCCAGTAAGGGCATTTTGACAGCCTCTTGAACGAATACATATATGTCTATGTCCGTCATGTAAGCGAGTGACCCCTTTCAAATCCTGGTTCCTAAGGGCCAGTCCTGACCTGAGGCCTCCTCTTTCTGCAGGTACAAAGCCAGCTGTTCCTCCAGGAGAAGCAGGTGATTGATCCTAGACCATGTTATTATGCTGATCATCTAATGAGCAACTCAACTGCCCAGTAATTGGTTTTATTGGCTTTCTCACAGGGCTGCACAGAGTGCAGCCTCCTGAAAGTGTTTGTCTGCTTCCAGTGCAAATCACTTTTAAGTTTTTGGTTGCCTGATAAGCTCGTAAGAATGAAATGTTTTAAGCACATAATCCTGGAGCCTGTTATTAGGGGTGATTTCATTTTCTTATCTTCTGGCATTCATTTCCAAGCAGTTTGTGTCTGTAATCAATAGTTTGTGATGCCACAGAGGGGGAAAAAGAAAAGTTCTGACCATCTTTTAGATTGGTTGTTTGCTTGGATCTTTTTCCTGTTGTTTGTAAGACATGCTTCCTAGCGGCAATCTGTGAAGTACATGATTTTGGGGATTGCAAAAGGGTTCTAACCTCATTCTACCCCCAATATGGGTTATCATATTCAGACTTAGGTATCTATGTCTTTGGCGTAGGATTTTACCAACTAAATCAAACCTGGATAAGACACGCTATCAATGTAAAAACGATTTTTTTGGAGTAATTTGTGATTGACAGGAGTAAGAAAAAAGCATATGCGAACAGTTAAAGGGAACAAAAGAACAGAAAAGAGAGTTCTGGAATGTATTGAAGAATGTCGCTACCTACTCAGCGGCTTGTTCCCAGAGAGTTCCAAATATCATGTACACTTTATTAGGCTAAATGTAGTACATGCCTGTGAATAGTTTTATACATTTCATGCGTACATTAGAGTGGGGAGCCATATAATTTTAATGGTGAGATTTTAGTTTTGTTTTACACTTGAGAACTATATTTCTGACTGTTCTTACCAGAATGTGGGGAGCTCCTCCATACCGATAGACCATCTGTCTTTTCTCTCCCCACTACTTCATATCCAAAGTGGAAATCTGCATCTGGATACAGTGTCTCTTTGTAAATTTATTTTGAATAAATGAAAAAAATAGAAGATGTAATAATCACTCTTTTCTACTCTTCCTAAATTACTTTTAAATTTGTGAAATTTCCTGTCAGAAGAATCATCTATCAAAGCTACATTTCAAAACATACAAGACACCCTCCTGACTGTTGATCGCATAGTGCTCCCAGTGTTGCGGGGATCTGTGTCGTATTTAACACCCCGGGCAAATAGTAGACAGGAGAGCAGGAGTTTCAGAGGCTTTGGAGTTCATATGAGACTGCATTCTACATCTATGTCTCACGGCTTCAGAACTTTGGACCCCTGAATTTTGGTCATTTCCTGAAAATATGGAGACCTGGCATGAGCCATGAACTTCTTCCTTCATGTTCCCCATTGAGTGAAGCAAGTGTAGGTCTGAGGGTTGTGTGAAAATCCTATGGTGACACCAAATATGACACCAGATATTTGTGTAAACTAATTTGGCAGGTAGCTCTGAGGATGAGATGTCAAGGCACACAGGTATGGGAAAAGATTTACCTCCTCTCCATCAATGCACTTGGAGGATTCTTAGCTGCCCTGATATCCTAGGGAGTCAGGGACAGAAGCACTAATTTAGGCTACTCAGTGTTAGTAGTGCTGAATCCTGGCTCAACCCGGTGCAAGCAAGTATGAAGTGCCTTACCCCATCTAACATTCGCCTTTCCTTCTCCATCCCCTCCAAACCACTGGCCATGGTGCAGTATAATCCAAAAAGAATGATTTCCCCCTCTGCTAGCTTGTTCAAAGGTTTGAAGAAAGATCCGTGACCTTGGGACTTTGCCTAATGCAAAGAAACTGTACCCCTTTGGCAAAGGTCTGTGCCTTGGTTCCTCACTGTAACCAACAACAGACAGATTTTTCTGATACCTCTGAGAGAAGAGAAACTCTCAGCCAAAACAACCAGATGCTCAGAAAATACAATCATTAAAAAGAAAGCATTAAACAGAGCGATGTTTATCATACAAATTGGAAAAAAAAGCAATCAATAATTTAAACTAATCATAAAAATATTTGCAATGACATAAGGGATAATGTTGATGAAATGAAGTAGGACAATTGGAAAATTAGTTATAAAAAATGTAGTAGCTGTTGTCACAGGCAGCAGGATTCTAAGGGGCAAGCTGATTAAATGGAATATGGAATTCTGGATCAGATCCTGGAATATAAAAAGGACAGTAGGTAAACTAAAGGAAATTGAAGAAAGTATGGATTCCATTGAATAATAATGTGTCAATACCCGTTCGGAAATTCTGACAAAAGTACTATACTAACAGAGGACACTCAAAGCGGGGAAACTGGACGCTGGTTATATGGGAACTCTACCCATTACCTATAACAATTGCAAATTTAAATCTATAATTAATGCCTAATTATAAATCAATAAGGACTTTCAGTTTCCAATTTGGCGTATGAGAAACTCATTAGTCCATTTTAACAATGTGTAAAAAAATTGAATAAACTAAAGAATCAACAATTCTTTAGTCTTTTAAAGAAGTTAATTCACTAGACATCACTGGTCCCAAAATTAAAGAGACGAGTAGATTAATACAGAGAATCACAAATGAACTGAACAGAAACCTCTGTGCTAACCAATACCATGGGAGGAAAAACCGAACCGTGAGAAGTGATGGAGAATCAGCATAAAAAGTCAGAGAGTTAAAAACTCCAGGGGGTTCCATTTCGCCCGTCTATCACCAGGAGCTCAGCTAGGTTCTTGCAGTGAACATCTGCACAAGAGCTCCACGTACTTCCTGCAGCCACAGGGGAAATGAGGTGGCAGAATTGCCATTTTGAAAGCCATCAGTGCATTCTGTTGTTCTTTCCACAGCGCCCTCAAGAACAATTATTTTACCAGATCTTTAACTATTAGGATTTTATCAGAGTGCAACTGATCTGGGGGAAGATGAATATCCAACTGCAGTCCACTCTAGCCATCCTGACACATCTAAAGAGGGAAGACTGAGCAGCACGGTGAAGTTCACCATCCTGGCACACGGGCGCACTAAAATACTGAGACCTGTAAACTGTACCACATCTCTGTTCCTTCCACATCTATCCTTCACATCACTGAAGACCTACTCATTGTGAATCCTTTAATGTGTCATTGTATCCAACTATCATGAATTACAGAACATACTGAAAGACAAAAGACAAGAACCACAGCTGAAGAGACAGAGTGAGCCACAGAACCAGAATCAGATATGGCAGGGATATTAAAATGATCAGAACAAGGATTTAAATCAACCATGATTAATATACTAAGGACTCCAAAGCATAAAATGCCTAGTGTGCAAGTGCACACGAACAATGTAGGCAGAGACTAAAAATCCTAAAAGGTATAAGAATAAATATTGGAGATTAGAACATTGTAGTAGAAGAATGCCTTGGATGGACTTGTTATTACACTGGACACAATTAGGGGAGAATTACGGGAGAAAAAGATCTCTCTGATTTTGAGGATAATTAATGGGAAATGACCAAATCATAAAATCAAAGAGAAGAAGAACTGGTGAAAATAGGTAGCATAATTTCCAAAATCTGTAGGATAGAAAAGTAATTGAAATATTAGAAGGAAAAAAAAAATAGAGAAGGGAACCAAAAAAATATTTAAAAAATAATGACTCAGAACTGATCCAAAATTAATGTGAAATGCTAAATCACAGTGGGAGAAAGCCCCGAGAATTCCAAGTGGGTAAATCCACACCCTCCACAAATATATATGTATGTGTGTGTGTATGTGTGTGTGTGAGTGTGTGTATGTATGCTCGCGTGTACATGCATATCATATTAAGATTATATAAAAAAAGAAAAATATTCAAGAGGTGAAAAGAAAATTTAAAACACATTACTTATAAAGGAATGAAGGCAGGCAATATATTTAACTTTCCTCAGAAAACATGCAAACAGAAACATTTTGTAATTTTAGAGAAAAAAGTTGCCAACCTGCCATTTTGTACCCTGTAAGACTTTCCTATAAAATTGCCGAAGACAAAGAAAGAGGCATTATGCTGACTGACTTCCAAACACACTAAAAAGTTGTAGTGATCACCACAGCATGGCAGTGGCACAGAAACAAATGGCTAAGATAGTGGAACAGAATAAAGAGCCTACAATAAGTCCATTCATCTACAATGAAATGATTTTTGATAAAAAAACACACAGTAGAGACAGGACATTATTTTTAATAAATGATGCTGGAAAATGTGGAGACCCACCTGCAGAAGAGTCAAACTCGACCCCTGTCTCTTACCATACACAAAAGCAACTCAGTCTGGATTAATGAATTAAACATAAGACTTAAAATTATCAAACTGTAGAAGCAAACACAAACAAAATTCTTCAAAATATTGGAATGCGTTTTTTGTTGTTGTTTTTTATTTTGGATAAGATGGTAGAAGCACAGAAAAAAATCAAAAATAAAAACAGTAAAATTACAGCAAGGAGATTGCTACAATCTAAAATTCTTCTGTACTACAAGGAAAATAATCATCAGAGGGAAGAGATAACCAACAGACTGGGAGAAAACATTCACAAACTAAACATATGCCAAGAGGTTAATATTCAGGATTACAAGAAACTCTAAAAGCTCACGTTATTTTTTGTATCTAAAATGTTCCCCACTGGGTGCAGTGGCACATGCCTGTAATCCCAGTGGTTCAGGAGGCTGAGGCAGGAGGATCACAAGTTCAAAGCCAGTCTCAGCAATAGCGAGGAGCTAAGCAACTCAGTGAGACCCTGTCTCTAAACAAAATACAAAAGAGAGCTGAGGACGTGGCTCAGTGGTTGAGGGATCCTGAGTTCAATCCCCAGTATTCCCCCTAAAAAAATAAAATAAAATGTTCCCCAAGAGTCCCTTTGTTAAAGGTAGGCCCACAGTCCATGTTGTTCTTGAGAAGTGATATAATCTCTAAGAAGTGGGGCCTACTGGAAGATATTAAATCCCTGAGAATGTGCCTTCATAGTTGGTTGTAAGACCTTGGTCTCTTTTTTCTCTTTTTACTCTCAGTTATGAGGTGAATAGGCTTCTTTTAGCATGCACTCCTGCCATAATGTACTCCTGCCATAGACACAAAAGCAATAGGAAAATGTGACCATGAGCTGAAATGTTCACAGTTGTGAGCCTAAATAAACCTTTTATTTTTTAATTTAGATCTATTAGGTATTTTGTTATAGCAACCAAAACCTGACTAATTCAGCTCAATAGAAAAAACAAACCTCAAATAATCTAATTTTAAAATGGACAGTAGATCTAAATAGTATTTCCCAAAAGAAACACAAATGGCCAATGATTCTATTTTAAAAATGTTCAATATTTTTCTGGTCTTTAGAAAAATGAAAATCAAAACCACAATGAGATATTCCTTCACTGATGTAAAAATGTCTATTTTAAAAAAGAAATGATAACAAGTCCAGGCAAATTACATGGAGAAAAATGAACTCCTGACGAATATCAGTAGAAATGTGAATTAGTGCAGCCATTATGGAAAACAGTATAAAGTTTTCTCAAATAAGTAAAATTATGACTAATCTATGCTCTAGCAATTTCACCACTAGGTGTACATATAAAGGAAATGAAATCACTATTTCAAAGATACATTTGCATATTTATTATAACTCAAATAACAACCACTAAGAAATGGACACAATACAGATGTTTATCAAATGATGAATGGGTAAAGAAAATGTGGTGCATATATACACAATGGAATACTATTAAGCCATAAGAAAGAATGAAATCCTGTCACTTGCAGAAAGAGATGGAACTAGAGATTAGGTTAAGTGAAGTAAGTCAGGCACACAAAAATAAGTACTGTATGATTTCAATCACATGTGCAATCTAAAAAGGGTGATCTCTTAAAAATTGATCATAGAATGGTGGCTACCACAGACCAGGGAGGATAGACAAGAGGGAAATGGAGAGAGGGTGACAGATGAGTACTGAGTTACAGTTACACAGGGGTAAGAAGTTCTGGTATGCTGTAGTACAGTAAGGTGACTATAGATCACAATAATATACCATATATTTAAAAAAACTAGAAGAAAGGATTTTGAATGTTTTATCATAATGAAATGATAAATGTTTGAAGTGATGGATACGTTTTCCTGGTTTGGAAATTACACAATGTATACATGTGTGAAAACATCACACAGTACCCCACAAATAGGTGCAGCTTTTATAGGTTTTTGTGTGTGTTTGTGTGTATGAGTTAAAAATAAATCTTTTTTATTAGTTCAAGTTAGTTATACATAATAATTGGGTTCATTTTGATGAAATTGTACAACAATTTACTCAAATTCAATTCTGAGGGCTTCCCATTTCTCTCCCTCTTGCTTTCCCCTATTCTCCTTACTCTGCTTTAGTGATCTTTCTCCTATTTATAGTTTTTTAATTAGTGCATTTTGGAAATACATAAAGGTGAAATTCACTGTGTGGTATATCCATATGTGATCACATGAAAGTGTGGTCAGAGTCATTCCACTGTTCCTTCCCTTTCCTATCCCCTATTTCATGAAAATTAATTTAATTCCTCAAAAGTGAAGACAAAATAAAGTCTTTTTCAAACAAACAAAAATTGAAGAAATGTTCTGCCTTCCTAGACCTGATTAAAAAAAAAAAAGGTTCTTTGGAAGAAGAAAATTGATTTACGTCAAAAACTCAGACATACATAAATAAATGAAGAACATCAAAGAACAAAGAATCAAAGGTACATCAAAGAACAAAGAATCAAAGGTACAAAAAACCAAATAGATTGGTTCAAAATAATAAGAGCTACATTGTATTGAATTGTGTACATATATAAATGCACCACACTTAAAGCGCCCTTGTGGGTTAATGAAATGGATGTCATGAATAGGAGTGATGCAGTAAGATAATTTTAATGTAATAAGCTATACGAACTTCTCATGAAGCATTATGGTATCATTTGAAAGTGGATTAAATGAGTTTTTAAGTATAAATTGCAAACTAGGACCACAACTGGATAAGGAAGGAAAAAGACATTTAACTGATATACTTAAAAAAGAAAAGAAAATGGTATTTTATAAAATGTTCAATAAGGCCAAATAATGTGGATGATACTGAAAAACAAAAACAGAACTAACAAAAAGGTCAACAAGTCCCAAACAGTAACAAATATGGTATATTTTAACCCAATGTATCCATAAATCAGTGTTGTACATGCCCTAACAATAAGATAGATTTTACGAGTGGATCAAGTAAGACTCAACTATATGTTGTCAGTAAGAAACCCACTTTAAGTAGAGATATACAGAAACATAAGGATAAAGTTATACCATCCTAACAGTAATCAAGAGAAATCAAGAATAGCTATATTAATTTCCAGAAAGATCAGACCTCAGAGCAAGGAAAATTTCCAATAATGAGGAGGGAAGAAGGCTTTGCATAATAGTAAAGGGATCAGCTATCCAAGAATGACAAAAATTCTTAATGTTTATGTGCAAACAATAGTGTCAACATAGATTAGGTGAAAACTGGCTAGAAGGAGAAATACATGAATATGTTATAGTTTGAGAATTCAGCACTTCTCTAATAGAAATGGACAGATACAGCATGCAGAAAATCATTAAAGACATAATTGAACTCAACAGCACCATCAATCAATTAACCATAAATGAGATCCGTATACTTCATCATTCAACACTAACATAATACACATACTCCTCATGTTTGCATGAAACATTCACCAAGACAGACTATGTTCTGGGCCACGTGACTCATCTTAACATATTTAAAGCAATAGAAATTATACAATATCTACTGCTGACCACCATAGAAGCAAGCCAGAAATCATTATTAGAAAAAACACTTAAAAATATCTCAAAATAGTAGAAGATCATACAATAGATCTTTAAATAATACCTAATTATACAAGGAAAAAGTCAAAGAAAAATCTTAAAATGAATTTAAAAATCTTTTGAATTAAATAAAAATTAATATACATTTGTCAGAATATATGTAAATCAATGAAAACAGAGATTAGACAGAAAATTTTATCATTGACCTGATATATTAGAACAGAAGATCTAAAATCAATTTGTAAATTAGAAGAAAAAGAGTCCATGAATACTGAAAGGACAATAAAGGAACAGGAGGAACAATTCTGTCTACAATTTTGATAACCCTAAAGAAATGATGTTCTTGAAATATACAACTTGGAAAGACTCATTCAAAAAGAAATAAAACATTTGAATTCACCTACATCCATTGAAGAAATTTAGTCAATAATGAATATCCTTCCAAAGAAGAAAGTAAAAAGCCCAAATGGGTTTATTAGAAAATTCCTCCAAACATAGAAAAACTACACTAATTCTCTACAATCTCTTCCAGGAGGCAAAAGCAGAAGAAATGCTTTTCAACTCATTCTGTGGAACCAGATAAAGACACTGTAAGAGAAGAAACTATGGACTGTTATCTCTGGGGTCTGGTGATGACTTTTTAAATACAACACCAAAGGCATGATCTATGAGAGGAAAAAAATAGATAAGATGGACGTCATTAAAATCAAAACTTCTACTGTGCAAAAGACACTATCCAAAGAGTAGGGAGACTGGGATGGGGTTGGGTCTCGGTGGTGGAAAGCTTGCCTAGCATGTGTGAGGCACTGGGTTTGATCCTCAGCACCACATAAAAATAAATAAATAAAATTATAGTATTGTGTCTATCTACAACTAAATAATATATTTTTAAAAGTTTCTAGAGCACAAACTGAGAGAAATTATTTACAAAGGACATATCTAATTAAAAATTCTCCTATTATACAAATATATAAAGAATTCTTAACACTGATAAAATAAGTAATCTGATTTTTTAAATGGGCAAAAGACTAGAACCAACACTCATAAAAGAAAGTCTACAAATTCTAAATAATTATATGAAAAGATATCAACATCATCTGTTATTGGTCAATTGCAAATTAAACAATAGGGTACTACTACACACCTATCAAAAGAGCTAAAATAGAAAACACTGACACAGAAAGGACTGGCAAGGATATAAAGGAATAAAGATTCTCATTCATTGATGGTGGCCTTTCTAGATGACAGTTTGGCAATTTCTTAAAGACTAAGGATACTTTTACCATAATATTCACCCAAAGGAGTTAAAACCTTATGTCTACATAAATACCTGAACATGGAAATTTAAAGCATCTTTATTCATAAAAAAGCCAACTCTTGAAAGCAACCAAGATGTCCTTCAGTACATGAATGAATAGATAAATGCAGAACATGGTATGTGCAGACACAGGAGAAATATTTGTGTCTAAAAATAAGTGAACTAGCAATGTATGAGTGCAACTTTCCCCCCACATTCTCGCCAACACTTATTGTTTTTATGCATAATAGCTGCCATTCTGACTGGAGTGAGATGAAATCTTAGAGTGGTTTTAATTTGCATTTCTCTAATTGCTAGAGATGATGAACACTTTTTCATGTATTTGTTAACTGATTGTACATCATCTTCTGAGAACCAATATGGAAAGCAGTATGGAGATTTCTTGGAAAATTGGGAATGGAACCACCATTTGACCCAGCTATTCCTCTCCTCGGTCTATACCCAAAGGACTTAAAAATAGCATACTACAGTGGCACAGCCACATCAATGTTTATAGCAGCACAATTCACAATAGCTAAACTGTGGAACCAACCTAGATGCCCTTCACTAGATGAATGAATTTTTAAAATGTGGCATATTTACACAATGGAATATTACTCAGCAATAAAAGAGAATAAAATCATGGCATTTGCAGGTAAATGGATGGAGTTAGAGAAGATATAGCTAAGTGAAGTTAGCCAATCCCCCCAAAAACTAATGCCAAATGTTTTCTTTGATATCAGGAGGGTAATACATAGTGGGATAGGGAGAGGGAGCATGGGAGGAATAGATGAACTCTAGGTAGGGTAGAGGGGTTGGAAGGGAAGGGAGGGGCAAGGGATAATTAATGGTGGTGGAATGTGATGATCATTACTATCCAAAGTACATGTATGAAGACACAAATTGGTGTGAATATACTATGTATACAACCAGAGATAGGAAAAAATGTGCTCTATATGTGTAAAAATAATTGTAATGCATTCTGCTGACCTATCTAAATAAAAAAAATACATAAATAAAACAAGTGACCTATGACACCATTCAAAGACAGGAAGTAAACTTAAATAGATATTACTAAGTGAAAGGCTACATACTATATTATCTCAACTATATGATATTGTGAAAAAAAGCAAAACTGTGTCCAGTATAAAGATCCATGGTTTGCAGGAGTTTGGAGGGAGGAGGAATAATAAGAGAAGCCCAGAGGATTTTAAGACATTAAAAGTACTCTGTGCAAGAGATACGAAAAATTGTGCTCTATATGTCTAATAAGAATTATAATGCATTCTACTGTCATGCATTTAAAAAATAAAATCAATTGACAAAAAGTACTCTGTGTGATACTTAAGTGACAGAAAAATATCATTTCTACATTCAAATCCAAAGAACATAGAATAGCAAATGTATCCCCTCATGTAAACTGTGGAATTCAGGTGATAATGATGTATCAATGTAGGTTCATCAACTGTAACAAACATACTATTCTGGTATGAGATTTTCCTAAGGAAAGAGGCTATGAATACGTTTGGCAGGAATTACATGAGAAATCTCTCTACTTCTCTCTCAAGTTTTCTGTGAAATTAAAACTGCTTTAAAGAAGTGTATTAAAATATACTAACAAAAAATTCAAAATAAATACAGTAGTTGAAATGAAAAGCCAAAATCTGATGAGGCTCAGTTTGTTTTCAATGAAAGATGAATTAGTGAATTTAAAGGTCCAAATGAAGATTTTCACAAAATATAAAAATTATATTTTTATAATATGGTACAGGATGGCAAAAAGTTTAAAACCCAGAAAATAAAAAAAAGAAATTCTCATATAAAATGATGATTTCACAAAAGGAGAAAAACATGTATGTATGTATATACTTATGTACATAGGTCCACAGATATGTATAAGTTAAATATACTATATACATTTATATTGACATGAACTACACATGCTTAATTGAAAGAGAGAAAATATCCAAGAAATAATGATTACATGTTTTATACAAATAAGAAAAATATTTTTAAAACCCCAGATTGAACAGGCTCACTAGGTTGTAAATAATTTAGATAAGGAAAATCTCTCAGCTAGATACATTGTAGGAAAATTTAAAAGCATCAAAGAGAAAATACATTTCTAACAGTTCCTAGAGAGAACCGATCATATATGTAAGAATAAAAATCAGATTAATATTAGACCCCAAACAGTAGTGCTTCAAAACATTGAGCATAAAAGACTTTGAACTTAGAGTATTATCTGTCCAAATTATTAATTAAATATGAAGGTTCAGTGTGCACACCTAATATACTATGTCTCAGAAGGTTTGCTAACAAAGCTTTTCATCACACATGAATTTAAAAGCAGGATATAGTAAGTGGGTTCCATTGGGAGACATATATCAAGGGATCCTGTTTCTGGGCTTAAAAAAAAAGAAAGAAGAAAAAAATTCAATTTTTCACTACATCCTCACTGAATACTAAGAATATGAATCACCTGTTTTTGCTGTGGAATTATCTGAGTGCAAAAAAAGTCTAGCTTTCTGAGAGAGAGAGAGAGAGAGAGAGAGAGAGAGAGAGAGAGAGATTGATTACAAGATACTACATGGTCTGTGGCACATGGTATAATACCTTTATCTGCAAGCAATTTCAGGATGCTAGTAATAAAGAAAATAAATAAATCATTAAGAGCAATTAAGTTACTTTGTGACAATTATTATTGTCAGAAATAAAAGTTTCAAGAAAAAAAATTCTTATTTTTATTTACGATGTTTGATACATTAGAAAAATATTGAAAACTATCACTCTAATTATGAGTGTAAGGTAAGGTTCATTGCAAGTCAGAGAAGGATTTAAAATAAATGATATACCCATTTTATTGATGACTACAGAATCTAAAACATCAAATAAAATTTTAGAAATATAAACTATATGAATCATAGTATATTACAACAATCTGATAAAATGGTGGTTAACATTAAGTTAATGTTTTTATTTTTCTATTTATCAGAAGAACATAACTTCTCTAGCTAACTGATTAAAGAAGAAAAAGAAGTCATGTTCTATTTTCCAATCAAGAAAAACGACGTGTAGAAAATTTATAATTTATTTCCAATTTAAAATAATTTTTTTGCACTTTAGAAATGCAGCCATGTGCTGCATAATGACATTTGAATCAATTATGGACAGCATATACAACGATGGTCCCTTTAGCTCTAATGGAGCTGATTTCATCATAAATTGCTTCACCTAGTGACATCACAGTCATCACATTTTCTAGTATGTGCATTACTTGCCTGTTTGCTATGAGGTTAGTGTAAACCAACCGTGTCTCCAGTCATACAAGTACGATACATACATCTGTGTATAATACATACTACTTAATAAGGTTAGCAAATGACAGTAATACTGATTTTTGTATTTATGATGCTTTTTATTATGATTTCAGGGTGTACTCCTTCTACCTATAAAAATGGCTACTATGAACACTGCCCTACTCCAGGAGAAGCCTCATACATCTGTTGCTTATAGTATCTCTTGATTACATCATTAGTTCATGTCCAGTGATGGACCTATCCCATTGAGTATTGTGTAAGTCCACTATTATATTTGCACATTGACAAAAATCACCTTATTGGAACCTTTCTGAATGTGTTTCCATCATTCAGTGATGTGTGCTTATTTTGATGTTAGGTTAAATAACTTGATTAAATGCCATTTACCAAAATCCTACAGCAAAACATTGTCCCTAGTGGAAGACCCTCTGACCCCATTGTTGGGACTACAGAAGAGTAAGGGTTGCCAAAGGAGCTATATCTACAGAAATACAGGATGTTGCCCTGAACATCTCCAAGCACACTATTCAGACTGTGGTGGACATGGTAGCACACAGGACTGAGCAGGAGACGCACCACACAACTTTATGCAAGAATACTATCATCATCATTTTTTAGATAGCAATGGAAGACCTGCTGCTTTAGTTTGAATATGGTTTGTGCCTCCAAATTTTATGTTGGAGGTAAAGCCCCATTGTAAGACAGTAGTAGGGTAGAAAATGAATAAAATTATTGTGTTTAGATGCTGAGCTTTGGGATGTGGTTAGTATTAAATGACATTATGAGAGTGGATCCCCCAAGATAAAATATGGGTAGCTTTATATGAGAGAAAACAGAGAGAGAGAGAGAGAGAGAGAGCGAGAGAGAGAGAGGCCAACGGATGTGTGCATCTACACACACACACACACACACACACACACACACACACCTTGACTATTGAGATGTGATGCCCTGAAACTCCTGGGGACTGTGTCTGCAGAAGACCATTACCAGATGTGGGTTCTTGACACTGGACCAAAACAGTGAGTCCAAATAAATCTCTTGTTTTTATATATTTCCCAGAGTGTAGTATTGTGATATTAACAGGAAAAATAGACCAATATACGTTAATAATATGAAAGTAAAAAATGGCTAAACCAATTTTGAAAGAAAAAAAAAACTAAGAGAAGAGGGTGATATAAAGAGTCACATAGTAGAAAACATACTGGGTATGTTTATTATTCAGAAACTAATAAACAGATGTATAAAGTAGAATAGAGAAAGCAGAACATCATGTAACTGAGGAAACTTACTGTATGATAAATACGATTCTACAAACTAATGAAGAACAAATTGTTTAACAGATAACTTTGGGAAACATGGCTCAAAATTTAGAGGAAAATCAAATCTTTTCTGTAATGCCATATACTTAAGAAAACTCTTACTAAATTATGAACAATTATATAAAAGGTAAAACTATAAATGAGTTAAGGTTTATTTTTTTTAATCAGGGATTGAACCCAGGGGTGCTTAATCACGGAGCCATATCTCCAGCCCTTTTTTTCTATTTTATTTAGAAACTGAGTCTCACTGAGTTGCTCAGTTCCTTGTTGAGTTGCTCAGTGCCTTGTTGAGTTGCTCAGTGCCTTGCTGAGTTGCAGATGCTGGCTTTGAACTTGTGATCTTTCCTGCCTCTATCTCCCAAGGCACTGGGATTATAGGGGTCTGTCTCTGCACCCGGCCGATTTGGATTTTCTTGGTGGTCTCTAGGTTTGCTGTGTTCCAGGGCCCTAGGCTGGATCATCCATTCTGGCTTTCTAACTTATGTGCAAAGTAGCATGGATGGTTCCAAACAAACCATAGTAGTGCTGGAAATATAGCTCACAGTCAGGGTGAAGCAGCAGAGAAGAATTCAGAAGAATAGCTTAGATAAAGTGCAATATTGGTTATATGAGCTTTTTGAGTCCCAACATTAGTCATTTATAGATTAATTAAAATGTTATGTTTTAGAAGGAGCAGCTTAAACAGGGTCTCCAACTTCACATCCAAAAGTTAATTGAAACAAATCAAACTTACGCATGTGATATTCAAAACAGGAATGATGCTCTGTAGCAACAAATAGAGAATAATAAGGTGATTTGGGGTATCAAACAATACACATGTAGAAAATACAAAAGATCTTTTTAATTTATTTATTGGAAAGAACATGGACAATGGTTTGAATTCTGACTCTGCATGGACCAAGTCACTGGTCCTAATGTGCCTCAGTTTCCTCATGAGATGCAGTAAAGTCCACCACTGCATGATTTTGTTTGCTCATGTACTCCAGGGAGGATTGGAGAGCATAATCTAAAATAACTAGCACAGTGCCTGCCATTTATAAAGTGCTCAATAATGGATATCTGCTATTACATTTAAGTAATTTGATATGTTGGATCTTCTATCTGGGGAGTCTACAAAGTTATCCCTGCATATTTTAAAACCTGTACCTCTGATAGTGTGATCCTCTGATTTATTTGATGTTGAATAATTTAACAGAAGGTATGTATTACAGTCATAAATTTTGAAGTTGTAAATGTTCCAAGGAGAAAAAAAGAATAGCCGTACATTTATACATAAGACGATTGAAATGCAAAGGGATCTTCAGAATTTCAAGCCAGTAAATTATAGAAGTGAAGTCTCAAATCCTAGTGTTTTTGCCTTCTAGTGTCCTGCCCTTTCTGTAGTGGAATGCATTGTTATTATTTTGGTCCTATTTTATTGCACTTATTTTTAACATATATTCTACACTCGACTTCAGGTAGGGTAAAAAAAAAAAAGGTGAGCATATAAAAATTCTTAAGTAATGCAGGCCATTTTAAATGCCATAAGAGAAGGGGACAAATACAGAGTTGTAGATAAACCTAAGTGTTTGTTAAAGGCTTTAGTGGAAGAATAAATATATCAAATGGCTTTAGAATAGGGGCACTTTAGGGTGTCCATAGAAAATGAAAGGAAGAGCATATTCAAGAAGAATGTGTGAGCAAGTGCAGAGGCTGGAAAGAATGAAATATGATTGCAGAGGAATAAGAATCTGCACGGGTGTAAGAAGCATTTTCCACTAACATGCAATTTATTAAGAAAGAGAGGAAGGAAGGAGTGGATAGAACCAGGGAAGAAGGAAAGGGAGGAAAGCAAGGAACAAATGAATGATCTAGAATAGCAAGAGGAATATTTGAAAATGAATTCAAGGGACAGATGGGTTTAATCAATGCTATGTTTTTTTGAGAGTTTATGCTGTCTTTTAAAATTTAATTTAATTTTTAGCAAACTCACCTTCAGAATTGGTGATTATTGGTGTTACATGAATGTATGATTCTTGTCCTTATTTCCTTGGGATGATTACCTGAAGGGGCAAAGGCAGAAAGCCGGGTGTGTGTGTGTGTGTGTGTGTGTGTGTGTGTGTGTAGGGGATGCAGATAAATTATAAGTCCAGTCAGAATCCAAGCAAAATAAACAATGTTTCTGAAACACAAGTCATGACCAAAGAGAATGGATGAATTATTACTCTGGCATTTTCTTTGTTATTTATGTCTAGAAATCAATCATCAGTTGAAGGAACAGAGTAATTTATAAGTCAGGTGCTGTAAAATACTTGTGGGTCTCGACTGGTATAACCTGTCCATGAATGCCTAGGAGACTTTATGACAATACAAAATAATCTTATTACAAGCCTGCCATTAATAATCTGATACATGTTATTCTAACATGATATAGAAATATGAATTAAAAATAAAATACCTGCTGAAAATGGAAGTGCCCATTGACTGTATAAAACCTTTTCTCCTTTCTCACCACACCTTGTTTAATAAAAATAGATGTAGGTGATGGAACATTTATTATGGAAACAAGTTAACCAAAAAGACCTGTCATTTTGATGGAGGAGGTTATTTGTTCAACAAAATATCCAAGCACATGAGGCAATCTAGAAATCCAATAGGGAAAGCAGAGACACCCCTGCTTCTTGGCTTTAACTTTCCCCCACCAACCTGCCTTTTGGACCAAAAATAAATGTCTGAAGATTATAGATTAAAAGTATAGACATAGTTTTATGAACAGTTTGCTTCATCAAATTTGGACTAGAAGGTGACTGGTCATCTCAAGACAGCAAGATTTAGAAAAAGGTTCCTGTTAGGAATTGCCGATCTCTCTCTCTCTCTCTCTCTCTCTCTCTCTCTCTCTCTCTCTCTCTCTCTCTCCTCTCTCCTCTCTTCTCTCTCTCTCTCTCTCATCACCAATAAAAGCCAGAGCTGCCAGAGCTACATTAACCAAATTAATTGAAGTCTGATGCGTAATTAATACCATGGAATCTGCTGCCATGGAATCAGTTTAACAATGAAGATTTATAATTGACAGGAAGCAAACTAGTCATATCACTCAATTAGAATACCATCTTTCCACAGACTCCATGGTACAAAAGTTCTCTTTGAGAGGTATTTAGGAAATGAATAATCAGATAAAGACAAGTTCATTAGGCAATAACAATGGGTCTCATGGCACCATGATTAGTACTGATGAAATTACTTCCATTTCTAAAACTACCTGAAATGGTCTCATTGAGGGTGAGATAGAAAAGGAAAGGCCTGACCTTCCAGAAAGGATGTTTTTCTTTCTTTTTCTTTTTTTTTTAAATATTTTTCTAAGTCTTTCATAGACATATGTGAGGGTTTTGTTTGCTTGCTTTGTTTTGTTTGTCGTTATTATTGCGGACAGCCACCTCCTACCCAGGTGCACCTGAGCAACAGCGCCGGGCAGCCTGATGAGGTGGAGGTGCAATGGAACTCATGGGGGCAAGTCTGGTCCTAGCTTGCTCTCTGTATCATTCACCCATCCTCAGGGAAGCCCTTGATGTTGATCTTGGAGGCCTTGGACCACCAGAAGGGCCCTGATGGTGGTCGACACTGCTTTCCTACATCTCAACTGTTGCAGAGACAAACTGTACCTACACTCCTATATGTACCATGTACCTCAGAGTCAATGGCTGCCTGTGAGTCCCCTGAGCCCCACTGAGCAGGGTCACCCAGGGCCATGCATGCCTCCCTGCACCAGTCTCCAGTGGAGCTCAGCAGCTCCACCTGACCAAGCTGCTTTTATTGCAGCTGCTTTTACTTCCAAAGCTGTTGTCTCAGCTACTTCTGGTGCTTCTGCCAGAATATTGCTGTATACAGGCCTGGCAACAATGGCCCTCAGGCTTGCTAAAAGGATTGTCCCGAAGCCTTCTGCGGTAGCGGTAGTGAGCAGTTCTACAAGTGCCTGTGCAGCAGTGTTAGTTGCAAACCCTAGTTAGAAGACCAAACAATTAACAAGATGGTACAGAAATTCTGAGGTCAATAGATGACCATGAACCTGCACGAGCCCACTCCTGTTGTTTATATAAGCTTCACTGCTCATGTCCCACAGAGAGCCAGTCCAGGAACTCTATCCTGTGCACTGCCTCCCTTATACTGCAGCACAAGCCTCCATAGAACCTGTTGAGAAGCCAGGAGTAGTGGTGCATGTCTGCAATCCTAGAGGCTTGGAGGCTGAGGCAGGAGGATGGCAAGTTCAAAGCCAGAGTCTCAGCAACTTAGTGAGGCTGTAAGCCAATTCAGCAAGACCCTGTCTCTAAATAAAATATAAACGCCCCTGGATATTTGATCCCCGGTACAAAAAAAGAAAAGAAAAAACTGTTCAGATGGATTTGCTTGCTTACCTCTTCTGATTTCTATCTCAAATTAAGCAATGCGGTCCATGGCTGAACTGGTTATCACTGAGATCTGGTAATACCAATAGATCTATACTTTTCTTTTTTGGGATTTCTATCCAAATTGAGCAAAAGAACTCTCAGGTGATTGGTAACAAAGGGACCTTTTCCTCTAAATAGTGTCAGGTTGGACTAATTTTTTTTTTGTTTGTTTGTTTTTCTTTTTTTCTGAAATGAGCTGTTTACATTGTGGTAGTTGGAATTTTAAGGTTTAATCTTTCCCAGGCTATTGATATGTGGCAAGATATTTTCTCAAGGTGTTGGTTAGCAGCAGTGGGCAGTAGTTCCCAGTGAGCTATGTGATCATGAGAGGAAATAGCCAATACTCTCCAGTGTATGGAGTTGCTAAGCTATGGAGTTCTATAGGCCAGTTGTACTAAATGCATTTTTGACATGATATCTTCAATTTAAGATAGGCTCATCAAAATGTAATTCCATCACAGATCAATTCACATCTTTACAGACACCAGGAATCACCACTAAACTATTTTGGATTAGTAACTGGATGGGTCAGAGTGTCATAGTTGTGGGAAATTGAAATCCATTGAGATTTTGTGATAACGCAGTTGTACCAAGTAAAGCTAATTTCTTAAAAGGAAAAGCCATTTTCTATCCACAGACTATACCTAGAATTTAGTAAGAAACAATTTGATGTGGTAGGTACGGGAGGAGAGTTTGGAGCCAGTCAGTTATGGATCTGAGTATGGGTAGTTTCGCATATTAACTGGGCCAATTTGGGTGCCAATCTCTACCAGTTGTTTTTTTGCATCTCTAAGATGGGACACTAATACCCACTTTGAAGTGTTGTCATTATCTGTGAAATATACAAAATTTGCTTAGAATAGAGTCTGTCATAACGAAGACTTCAGAAAATGATGTTTCAGAAAATAATGTTTGGACTGGACACTTACTAAATATTGTGCCAAAAGACAGAATGTGAAATAGGGAATATCCTCCAGAGGACGTGTTTACTTACCTCTGTTTACTATTGTTCCTTGGCCAGTTCTTAAGGAGGGAATATGTATCCCACCCACATTTTAGCCAGAACAGAAGTTGTGCTAATGAAAAGTATGAAGTTAACTCACCACTAGATGGGGGGGGGGGGGAATGTACAAAACTGGAAGGAAATTAAAGGATGGATACATTATCCATAAATCAAACTACAGGTATTTGCTTTGTTTGTTGATTTTTCCATTAGTTGAGGCCAATAAGCATTATCAGTAAGGTTTTTTGTATCAACTTTCCATGCAACAATGTGCATGAGCCCTTATTGTTGGAGCACAAAATACACACCATTTATTGTACTTGATCACAGATTAGAAGTTTTGATTCACAGCTGGTACTAATGAAAAGCTCCAGTTCTCTATGTGCTTGGCTTTGTTTCATGTGTTTTATGTGTGTGTGTGTGTGTGTGTGTGTGTGTGTGTGTGTGTCTGTGTGTGTGTGTTTGTGTGCGCTTGCCAAGTAAACCATTAAATCAACTAAAATGAGACAAAACAACCCAGCACTCTTAGGTTTGCTTTCACACAACTGCCCCACACAAATATGTTCTTCTTTTATTAGGGAAAGTGACAGCTTCTTAGTCTACAGGTATCTTTCCAATATCAGGTTTTCATCACTACTGACTTGATGCTGTCAAGCTCTTCATTTCACTTCCTTGGATAATAAATTATTAAAGAAGGCATTCTGAATTGCTTAGAATGCATTTGAATTCAAAACCCATCTTCTTGTCTTTCTTCCTCCCTCCTTCATTTTTTCTCTCCTTCTTCCATTTATTTACATTCTTTTTTTCCTTGATCAAATATTTCTTGATTATTTTCTATGCATCAGAAATTACTCCAAGTGTTAAAGAAGTGGCACTGATCTCCTGCCCTCAAAAGAATGGGGGAACTAGAAAGTGATAAAAAGCCATCCAAACAAGGAATTGGTATCTGAGCAGAGAACTGAACTTAGCCAAAGAGCAAGTAATGGGAGTGTCTTGGGAAGAATATTTTAAACATAGGCAATAAGTACCATTAGTCTGAACAGGAATATGTTTGGCAGGCAGAAAAACAATATAATTTTAGTAAGTGAAGGAATAGGAGGTCAGAAATGACATCAGAGGTAAGATCAAGAGCCAGAAGCCAAGCTGGGTAGAAGCTTGTGAAACAGCAATGGTTTAGATTTTACTATATGAATTGAAGTCTCTGGAAGTGTTTGAACTATGAGTTAAATGCTATTGATTACTCTTTAAAAGAATTACCTTGATATTATCCCAAAGAATTAAAGTCAGCATACTATAGAGATGACTGTGTACTCAGATTTATCACTGCACAATTCACAATAACCAAGTTATAGAATTCACGTAGCTGTCCATCACCAGATAAATGGATAAAGGAAATGTGGCATATATGCACCAGTCATAAAAAAGAATGAACATATGTAGTTTGCAGGAAAGGGATGAAACTCAAGATTACCATGTCAAGGGAAATAAGTCATACTCAGAAAAATATCATACACTTTTATTCATATGTGGAAGCTAGTGGTAAAAAGAGAAACCATTAAGGTAGAGGAAGGGAATCAGGGGAAGGGAAATATTGGGGAGTTACATTGATCAAATTATGGTTTTATGTATGTTGAAATATTGCACAGTGAAATCCACCGTTATGTACAATTAATATGCAATAATTTAAAAAAGAAAGAACCACTTTGGCTGTTTCCTTTCCTCTACTCTACTAATATATATATATATATAAACATATGTTATATATTATTTATATATAATATGATATATTTTATATATATATATATATATTTTTAATTAGTGTCTTGTGGATATACATAATAGTGGCATTCACTGTATTATATTCTTACATATACATTGGAAAGTTAGGTCAGATTCATTCCACTGTTTTCCCTTATCTCATCCAAGCCCTTTCTCTCTCAATCCCCTCCTTCTACTCCCCCGATTCTTCCCATCTTTAATTTTTTTCTAGTCCAGGCTCTGTGACCTGGGACTGGAGATTATGGTTCTATAGTGTTTTTCTTATCAGACCTCCCTTGACAGCATGAGTTATTAAATTCCATACAGCAAACCACTAATCAAAACTAACCCTTTGATTTCCTCTTGCATTTTTTTTCTTTCCTCTTGAGAATACATGTAAAGTGGGAATTAGATTCTTGAAAACCAGAATGTTGAATCCAGAGTTCCTCTGTGGTAATAGGAGATGGCACGCTCTAGCACAAATGTAGTTTCATCTTCTAATGGGAAAGACCACTAACCTCCAATACATTATATTCACAGAAAACAGCTAATGATAAGCATCGGTTTTGGGGATATCCACTACTGAAGACCCAGGGGACTGACACATATGGCATTGTCTAGATAATCAAAATTTTACAGTAGTAGCTGCTGGTGTAATTCATGTGAATTCTTCTATTGCTGATTTTCCAGAGATAAAACTGTAAACTTTTAAGGGAGGAAGAAACTAAATTTTATTATAACTTATATTCTTTCTGAAACTGTTCAGGTATTAGCCCCGCCAGGCTGCCCATAAGTAAATAGTTCTAAAACATAAATCTTGATAGAATCACAGATTTCTATTGCCTACATACGTTGTTTTCTCCCTTCCATTTTGTTTATCTCACAAGTGTTGTAGAAGAAAACCTCCCCTACTGAGTTATTTTTGTCCATATCCATTTCTTTTTAGAAGTTGAAAATGTATGGGATAATAGACACTATTTTTTCCTAACTATTTAGCAGAACAACTAATCTTGATTTCAAAAAAGCTATCTACATCATTTTTCCCTGTTCAATTAGTTTGGAAAGATTTCATTAGTAGCCATAACATAAAAATGCCAACCTGGGCTGGGGATGTGGCTCAAGCCGTAGCACGCTCACCCAGCATGCGTGCCGCCCGGTTTCGATCCTCAGCACCATATACAAACAAAGATGTTGTGTCCGCCGAAAATTAAAAAATAAAATATATTAAAGAAAAAAAGCCAACTTGTCGTGGCCTCCAGATTGGTGTGCATCTGGAAGGCATTCACCAGGGCTCAGAATTTCTCCTAAGCCAGCACTAACGCTAAACTGTCACTGGATTTATACTTGTGTGGATTAAAGTCTCTGTATTTCTTTGGGGACTTTTGCTAGGCCTCCCTTTATTTATTTATTTTTACAGTATCATATACAGATCTTTTTTTCACGCCTGCTCATTCTTATTATGGAAGCCACTGATTGCTACCTCAGGCTTCCACACTATTCTGACACCTGTCATCAGGCTGGGTTATTTTACAGTCCATAAATTGATCACTCTAGCACCTTACCCTCCTAAATTCCTAAACTTTCAGTGACATAGATTGAAAAAAAAAAAGTGTTACATGTGACACTTCATTAAATAGGAGAAGAATCCACACACTAGTTATAAGGAAGTTCAAATGGCAAAATTATTTTCAGACTTTTCAGCTATGGATGGGTGGAGATAAATCAATGTCCATCATTCAGTAACAGGTGGACTTTCAGCTCATCATTTTTTCAAAGCGTTGTTTTAAAACATATTCTTAGACACTGTACCACATAAGTGAAAAAGTGGATGAAGTTGTCAATTTGGGTTCAAAGAAATGTTTCTTTGTTTGATAATCGTTTAAATTTTCAGTTTTCCTCAGTTTTTGTTGATGTTGTTTTGTTTTGTTTCAGTGTTTCTTTTTTCTGATTTTTTTTTTTCTATCCTCCTTATTCCAGAGTAAGGTCAGCCTTGTTTACTGATTACTCATAGTTCTTAAAATCTGCATAGCATAAAGAAGGCAGTTGATAAATATTTGTTTATGTAGAGGAGTAAAGAGTGGTTTGGACAAAGTATACAAAAAGCTAATTCAGAAAAAAATTTATATAGTAATATCCTTTAGGAATCAGAAAATATGGTCTATGGTCATACTACCCTGAACATGCCTGATCTCATCTTATCTTGGAAGCTAATCAGGGTCGTGCCTGGTTAGTACTTGGATGGAAGAAAATATGTATAGTAGATGAGATTTGTTTGAGTCTCAATCATCTAATGTGATCTACTTAGAAAAGGGAAGACTTGGTATAAGTTATAAAGATCTGTATTTCTGTGATGTTCAGAGGCTTCAGTGAATCAAAATCATTACTGAAGCACAAAGAAAGAACTGAAATTGAGAAGAGTTGGTGAAACAGCACCAAAGAAAACACAGGCAATAGCTCTTTGGGGTGAATGGTGCAAGAGTGACCCAATCCTTATGGAAAGACTGAAACATGTGGATCATTTATTGATTCAGCAAATATTTATCAAGTTCCTGGTATTGACCAGATAAATCTCTAGGACTCAAAACCACTTACATAAAAATCCTGACTCCCTGCTCTCAAGAATCCTATGTTTCAGTGAGAAAAATAAAGAAATAAACCTTTGTTTATGTAAGATAAAACATTGTTCTAATAATAATAATTTGGATTTAAAAAATGCTTTCAGTTAAAATAATCTACCACAATAAAAATGAAGACCACCTCCACAAACAAAGAGAAAAGGATTACAAAGAAAAATGTGTGTGAAAAATTGAAAATTCATTCTCTTAGTAAAGGCAATGTATTCTTAAAGTGAAAGAATACATATTAAAAAATAAGTTATATTTCTGTATTAATTATGTCATCTTGAACAAATTGCTTCATCTTCTTCATTTGCAAAATTAGTCATTAGATTAAATAATTTTCTAAGATTTCTTAACAATTTCCTCTAATCTTTATTATGACCATTACTTTTATAAGCCTGTATAGAAAACTCAGGTAATAAACTAAGATCAATGCTTGTGTGATTTATACCTTATTATTTTAGAGGTTTTTCCCTAATAAATACAAAATTTCTAATTTTTTAGTTGACTGGTGTGTGTGTGTGTGTGTGTGTGTGTGTGCATGGGCAGGGCAGGGGCTGACAATTTAACTCAGTTCCTGAATACTTTAGTACAAATCAAATTGGTAAATATGAACAAAAACTTCTGGCCATCTCCAACACCTCCCCTAATGACTCTTCTTCATAGAGGTGGAAATGGTTTTGACATCAAAGATTGGAGAGAGAATAAAGAGACAGTATTTCAATGATTAGTATTTCTATCAGTAGTATTCTGTGAAAATCCTGTTAAAATATGTCAATTTACAGAAGAAAATTCAAGGCATGTTGAAAAGTTACATGCATCTCTTCATAAAAGAATGATAGCCCCTGTAATTGAATCTGGACAAGACAGATGAGCAAAGCAGTGGACCTTCTGATTAAATATTTAATGGAATGATTACTTAATAGGAAGAATTGCTGATCTGGAGATGCAGACTCCACTGAGGAACCACAGCATGTGCTCCAAACTGAAGTTAAACACACAAAGAAGCTTTTCCCTCCTACAGATTAAGAGGGAAAAGTATTATTTAATTTAGTAGAGAAAATGTTTGCTGTTCACCCTTTTTCTTATTAGGATTCCTTTTCTCTTCTCTGAGAGAAACATTTAGATGATGGCAAACAGTGGATACCCTTTATGCATCTAGTTATTTAGCATATTTTACATATGCTTTCAACTTTTTAAAAACAGGATGTTAAATTGTATTGAATCCTGATTCTGGGAGAAACTAGTAAATAGGTCTCAATTTATTCCCATTCAGAATCACTCCTTCCTAATTTTTCTTTCTTAAACACCTCTTTGTATCCCAGGCACAATGGTACACATCTATAATCTTAGAAACTCAAGAGGCTAAAGCAAAAGGATCACAAGTTCAAGGCTAGCCTCAGCAAATTTTTGAGACATAATAAAAATTCAAAGGCTTGGAATGTAGTTCACTAGTAAAGCAAGCATTCTTAGGTTCAAGCCCCAGTACTAAAATAAATAAATAAACAAATAAATATATAAACAATCTACTAAATATTTTGGCATTGTTCATCAAGTGTATTGACCTCTTCTGTTGCTTCATGCTCTGAGACATGTCCGTTCTGGGACCCATTTCCCCTCAGATCCAGATGTATTTTGTTCAAAGACTTATTGGCTCCCAACCCCTGCCATTGTTGTTGAGCCTAGGGTTTCAGGCCATTATCACCTGCAAATCTCTCATGGTTTTAGTGGTTTTTTAAATAAATGAGTTGTTGCAGGGATGGGTCAACAGGTTGGCTTAGGTATGGAATACATTTTTTTTTTTTTTTTTTTTTTTTTGCTATTTCCACCATGCTTTTATTAGGCTACCATTCCTGTCTTTCATTCATTCAGCTCTCTTCATTGTGGTGTGGAATGACAGAAAAAGTCAACTCTTTGAATTGCAAGCATTATCTTCATGACTGAAGGCTTGACTGCAGCTGGGAGTTCCATTTCCTAGGTCAGTTCACATGGCTGGAAAATTGGTACTGGCTATAGGCAGGTTGCATCATTTCTCACCACATGGACCTCACCATTGGGGTTCCTGAGTATTCTCATGACATGAGAGTTGGCTGCCTCAAGATCAAGTTATACGAGTGGAAGACTCTGGAGTTTTTTATGACCCTTAGAATTATGGTGCTATAGTTTGACTCCTAAATACCTCCAAAGACCCAAGTGTTGGTTCTTGGGTCACCAGAGTGGCATTATTGGGAAATGGTACAAATTTTAAAGGAGTGAGAAGTAGAGGTAGATCTTAAGGTCATTAAGAGTGTGCCCTTCAAGTTGATATGAGACCCTGGTCACTTCTTTTCTGTCCTTCATAGATTTTGCTCTTTCACATATTCCTGACAAGATGTGCTTCTTTGCCACAGGCCCAAAATCAATGGGACCCACCAATCTTGGACTGGAACTTCCAAAACTCTGAGCCAAAATAATCATTTTCTCTCTGATTGATTAGCTCAATTGTTTGTTAGAGTAATGGGAGCTGACTAACACAGAATAACACACAATCACTGTTGCTACTTCTTAATTGGTTATATAGGTCAGCACTATTTATTTGTGCTGGGAATTTATTACACAAAGGAATGAGTATCAGAAAGTAAGAATCACTAGAAATCACTTTGGAAGCAGTATAAGAAGAGTTTTTGGTACTTTGTGTTCAAAATGGAAATTTATGTTTCTGGTTAAATGAGATACTAAATGATTATTTCCAAAGTCACTCCTTTTCTGGGCCTGCATTCTTTAGGTTTGCCACAAACAATTCAGAATTCAGTTCAGTGGCATTCATGTTCTTCTTACATTATTTTTTCAGCTGACCTAGGGATTAAACTACTCCTCTACTTTGTTCTGTTCTTTTCTGCTTCATATTTTCCTCACATTTCACTTGCCAGACAGGTCCCATGCCCAGCCCTCATAAGGAGGTGTGGAGATATATTTTGCATGCACATTCTGGAAAGCGAGAATGACAACCTTCCATACTAGTACTCAGAGAGATGGTGCAATGAGAAAGACTTAGTTTAACATTTTAGCTCTGAAGATGGAGGAAGGAAATCATGAACCAAAGAATGCAGGTGACCTCAAAAACATAAGGAAATGGCCTCTCCTCTGGGGGCCCCAGAAAGCACACAGCTCTAACATTGTTGATTTTATCCCAATGAGATATGTTTCTTACTTCTAGAAGTATAAAACACAATATTTGTTTTTTAAAAAAAGTCCAGAGTTATTAAGGAGAAACTTTCTCTTTAAAGGATATTGCAGGGAACTGAAAGGACTATTGTAATAAAGGGAGGGAGTTATAGCAATGGGGAGATCACTTCTGATGAGAAACTCTGCAGGCCCCCCAAGGACTAAACAAAAGGGCTTTCTATTACAGAAAGAACTAAACTAGACTAAGAAAATGCATGCGAGTGTGAGAGAGTGGAATGAAAATGTGTGGCCAGATGGAAGAGTGCATCAGAAAATGTTTGACCTGATGTCAGCCTATTCTCAGAGAACCATTTAAAGGAGGGTCAAGGATGGGTTAAAGGTCAGGCACCCAGGGGAAGAAGTGTATCTTAACCAAAGTGGATTACCAAGCATTTTGTTCTGATTGATTGGTGGGGGCAGTTCAGCAAATCATTATGAAGAAAAGAATGATATATGTTCTTATCATATGAAAATGAGGGAGGCATTCCAAAACTTTATTTAAGTCCTGGGGAAGGTTGAATTTTTTTTTTTTTCTTTTCTTATTTATTTATTTATTTATTTTGTGCTAAGCCCTTTTTCAGAACACGAAGGCAGGAGGAAGAAGTTATTCACCTTTAAGGTGTCCTGGGAGTGGGGGGCTCAGGTAAAATTCAGCAATCTCAGTTATAAATGTTTTAGCTAGTCAGCTCAGAGGAATTTTTTTTTGTCATTAACAGGAAAGTGACACATGTCTTGCAATGTGACTTGTAGTGACTTACCACATCATAGACTGAGCCAACATAAACTATCAACATTTAACATGAAGGAGAAATAAATCTTGGCTATAAACCTCGTTGATATGTTGAATTTTTTTTCTAATGTAACCTCACAGTAAGCACTGACAAAACATTGTCTCATAGAGTTATCAAAAGACAGAGCAAATATCTGTACATCAAAACAAAGATTTTGTTCCTGGACATAGAATTCCAAAGTACATTCAATTCAGACTTATATTGACTATTCTGTTAGAAACCAGGGATGGGGAGAGATGGTGGATTTTTACTAGTGTCAAACATCCAACATGAATGAGTTCAGTATTCTTTAACCCCTTGTGGGTCATGGAGTGCATAATAAACAATGAATGTAGATTATCCATTTAAATGTGGGATTCATCTCATTTTCCTGAGAACACATTAAAATGTGTTCTATGTGAAAGAACTGGAAAGAAGAAAGACTCTTGATGGGTGGGATGTGCCTAAGGTTTAACTTTTGGTGATATAAGTAATGTGGAAGTATACAGGACAACTAAAATAGCATAAAGATAAATATTTGAAGAAATAAACAAGAAATATTTGTCAAAAAACAGATATGCAAGACATACAGACTTTATCCAATTGAGGCAAACAAATAAACAAGTGTTCTCAAAGAGCTATTTCCCTAAACAACTAGACTGTCTTTGCAAGGGACATCTACCTCCCACCTGACTTAGCGTGCTTAACTTACCAGTAGACTAAACCCATTCGAGAAATAGAGCTAAAACCCTTCATATAGATATTAAGTCACTTTCAGCAAGCCACTGGCTTAAGTTACTTTATGATTTGATGCCCCTTTCTTCCCTACATGCTCTTAAGTTTGGATAATCAGAAAACAGGTGTGCATCCTAGCATTAGGTGCTCTTGGAACATGGAGACTTCCAGATGCTCTGAGAAAATGGAGTCAGTTGTGTCCTCTGCTAGCGGAGATACTATCCTGATGTTGCCCTCTAAGTTTGCTGGGTTGGGTATTGCTTACCAAGAGTGAAACTAAATTTCATCACATATTAGATTGTCTAATTAGAAAACCAAAGTACTTTTCCCTGGGGAGCTTCATGGGGTTTTTGCAAGAAAGCACAAAACCAAGTGAGGTAAGAAAGATAAGGATCAGAGATTCAAACAGACAGCCTATTCCATAATAACATAAAAGTTTTGTAACAAGAAATTCCATGCAAATTCAACAAAACCAACATGCTACCCACCCAGCATAGCAGTATCATAATTTAATTTAGTTTTTCATAGCATAGTCATCCATATACATGTCTCAGTTGAGGTGAGGGGTGGGAAATGTGGAAGAAAAGAGGAAGAAGGGAGTGAGAACACATTCTCACAAAGAAGAGCTCAATACTTAATGAAAAAGTGTACATATTAACTTATCTTAACCTTGCTTTATCAAAACCAATGTATATATGCATGCATATATTTGCATGTTTGTATTCATGCACACGGATGTACATGTGTGCACCAATGTATGTATTTCTTATGAATATGTCAATCTCTGGTGATGTTTAACATTTTTGTAGCCAAGTATAAAGACAACTTTATCAAACTCTTGAGGAAGCTTACCACTTATCAAGTTAGACTTCTGAATCCAGGCCTTGATGACCAGTTCATATTAACATATAAATCGCTCAAAAAGAAAGCCAGACACACTATAGAATTGACACACTAGAAGGCTTTCCATGCTTTTACAATCTGATATGTAGCATCACAGTTAAGTTAATGAAATCAACTAATCTCACATAGTTAAGATGCATAATATTTTTAGAGTTTAAATGTGCCATGATTACTTACTTAATTATTCCAACAATTTGATGAGGAAGAGTTACTTTGGTTATCTCTATTTTAAAGATGGGGAGTCTCAGACTTAGGGATCTATAGATGAGGAATGTCAGCTCCCCTTATGACACTCCTGGATACAGAGTAGCAGAGGTGTGTGTAAATGCATCACTTTATACCAGAGCCAAGGATTAACCAGTGCATGATACTCAGTGAAACCCTGGACCAAGTAGACACTGATATTAACCCCCATTACAAACTGCAGGTCTATTCTCTAAATGATTCCATCTCAATAAACAGTTATAAACCTACTATTCAGATAAGAGAAAAGAGAGTGTAACATAAAAGATCTATCTATGTATAAATCATCCTACCTGTCTATCATGCAGCTTTCATGGAAATGCAGTGACATTGCCCAAGGGGAAAAATAGAAAAAGCCTCATCAGCATTCACAAATCTCCTAAATATAATAAAAAAATACATTCCTTTTCACACTTAACGACTATCTGCTGCCACTTGGATTGATTGGAGATTCATTTGTGGACTTTTTCTTTGTTGAAAATTCTCTCTCTCTTTCTCTCTACAGAATGCACCTAGCACTCATCCTAAAGCCCTGTTGTAGAGCCAAAGTGTTATTGAATCACAATGGCAAAAAGAACAAAAGCTAAAGACTCCCTTACAACTGAAATAGCAGATGCATATATACTGGGAGCCAGTTGGCATGTTCCCACAAGATATAGGTTTTGAGAAATGTGGCCTGTCATTTAGGAATTAAAACATTTTTGAAATATTATATTAAAATATCAATGTCCTGTATAGTGCTATTTATCAAGACTCAATATAATGGGAACAAATCTCAACTGTAAGGTCTTTTGCTAACACAGTGTCTAAAAGCATGGTTTTGTAAGCTCTATATCATAAGACTGTGTCTCAACTCTTATCCTAACTCCAACTAGTGTTCCTCAGACTCTCTCTCTCATTGGTATTATTTTCCCAATAGCCGTGGTCTTTCTCAAAGAACACAGAATGGTAGTCTGTGATTCCCCCTGACTCACAGTATTTTTTCTGTTTGTTCAGTATGTGTTTATAAATTGACAGTATATACATGCGTGAGTGAATATCATATCTTGGAATGATGGAGAAAATCTGGTTCCCTTCCCACTGATTCTTTATACATTTACATTATCTGTCTCTATCTTTATATATCTCTTCTTTGTGCATGTTTTGTATTCTTAACTAGACTGAGGGTTGGGCAGGAACTCTTTCTTCCTTTCTTCAGAAAGCAGGAACATCAGCTCTGGAATTTAAAAGCAAAATCTGTGAACTTACATAGTTTTTAGAAAATTTATCAGATTTTCAAAAGGGTACATTACCTATAAAGATTTTAAAGTTTCTATAAAGAACTTTAGTTCGTATTTGTAAGTCATAACTTTTATTATTTTATATCTAGAAAAAAAGATGAGAAGCACCTTAACCAGCATTATATGTACTATAGTAATTAATGCCAAACTAAGACTAGAATGAGATCTCCTGAGTAGGAAACAAGGGGAACACTTTTCATACACGAATCTTTGCTTAGGTTCTTCATCCATATTTGCTTCAGTCCTTATAGTTTTGGGCAACAGCTAGGTAAGGGAATGATTGAAATGTTTCTGTCCCAATTTTAAAAAAGTTTTGAATCACTTCTCATGAACTTCATAGGAGGTTGTATGTTGTCTGACTGTGTTCTGAATGTGTCAGTCTGGAGTCACAGATTAGATTTTTAGTGACATTGGTGCCTCAGCATCCCAGTATTCTACAGTGCACTACTGGTGGTATCTTGCTTAGAAAGGAGTTTCTTCCTCCGAGTTATTGTGGTATGCTTCATCCTATATTTTCCATAAATAAAAATGTATTTTAGGATAATGAGGGGGGCAGGGAAAAGAACAAGAACCACTGCCCACTTTAGAAATCATCTGTAAACTCAGGTGCCATCAAAACTGGATTTCTGCTGATCCAGACTTTTCACCTCAAGTATATATATATATTTTTTCCTATAAAATCTTTCCCCGAGCTTCACTTCATGCACCTTGGATCACATGCACATTGGACTAGTCCACAGACTAAGCCAATGTATCCAGGAAGCAGCTCTGTTTCTGTGCTTTTTAGCCTGCAATGTGAATTCACTCCAAGTCAATAAGCTTCTGTCTTTAAGGCACTGGATAGTTTCTGGAGTGCAGGACCTTCTTTTCCCGGCTCATACTCCCACTTTATAATTTCACCTTCAGTTTCACAGGTTCCACCCACCTTTTGTGTTTCCTTGAAAAGCACAAAGGATAAAAGAAGTAGACCATCTCTTGAGAAAACTCTGAGTTTGTAATCTATTTCCTACTGAAAATGACTTCAAAAGTAAATTTGAGTCAACTTCGAAAGGCAAAGAAAAATCTCTCTGTTCCTTCTCAGTCAATATTACTTGTGACTTACCACCTCTTATCTTGAGCTTTTCTTGCTTTCTTTCTTCTTCCCTACTCCATCCCCTTGAGGATCAGAGTCAAGTCAATCAAAAGGTATTAAGGAGAAGATGTGGGAATTCCAGAGGAAAATATACATTTTTATGAAGAATAAGAAACTTTAATGGAAGAAAATGAAATGAGATGAAGTGCAGTTTGAAAGAATAGAGATAATGCTTCCCATATTTGCTAATATGTAAAAGCTTTAAATGGATTTGGTCCATGAAAATTTTTCAGACAGCTCTAAAGTATCAAAGAGTTTTATTGAGTATCTACTATGGACACAACACTGTGAAATGCAAAGGAATGTAAACTTGACCAAGTCCAACCTTTAAATCATTTAGCATTTACAAATGAGGAAGTAAAATGTAAAAATAAAATGGTACACTGGTGTAGAAAAGAAGCATTAAAGGAGATTCCAGAAGCATCCTTGCTTACAGTGTGCAGTATTTTATTTTTATTTTTTTATTTTTTCTTTTAGAGAGAGAGAGAGAGAGAGAGAGAGAGAGAGAGGACTTTTTAATATTTATTTTTTATTTTTCAGCGGACACAACATCTTTATTTGTATGTGGTGCTCAGGATCGAACCCAGCACCATGCGCATGCCAGGCAAATGTGCTACCGCATGAGCCACATCCCCAGCCCAGTATTTTATTTTTTTTATTTGATATCACCTTTATACTTCCAGGAGATTCTCACAAGCATTATCCCATGTTATTCTCATATTAACATTATGAAATAGGTAGATGCCATTTGGTAGACAGGTAAACGGGGGATCAGATATTTTAATAACTATGGACACAACTTTCTAATAACTTTCTAATAACTCAAGAATGCATATTTCCCTCCCCAGACATTCTTTCTTCCTACCCAAGTTGATTCCTCCTATTTGAATAAAGCTCACTTATTACTAACATGACCTGACAAGTCACTGCAATGATCCAAAGACCTAACACTCTGCCTCAATTTGGGACAAGAATAAAGATGTTCCCAGATCCTGATCTCTCTGAGGGATCCACTGATACCTGCATTGGTGCTTCATTAAAATATAATTTCCCCTTCTGACCAGTCCTGTATCATTCCTTTCTTCACAGGTAGAGTAGAGGCCACTTTTTTATAACTTCCTGAGCAGCTCTTCAATTGAATGTTTCTTGGTGAACCTGACTTAATAGGGTTGGTGCTAGTAATGATCATAAAAATGAGACTCCACAGAATGGAGTTCTCAAGAATGCAAATAATAAGTGCCAATAAGAATGAAGGGAAAAAATAACACTATACACTATTCGTGGGAATGTATATATCATAGCCTTTATGGAAATTACTGTGGAGTCTCCTTAAAAATCTAAGACTAGGACTACCTTAAGATCCAGCTATACCACTCCTTGGCATTTATTCAAAAGAGTTTAAAAGGCCTTACTATGGTGATACATGCACACCCATGTTTATTGAAGCACAATTCATAATATCCAAGTTATGGAATCAATCTGTCACCAGATGAATGAATAAAGGAAACATGGCATATATGTGCAATGGTGTACTATTCAGCCATGAAGAAGAACAAAATTATATTCTTTGCAGGAAAATGGATGAAACTGAAAATTATCATGTTAAGTGAGATAAATCAGACTTAGAAAAGTACTTTATGTTTTCTTTCCTATGAAGAAGCTGGTGAGGGCATTAAAAAGTCATTATGAATTTAAAAGGAAATCTATTTGTATAAAGGAAGATGATCAGATGAAGAAGAATGGAAGGAAAAAAAGGAGTAATAAGTAACAGGGAGTGAAATTGATTAACAGATGTTATATACAGGTATAGATATATCACAATGAAACCTACAATTCTGCATATTTCATATGCACCAATAAAAAAATGACTAACTCCAAAGCGGGATTCTGGAACTCTACCATCTGCTGACTAATGATCAATGAAGACACCCCCTCTCTGATAGATACAAGGCTGAATGATCTTGGTATGCTCTGTTGATGTACTTATAGAAGTGTTTTCTGATGATGAGCTACAATTGGACACCTTGAAGGAAATGCTCTAGCTGTGCGATAACTCAAAGAAGTCATAGGGTCAAGGACAATGAGATCAGATGATTATGGGTCAATGGCATTGACACATGGGTAAAACCACAAAGGAAGGTTCATGGCAATCTGGAAACCACTGACGGTGAAGTGGGAAAGTGAGAGAGCCAGCTATGCAACTTACAAATGAGGTGCTATCTCCAGAATCTTGAGGTCAAGAAGCAAAGATCAAGCCAGGACTTATTCATAAGAGTAACGAAAATAAAATAACAGATGAACTCTCAGCCCCATTCTATTTCTGGGCCAAAGCCAGCATGCAAGTTAGAAAGAAATAAGATAAAGATACTTGGAGTGAAGGGTTCTGAGTTAATATGCTAATAAATCTAGAATACTCAGCTTTTCCTGCAGTCTCTGGGCATGCATTATATGGCCACCTTACCCAATGTTTGACGAAGATGCTGGGGCATCTATCACATTGCAAGGTGATAGATGACCACCTCATCTCTACCCCTACTTCCCTTTTGGAGCTAGACAAATACATGAGATCAAGCAACAATATCACCTAGCTGTGGAAGGGCTTGCTGAGGGATAAAAGAAACCGTTCCCAGAAGAATCTTGAAGATATTAAAGTACACATCAGGCACACCAAGACAGCAAAAAGAAGACTGGATCTTAAGCACAGAATGAGAGGCAGAGAGGCAAGAGCTGAACAGAAAACTGAATAAGGAAGAGTTGTTAATATGGGAGCATAAAACCAGATGGCCATGACACCAGATCTGTGATACAAACCCTAGAGAACACTGCTAACCTTTCATTAAGATGGTTTTCAGAAGTTTAGATGAAGATCCTAAAGACAAGGGAAGGAGAAATGACAAAGCAGCAGTTCTTAATAGTGAGGTTGAAATTTCAGAAAGAACAATCTGGTAACACTAAATATACTAAATAATGACACCATCCCTCCCATCTGCAAATAAAATCATACATTGAAAAGGAAAGAGCACTCACACTATGTAAAGATTATAGGACACTGTCTGAGTATTCATTGATTCTCAAAAGCACCCCATGTGTCATTTAGCCACACTATTAAAGCAAAATCATATGGGGGTCAAGTAATAAACAAAATTCTTGTCCATGTCTAACTCGCAGTGGGCATTCAGTACACAAAACCACCCAGTAGTTATTTCCCAATTTTCAAAGGCATAATTGCAATGAATATCTTTGATAGTTCAAACTGTACTCATATTGGATTCTTGTTCTACAGGGTATGAACTATTATAGTAGAAAGAAATTGAATAAAAGCCTCTGCATTTCCCCAGCAAATAAAAAAATCATATCCCAAAAGAAATTATAAAGATTAGTTAGCTCTTAAAAGACCTAAAAAATAAATCTGGTAACCTTATTTAATTCTTCACTTATACCCTATAGAAAGCGGATGAAGCTAAGTATAGGAGGGCATGTCTGTGGTCCCAGTTACTCAGGAGGCCGAGACAGGCAGATTGCTTAAGCACAGGGGTTCAAAACCAGTCTAAGAAGCAAAACAAGATCCCAAACCTTCTGTAATACAAGAGAATGAGCAGATGAATCATAAAGGATAAAAGGTGACTTCTTCAAACTCAATCAAGTTGCACCTGTTACTATAGTTGATATGATAAAAAAATATTCTGTCCAAAGGCAAATTAACATGGCTTTAAATATATCCAACTGTTATGGTAAATATTTTCTTTTCTATCTCTGTTGCTCTGGTTTGGAAATGAGGTGTCCCCCAAAAGCACGTTTGTGAGATAAAGCAGAAATGTCCGGAAGTGAAATGAACAGATTGTAAGAGCTGTAACCTAATCCGTGGATTGATTTATCTGAGGGACTGAAACTTTGAATGGTTTAATTAGTGGTAACTGCAGGCAGGTAGGATGTGGCCAGAGGAATTAGGTCACTGGGGGGCACACCGTGAGGATTATATTTTCCCTTGCTTTGGGCTTTTACGTTCCCATTCTCTTTCTCTATTCTTCTTCTTGGTTGTCACAGGCTGAGCAACTTTCTTACACTGGGTCCTTCCACTATGAACTTCTGCATCACATCAGATCCAAAGCTATGACATAAACCAACAACAGACTGACCCTCTGAAAGCGTAAGTCAAAATAAACTTTTCCTCTTCAAAGTTGTTCTTGTCAGATCTTTAGAACCTAGTGACACAAAGCTGAGCAAAACAGAAATTCATACAGAAAAAAAATGGGATTGCTGCTGTAATTAGCCTGACCATATAATTCAGAAGCTTTTAGAACTGGTTTGTAGGAGTAATTTAGAAAACTTTGTAGATTCAGACTGGAGAAGCCTTACAATGTAGTAAACAGAGGTTACTGGGCAATTCCAATGGGTGGCTTTGAAGATCAGAATGGTGATAGGACTGAGGACAGTAAAGACTGGACCCATGAGGTTCCGGAGGAGGAGGACTCTACTGGAAATTGGAATGGAGGCAATTTGTATTGCATTCTGGCAAATAGTTGTACATATTTTATCCATGTCCTGATACTTTCTGTGAGACTGAGTTTAATGGTGATGGGCTAATTAATCTGGTGGAGGAAATGTCAAGGCAACACAGCATTCAGGTGGTGGCATCAATATTGCTGGTGGCTTTTTACTAAAGTTTATGTGAAAATCAGGAGTAGAGATCAGAGCAGATAAACTTGAAAAATTTGGGGGCAGGAAAGTGCACTTAAAACTGAGGCAAAGGAAGTTATGGTCATTTATGAAATTACAGCCTCTAAAACAATGCTAAGTACTTTACACAGAGACAATAGAAAAGATGGCTTCAGGACATCTCAGGAATTGGCAAGACCATACCAGCTGAAGGTGTAAAGTAAAACTTTCTTTGAGAAGAGCCCAAAGAGCACCCTGCTTACCTAAGGAGGCTTGGAAATTTCTTTCACCAGGCTCAGGTGGCTCAGAAGTTGCTGCAGCCATGGTTTCAGGAGGGTTGGCTAGCGCTTAGCCTTGTTTAGTGGTGCTGGTTCTTCAAGAAGGTAGAATGCTGGAGTTAGGATCCCATGGAAGCTTCCACCAAGATTTCAAAGAAGGCATGGGAGGCCAGGCAAGGTATTGCCTGATCAGAATCCCTTCAGCCAATCCCAAGAGGGCAATCCTTGAAGATACGAAAAGGAAGCTAAAGCTGCAGTGGACACCTCAAATATTAACAGATGCCAGTTATATGGAACATTTGCCAACAAATAAATCAAACAAAAACAAGCCAAGAGAGAGGCCTTGTGGACAGCAGGTAGAAAGACCATATGGGTGAAGCTACAAAAGCCCTTTGGAGAAAGCATTTGCGTACCCCAAATGCTGAATGTGGAGCCACAGGACTTGTTAGCCCGGCTTGAGTTCAGTGTTGCTTTGGTCCTATCCCTTCTTTCTATGCCTCTATTTCTCCCTTGTGGAATCAAAATATTTACTCTGTATCATTATTTATTATATATATGTAACTTGCTTCTGATCTTTACAGGGCCTCAGAAGCAAGAGTTTGTCTTGAGTCTCAGATGACATTTTCGACTTAAACTTTTGGGCAATGTTGGAACTGTTAAGACTATGGAGACTCTTGGAAAGGAAACAAATGCATTTTGCATTGTGAGGTGTACATGGGTTTGGGGATTCCTGAGGTGGAATATAATGGTTTGGGTATTTGTTTTTCCCCCAAAACATGAGTGAGTCAAAACAACAATATCAGGAGGAAAAATGATTAGATTATGAGAGCTACAGCTACTTTATCATTGAATTAATTCATTTGATGGATTAATGATCTGAATGAATTAATGAGTGGAAACTAGAGGCAGGTAGAATGTGGTTGGATACAGTAAGTCACTGAGAGCATGCCTTTGGGGATCATTTTATTCATGGCTCCTTGGACTCTGTCTTCCTGACCATCATGAACTGAGAAGCTGTGCTTTCCACATGATGTTCTGCCTCATTTTAGCCCAGAGTTATGAAGTTGGTGAACCTCTGAAACCAGGAAGCAAAATGAACTTCCTCCTGTAAGTTGTTCTTGTTGGGTATATTGGTCACAACAATGCAAATGCCACTAACATATTTACCAAGAAGGAGGACAAGACATAATATATTGTCATTTAAGATGGATAAAATTATACATTTACCTTCTTGTTCAGGATTATGCTTAACTCTTTCACTCTTTGCCATGTTATATTACAAAAAAAAAAAAATTTCAACTACTTCATTATTCCACAAGCAGAACCTCACATTGCCTGCTAGATCAAAAACAGTGATGATCGGATACATGAACAGAATGTGTAAGTACATTGGAGGCTTTTGTAAAGCACATTGGATCCAAAAGTAGGGTTGAAAAAGCCTACAAAGATTGTGAAACAGATTTCACTTGACTAGAATATGTCAGGAATGAACACTGATCTTTAGCTTGATTAGATTATGTGAGGAAATCTCATCCAAAATAAAAGACAAAATATTGCTTCTCTCACCCCCATCATGAAGAAAGAGACATAATTTTGGTAGCATCTTTTACTTCTAGAAATTGTGCATGCCATGCTTAGAAATACTGTTATGATCTATTCACAGGGTGACATGAAGACTTTAGTGCAAGCATCTATGTTACTTAGGCAATGCACTGAACAAACTGTCTTTTACAAATGTATTGTACAGATACTATGTTTTGCAGAAAAGATCTGAATTTACATTGACCTCTCAAATGATAATCACAATATAAGCCAAATAAAATCTATGCCATCTGCAACACAGAATTACATACCTTAAAAACAGCTCCAGATTTGTTAGTGGATCCATAAAGACTGACTTCCCATGATGACAGGACAAGTGACCAGAGACCCAAAACTTCTCACTAGCAGCATTCTATAAAACTTTTCAGTTCATAAGTTTGAGAGAGTCCAGTAACAATGCGCCATTGATGGAAGTTGTAGAGCAAGGATCAAGCAAGAACTGGATCAGAGACACATGTAAGGCAAACAGATGGTTTGTCTACACCATCAACTACTATTCTACTAATGCTGGTCCCTCATGACCATATGGAACAACCTTTTGGGCACATTAGAGGAGAAAGAAAAATGATAAACTCAGTTCACACATGGATAGGACTGATATATTACATGGTGAAAAATGTTTTGTAATTAATTATAGCTCATCATAGCCAACTTGTGCCACTGAAACAAAATGCAGGAATTTCAGTAATTTATAAAGAATTTTTAAAAATACACTTCTTATCAATTTGTAAACTGGAAATTCCAAAAGCAAATCACTGACACTAAGTTTCTGGTGTGAGTCTTCTTGCTCCTCACAGGGAAGAATGAACACTGTGCTTTTTACACGGTGGAAGCCAGAAAGGGTCAGATGCTGTGAGAAGCATTTTTATGCATGCCTTAGTGCCACACTCATTCACAAGGCAGGACCCCTCATGACCTAGTGACCTCCTGGAAACACAATCTTAATAGTATTTCACTGGGGATTATGTTTCAACATAAAGCTTTGGGAAATGTATTCAGACTATAGCACAGCAGCATTTTGAGGTGGTCCTTAGAGAGCAGACAGGGGAAATCTTCCCAATGGGCAGAGTACCCTGTAGGGTTCTTCCTTATCTATTTTATAAGACATGTGGCCCAAATTAAGAGTGAGTAGACTCATGGGCGGTGGCCAATGTCCTGACTGACTGGTCAGTCAAAGGATCAAGTTTGTAAGATCAACCACAAAGAAATCTGGGGGAAATTTTCCATAGTCTGTAGACTATGGAAATTGATAGCACATATGAAGGTCCTTGTACTGTCTAGTAATACTGCAGCTCTGGGTCTCTAGTCACTTGTCCTTTGTACTGCATATTAATAAAGCATCTATCAGAGAGGGAGCTTTAAATAACTAACTAATTAGAATGACTTGGCAAGTTGACTCTGGCCAGTCTCTGTCATTAACTATCCCAGTGCTGGTCATTTTTCTTTCCACATGGGCTCAGTAGCATGGGCTCCCATGATCAAACTTAATGTAGCACCTCTGCTACTAAATGTCACCTGTCGCAGGAGAGGCAGAAATCAGTACTCAGCCTCTAACATGGAATCATTACTTGATCCACCTTTTCCACCATTTAAAGGGCAGTGATTCATCTTTACTGAGATAGGCACACACACTGGGTATGGACTCACTTGTCCCACCTTGCACAGTCCCATCCTGCACTAGTATCCAAGGGTTTACATCTATGAACTAGACAGCAGTTGGTCAAGCCTTGAGGCTTTTTATTACCGACTAATACAGAATCAGATAAACTCCAGTGGTTTTGCAGTATGAGGGACAAATGCTAGAAATTTCTTTGTATGTGCCAAGTGAATAAGGTTCCATTGCAACCAGTACATTTTGGGTAACTGGATGGGTACTTTATTTAAATTGAATTTGCTTTCGGAAAACCCATAGGAGGAAAGTGTTAAAGTACCCTCATAGATGGAGGAGAGTAAATATCAGGCACTGTTTAGCTTTATGTTCTTAACAAGTGTATTAAATTTAGGAGAAGTACTGTTTATATTTAATAAAACTCTGTTGGAGGCATGTGGAGTTATTCACAGTGGCCATTTTCTGAAAAATTCCTTGAGAGTAGGGTATTTACATTATTTATGGTTTGGGCATTAAAGGTAATTGTGAATCTCATGGCTATGTTAGTTTATTGATAATAAAGGACAATAATAGCTTAAACATATATAGTATCCACAATATACCTGACACTGCTCTATTTGCTTTGTATGTATTAGGTCATATAAGCTTCACATATGGTAGTTGAACTATTTTTCATTTAACTTTACAGAGTGAGAAGATGAGGAATGGAGAAGTTTAGCATCAGTTAACTCATACCTCTAGAAAGGGACATCTGGGTCATTTATTAGCAGAAGTCAGAGCTCTTCTGTGTCCATGCACTGATGTTAGCTACAGAGGGCTCACTGTGTCCTTCAGGTGCTGGATGGAAAAACAAGAGGCACCCCTTGTGCAACCCAGTGGAATGTTTAAGATTGCACACCTAAAATAAATTCATATCAGAATATTTATAATCTTGTCTGAAGGCAAACATTATGAAAGAATTTTTTGCACATGCTTCTTCCACCTCTATTTCTTCTCCAACTATTCTCTACACTTTGGCCAGATTATTCTTTAAACTCTACTTTTCTTTTTTCAAAAAATGTTTTTTAGTTGTAGAGGGACACACAATATCTTTGTTCATTAACCATTTTTTATGTGGTGCTGAGGATGGAACCGGTAACTCACACATGCCAGGCAAGCTCTCTGCCACTGAGCTACAGCCCCAGCCCCTAAACTTTACTTTCTTGATCCTACTTAGAAACCTTCAATGGTTTTGAGATTCATGATGATAAAGTTTACAAAGTTTCACCAGGCATCTAACAACTTACCTTTATAAATTATCAAATGTCAAATCTTTTTACTAAGTCCCCTAAACTGTCTCACATTTAAAAAATTTACTCTTTTACTGTGCAGGGGATTGATTGCAGGACCTCATACATCCAAAGCACACATTCTACCAGTGAGCCTCATCCCCAGCCCTCACCTGCTTTTACTTAAACAAACTCAGTACAGTATGCTTTTTTGTTTTCTTTGCCTCTATGAATTCACACAAATCATACAACCACCTTTCAAAATACAAATTAAAATAATATTTTTTTTTCTGTAAAATCTATTACCATAACATAATGATATAGGCTCTACCTCTTATGTCTGTAATCCCAGTGGCTCAGGAGGCCAGGCAGGAGGATCAAGTATTCAAGCCAACTTCAGCAACTTAGTGAGGTCCTGAGCAAGTCAGTGAGACCCTGTCTCTAAATGAAATACAAAAAAAGGACTGGGGATGTGGCTCAGTGGTTAACTTCTCCCTGGGTTCAATCCCTGATACCAAAACAAAACAAAACAAAAAGACTGGATAAGTTCATTAGCAATTTAAATTTTTATCTTAATTGGTTGTTTAAGTATGCATGCACATATGTATATAATCCCCAGCTACGCTGAAAACGCCATGCATTTGGCAATTGTCTTAAATTTCTTCGGTTACCCATGAATTATACCACTACATTTGACATTTTGTTTGTAGTAAATATCTAGTGTATCAACAGTGAAGTGTTGTAGTCCTATATTTGATATTTTAATAATGTATAGGCTTCCTTATTCCTTTTATATTTCTCTATCACAAAAGCATCAGCATCTCTGGTGACTCAATTTAAAATGGAATATATGAATAATGTTTATTAACAGGCTGATTACTCAATTCAACATGCAGTTCTTCTCAAGGTGAGTCACTGACTCTTGCATGGCAAACCCAGGACTTACTTAATATTTCCTGAGAGAAACTGAGTCAGTTCCTTGGGTTTCATTCAAAAATGGAAAGTCATTTCTACACAGAAGAAACAACTTCTAAACAATAAGGCTATTGAATTACTCAGGCTGAGTAAATAGTTCTGTTCTCTCCAGGGCACATTCAGCAGAATTTCTAATTCCTGTCATGGATTATGACATGTTTTCTTCCCCTTGATGAACCAACAAACAAGTGTACTTGGAATTGTAAGCAGATGTCAGGATGGAAGTTTCCAGAGTGCTGAATTCCAAACTGATGCTGGGGAAGCTCACCTACCAACTTCATTGAGGATGATGAATTAATTATACAGAATAATTTTCATTACATTTCTTTCATCTTTTCTCCTTCCACTCTGCACTTTCACAGCTTTGTCAACTCTATAATGATCCTGCTGCAAATTGAACTTGAATGTGAGAGTCTCCTTGTGTTTTCACCTCCCATTGATAAGTGCTCAGAGACAGGTAACAAGATGCCCAGGCAATGTCCTGTACCAGAACTCTTTACTCTCCTTCTAGCTCAATGTCCTCCCTTTCCTTCCATGAACTCTCACACTCTCCCTTTATACATGTATTTTCCGTGTTGGCTTTTCCACTGCTGTCACTTGTCACCTGACATAGCAAATTATTGCCCCTTACCTGGATCAGGATAATAGTTTGCTAACCAACTCCTCTTCCTCAAAGTTCTTTACACTCACTATGAAATCCTCAATCTCTGCTGCCAGCTTATCATATTGTAGAACTTCTCTCCTCATTTTATCACCATAAGAATGAAACTTTATGAGCTTTTTAAAACAGGGCCTGCCACATGGCAAGCACAGAATAAATATTATTCAATGAGTTAATGAATCCCATGCTCTAAGACCTACTTTGGCTCTCTATTACTTAACTAATTTAACTTGGTACTGATTTCTTTTATAAAGTTTATAATAATTATATTTAAATGGATGAAAACTATTATTATAATGAAAATGAACATTGGAATAATTTAAATAAATTATTGCTTTTTTAAAAGGACCTGAATTGTAATTGAAACACTTCCAATGGTGTTTATGTCTTGCCATAAGTTTTAACTCCACACTCTTAGGAAGAGTGTTTTAGATTTTCCGAATAATAAAACTAAACTGTGTAGCAGGTAGCGTACTAAGTTTTTTACAAATCTAAAATTTTATGATATATGTGTTAGTGTACATATTTTACAGATGAGAAAATAAGTTTACATGAAATAAGCTGTCCATGGTTATTTGATATTTTAATAATGTATAGGCTTTTACTGACCTAGTAAAAGATAAATCCAGAATGCAAAATATTTTAAATTTATTGTAGTCTTTCTGTTTAATTTCTCACTCTCTTTATGGAAAAGATAATTAATATTCTTATTTTTAAAGACTCAACATTTCATAGAATTCTGTTGATAAGAATAGTTCACTTGCAACTAGAGAGCTGTCTTGTCTTAGAGATGCTGTTCTCCATCTAAACTGGATGATCCCAGGGATACTGGGAGTCCCGGTAGGATGTCTTATCTGCAGCTGTGAATTGAAGCCTGTTGTGAGTGGCTGTGGCTGTTAAACCCAGAGCAAATAAAGCACAGTCCTCCATCCCTCAGAGTCTAGAAATGGTGAAGTGTTTGATAGAGTGCACAAGCATCCAGATGTACTTCCATTTTCACATAATTGTCGTTGCCTACCCAGAGACTCTTTGTTAAATCAAATTGGAGCTACCCAGCTCTCAAGAAACTCCCACATACCCTAGCATTTCATATCCTCAACACCTTTCACCTCCTCCTGCTTCTTAAATAGACTGATCAAGGAACCTGCTGGAGCTTGAGGGGTTCGCAGAAGCTGCTTCCTCCTTGACCCCACTGCTCCTCTGTGCCCTGCTTGAGCCCTTGGAAATTGGCAACCTGGAGAAGTATTTTTGACTTCTTTTCTGGCCTGGACAAATCACAGAGGGAACTTAAGGCAAAAAAAAAAAAAAAAAATTACTTTATTTTTCCCTTTCAGTCTCTGTGATAGACATCTAGTCCACCGACTGAGGCTAATGCTTGTGGAAAGGGAGAGAAATCGTCTCTGCATGTGCTCCTCTGACATTTTGATAAGAGCACAGGGAAGGAAAAAGGAGGTGCTTCCCCCAAGCTACCCTTTTAAAGACATACCTTTGCAGAGCTCCTCAGGAAGCTCAGTGGGCCTCCCTTTCAATCTGCTGGAGAACTTGAAAGAACCGTAAGAATAAGCCAAATGACAGAAATACATTTGTCAGGTGTGGCTAGAATGTCACTATAATTTAATATATTCTTACCTTTACCTTTTGAATAATTCTTTCCCTTTCCATCTAACAAAAATGTCACTTTTTCTTTAGATTCCTATGAGTGGGAATGTTTGTCTTGGTTTATTTGGCCTCTTTATAGAATTTGAAAAGAAGACTTTAAAGTCCAAAGATGATGATGATGATGATGATCTGATGATGATGATGATGATGACTTTTTTTATTATATGGTAATATAATGAATATCATATAATTATTTTGGATTATTTCATATTTATTCATATTGTTTGCATCAATAATTCATTTCTTTTAAAAATCATATTATAATTATATATGATGCATTAATTGGTATTTATAGCATGATATTCTCTTCAAATGGAACCATATTCAAACTTTCACATGAAAAAATTAAGTCATTGGGCTGCTTGGGTTGAAGCAAAACAGAGGGAGGATTTGATCCCTTTCCTTCCTTCTCAGTTCAGAAGGGGCTCTACTTTGAATACTGTTGGATTTTTCCAGACTGTTCTGAAGAAAGGCAGAGAGGAATGAAATTGTTTCTAAGGACAGACCATTATTTGATAGAAAAGTTAGCTCCAAAATGCAAGCCCTTGACTCTCGTTATTTTCTCTGAGATTATGTCCACCCTTTTTACTAGGAAAAAGACAAAAATACTGAAAGTGGAGATTACTGCAAAAAAAAAAAAATTAAATATTTCTCGATGGAGCTTTAGTAACTACCCTGTGACAGCAGAAAGTCTCACACTCATCAACAGGAGTACATTAATCTACTGTGGAAATGTCATGCCAGTGGCACGAAGTCATCTTGACTTGGTCAGTTTGTCTGTGATGTATATGTTCCTCCTAGCTGAGGCAGCACACGCGTACCTGTCCCCTGAGTCCCCTTAAATACAATGTTGAATGCTCAAAGTGCATTTCTCTTTGTTGGTTTCTCTGTGACTTTAGTGCTCTGGTCCTTCTCAATTTCCCAGTGAGAAGGATAAACACTTCCTCAGATCTTAAGTGAGAATGGCCTTTGACAGAAATGCAGAACCATCAACAGGGATGGGGCCTGCTGGCACTGGCCTCCTGCACAGGTCAAATGGTTAGGAATGATACTGTCAACACTTGACATGCCCCTATGCTCCCTGCATTCTTCTTTTTTCTTTTCATTCCTTATTTCCCTCAGTGAACAATGACTAAGTATCTACAATATGCAAGGTACTGTGCTAAGTGCAGGTACAAGAAAGTAGGCATGGGTCCTGCCTTCTTGCTGATGACACTCTTATCTAGTCAAACTAAGGAAAATAGTCAAGAATCAAGCAGTCACAAAACAAATATAAAATTTAAAATATGACATACACCAGAAAGGAGAGACCCAAAGGGATATAAGAATTGATGATATAGACTAGGTGAAGACACGTGAGCTGGTAAGACTGGAACCAAACTCTGAAAGGGAAAGATGACTTACTTAGAGAAAAAGAGGAGTGGGATTCTGTCCAGATTGAGAGAACAGTCAGTAGAAAGAACATGGATGGCCAAATACTGAGGGACAGCTGAAAGAAGTTGGCTGGGACATAAAGCAGGAGAGGATAAAGCACAACTTAACAGGAGTCACTCCATCGATTCCAAGCCTTCTTGGAATTTCAGTCTAGTCCTGCCATTTCTTAAAAACACTCCATGGAGACCCTCATTACTCACATCAGTGCCTCTTAAGTCTTTCCATTTAGGTTGATCTTAAAAGTAGAAGAGAGGGGAAGCTACCCTCAGTTATCTAATGGACCACGTTTGAAATTTATGTTTATGTTTCCTTTTTATATTTCATTTTAAAATTCATAGAGTTAATATTCCGTGTACTAAAACATGCCAAATTAATTTATATCAACCTTACTAATCACTCCCATACCAAAATACATTTAATTTTGAGTATCGACACAGGTAAACCTCAAGCAAGGTTAGTGGTAGCTATTTTATTACCATGCATAATGGCTAAAACCTCAGGCTTTAAAGGAAATAGGGAAGTGAGGATCAAGTCCGAGCTTTTTCCTTAGTAGTTGGATGGCCTTGGGCAGCTTCATTAAACTTTCTGTGACCTCGTGTATCCTCACCAACCTTACCTATCTCTCAGGGATATTGTAAAAATTTAATGAGAGCATGTAGCATTAGGCCCAGATCCAGCCATTAATACTATATATATATATATATACATATATATATGAAAATGACTATTGTTATTATAATGATACTATTATTATTATTGATGAAATAACTGCTGTTACAGCAAATTTTATTGTCATAATTAATTTGAGTCACATTTATGGGAGAGGGCGAGAACTGAACAGGAGCACACAAGGAAGCCAAATGAGAAAATGTGGGCTCAACATGTTCCTACGTAAGTAGATACCCTTGCGCGGCTTCCAGCCCGGTGTGTAATGGGCTTGGACATACTTTGCCTTAGGGCCCTACAGTGCTGAAGCCCAACAAAGCTGGTGCTGAGCAGACAGCAGGGTGAATTGCCTCTGGCTCAGCATGTACTAATAGAGAGCACTAGTGGGCTGAGAGGAAGCAGGGAGAAAAGGGAGAATGTATTAATGATGAACTTCCTGCAAGAAGGGGAGAGATCAGGGAATGATTAGCTGAACTGCTGATCTTGCATGGAGAGGCCAGCTGTGAGAGGTTAATGGAACATTAGGAGAAAAGAGAAATCCAAAGACAGCCAGCTGCTACCTGGGATGGTGGCTTTGAGTCATCAGATTGCAATCTACCAGGCACAACCGACCGTCACTGCTGGAGGTGGAGTTATGACCCCATCCCTGCAGGGTTTGCTGAGATGGCAGTTAACACAAGCATGCAAGCGCTGAGGCTCCAAGAGACAATGTGACAATTCATCAGGTACCAAGCCACTTTCCATTGTTCCCTTCCCTGAGTGACAAGCATCCCATAGGATAGAAAATGATCCATAGCAGTGACATTAAAGAAAAAAGTTTTCATGCGTTCTGCTAGGTCAATCACATCCCCATGCCCAAGACCCAGGGTCTTCAACATTGATCTGGAAGGAAAGCAAGGAAGATTCTCTGGTATCTGAAATGAATTTAGCATGGGTTGTTTAATAATTTAAAGAAATACCTCTCAAACTTTTTAAAACTCCTTTGCACCTGACTTGTCAGATGCCTCTACCACACATATGACAAATTCTGTTAGACAGAGAAAGTGACTTTCTGCTTCTGTCAGCTGCCAGCATCCACTCCTTCCTCTCTAAAACCCTAAACTCTTTATAAAAAAAAAAAGACACTTACTCCTATTGGATATATATTATGAAAACCATATTCATGTGTTTGGTCAAATATGTGATCAAAGACGGGAAAAGGGCACACTCATACATTGCTGGTGGCACTGCAAATTGGTGCAACTGATCTGGAAAGCAGTATGGAGATTCCTTGGAAAACTTGGAATGGAACCACCATTTGACCCAGCTGTCCCACTCCTCAGTCTACACCCAAAGGAATTAAAATCAGCATACTATAGTAACAGAGCCACATCAATGTTTACAGTAGCTCAATTCATAGTAGCTAAACTGTGGAAGCCACCTAGATGCCCTTCAATAGATGAATAGATAAAGAAACCATGGTATATATACACAATGGAATATTACTCAGCATTAAAAGAGAATGAAATTATGTTATTTACAGGTAAATGGATGGAGTTGGAGAATATTATGCTAAGTGAAGTTAGTCAATCCCAAAAAAACAAAGGATGAATGTTCTCTCTGGTGAGTGGATACTGATTCATAATGGCGGAGGGGTGCATGGAAAAAAATGGAGGAACTTTGACAGGGCAAAGGGGAGGTAGGGAGGAAAGGGCATGAGGGCAGAAAAGATGGTGGAATGAGATGGACATTATTAGCCTAGGTATATGTATAGCTACACATATGGTATGGCACTACATGGTGTACAACCAGAGAAACGAAAAGTTGTGCTGCAATTGTGTACAATGAATAAAAATGTGTTCTGCTGTCATAAATACCTAATTAAAATTAATTAACTAATTAATAATTTCAGAAAAAGAACACACAAAGACAGGCTAATTCAGACTAGCATTCTTTGAAAACTAACATTATTAAAGGAGATGGGCAAACATACTCCAAATGTTTGTGACTTTATTATATCCCAGTGAAGATCAGAATATGCCTATTAATAGACTCTTGCTGTCCTTTGTGTGTTGTGTTGTCCTTCATTGTCTCTGTTCCTGCAAACCTTCAAGTTTGGTTCTGCAGTCTCCCAGCATATTGTTAATCATCAACATCCTATCAAGGATATTTTGGTCTTTAGCCAAAGAAATCTAAATAATGAATAATTCTCAAGACACTGAATATGATTCCATATTCTTCTCTCACTTCTAAGAAAGCAAGTCTAAATTCAAGTGGGTGAGAAGTAATTTCAAGAACAACACTGAATCTATTGTTAATCATATTTTTAAAAACTTTTCTAAATTTCATTATTTGATTATTTAAAAAAAACAAACATTTTACAATTGTAAAATAAAGATCTTACAACTGGTTATAATAAATCTTCAGTAGATTGTTTTTAAAGAGGTTACAGTAATTCTTTCTATCTCTCTGCATAAACCTTTGTAATTTGTGGTACCCCTCCCACCAAAAGAAATAATTTATTTCTCTAACTTTAGAATCTGACCTTAGTCTTGTGACATTTTGGCCAATGTGGTAAATGAGAATGTTACATAAGAAGAGTCTTAAGAACAAAGGCTACATACATGGACATAATCATTATAGATCATCAGATCACAATTAAGTCTGCAAGTCACTGTAGCCTCAAGATTATTTCATTCATTTTTTTACTAGTGTCTGAAACCAACAGAAAAACCACCAGGCTGAGCCCAGCTCAAATTAGTAATGCAAAAAAATATAAACCAACATAATAGTTACAGTTTTACCTTTTTCTTTGGGAATAGTTGTTCATTTAAAAATAAACAATGAATATGGAATTTGGTAGCAAAATTTTAGTGGAATGGCAATAGATGCTTAAAATATATCACATTATATTTGAGACAGGGTGGCAAGAAAAGCGGGCAAAGACACAGAGAGGATTGGACAGATTTCAAGCTTCTATTGGAGACTGCAAAAGCATCAAAGTATGTTGTATGACTGTGAATCACAGGTAAACTGTTGTCTCTCATAGTCTTAGATCTGGTGCTAGATTATTTGAAAAGATGGATACCACTGATTCTACCGGCCCCTTACATTCGTGTAGTCTTCGAATAAAAGACTGGAATCTAACTTCATTCCCTTTAAATTTTTCAACTCTGAAGGCTAAGCTAAAGGAAGAGAGAGAGAGTAAAGAGATAATTTTTAAAAAATATTGTATATACAAATTACAAATAGTTTAAGAAAATATGTGGAGCCAAGACTTGATGAATTAAACAATGAAACTGATCCATTCCTCTCAGTCAGGAGGAAAAATTTTCTAACAGTAAAAAATATAACTGAAGATTAAAGACCAAATCAGTCTTGTGCTTATGAAACCTTTTTGTGAGAAAAACATTGGATTCAGGTAGGTATTATCTGATTCAGGGAAATTTAGGCAGGGTTTCCGGCTTTGTTTCACAGAGCCCTGACTTCCTGGGTCCAATGGGCTATGGCATGGTGGGTTAGGCATGGAGGAAAAGTAGAAATGTGTTGGCTGAAGTTGTGCATCTTTTACTCTGCTCCAAGGAGAGAAGATCTTTTTTCTCTCATATATATTTGGCTTCCATGTAAAAATTTGATTAAACAGTGCTTTTCAGAGACAATAAAAATCATTGGAAAACCTATAGTAAAGATCCAAATGTGGATTTGAACCTAGGTCCCTGGGATCCCAAAATCTCACTCCTCCCTTCCAAGCATTGCTTTAAGGTGGGCATGAGTTTACAGTTTTTTATGCCAATTGTATGAGGCTTATCTTTCTCAAACACAAAACTGAGATAGACATATTTTCTGACAACTAATATAATAGCAATACAGAATAATTTCTTTTTTTTTTAATGTGGTGCTGAGGATGGAACCCAGGGCCTCGCACATGCTAGGCGAGCACTCTACCGCTGAGCCACAACCCCACCCCTATTTTGTACTTTATTTAGAGACAGGGTTCCACTGAGTGCTTAGCACCTTGCTATTACTGAAGCTGGCTTTGAACTCCTGATCCTCCTGTCTTAGCCTTCCTAGGAGGCTGGGGTTACAGGCGTGCACCACCACACCTAGCAATACAGAATTTTTAAAGCTTGTACTACTCTGGAGGACTTCAGTTGCATAACTGTCAAATTATCTGATCCTTAGGTAATAATAATAGATCATATAATCTGGGCAAGAAGTTTGGGAGAGATTTCACAATTCTTTCAATCAACTCATTAATTCATTCGTTAACAATCCATCTGTGGAGATGAAGGTGCTATGTTAAGAGCTGGATAATGGGAGAAAAACCTACCAAACTTGGCCCCTGGCTTCCCGGAGCTCAGAGTTCAGAAAGGAAGGCAGAGTATTTATATCCATTAAAAATGATGTCAGGTCTAAAGGAAATGACTTGAATGGCAGTCTTTGTCCTGTAAGTAGCAGAACCCAGCTATCCTGAACCATGATACCTCTCAACTATTCAGTGTTCCTAATTTCAGAAGTTTAAAAATAATACCAGTTTTAATCATGAAAAAATTGTTGCTTCTTTCATATCTGGAGGAAGAAAAAATAAACTTAAAAACTTATGGGTCTATGGGGTACCAAATGATTTTTATTGTTACTATATTTCTTAAGTGTGGGAGAGAGCATGAACACTTCTGCCCCAGACATCCTGGCTCATGATTTAGTCATTGTTTTATCTTGGTAAAATACCTGTAAGCTAAGCTAATTTAAAGGTTCAGGAGCCATGTCCTATAAGACTGAATATAGAAAGCATCTGGAGGGGTTTCCAGAAAAATCAGTTCCATGAAAGTTAATTCCCTTTCATTTACCCTCCTAGCATGTGGTAACTGCAACCATTAAAAGCTAGGGTTTACGTAGATTGAGGCTAGTATTGAATTTTTCTGTATGAGGATTATTTTCACTAGCACAGTTTGGTGGTTTTCCAGAAAGAGCCACTTAGAGATTTCTGCCTATTGCTGCCTATTGCTGTATTCTAGACACCTGAGTTTGCCCAATAGAAAGAAGACTGTACTTTAAGGTGAAGAGCATGGCTGTACACACTCCAGGAATTTTCAAGGGATGCTACCATTGTAGCCAGTAGAAGTGAGCATTGTTGTTTCAAGGGTAACTGGTACATTTAATTGGTGGTAAGAGTGTGGCGGTCATGACTGTAGAGTGTATTCCCTAGAGTTCTGAGTGGAATGGGCAGCCATCTCTACAAATATGTTTTAACAGAAAGATGGGTGATAAATATTTATTTTCTCCCATTTTGTCTCTTATAACTGGTCTCACTTCTATTCAGAAAATTGACTATATTTATAAAATTGCTCATAGGAAACAATTTGATAGAACCCCTTCCATCAGAAGCAGAGAATATCAAAAAGACAAAAATGAAGGGTATTTGCTGAATGCAAACACTATTGTACGAACTATTTCTCTATATTAACTTTTTTCAACTTTTAAAACATTCTATAAACTAGGACTATCATAATCCTACTTTCTGGCTGGAAAACCTTTTTTAGAAAGGTTAAATAATTTGATCAAGATCACACGGCTAGAAGAGACTAAATTCAAGCTGCCTGGCAATATTTTTTATTGATGGGGTCCTTAGGCAAGTCATTTTTAATTTTTTTATTGTCCTCAAGAGAAAACAAAGAAAAACATGTTTTATTCTCTCATTTATGATGAAACCATTTGTGGCCAAAGTTCCCATTCATCTTGAAATCTCCATTTGAAAAGGAAGAAGCACTTTTTAGTCTATAGCTTTACAACATGGTCTAGGAAAGTCATTATATGAAAGAAAGCACAAAAGGTGAATTTCTGCTACAATCTGCTAGTCCATTAAATAAATATATAAGATGGGGCTTAAAGTATGAGCCTACAGTCAAATACCTTCTGTTGCAAACAAACTTGTCACATCAGTGCAAATACCCAGCTGTGGTCCCTTTTTCACTCCTAACACCTCCCTGTCCCCTTCTGTCCTTGCTAGGTAAGAAGTTTTCATCCTGCTGTCTTAGAGAGTGCATCTTTAAAGCCCTGGAGTGCTCATAAACCAGAGTCTGGCCAACAATTAAAGGAAAGTATATTTCTGCCATCAGAAACTACTTATGATTATTTTCTGTCCATCTCTTCACCTCCCATCTCCCACCCTTTAACCCACATTCAGCTCTATCATACCACCTAAGTTGAAGAGGAAAAATATATATGTAATGATAGCTAGTAATATATTTATTGTTTCACTTCTGTATTCACTCATTTCACTCTTATGAAAGCTTAGGAGGCACAGAATAGTACTAACAGGAGATACAAAATAGTATTACCACGATTTTTTTACAGATGATAAAACTGATATAAACAGAAGTTAGGTTTACAGAAGGAAAAGATGTTGAACAGGTAGTTTGAATCCAGCTTCCTCTTTATAACCTGCTCTGTAATACTTCAAGGATTAAAAGTATTCTTATCTAATTAAAAAATTAGCTACTGTATCCATTTAGAAGTTTGTAAAAGATGAACGTTGTTCTTATAATATGGAAATGGAAGTCAGAACCATTGACTCTCAGAGATTTTTTGTTTGTTTACATACAAAAATTTGTTTAGAAAAAATGTCTTGTGCTTGTTTTCATTGTAGGAGTTTTACTTGAATCTACATTTTAATGTATTGGTAATACTTCTTTACTCATGAAATGTGATTATCAATGAAGTCATCATGAAATAAGTCAGCTAACAGCCTTGTGCAAAGTATGGTTTTGCAAGGCTCAGATTCACCTATGGATCTTCACTTCAAATATTCTGTTCAATTTTACAAAAAGTGCACATTGTAGGGCAGACCAGTGGCTGATACATAAAGCAGATTGACTATATTAATATTGCCCATATTTTTAATACTTTACTACAGTGGTCTTCCATTTTTATTTTAGAAGTAGAAATCATTATTTAGGCAAAAATTTTCACGTACACTATGCTTTTTAATTTGAAATGAATTACTTTCTTTCAGGCCAAAATTAAAATTGTGATTACTACAACATCAGAAAATGAATTATACTCAAATTTCTTTGGATAACAAATCTGTTTCATATTCCGTAGTCGTAGAAGTTAATAAAAAATATTTTTTTATTAGTTGACTGTGTTATGATGAGATAGCATCTGATTTGGAAAACACATCCATTGCTTATGTTATATAATATAAGTTATATTCCCACCTTACCACTCAGTGATAGAGTTTGAGTAATTGAGGTATACCTGAGTAATTTAGGAACACTATCATGCTCATGGAAGTGATGATGATGCAAGCATTAATCATGTAAGTAACGTGTAGTCTTGGGTTCATGGGGTCATTTAGTTGCCTGTCCATCAAAGCCAAGGTGCAAAACACATGGGAGGAGGTAGACACATTTTAGGTAAAAAAAAAAAAAAAATTCTATGTCTACTTCCTCTCTCTGAAAATAGAGAAACAACTTCAATTTTTTTCTCTTTTTTCCCTTTGTTTTTTTTCTTTCTTTTTTCTTTTTTTCCTTTGTTTCATTGTCTCTTTCTTCTATTTTTTCCCTTCCTTTTTTTTTTATTTCAAGAAACTAAAAGTGAGCCAAAGGTAAGAAGGAAAGAATGCGCATATCGTTGTGTCTTTTCCTTTTTAATTTTTTAAAATCTATTTTTGTTTGATTTAGTTGATAAAATCCTCATGATTACTTCCCGTCATTCCTTTTCTATATACTTGGCCAACTCTGTAATCTATATGATATATATATGATATATATATATATATCATATATATATCTCCCTCTTCACTACCAGGAATATATATATATATATATATATATATATATATATATATATCCCCCTTCACTACCAGGAATTCATTTATCAATTTAGTTTTTCTATTCCCTTATTAAACAGAGAAGGGTAATGGACAAGGTAAATAAATTAACAGTCTAATTTAGTGCAAAAAGGGGAGGAAAAAATGAAAAAAAACTTGAGGCATAGAGAAAAAATGAGAAATAATTCCACCTCACTCCCCCATAAAGGCAGTTGGCTTTTTACAAATATGAAAAATGAATAAATGCTTACATTTTATCTTTAAAATAATTAATAGAATTAATTGCACATAATTTTAAAAATTCATAACTTGAGAAACTAGAAATTATTCTTTGTTTTGAAAATGGTTTTGTGTTTCTTCTCTTATTCAGCTACAATATTGGTGTGTCTTACTGAGCTATGAACCTGTGTAGCTGCTCTATTTCACTGAATACTATAGACAAGTATAACATAATTACATATATCCGTGTATCTAAACAGATTTGTTTAAACTAGCATCTTTACAAACACATTGGCAACATGTTGTGCTACAAAGTTACTAGCAGCTATAATATCACTAGATAATATGAATTTTTCAGCTCCATTATAATCCTATGGGGCCAGCTAATATATATTGCCAATGCATCATTATGTGTTATATGACTATATTTTAATGATTTTTTGGAATTCCTACCTTTTTTGTTTTTTGTTGTTCTGACCTTTTGTTCTCAGGTGTTTGGATCATTTCAGAGTTTCCATTAAAATAAAAGATTATATTGGACCCATGATGCTTCTTTGTGATTAATTTCAAAATTCTCCTATTGATCAAGTAGTTCTATTCATAAAGCAGACTCCCCCTAATTTTGGTAGCCATATTATAAAAACAGTGATGTGAAACACAATCTGAGCTATGAAACTCAATATTTCCAGGCTATGATATATTATTTGAATCTGTTAGCATTGCAAATGGAAGCTGGGAGAAGTGAGGAGACAACAATTGCATTTTGTTGTGTGATGCCAACCGTACAAGGCTGGGTTCAGAAAATAGATTATTGGGGTTTCCACACTGGCTTCAATATTTGCTAGAGAAGAAAACATGAATAATTAACATTACTGTTTTGTTGTTGTTCTCTTTTTGTCACCTCCAAAATGAGAGGTAGATAGTACCTGTCCAATTAGATTTCCTGTGAAGTTTAGCTTAGGTAACAGGTAGGTGAATTCATGACCACAATTCCAAGTACAAAAAAATATTTAAGAAAAACTAATATTATTGTTATATATGTAAAATGATAAAATATATGATCATTACATAATGTATATATTATAGATTCTGAGTTATAATTACCAGTGATTGGTTTGTAATCCGTGGTATGAATTAAGACAAAGACGGAAAGCAAAGATTTTTTTTTGTAAATTTATTTATTTATTTTAATTATGTGACAGCAGAATGCACTTTGATTCATTGTATATAATTGCAGCACCAATTTTTATTTCTCTGTGTATGGTGTAGCATTGCACCATAAGTGCAGTCATACATGTACCTAGGGTAATGACATTCATCTCATTCCACCATCTAAAAGAAACTTTTAATTGATAACATTGAGATAGTTTGATATTTTTGTATCATGAAGCTAAATGATTCTTCTAGATAACAGTTCTTATTAAATAGAAGTGAATCAAGCATTTTACTTGGTGACTTGAGACTTAGTGATCTTTTTATTGCTCAGATAAAGAAACCAAAGTATTCAAAACTATTATAGGTGACTATAGGACTGATATATCCTGACTTCCTGCTCTTGAGTTTCTTTCATTATTGTTTGCAATAAACTAAAGACGCTCTATGCCTCTTTGATTAGTGAAAATTCCACTACCTAGGGAGGAAAAAAATCGTAAGCCAAATAAATAAGATCAAGATGATTCTACACTTTCCAATTTAAAAAATGAGGAAAAAAACTTCATGCTATTTTGAAGAACAGTTTCATATTTTTAACTGGCCAACATTTGTTTGTCCACCCACTACCTTTTTAAAAACTGTTTTCAATTAACATTTTTACTTGAATTAATAGCCTCTGTGTGATGATGGGCACTAGAGCCTTAGTGGCCTTAAACATTGTCCTAGTTAGCCATGGAGTCACCCATTAAATAATCCTCATGCCATTCAGTAAGCATTCTAAATGGTTTTGTTTATGCCATATCTAATATTCATATCAAATTTTATTATATGCACTTAACAGATGGGAAAGTTTATGCATTCAAAGGTTAAATAGCTTACTCAAGGCTAAAAAGTTAATAAGGTATCAGTCCAAAGTTTAATTTTAATGTTTCTAGTTCCAAAGCAAGACCCCTTTGAAATATATGAAGGATAATTTCCATTGATCAATACCAATTAGAATTTATGGTCTTCTACCTTCGGAGGTGCAAACCGCAATTTCACCAGCCCTGAGGACAGCTATGACAGCAGTACTGTCCTTGGATACCAAAAGGAGAATGGAAACGTGATAGGAGAAAGCAGAATGCCTGATATCTGGATAATCACAGACTGCCTACACTCTGCCAAGAACTTTGATATGTCACCCCTTTACTGCTTTATTTCTTATTGATCATAAATGCAAAAATGTTTTTCAGAACTATTCAAATAAGAGTATGTTTATTTTGCTAGTGTCTTGACTCTAGAATAAAATTTCCCAGAGTGCTGGCCACACCATCACTATTTTATTGTAAGAGAAGTTCTGCTTCACACTGAGCAGGATTTCAATTGCAGGATTTCAGTCAGTTTTTTTTTTTTTTTTTGGTGGCCCTTCATATTTTAGAAATAAAGACATATAGAAGGCCTAAATATATGTGATGTGTAAGAGTATACACATATCTGCATATATAACACATGTTAATATATGTATCTCTACAGGCATGCAAACACATTGTAGGTGATGCTTGACATATACAGTAGATTCTTTCTACTCAAATATGAGTTTTCACATTTTTCTCAGCGTTGCATGTTGAGGTCTTAGAAATCTAAAAGCATAATGATTATTACTAGAACACAAGAATACTCAGAATATTTGTCTCTCTCTATCAACTCATATAGGTCTCAAATCAATTGTTTTTTCAAGTTTAGTCTATTGTTCTATCAGAGCTAGGGGCTTCCTCTTTCTCTGGGACACTTTCTCATAATATTATTGTGCCACTAGGTCACAGGATAGCAATAAATTCACAACAGATCCCTCTAAGGCCAGTATATTGAGCAGACTCTTGGTAGAGGAAAGGAAGTCACAGTGCTGTTTGTAGTATGGTGGTGGTGCCACAATGACTTGTGTGAGAGGAAATCTATCCTGCAGCTGCACATGGTTATGTTACTATAACATGTAGATTGAATAAAGTAGATTAATCGTACGCATCTGAAACTAGGAAGGCTTTTGAAGCACTGAATGTGCTTCCTATTCTGAGAGAAGGCATTGCATTCTAATTTGATACTTAATTCACTCCTCCATAAGAACTTAAAACTTTCGGATTTCAGAGGTTGCTAGATTACGTGGTATTTCCCTGATGGCACATGCAATTCTTTAGGACTCTATTTCTCTACACATGGAAAACTGAATGCAAACCCGAAGTACCAATAAGCCAATAATAATTGTTGGCTCACAAAGCTGAAACAATTTGAAGACTCTTCTAAAACTGTGGCTTGAGGCATAGCTCAGTTATATCTTCACCATGCATTTGCAGGATTTGTTTCTTTTTCAAACACCAGAATGTATCCCGTATCTACCAGTACAGCTCAAGGGGAAGAAGAATCATAAAGCTTCTGCTTAAATTCTGGGGTTCAGTCTCTTTTATGGGCCCTAATTGGATCATGCGTCTATTCCTGAACTACTTACCGTAGCTAGAAGGAATGAAACACAGCTATTACCTTAAACCAATCAGTCCCCTTCCCTGGAGCTAGGAGTGGGGTCAATCCCAACAAACTACAAGGTCATAAAATTAAAAAAAAAAAAAAAAACACTGAGAAGTAATTTACCCAAAGGAAATCGAGAGTGTTGGTGGCAGAAATTAAACAAAACAAAAAAGAGGGGGTTGGTGAATGGAAGCTGAAGAGGAAACCAACAAATGCAATCCCAAATTTCCTGTATGAAATGAAAGTGCATAGCTAGTGTCTTTTGGGAACAACTCCCCCCAGAATCTTAAGACTGCAGAGACTGAGCCTCAGTAACAATCCCAGGGTCTAGATGCTAAAAAGAAAGGGAGTGTGAATATTTCTGGGCCAACAAAAATATCCCCAAGCAATATCAGAGGGCTTTGAAGATGAGAACTATTGCATTATTTTTCATCATGAACTGATGACAGGTTTCTCTCTTTCTGGAAAGTGTCTTTTTGTGCCGAGAAAGATGGCGGAGCTCTGATCACTTCATCCCCGTGTCACCTCCTGACCACCTGGTTTAGCTTTCAGAGCGACGGAAATTACAGAGACAACCAAGTCCGTGCTGTCTGGGGTCCAGGATAAACCTAGATTCTGACTATGGTGACAATGCCAGAGGCAAGCTGAAAATTATCAGAGCAAATATGATGTCATTGGAACAGTTTTGTATATGGAAAGACCTAGGCTTTGGTGTTACACACCTATGAATGCTAATATTAGTTTGGTCCATAGATAGGAGGTGCTTTCCCTTAGGTTCAATTTCCTCTTCCGTGAGTTGGGATTCAATTATATACATCATGGAAGTGGAGAATTAAATGTGACTATACACAAAAGGATAAGAATAATATTCATTTTATATAAGAAATGAGCACCCCTTTGCTCTTTCCTTCCTATTTCTGGAACATGGATTGAGATTGTCCTTCAGTGCCACCTCTGATTTACCTAATTATAATGCATACTGAGTGCACTCTGTGCAGTGGGTTAAGAATACAAAATATGAAGCCAGAGTGCCTGGATTTGAGTTTAAACTTCCTTTAAGTGGTTGGGGACATTAGTCAAGTTATGTACTTTCTCTTTTCCTCTGTTTTTTTTTTTTTTTTCCTGTCTGTAAAATAACCATAAAAAAATCTGGTATTTATTGAGATTTTTCTTATGCTAGACATTATTCTAAGCCTTACTATATATAGACTTACTTTTTCTCATAATAATTCTACATAGCAGTACTATTATTATCAACATTTTACAAATCAGTAAATTGAAACTCAGAAAAGTTAAGTAGCTTACACAAGGGATGAAGCTGATATGGAAAAAAAAAATCCAGAAAGTATGGCTCTGGATTACTTTGAGAACCACTAACTTTATCATTATCATTGTCTAAACCTGTCTGTGTATTATCTCATCTGATTCATTAAAAAATACAACAGTCTAAGACTTTGCTTGTATGGTACTTTAATTCTCTGAGAAGGATTGAGCAACAGTGAGGTGAAAGAACAGCTCAAGTTCACATAGTTGGTATGTATGGCTGCCTGGTTTTAAAATTTATATTCTTAAAACCTAAAACCACACAGTTTCCATTTTAATAACACGCAGAGACTGAGAATTTTGCAAAAGTGCCCATGACTCTCTGGTCTAATTGGAAGGCTTGGAGTTCAGCAGAGTGCTCTTCTCACCCACATGACTCCCACAACACTCCCTGTTACCTATTATGCACTTGGGACTTTGGTTAGTGGATTATCCCTCCACTCCCCCACATCTCCATTGTGCTGGCCTGTGCTCTCAGGAGGGCTATTTGTGCAGGTTGATTGGAGTGATTGACAGAGGGTTAGGTATCACTGGCAGCTCCCCAAGTTTTTCTGTGCCATCACTTACCTGGCAACAAAAAGTTTCAAATGTTTGTAAAAAGAAATTTCTGTATAGTTTCTTTTTTTTTTAATCTTTTAAATTCATCTTTGCATTTTACCTATTGCAGTCACCTATTCACAGTTTTATACCACATTCTTCACTGTTTTTAAAATTAATGCTTGCACATTAAGGAATACTTGGACATGCAGAAAACTGCATGGGAGATATTAAATGCACTCTGGAGTTTTATTCAAGATAGCCATGAATAACGGGTAGTACTGGTGATAGTTTGCTGAGCCTCTTTGTTACATGTGTTCACGTGTGATGTATCTGAGATAGCTATTCTGCGATCTGAATCAGTTCTCACACTGATGTGAATTTTGTGGCTTTTATCCAGTTGTTGCCTGGGTTGAATTATATCAATTTCTTCTTCCCTAGAACATACCACACCCCTTAACAGCACCTTGGACAGTCTTCATACTGACTATTTAGTGTAAGGTCTATTTATCTTTTTTATTTTTTTAAAGAAAGTATAGCCTCATATCTGATCTGATTCAAAAGCTTTCCTTTCTTTCTTGAAGGTCAGGAAAGAAAGGGAGAGAGGCAACATAGGTATTGCCTCAGTGCAACAGTGTTTCTTCCATTCTCAGCTGCTGGCAGTGTTTTGTCTATGGAGGATGTGAATCCTTTGTTAAAAACAGACACACACTGCAGCCCTTCAGTTGCCATTTGATATAATTATTTTATGACACTGGAAATTGAAAAACTTTATGTAACCAAATCTAGCAGATTTTCCTACGAATTTTTCCCTCCCCATCAGAAAGTAAGAGAGTATGTCTTTGCAAAATGACATCCATAATCACAGTCTCTACTTGTAAGTTCTTCCCATATAGTATCTCATTTAACTCTCAGAAATTGAAGCAGCCCAAGACTTTGCTTCTATTGACATTGTAATAAACCTAGGTTTGCTTTGTTTTAAGTTTTTTTTTTTTTAATTGTACAGTTAGCTCCTTAATACATGTGTCTGATGCAGTAGAGAGATCTCAGTTTTTTGTTTGTTATGCTTCTCTGGTAAATAATCAATTCTCTCTGCTATGCTAATTGGAAAAAATAAATAAATAAACTTTTTCCATGGGATTAAAGTGTCATCCTCACCTATAGTAAGAACTATAGAGCTTTGCTTTTCTTCATCTACCTGTTTATTTCTGAGGAAATATCAAAACTTTAAATTATTGTAAAATGATTTAAATTACTCTAGAATATATGTGTGTAAATATATACATATATATATACAAAAGATATGTGTACACTCATATATCTACATATTTATATTAGAAATATTTATGCTTTCATATTAGTCTTTAAAAAACAAGTTTTATTAATAACTTTATCTTTGGACTTTCATCTTTCAACTTTTTTTTTTTTTTTTTTTTTTTTGATACCAGGTATTAAACTCAAGGGGTTAAGCACTGGGCCACATTCCCGGTTCTTTTTATTATTTATCGATAGGTTGCTTACAGCCTTGCTAAGTTGCTGAGGCGGGCTTTGAACTTGCAATCCTCCTGCTTCATCCTGAGTGGCGTGGATTACAAGAGTGTGCCACCATATCCAGCTTTTGTCTATTTTTTAAATTATTATTTTATTATTTTCTAATTTATATATGACAGCAGAATGCATTACAATTCTTATTACACATATAGAGCACAATTTTTCATATCTCTGGTTATATATACAGATATTTTAATAATCACAGGAAAGTTTTATTTCAACAAAATTATTTTATAAGTTCCTCATCAGGTAATTAAATGTCTACAAATTCATCAAAAGGCAATTGTAATGCTGAGGTTCCTATATAAAAAGTTTTTTTTTTCATTCATTTATTGAAATTGAAAGTTACATTGTTCAGTAAAATGTTGATCACTAATATGTACACTATTTATGACCTATTATATTGATGGTGAGAATTGGTCTGATTGCTACCTTTCAAAGGAATAATAATACTTATATTCTTTACAGGTGATACAGTTTCTTGAGTAATAATTGTTCACTGTTTTTACTTTTCATTTATAAGCGCTGGCTAATTATGGCAAAGGGTTTCATTTGGGATAATTCAATTTTAATTAATATCTTTGTTGTAAACATGTAAATTGTTGATACTAATTTATCTGTTGCAGTGAATATCACTTACACTCATTGAGATTTTTATAAAGGTCTTATGATGCATTAATCAAAACTAAACTTGTAAATAAAATTATCAACACAGTATAAAGACCAATACTGATAATAATCAGTTGCAATTAACATTTGGTTAATATTGTGCCTCTTGTATGTGTCAAGCAGTGTGCTAAACATTTTTATCATATCATTCAATTTTATAATCACCCAGAAAATTATCTACTATTTTTTTTCTATACTAGTATAGATGAGGCCACCAAGTCTTCCCCAATCCCACTGGCCTTACCAAATTGCTGCTGTTAACAATTCATACCTAAAAGCTTAACACAGGACTCTAAATGAATTTTTGTCTATCTACAAAACCCAAATTTCTCAGGTAAGATTTATTGACTTAAATTCAATGTTATTTTAACATTGATTGAATGGAACTTTTCCCCAGTTCATTAAAATAAGTTACTGTATTTTAACTCCTTTTTCTTGTATTGATATTATTAGACAAGTTTTGATCCATGACTTTATTATACTTCATTTACACTCAGGGCTTTTATTTCTTTCTGAAATTTTATATTACGTGAAATTAAGACTGGTTATATTGTATGTTTGTTTTCCTTTTAAAAAATATTTTCAAAATTTTCTTTTTTAGAGGTTTTCAAGATGATGGCTACTCCATGGTGTAAAACCAAGAGGGTAGACAGGCAGCTTCTCAGCAAGGTGGGTGAGCAAAAAAAGCAAGAGGGGTGAGGAATTTGAAGCTAGCTGTTCAAAGGAGATCAGGGACTTAGTAGGTTGGCTATAATAAAATAAAATAAGGAAGAAATATCCAGCTGCTGACAGCCACCAGCACAAGCCAGAGTGGTCTGTCCACCAGCAAAGTGGCATGATAAGAGAATTAAAAGATCTCACATTTTTAGGAGGCCTGAGGCATGTGTGGGTATGGAGTGTTTAGAGATCAAGGACAATGCCCAACTAAACTGAAAGGTGTGCTGCATAATATCTTGTGCAGGAAAGAAGATGCCATCTCTCCCAGTGGCTTCTGGAGAACAAAGGAAGGAATGATTTTGCAGCCACAGTGCAGGGGTTGGCAGCTAAGGGAGCCGATTATTGGTAAACCCAAATTTGTCCTGAAATGCAGACCCAGTAAACACACACTGCGCAACATAGGGTGTACTTAACTCACCAGGAGAAAATCAAACATGGAGAGAGGTTTACTCAAGGGTCAGTAGGTTGTGGAACCCCACCTGGCACTATCCCTTCCTTCCATTGTGGCTGCTTGCAGGACCAGCTGCCAGAGAAGCTGGGAATTTGGAAGGGTGGGAGCCATGAGAGATTGACTTTGGAGACTGAACCCAAGTTCAGGACCGCAGATGACATAGGAGACTAAGAATTGGCTCCTTCATCACACACAAGTGGAACCCAGGGGAGATTCCTGGGTAGTCTTCCAGCATGGACTGGCAATAACTGGACCCTGGAGGTGTCCTGATTTAAAAACTTCAGGCAAATTGGTATTCAGTGAAGAACCTCAAGCCAACCAAGCCTAAACCTTGCCTCCAGGAATTCCATCCATGGGATTACCTCTGTCATTTCAGCAAGCCAGAGGGCAGAGCATCATGCTGTAGACGACCCCACCTAAAACTGCTTAGAAGACAAGCTGAGAATATTTTGAACTTCAACAGGAAAAATTTTTAACTTTTCATGAAGAATTTTTTCTATTTTTTTTTCTTGTTTTCTTTTTTCTTTCTCTATTTACGTGTGACCATAATGGTACATGGACATATATACATACTCATATTTTATTTTCTAATTTCTAGTATTTTGGAAGCCAGTTATTTTTTATGGATCACTTTTTTGAGGCCTAGGATGTTTGATTACTATATTTCACTTTTGTTTTGTATTCTTTTATTTTTTTTTAATTTTTACTCCATATATATTTTTTCTCTTACATGTTTCCTGAGATTCTTTTTCTCTCCTTTCTTCTACTGACAGCCAATCTCTATTGTTCTTTCACTCTTCTTTAATGTTTACTTCTGTCTTCTGATACCTCATAGTCATCATATTCTACATTATATTCTCTCACTCTCCACCACTTAAAATTGTAAACCTTTTTGCAAACTTGCTGTTTTAATTGTAGGCAATAACTTATGATATGACTTATGTTTATTTTGATAATTAACATTGTGGATGTCATAGTAGGAACTATTTCACTTAATGCTGTATATTATTCACATTTGTTGTTCTTATTACATATCTCCCCTTAAAGAGTGAGGTACTGGAAACCTTCAGAGACACTATAAGTTCACAGGGTAGAAACTCTACTGCCTCAGATCCATACTGTTAGATGGGTAGACACACAAAAACATGAAAAACCAAGGGAAAATTTTGCTTCAAACAAAAATGGGCCAATAACAGAATCCATCAACAACACAGTGGAAGAAATGTCAGAGAATGAGTTTAGAATGTACATAGTTAAATTGATCTGCTAAGCAAAGGATGGTATAAGGAGTAAAACCAGAGAGAAAATACAGGAATTGAAAGATTAATTCAATAAAGGGAGAGATTCTGAATGAAATATAGAAGAAATCCTCAAAATAATGCAATTAATAAACCAAATTAAAAATGCAATTGAAAGCACAACCAACACACCAGATCAATTAGAAGAGAGAGTTTCAGAGAATGAAGACAAAATATATAATCTTGAAAGCAAAGATAACCATGGAGAAAAGATAAGAGACCAGAATTTTCAAGAAATATGGGAACTTTCAAGAAATATGGGAAAGCACGAAAAGATCAGATTTAATATTTACTGGGATAGATGAAGACTCAGAGATAAAAATGAGAAGAATGTACAATCTTTTTTAATGAAATAATATCAGAAAAATTTTCAAACCTAAAGAATAGATGGAAAATAAAATGTAGGAGGCTTCAGGATCCCAAATACACAAAATCACAACATATCCACACCAAAGCACATTGTTATAAAAATGCCTAACATAGAGCAAAGAATAGAATATTAAAAACTATCAGAGAAAAATGACTGATAACATTTATAGGAAAACAAATCTGGATCTAAGCTGATCTCTCAACTCAAACCCTCAAAACTAGGAGATCTGGGAATAATATATACCAAGCTCTGAAAGAAAATGCATGGCAGCCAAGAATACTATATATCTAGCAAAATGAAGCTTCATAATTGGTGATGAAATAAAACCTTCCATGATAAACAGAAGTTAAAAGAATCGACAACTAAAAAGCCTGCACTACAAAATAGTCTCTATAAAATATTTCATAAAGAAGAAATGAAAAATAAAAGTGAAAACCAGCAAAGAACAATGTGAATCAATGTAATTATATCTTGTTGATGTATAATTCAAATTAAAAATTAAAATTAAAATCAGAAATAAATCACAATGACAGGGAAGAAAAATCATATCTCAATAATGGCATTGAATATAAATAGCCTAAATTTATTAATCCAAAGACATAGACTGGCAGATTGTATTTAAAAAAAAAAAAACAAGACCAAACAATATGGCGTCTCCAAGAGAATGAGATGATTTCTCATAGGCAAAGACATCCAGAGGCTAAAAGTAAAAGGATGAGGGGAAAAAAAAACATTTTATTCAGATGACTCTCATAAACAATTAGGAGATTCTGTCTTCATATCAGATGAAGTGGACTTCAAGCCAAAGTTAATCAGAAAGGACAAAGAAGAACATTTTATACTGCTTAAGGAAATTATACATCAACAAGATGTAATAATCATAAATATTTATGCCCCAAACAATGGAGAATCTGTATGCATCAAACAAACCCTTCCAAATTCTAAGGATCAAGTAGACCACAACACAATAATACAGGGTGACTTTAACATACCTCTCTCATCAGTGGATAGATCCTTAACAAAATGCAATTAATGATTTAGACTTAAAAGACATATATAGAATATTTCCTCTATCAATACATTTTCTTCTTAGCAGCACATTGGTCCTTCTCTGAAATAGATTGTATATTAGGCAACAAAGCAAATCTTAGCAAATACAATAAAGAAAAAAGAAAAATAGAGATAATGCCCTGCATCCTATCAGATCATAATAAAATAAAATTATAAATCAATCCTAAAATATAAAATAGAAGCTACTATAACACCTGGAGACTAAATAATATGCTATTGAATGACAGATGAATAGCCTTCATAGTGTCCCAGAGATTTTGATGTGTTGTTGTATAACTAGTCTCATTTACATCTATGAGACTAGTCATACCACACATCAAAATCTCTAGGACATTATGAAGACAGTTCTAAGAGGAAATTTCAACGTATTGATCTCATTCATTAAAAGAGTAGAGAGTCTACAAATAAATAACCCAAAATTACATCTCAAAGCCCTAGAAAAAGAAAGACTAATCAACACTAAAAGCAGTAGACAATAGGAAAAAATTAAAATCAGCTATAATCAATGAAATTGAAACAAAAGAAACAATCCAAAAAAATCAACAAAACAAAAAGTTGGTTATTTGGAAAAAAAAATCAAATTGATAAACCTTTACCTAATCTAACAAAGAGGAAAAAAGAGAAAACTCAAATTACTAAAATTCACAATGAAAAAGGAGATATCACAATGGACATTACTGAAATACAGATAATAATCAGAACCTACTTTGAAAACTTATACTCTAATAAAATAGAAAATCTTGAAGACATCAACCAATCTGTAAAGATATATGGCCTACCCAAATTGAAACAGGAGGTTGTAGAAAATTTAATCAGATCAATTTCAAGCAATGAAATTGAAGACAACATCAAAAGCCTACCAAGAAGTAAAATCCCAGGACCAGATGCATTCTCAACCTAGTTCTACCAAACCTTCAAAGAAGAATTTACAACAACACTCCTCAAATTAATCCATGAAAAAGAAAGGAGGGAGCCCTTCCAAATTCATTCTATGAGGCTAGCATCACCCTGATACCAAAACCAGACAGAAACACATCAAGGAAAGGAAACTTTAGAACAATATCCCTCATGAACATAGATGCAAAGATTCTTAATAAAATCCTGGCAAATTACATACAAAATCATATTAAATAAATACTGCACCATGACCAATTGGGGTTCATTCCAGGAATGCAAGGTTGGTACAACATACAGAAATCAATAAATGTAATTAGTCACATCAACAGACTTTAAACAAGAGCCACATGAATATGTCAATAGGTGCAAAAATTTTTTTGATGAAATTCAGCATCCATTTATGTTCAAAACACTAAAAAAAAATAGGGATAGTAGGAATTTACCTCAACATTGTGAAAGCTATATATGCTAAACTCAAGGCCAACATTATTCTAACTGGAGAAAATTGGAAGCATTCCCTCTAAAAACTGGAAGAAGACAGGGATGTTGTCTTTCAACACTTTATTCAACAGAATCCTGAAACTCTAGCCAGAGCAATTAGACAAACAAAAGAAATTAAATTGTTATGAATAGGAAAAGAGGAGTTCTTTTGAACTTGTTGATGTTTGTCTCTTCTTGTTGATGACATGATTGTATACTTAGATGACCCCCCCCCCAAAAAAAAAAAAAACTTTACAAGAAAACTTCTAGACCTCATAAATGTTTTTAGCAAAGTAGCAGGATACAAAATTAACAGCCATAAATCAATTGCATTCCTATTCCTCAAAGAAAATAAATGAATCAACTGAATAAGAAATTAAGAAAACTATTCCATTCACAATGGCCTCAAAGAAAATAAAACATTTGGGACTCAATCTAACAAAGGTAAAAGACTTCTACAATGATAACTAAAGCACATTAAAGAAAGAAAATAAAGAAGACATTAGAAGATGGAAAGAGCTCCAAAGTTCTTGAATAAGCAGAATTAATATTGCCAAAATGGCCAAACTACCAAAAGCACTCTACAGATTTAATGCAATTCCTATTAAGGTTTCAATAACATTCTTCATAGAAATAGAAAAGCAATAGTGAAATTCATATAGAAAAAAAGGGGGAGGCCCAGCATAGCCAAAGCAATCTTTGGCAAGAAAAGTGAAGAAAAAGACATCAAAATACCAGACCTTAAATTATATCACAGAACTATAGTAACAGACATGGCATGGTATTGGCACCAAAACAGACAGGAAGATCAATGGTACAGAGTAGAAGACAAAGTGACCAACCCACATACAGTTATCTCATACCAGACAAAGTTACCCTAAACATACACTGAAGAAAAGACTAGCCTATTCAACAAATGGTGCTGGGAAAACTGGATATACATATGTAGAAGATTGAAATTGAACCCCTGTCTCTCCCCATGCACAAAACTGAACTTTAAGTGCATCAAGGACCTAAGCATTAGGGCAGAGATTGTGCACCTACTATAAGAAAAAGTAGGTCCGAATCTCCATCATGTTGGTTTAAGAACCAAATTTCTCAACAAGATTCTAAAAGCACAGGAAGTAGAATCAAGAATCAATAAATGGAATGGAATCAAACTAAAAAGCATTTTACAGCAAAGGAAACAATAAAGATTGTGAACAGAGAGCCTACAGAATGGGAGAAAGTCTTTAGCACCTGTACTTCTGATACAGCATTAATCTCCAGGATATATGAAGAACTTCAAAAACTTACCACCAAATAAAACAAAATAAAATAACCTAATGAGTAAATGGGCAAAGGAACTGAAGAAGAAATACGAATGGTCAAATAAGATATGAAAAAATGCTCAACATCTATAGCAATTAGAGAAATGCAAATTAAAACTACACTGAGATTCCATCCCACTCCAGTCAGAATGGCAATTATCAAGAACACATGTACAAATAAATGTTGGCAAGGATGTAGGGAGAAAGTTTTGCTCATACATGGCTGGAGGGATTGCAAATTGGTGCAACCACTCTGGAAAACAATATGGAGATTCCTCAGAAAACCTGAAATGGAAACACCATTTGACCCAGTTATCTCACTCCTCAGTACATATCCAAAGGTGTTAAAATCAGCATATTGTAGTAATGTGGCCACATCAATGTTCATAGCAGCTCAATTCACAATAGCTTATCTTTGGAATCAAACTAGGTGCCCTTCAATAGATGAATGGATAAAGAAAATGTGTACATATAAAATGGAATATTACTTAGCCATACAGAAGAATGAAATAATGGCATTTACCAGTAAAGGAATGGAACTAGAGACTATCATGCCAAATGAAATAAGCCAGTCCCTAAAAACAAAGGGTAAATATTCTCTCTGATATGTAGATGCTGAATTGCAATAGGCAGTGGGGAGGGAGGAGTGTAGGTTCACAGGATTGAACAGGGGGAATGGGAAGTAGGTAGGGTGAATGCGAATGTGAAAGACAGTAGAATGAATCAGACATAACTTTCCTATGTTTATATAAGAATATACGACCAGTGTAACTCCACATCAGGTACCACCACAAGAATGGAAAATTATACTCCACAATATGTATAATATGTCAAAATACATTCTACTATCAGATATAATTAAAAAGAACAAATAAAAATAAATAAATAAATGAAAGCAAGTAAATATTTTCCCTTTTTAAACTCTCTATTTAAAACATTATCTCACAAATAATATTTGTATAATTTATGCTTTATAAATTGAAAGACTACCCATATTTAAAATATTTAATTGAGTATTTCACTGAAAATTATTTAATTCACCCATGATTCCATTTGAATTATATTTACATATTTATTATTACTTACATATTTCATGTTTATATAACTTAAAAATTTTCCAACTCTGCCTTCATGGTTTGATTATTTTTTTCTCTTTTAATTTTATATTTTATTTAAATACTTTACTAGTAATTATATTTATTTTTAAAATTATATGCAATCATATTTTATTCTTTCTAAAAATTAGGGAGCAATATAATAATTGTGGTGTTCAATTTTTACATACGAGGATTTTAATGTGTAATACACTATTATCCCACTTCTCATCATGTCCTAAAATTTAATTATACATTTTGGAGTTAAAGCATTCGTGATAGGGAAATTTTGTTTGGTTTTCATTTGCAATGCTTTTCTGCCAAAAACTTTTGGATTTTTTAAATGTCTATAATTTTTTCAACTGACCTAGCAAGCCTCATAGTCTTTTTTTTTAATTTTATTTTGTTCTACATGACAGTAGAATTCATTTTGAGTATTGATGCCTCACTACTCAATTTAGAAGATCCTACTTGGTCTTCTGTTCATTGTTTCATACAGCTTTTTGAATCAGTGTTTCTGCAGTCCATATGGGCAGTAAAGTTTGTTGGCTCCTGTATAAGTTAAGAATGTCTTTATAAAAGCACTTTCACTATGTAGATTCTTGTTGAACCCTCTTTTTTAACCATGTGCACTTGTACATAAGAGCTCCCTGTTGGGCTGTTGATGGAAAAATTGTCAGCTTGACTTTTTTGTTTTTGATAAACTCATCTCCCTTCTTCAATACTTATAAAGTGTTTTATTTAGTATTAAGTTGAATTATTTGCTGTGTTTTAGGAGGCTCCTCAATAGATGGGATGATACACAACTGGCAAGGTATAGAGGCTTTCCATAGACTTGCAACTCATCAATTTCATATCCCTTTTGGGGAAATCTACTAAATCTTAAATCTAAAAATCTAAAGAGAATTTTCTAAAATACAAAAATCTAAAGAAGTTAGGAAAAACATGTTGCAGTCTCAAAACTCAAATAAAAACTAATGAAAAAGTACACATCCATCAAACAGCCCTACATAAATATAAAACAAATAGAGTCCAGTAAGGAACAAGTTCAACCCTTAGAAAGTCAAAAGGGTAGGTTTCCTGAGAGCACAAAGTATTTGGGGGAAAAACAAATTGGTGTCTTAGCACCATTTGCTACTGCTTAAGAAAAAGTTGTAACAAAAGCAAATGCTGTTCACTCTTTGAAACATTCCAACGTTGAAGAGACAGTGTCTGTGAAGCGTAAGCAGAAATGTTGGTCCTCAGGGGCACTACAGCTTCGGAATCAACAAGAGCAGCTTTGGACACTCCTGGGGAAACAGATTTCTTAGACTTAAGCAATAACAGCAAGAGGCAAAAACTGCAGCCCAGGTGTAAAATGCCCACTCACCAGAGCATGTATGAATGCTTTTACCAAGTAAAGATTCCCTTGGTGCACCGAGAAGGTACCAGAAACATAAAGAATGAAAGACAAAATGAAAACCAAGAGATTTTCAATATTCTGAATGAGGGTACCCGATAATTCAATAAGTGGCTTCTATTTTTTTTTTTTTTTTTGCAAATTTTAAGGATTAATGAAGTACAATTACCTGAGAGGTCTTTGTGCAGGAAGAAATACTATACAGAGTTGCAATTTTCTGCTTGAGAAGTGGTAAAACAAATACAAATTAGCTAATTACAGAAGATTTCTCCCAAATGAAAATAAATTCATAGGTAGTTATCTCCAAGAGACTTTAGTTGAGGGGCATCCTGGCAAAGCTACTACAAAAAGAGGTTTCCCGGCCTGCCTACTTCTTTCAGGAACCACTGAGTCATTTCAGTAGTCTTTAGTTATATTAAATGCTGAATTTCCAAAATACAAAGAAAATCCTGTATAAACTGTTATAGGAGCTGGAGATCTATCAGCTTGCTTTTCTAATTTCTGTCGGGTCAGACAGGACTTAAAGGATCTTGTTTGTCCTAGCATCCGTTTGGTCCCATAAGACAGTTGGCAGGGGTTTAGTTAAGCTTCGGAGATCCTTTGATTGACAACCTTCCCCCAAAGGGTTAAAAATACAATTAGAGGAGAGTGGGTATCCCTCAGTCCTCCAGGGTACCTTTAGCTCCTTCCCCACCTTTTCTCCTTTTCTTCCTTCTTCCCATCCAGAAAGAATGAGGTGCCTATATATATTTTTTTAATTTTTGTTTTAGTCTTTGTGGGATTGAATGATCATCTTATATTATCACAGACAGATAAATTTGTGGATGAGCTAAAACAGTTTTTTCTTCTAGAGATTGTGAAAGAAAAAAAAACTAAAAAATTAAAACAAAAAATTTAAAAAAGCTCCTGTCATGTTTCAAATATGATTCTTATCTCTGTCCTCACATCCTTCAGACTTTAATTCCCAGAAGAGAATGATAAACTTCATGCCTTCCCTTACTTGCTTTTTAAAGAAGCTGGAGTATTGGAACGGTAGAAATCAAGATAACAGGAGGGGTAAGGGATTCAGAGCTTCTTTCAAATGTTCAAAATTGGGGCTGCAGGCTGAGTATCAGTTTTCTAATCCACTGCAAAGACCTGAAATTGCTGCAGAGGAATTTCTAAAGCCCTTTTCCTAATTCATTTTCTAATTGGCTACAGGCTTATTTATTAAGAAAGTAAACACTGGTAATGGTTAATCCTGCATTCTTAAAAAGGGCAATAAATGAATCAGTAATATTAGAACATATTTTTTGAGACTCTAGGAGCTCTCTCTCTCTACACACACACACACAAACACACACACACACACACACACACACACACACAAATACTGCTGTAACTGTAACAAGATTGTCCTTTCAATAACACTCTCATATGATTGGAAGGATCAGTTTGTTAAGTTATGTTTTTAGGGGGTTGGTGACACGCCAAGCTTCATACTGAGATTAAAGGCTGCTAAGTGTTCTGCTTAGAAGATAAAATACGCAGGGTTTTTTGATTGTTTAATGAATTTGCACCTTTTGGACCTCAGCTGAATTTCTCAGTACAGAAGAAACTGGAAGCTATAAATAGTGGTCCTCTTTTCCCATTCTCTACCCATAGTCCACAGAGCAATTATCCCTCCCTATAAATAAGTGTTAAGATTATTAGTGACATATAAGTTTAAAGGGTACCAGACCACTTGCTTGCCAGGGGTACTGGTGTGGATAGCACCACCTCTGATGCTGAGACTCTCACCCAATGAAGAGTACTAAGTGGATTCTTTGAGCATCAAAAGACAGTTTTCTTTTTCCGAACACATTAACACAGCATGAAGTCTCAACAAAAATAATGCTCTACAGAGAAGTTAGTTCGCTCTACAGAGAAGTAGCAGGTTGAGTAGTTACTGTTTATTGACTATAGAAAGACTCAGGCCAAAAATTTTGAACCCTGAACATAGGAAAATTTTAAATGAATTTTCAGTGAGGGAATTCAATAAAGCACAGAACTGAAATTTTGGCGAGCTGAGACAATAAGATAGGAAAATGGGGTAGATTAAAGTCAAGAAACCTTAACTTCTCTCCTTCTCCAACATACTTTAAAAAAAAAAAAGAGTGCTAATATGTGGCTGTTGAGTTCTGGTCATATCAAACAAGTAAGCACTTAGGTGTGTGAAGGTGGTTTCTTTAGCTGACAATAGCAGAAAAGTCCATTTACCCATTTGGATTTATGATGTGCAGCTTCCTTTAGATCCCAGTAGAGATTTGAGGATCTACTTGTGGAATTATTGAACCAAAGACTACCAGCCAGCAGAGTTCAAATACCCACAATGATGAAGCTCTACTTTTTCAGCCTTCACATCAAAATACCATTAGGTGAACTAATTTAATACCCCATAGCATAGAGGAGAAATTTGTGTTTGAGAAGTTAAATAATACATCTAAATTCTTGTAACTAATCAAGCACATAGCTTGCTTCTGATACTTACCTCATCCAAACAAGTGTCACTTGCAGAGACACTACTAAATATTCCAGTAAAATAATTCAGACAAAAACATGTTTGCATTGACTGTTAGTGACTCTGAAGCATAGTTTCAGAAGTTATAAAAAAATCTTTATTAAATTAATGAATCTGAAACGTTTTAATGTCTTGAGAGAGAGAAAAAGAACCCTGAGAAGTAAGGAAAATAACTGTAAAATTCAAGTATGGGCACAGTCTTATTCTCCACTTGGGAAAGAACTACGTTGATCCATGCTTTATCAGAAGAAAGTCTTATTCAGTTTAAGTCTGGGAGCATCACCTTAAGCTGCTCACCCCAGCAGTATTTATTTAGCATATCCATTGGGTTTCTCTCTTGATTTTTCTATGAAAAGCTCAAGGTGAAGTTCAAAGATCCTTTTTCTTTTTCTTACACAAAAATCTCTCCAACATTATAATGAAGAGGAAAAACCAGGAGAATAGCAAACTAAGGAATGTAGAAATGTCAAAGGGGATCAGAAGGTGGATTTTGTTAGATGGCGATAAATTCCAGTAAGACTATGTATGATCTATCTCCCATCCATAGAGTCTAACTTGGTGGCCATACATCAATTGTGAATTTAATTTCGATTTGTTCTGTATTCTTATGCTATCTTTTCTAATATTACTTCCATTTTCTTTTTCTCCTTTTCTCTTTGTTAACTCTCTTCCCAAGGCAAACTAATGTTACCAGTTGGAGAATGTGAAGTGGCCCTCATGATAGAGTTGATTTTAATAACTCCAAAATGACCTCTTAAGCTGGTTCCTGGATCTGAAAATTAAGAGTTTAAGAGTTATACCTTCAAAGCCCTAAAATAATTTTCTAGTATCTTAAATGCAATCCTGTTTTTTTATTATAGTATGAATAGATCTAAAATTCATTCATTAGAATAATTTTAGCAAAGAAAGACTGGGCATCCTTGCAAAAGTTTGGAATGTGTATCTACTCCTCCGTGATAGAGGTAGCTAATTATAACCACAGATGTTGGTCATTTGCAAAGTCAGGACTTACTTCTTTTCCAGGGAGTCAATGGTGAACAAAGATAACGTTGTTTTCTTTTTATTAAAACATTTTTGAATTATGGCCCTACATTTAGTGTCCCCGGCTTCATAAAAACATCCTGAAAAATTCAGTCGACTTCTATAGCATTAATAACACTAAGTCATCAAACAGTCCAATCGGAATTGTTTATGAGCCCTCACAAGGCTCTTGCTTTGTGAGAAAGCAAGAAAGAACTTTGTGAGGGCTTATAAATGATTGGAATTGAACTGTTTTTGTCTTCTCTATTTCTGCTTTAAAGGGAGAATCTAAAGAACTCAGTGTGTGCTTCCCTTCTTCTATTTCTGTATCTTATTCAAGTTATGGTATTGACATGATAATAGGTTGCAAATTGAGGTTTGAAAAAAATGTCAAAATGCAATCTCAAATAATAGCCACAAATGATAGAAAATCTCTCACTGTAACATCTGTTGCAAATCCAAGAGACAAAAACTGGGATACTTTGCATTGATCTATTTTCTTTTCCAAGTACCATTTTCATACTATATTCTACTCAAATATGAGTCAGTAAATTATTTTTGGAACAAGATATAAGGTATCATAGAAAGGGAAGGAGAATGGTCTAAACAATGAGAGGCAGAGATAGGAGAAGAGAGAAAAAGAGGAGAGAAGAGAGGAGGGGAGGGGAGGGGAAGGGAGGGGAGGGGAAAAGATGCTGAAAAGGAAGAACTCAGTTTTTATCATTGGTCAATCATTGCTGATGCTGATCAATGATTGCTGATGCTGTCACCTTTCAAGAAAAATCAAATTATTTATTTTCACCAAGGCTGAAGTCAACAAATAATGTTTCATGTGTTTCAAATATCTCACTTAAAAAAAATTGAAAACAAGCTGGGGCACAGTGGCACACACCTGTGATTCCAGCAGCTCAGGAGGCAGCCTCAGTAATGTAGCAAGTTCCTAAGCAACTCAGAGATCCTGTCTCCAGTACAAAAAAAAAAAAAAAAAAAAAAAAAAAAAAAATTCTAAAAAGCAAAACACTCTAGGTCAGACCAGAATAGTTCTACAATCTTACTTGAATGTGCAAACTGTGTCTTACAGTACGTTTGTGTAATAATGGATTTTGTAGAGCCACTTTTCATCTGCAGACTGTTAGTACATCAAATGGCATGGTCTAGCTTTTCCACAAGATAAACTAGAATTTCAGTTTAATTGAGGGTATTTTCAATGCACATTAGATGTGCTAAATGGCTATAAGTTGTCATTAATGTATCAACAGGTAAAAATGTACACTGTTACTGTTTAATTATCTTTTAGATTAAACTGTTATTTCTATATAACTTCATTTAAAAAATGCAATGTTTTCATCCTTCCTCTGTCCTTATTACCACTAAGTTGGCAAGAAGTAGGCTAGACATGACAATCAGTGAGTCTCCAAGGACACTACCCAAAAGCCAGAAACCACCGCTGATGCTCTTCTCATGTGCCAACCGTCTTACAGACATTCAGCTTGCTTTAGCAGCAATATTTAATAACAGCTTAGAATTATGTGCTGTTTTCCTCATGAAAAATGTGGAATCTAGCAGAAAATATTTCCCATCACTCAGAGCTAAGTGTACAGTAGGACTTAGCTACATTTCTTTGTGGCTCATGTATAAGTAACCATGGAGGAGCTTAGCAATGTGTCTGGAACTGAAATAATGGCAAATATTTGTTGGCAAGTTAATGAGTGGCTTTTCCCACCCTCCCTGAAATTGCCTGAGATGTACACACACCGTGTTTTTATTGTTGTTGTTGTTTTACACTTTTAAAAGCAATAACGATACTTCAGAGATCACTCTTCAAGACTCAAAAAAAAAAGAAAGAAAGAAAGAAAGAAAGAAAGAAAGAAAGAAAGAAAGAAAGAAAGAAAAAGAAAAAAGAAAAATGCAGGTCTTAAATCAGCTCAGTAAGGAATTTGTCCCAGGTCTGTCTCCATATCATGTTGCCTTCTGTAAAAGTCACTGCTGGAGAAAACAGACATCTTGCTTTATCATGTGATAAAATTTCACTTTTTCAGAGGAAACTGCAGATTCATGAGAAAAGTTGAGCACTTTGGTGGGTTTTTCTCCTCTGATGCCATCCATCACCATGGCTGGAGTGGCGCGGCCTTGCCCGAGCACATCATTAGCAGCTCATCCAGCGCTTGGTAGCTTTCGCCTCCACAGTGCTCAGCTGTTGTTCCCACCTGGCACCAGAAATGCAACTCAAGGAAAGAAACAGCAAAAGGGAAATAAAACCAGAACAAGAGGCTGGGACTGAAGCCAGATGAGGTGGAAGGAGCATAAGGGCTGGGAGAAATGGAATCTAAATTCCAATTTACGCTCTGGCACAGCCCGTCTCTGGAGTGCTGGCCCCACGGCTCTCATCCTTCTCCTGCCTCTTGGAACAGTTTTTCAAGTGGAGGGAAAGAGAGATGAGGAGCCATCAAGTAGCGTCCCATTGCCCCAGAGCTCTAGCGGTCCAGCATCTGCTAAGGTTTCTGTGACTTTGGGACATCTACCTTTATTTAGAGCTAAGGCAGAACAGACTGAGCCAAGCAAAGCAGAGGCAAGAGTCAGTTAGCTTAGGATTACTCTGTGTACAATGAGACAAGGACACTAGCGCAGTCAAAGAGAAAAGGAGACAGATACGTAGAAAAGAGCCTTGGTGGGACTGTTATAGTGAGGTGGAAATATCATTATCTACAAAAATTTACATTTTATATAAATATACATATATATATATATATATATATATATATATATATATTCAAAATCATGACTGTTTATTATTTATTTTATTCAGGGATATATGGATATATTTTCTGGTTCTATTTTACATATATATATATATATATATATATATATATACACATACATACATACATATAGTATAGAACAAGAACAATGTATATTTGTACAGCAGAATGAAACATTTAGAAATTATTTTGTTTCCTCTTTATTTAGACATAATCTACATGCAACAAAATGCACATTGCTGAAGTGTGTAGGTCAGCACCTCTTATAATATAGATGTCTGTCACCAGCACCCCTGTCTACATGCAGAGCATTTGCATCCCCTAGACTGTCTGTCTTCTGGCAACCATCTTCACTACCTCTCTAGACACAGAACCAATGACAGGATTTTTGATCAGGATAAATTCGTTTTTCCTTGTTTTGAACTTGGAAACATTTAGTGATCGTTTTTTTTTTTTTTTTTAATTTCAGCAACAGATCCGCATTGTTTTGTTTACATTATTTCCATTCATTTTTATTTCTGCCTAATCTTTCCTCATGTGGACATAGTATAATTTTCTTTATAGACATTTGGAAATCTGCAGAATTTTAAGGGAAAAAAGTATGTGTATACTTGTGTGTATAAAATCATACATATGTACATGAATATGTGTATTACATATAAATACAAGTATTTTTATATGTATTTATGTGTGTCTATGTGTATGTATTATATACCTTCTAAAAAGATGCATGCTCCTCCAAAACAGGGTAGGGATTTATAAAAACAAAAAATGGGATCCAAGAACAGAGAAAAGAGTTAAAAGTACTTCTCAAAATCATGCTGAAAGTAAGCAATAACCTGGAAAGCATTCAGGGTTTCAGGGGGTTTCCTAGAACAATTACAAAGATATTCCTTTTCCCATTCAGTTGCCTTAGCATCTTTGTTGAAAATCAATTCAATTAATTAGTGTGGGTCAATATCTGAGCTTTCTTTTCTGTAATGTGATCTATGTATCAACCTTTGTATGATTAATAAATGCCTTGATTACTATATTTTTTATAGATAGGCTGGAAATCCCATAGAGTAAGTTCCCTAACTTTGTGCTTTTAAATTGTCATATTTAGTTTTCATTTTTTCCACTTCCACATCAAATTTATAATTACCGTCTCTTATAAAAGTTACTGATGAAATTAGAGTTGAGATTTTTGTTGGGTTTTTAAATAAGTAAATGACTATCTTCATTTAGTGAGGTTTTCTTTATTTTATCTCAATGAACTTTTATTATTTTAAGAGTAAAGATCTTAGTCATATTTTGGTAGATTTTTCTCCCCAGGTATTTTATTGATTTCCACTTGGTTGCAGTCTCATGTATAAGACTGCAATTGCTTTTTATATATTGAATTTCATCTTGTGAATTTGCCAAATTCACTTATTAATTCTAGTTATTGTTTTACAAATTCCCTGGATTTTTCTATGAAAAGGATTTTATCATATTTTAAAGACAGTTTGACTTATTTATTTTCAGACTTATATTTTTTTAATAATGAAATAATGAAAACACTTTCTAAATTATTTTGAATCTCAAGGGAAATTTAAACTTTCATCATGAACTATAGCTTTAACTGTAGTTTTTAGACACCTTTTGTCAATTTAAGGAACTTCTTGTTTGGTGAACACTTTTATCATGAGAGTTGTGAATTTTTGCTAGTAATATTTGAGCATTTATTGAAATGGTATTTTTTTTATTCTATTGCTAGTACATTGCAGAGACTGAGTTTTGGATATTGAACTAACCTTGTGCTCTTAGAATTAATCTTACTTGGTTAGATGTATTATACTATATATTCTTGGGTTCAATGTTTAATATTTTTTAAAGATACTTTGAATCTAAATTTGTAAAGGATATGGGTTTGAATTTTTTATATATCCTTGCTATGATGTGAAAAAATATAATTTCTTTCTTGAATGTTTGATGGAATTCATTAGTGAAACCATGTGGGTCTAGTGATTTGGGGGAGAAGGATTGATAACAAATTCAACTTCTTAATAAACTTGGAAGTGTTCAGTTAATTTTCCATTCATTTAAAATTTTTTTTAATGTCATGAAGCATAGGTATAAAAACTGTTTAAAATATTTATCTATCACACATGGTGGCTCTCACATAGTCCCAGCTACTCTGGAGGTTGAAGCAAGAGAATCACTTGAGCCGAGGAGTTTAAGGCTACCCTGGGTAACATAGCAAGGCTCCATCTCAAATGAATAAATAAATAGTTTATTTGACATTTCCTGTATCTGATTTCTTCTGAGCTTAGCATTTGATTGCCTTAGCCATAGAAAACTAGATCCCTGGTTCTTTATATGCTGAGTAATTTTAATTGTGCCTTGGACATTGTGAAGCTTGGGCTGCTAGGTTCTGGGTCCTTTTATAATCCTCTGTAGAATGAGATGTTTTGTTTTTCTAACCTGGTTGAGACTGCAAATACATCTTATTCTCTGGGTGGTAGTTCAAATTTCAGTTAAATTTTCTAAGCCTATGTTATACTGGATTGGATCTGTCCCAAGCATGAGCAGCTCAGGGGTCAGAGTAAGTACTGTCCCAACAAGGGTTGTGTTCCTTCATTCATATACTCAGAAACATGAGGATTTTATCAGACTTTTAGAATACCACTCTGCACAAGGATTCACTTTCAGGGTAAAGCTATAAAATAAAAAAAAAAAAAAAAAAGAAGAAGTATGAAACTTAAATTAGTGTGAATTTCTTTTTAGAGTTCTTAAAAAAAAGTTGTTGATAGACCTTTATTTTATTTATTTATATGTTGTGCTGAGAATCAAAACCCAGTACCTCACACATAGTAGGCAAGAGCTCTGCCACCGAGCTACAACTCCAACCTGCTTTTTTGAATTCTAACTCAGTGATCCACTTGCTTATGTTTATTTTTTCATAGTCCTAGGTTGTTCTCCTTTTTATTTTTATTTTTTTGTTTTGCCCAGAATTTTTAGTTGAATTCAGTGGGGAGACTGGATAATAGTGGGCTACACTACCACAGTAGAATTGGAACTCTCCCTTTGGTCACCATTATTCTTTGAATATTGATTTCGTATCAGGCATCCTCAGTGAAGAGTCTAATTACATCCATTTTTATGTTTTTCAATATTCCTTCTTTTTGTGTAAGTAGATTATCATAAAGTCTGAGTGAAATGACAGTTTTATTTCTTCGATTTCCAATTCTTATATCTTCTATGTTTACAACCCTGGATAGAACTCTCAGCACAAAGTTAACTAGAGACAATGACAAGAGCATTCTTGACTGATTCTACAATTTAAAGGCAAAGCTTTAAAATATTCAGCCATGAACAAAGTATTTTATGGAAATATCAAGTAGTTTGCATTAATGAAGCAAACTCATTCATTTAACAGTGTGCATATCTGCATTTGATGCATGCTAAACCTTCACATTTTTACTTTATGTCATATATCCTTTCTTTAATATTTTCTGTTTCTGTGTTTCAGAAATCTCTGTTAAATACTTAATGATGAACTTCAGGAACTTGTGACCTTGAGAAACTGGAGAGCAGGAAAAATCTTGAAACAAATTTCCCAGTTCATTTATACAAGTCAAGAGTTCTGTCCTCAGTTAACTCACAATAAAGCTAAGGAAACAGAAAAGGAAAACATATTTGAATGACAATGTAATATAATCACTAGATGCAATGCATTATATAGTTTTCCCTCAGCATCTATGGTAAATTCTTTCCAGGACATCTCCCATCAATGTCTGTGAATGTTCTAGTTCCTTGTATAAAACTTCATATACTTTACATCATCTCTAGATTATTGATACCTAATGCAATTCAAACACCATGTAAGTAGTTGATATGCAATAATACTGCATTGGTTAGGGGATAATGACAAGAGAAGACATTTTATACATGTTCAGAACAAATGCAATTTGTTTCTCTATAAGTTTTCCACCTGTAGTTGGTTTAATCTAAAACTATGGAATCCTTGGATGTGGAACACCAATGGGTTTTGGCACTGACAATGCAGAGAAATGAATATTTGAAAACTTTGAGGTTCGGGGTGCATTGTTTATTCTTTCTAAATCATGGTTTTCCTGTCTGTAAAAATGGACAATGACAACCACGTGGTATTTTGTGAAGAGTACACAATATAATGTAAAGCACTGAGCTGGAACTGAGACATTGAAAATAGTAATAAATGGAACCATATTTGAATTATAATAATATACATCATAGTAAAAAAATTTGCCTGGAAATACAGATGAAAGAATCCATGTGAAAAAAAAAAAAAAAGATGAGATGAGCAGGTATTCCCTTGAGGGATGTAGAGGGGAGATTATCCTTCCAAAAGGAGGGAAGTGGTAGCTCATAAAATGTTGACACTTATTGAGTTTTTACAATGGGCAAGACATTACACCAGAGGTAGTAAACCACAGCCCTGAGCTAAATCCTGCCTGCAGGCTCTGTTTTCATAAACAAGGATTATATTGTGACATAGTTATGGATGTTTGTTTATATATTGTGTAAGGTTGTTTCAGCAATTTAATACCATAGTGGTGGTATTGTCCAAGACATTAGGTCCCATATTAGAGACAAAATGTTATCTGCCTACCCCTGTACACTAGTTTACTTACCTTTGCAGTACCCTAAGGACTATAAGTAAACCTCCTTGGTTAATTATTACAGCATTTGACACCAAGGAAAAATGAGAGGGTGAGATGAGGAAACACAATTTCTCAAAATGGATTCATGTATAACATCAGGACAGATAGGTGGATAGTTCATGGGGAATAATCAAAACTAGGACAGAAAGAAAAATTATGGCCAGTTTTGAATTATTTCATTGACAACCATATAAAAATGATGTCAAAGTTGGAAACTACTTGAATCAATAAAGCATAATTTTTTTTCAGCTGCCTGTTTAATTGACAAAGAGCAGACCCTGTGTTGGTCAGCTTTTCATTACTGTGCTCATAATACCTGACAGGAACAACTTAGAAGAGGAAAGATTGGTTTGGGCTCATGGTTTCAGAGGTTCCAGTCCACGGTCAGCTGACTCTGAGGCAGAAGGATCATGGTGTAAGGGCATGGAAGAGGGAAGCTGCTCCTTTCGTGTCAGCTGGGAGAGGGGCGTGGGTCTGGAGCAGAGAAACCCCTTTCAGGACACACCCCACCACCCCGTAACCCACTTCCTTCAACTTGGTCCTAACTCACAGTAGTCCACCCAGCTATCAATGGATTAAATCAACAAATGGATAAATACACTGATGTGGTCAGAGCCCTTAGGGTCCAATCATTCCCTAAAAGCCCAACTTCTGCCCCCTGCTGCATTAGGAACCACATTTTTAGGAGCATGTTTTTCACATGCCTGGAAGAAATTCTGTATCCAAATAATAATAAGCCCTTTGCCTACTATTTCGTCCCATATGTATATTTTTTTGTTGTTATTGTTTTATTTGTTCCTTTTAGATATACATGATGGTAGAGTGTATTTTGACATGTTAGACATACATGGAGTATAATTTTCTAATAAGATAGTTTTTCACCCATTTGCTGTTTGCACCCCATCCTTTTTGACTGCCTCTTTAGTGGGAATGTGCTTGTCATTCCTGAGATTCTGGCTACAAAGTTTTTTTTTTTTCTTCTTTCAGATATGTTCCTAAACACTTTATTCTTACTCTGATAGGGGATAGACAGATGTGAGTGGTGGGAACATGACATTAAGGGAATGAGTCCTTAAAATGGGCTTACTCTACTGACCCTCACATGCTTTCTCTTCCAAGAAGCAATTTACCTGCAGCCCTGCCTGGCTTAAGTGGAGAGGATATGTTACGTTCTTTAATCAATTGCCTATTATCTAAGGAGAAAATGTTACCCAAAATAATATCCATAAGAGGAACCCAAGTACACTGAAGGGGGACTTATGATTTTTCATAGATCAGATCCCGAAACTCAGGAAGATATGATAATTCCTCATAACCATAGAATCTCTATGAATGTACGATTAAGAATCCAATTAGACCCAATCAGCACGGATCAAAGTGACCTAATTGTCATGGCTGTGGGGACTTGAAACTCTCATGTTATTTTGCTGTCAGTCAGAAGAGGTGGACCTGGGCAGGGCTCTCTGGAAACTTCTCTGGGATTCCCAATAAAACTAGAGCACAGGAGAGGCACACTGTCCCTCTCCTCTCTGAGAGGATGCAGTCCCTTAATAGTGTCACCTTTCTCTTTTCCTATCCCTTCAATAAACTCATGCCTGATTTTCTGAGTGATATTATCTGAAATCTTTCTGACTTGATTACAAGAATTGAGGCTTGAAGAGAGTCTTCCCTTTGCCTCAGTTTCTCAGAAGCCCCCAGCTCTATAAAGACTCCACTACCAGTTTTTTTTTCAGGATTTCTATATGCTTTCTTCTACTTCTTCCATTTCTTTTTGCCCTGTGATTACTTATGACCTATATAAATTCCAACTCTCTTTCTGATACCTTGCTAATTTTTTTTCTACGCTTATGAGTCAACATTTAAAATAAACTACAGGAATTGGACTGCAATGACCTTGGTATCTCATATGAAGAGGGTATTGCTGTTTCCTATAATGCAAGACATAGTAAAGTCATGAATATCAGCTCTAATTTCCCAGAACAAATCTATTTTCATTTTGTTTCATTTTCAAGAAGGTTGCAATGCACCTAACTCAAGGAACTCCCAGAACACAATGGTTAACATAACTGTTGAATTCTCACTTGTGAAATGGGTTATGCAGATTTTGAAAAGAAACGAAAATAAAAAGAAACAGGATGGTCTGACCTGGCCAGGAAAGACCTCCAGATGAGAGAAGCTGACATTGGAACAGAATAATGTGTTATAGTCAAGTACAGCTCTAAGAATAATAACAACACATATGAAGATAGAAGGCTCACAGGACTCATTGAGGATCCTGAGGGTTTATATTCCATCAATATAATTCAAATTTATACCAATTAGTTCAGTCCATTAATTAATGCATTCATTCAGGATTTCATTCATCTCATTTCCATTCAGCAGATATCCCAAGTACTTTGCAACTCACTGGCAATTTAGAGATAAACAATTCATGGAGTTCAAAATTTATTGTGGCCTACAAAGCATGTGCTTATGCATGCATGCATGCACACACACACACACACACACACACACAAACACACTTTATAAACATAGGTTATACCGTGTTTGTGTACACATATATAGTAATTGCATAATGGTCACATTGTCATTTACTAAATATCTCATGTCACTGGCATTCTAACATCATCTATAATTTTGCAGTATAGTCAATCTGGTATTCATGTAACCAAAGAGGTTCATGCAGGTGAGACAAATTGCTCAATTTCCCCTGTTACATGGCCTCAGTGGGAGAGGTGAAAATTGCCACAATAGAAATCCATTCAAGGAAAAGTTAGCATAGAGGAAGAGGTGACCAGCAATGAGTGTTGCCAGGTGTGTGCGATGATTGCTAGAAAAACATTTCAAAAGATCCTCAAGAGCTTTTAGTTCTTTAGGAAAGTAAAATACTTTCTGCATGAATCAATTAAAGGATGTGCCTTTCTTTTATTTCAGGATATTTTGCCGCTGACCTCTAGAATTGTGGACTCTTCCAGCAATTGCACATTCCGCTGGTTTTTAATTCCTGGCCTGGTTCTCTTCACCATCTAATAGGAAGACTGACCAGAGAAATCTTCTGGGCAAGATTCCCCTGCACCATAGATAGGGGTTAATATGGGATAACTGAATTTTCCTATATTAAATTGAAAAAGCCCAGGGTGATTTACATTTGAATCTTTTCCAATCTGAATTCCAGGCAGGCGCTAAGGTTTCCTCTTGTTCTCTTCAAGGAGTTCTGGCACATAAGAAGTGAAAGAATGCTGAGAATAAGTTTAGAATCAAAATGAACTGAAGTGAGAGATTTAGGTGGATGCTGGCATTTTTCTTTGTGAGCTCAAGCCCTGACTAATGAAATGCACTGCATGTTGCAATAACGTTTTTATTGTTAGTGTCACTCTTAGAGCTCTATGAAGGTTCCTTCATTTTGACAGTCCCCACAATAGTCAGAGCTAATGCATCTCAAACTTGAATGTGCATACAAATAACTTGGGGCTCTGGTTTAAATGCTAAGTTCAAAATCAGTAGCTCTTGAGACTCTGCATTGCTAAGCAATGCCAGGTGATCCCTACACTGCTGGTTAGCAAAGCTCATTTAACTCTGGAAGGTGAAGATATTGGACTAACAAAGCATAGACATGGGTTGAACTTGGGTTTTTAGTCATTGTCCTTTACATTTTGTCTTGGAGTATGTAAGATACAAAGTGAAAATATTATACAACACATGTAAAATAGCAAAATGTCAAATGTAACTAGAACATAGTAGGTTCTCAAAACAGATTTTTATTGTAATTCAGGATACAACATGAAAAATACATGGCTGATCAGAAAATATTCCATATTTTTGTCAGTGCTTCCTCACTATCTGCAGTGAGGACCAATTTTTTTTCCAATTCTGCTCAGACCAATATAAAATACAATAAAATACAATAAAAATAAATTATTAAGAAAAAACATCAAAAAGAAATATAAGAATAAGCTTTAAAAAATTAGATTCACACTCCAGCTAGAATGAAAATCATCAGGATTACAAATAATAATAAATGTTGACAAGGATGTAAGGAAAAGGGTATACTTGTACATCGTTGGGGGGACTGAAAATTACTACAACCAATTGGAAAGCAGTAGGGAGATTTCTTAAAGTCTCAGAATGGAACCACTATATGACCCAGCTATCCCACTTTTTAGCATTTATCCAAAAAAAAAATTAAAATGCTAACTCACAACTTCTGTGTTTATTTACACACTGCCCCAATATGCAGGTCACAAACTTCTCTACCAGCATCATGGCTTTTGTGATGAATGATTCAGGAGAATATATAAATAAATGCATTCATCATTCATCACAGGATCATATGTAATAAGGAACAATGTGTTGCATGCCATAAACACCGACTGACAGCCTATTAGCTGCTTATTGATGAATCTGGGTTCTTCTCCTATGAGTAATATTGAAACATTGTTTTATGTATTACACTTACTTCCTGTTTAGATTCCTCCTGTTTGCTCCCTCTGGCCTCCCACCAGCCCCTGCCCAGTTCATTTAAATAGCTTCACTATTACTGATTCCAGAAAGAGTAAGACCCTTCTTATGTGAGGAGGCTACCAAAAATCTTTTATTTTAATAGGGTTTGACAGCTTCAGAGGAGAGTCTTCAGATGATGGCTCTGTTAGGAAGATTTTTTGTTTCTGTTTTTTCCAGTTAAGGATTGAAATAAATATATTTAAGTGACATGGGTGCAGAAATGTGGTATTTCAATAACACTCTAAAGTCATTGAAATACTGGTTAAATCATTAGTTATATAAAAAAAAAAACCCATGCTGTGTTCTCCAATATTGGAGGAGTAAATGATGAAAAAAATTATACATACTGCAATATTAGTGAAAGACAAGAATCCACTTTAATACAGATTGAACAAGAGAGTAAAATGCTATGTTTGAGGGTATTGCCTTGTCTATTGAAAGAGACATGTGGGGCAGGTGAGGAGATTAGATGTGTCTTATATTATTGTGCAGATGTTGTGCCTCAAATTCAGAATCAGGAGAAAGGAATGAGAGAATTGCCCTGGAGACATGGCTAGAGAGCAGCTTCATAAAATGTGTTAAACAGAAAAGGTCTTATATGCCTTTTGATTTCGACATTTGCCTCCAGAACACCTATCTTTCTCTAATGTACAAAATTTGCTTATTGCTGGATCATCCTCCTCAGTTGAAATATACTCTAAATTATTGGACTTTAAAATATATGTACTTATTGCACAACTGACTCTTTTTAACTATCTCACTGGTAGTATCAGTACAATGTGAGAATAGACAGCTATTATTTTCTTTCTATTACAGAGAACTATCCAGAGGAGTCATTGGATCCTGTTGGAGATTGTTTTTTTTTTTTTTTTTTTCACAATCAGCTGTCTCATTTTCTGTCAGTCATTGAGAAAAGTGAATGTGTCACAATCAGACATTTGAATAACACATAAGAAATGAGAACTTTCTATATGGTTATCCAGAGGAGAATCCTGAGACAGTCTCTAAGACCTAAAAATGTCATCAAAACCTATAGACTGACTTTGAATATTCTGATCTTTTTTTTTTTTTTAAATAACAATCATTCATTCAGATTTCTTGGCTTTCTTTGGGTTTTCTTATGCATGTCTGAAAAAAGTTATTTTTGAAGAGCCTTAAGTAAAATCTTTTAGTCATTGTTTAGATGGTAAACAATATCTCTTTATTGTGGTTCATTCAGTAGACAAACTTTCATTAGACAAAAAATAGGCCTTTTAATTTCTCTTTGACATTCTTTTTATCTAGCTGAGAAATGCAGGAACACAATACATGAACAGCAACTTTGGGAGAATATGTTTTCTCATTACATTTAATTTTCTACAGATCAATTTTATGTAGGTCATTCTAAAACTGTGTTTCATTCTCAAATTTTCATTTCACAAAACCAAGTAGATCTATTAAGGAAAAAAATCAGCACAGTCTATAGTGAGGGATGCAGGTAAAGCAGTGCTTATAGCAGCACAATTCATAATAGCCAAGTTAGGAACCGTCCCAGGTGCTTGTCAACAGATGAACGGATTAAGAAAATGTGGTGTATATATACAATGGAGTTTTACTCAGCCATGTAGAATAAGGAAATAATGCCATTTTCCAGTAAATGGGTGGAATTGTAGATCATCATATCAAATGAAATAAGCCAGACCCAGAAAGTCAAGGGTCAATTTTTTCCTCTCATATGTAGAAACTAGAGAGAAACAAGGAATCAGAAAAGGGAGTAGGGGAAGATCCTCTAGAAGTTAAATATAATTGTCTTTGTTCTGAGTAAATGTTGGTGTTAAAAGTAAAGAATCAAATTCTAAAAATCTCTACTTGCACAAAATCTCATGCACGTCACTTAATTTCTTTAAACTTTAGTTTTCTCATCTTTGATCTGGTGATGATGAATGAATGCCTCACATTTTACTGAGCATCAAATGAAGTATTACATTACTTGTTAAAATCTCAGCATAGAGTCTGGAAACTAATAAACACACAAGGTAATTGTAGCAACTATTTCTGAACATACGTTTCAGTAGTTAGATATTTAAAGAAAACTTATAGAACTCTTGTATGGTAGGTGGCATTCACTCTCTATTTCCTGTAAGAAAATATGAAAGGAAAGGTTAAGTAATTTTGACATCACAGAGAAGGTTCTGTAGGTGGATCTTGAATGTCCCCCAAGACCCAAGTGTTTAAAGGCTTGGTTTCTGGGGTGGTGCTATTGGGAGGTGGTGAAACTATTGAGAGGTGGGGCCTAGTGGGTGGTCTTTGAGTGATTGCAGGCATGCCCTTAAAGGGAACTGTGGGACCATAGCTTCCTCCTCACTCTCCTGATTCCTGTACATGAGAAGTGAGATGTGCCCCACCTGGTGTGATGTGCTACCTCACCACTAACCCAAAGAGATGGAGCCAATGGACCATGGACTGCAACCTCCAAACCTGTTATCCAAAACAAACCCTTTTAGTTGATTATCTCTTGTTATGGTGATGGAAAATCAACTAACAAAGCAGTTTAGTCTGAAAGATAAACCAAGCAGGGGGGGGGGGGGATCCAACATGGCAGCGGGCAGAGAGGCAGCACTTTCAATACCCCCCCAGTGATGGGGTCATAAAGACGCATAGATAACTCTTAGATTCTACCAACGGAGAATCTCCTAGCAAAATTCTACTGAAGAGAGACCGGCCGGGAACTACTAGGATTTTTTTGAAGCAACAGTTGGCCCCAGACGAGCCAATCCCTGCCACGAGACACAGAGGGCTAGATCCGCCAGCCACAGCAAACGTGACTGGGTCCCACTAGCCTCTGAGACACAGCTTGGCAGGAAGAAGTCGTTAGCCAAGCCTTCATGAAATAGCGAGCTGGGAGCTGAGGCCAACCGGGGACAGACCAGTTCCACCCCTCCCTTCAGACACTCCGGCAAGGAGCCTGGGGCCCGCCATAGCAGAGAGGTGACGTTATCGGAGTTCAGCCGACGGAATTCCTTCCCAGCAGAATCCACTTTAGCAGGTGTGTGACTCCCTCCCCATCCAGATACAACCAGCCAGGAAACTTCATGGACCTCTCAGGGGTCGTGTCTGTAGGGAAGCAGAGGGGATCCCCAACCCCCAACCCCCCAGATCACCAGCGGTGACTCCCAAGGTCTTAGCCACCAGTTCACCACAGCACTGGGGCTTAAGTGGGACACGTGGTGGGGCTGTAAGTGTAATTAGATCTCTGGGGAACCGCTTCTGGTGAACAGGACCTGGCTGGCTGGCTGACAGGAGGAAGGGGGGTAAGGGCCAGAGAAGTGAAACGGCTCTGGACTGACAAGTCTGAGAGACTCCCAGGAGACGCCTCACAGGGATTGCTATGGGCAGGTAGAGAGCAGAAGCTCCGCTCGGAGGGCACAGCTCCATCTACTGGAAGAGAAGAAAATGGATCTCTAAGACTTCAATATTTTTTTTTCTTCTTCTTCTCTCTCTGTTCCTTTCTCCCCTTTTCCTTCTCTCTTTCTTTCCCATTTCAAGTTTTATTGTTCTTTTTATTCTCCTCTAATCTATCTCTCTCTCTCTCCTTCTTTCTTTTTAAGAGCACCTTTATTCCCCTACCCCCCAACTTTCATCCCAAGCATTACGTCTTCCATTACGTGTAATTGTCTAAATGCAAATAGGTGAATGTCTCGAGGCTGTCTATAGGGCTCCTAAATACCTAGCTACTACCAACACCCTGATCGAATTGCCTGTTAGTATCCACCTTCAGTAGAGCAATCTTCTAAAGTAGCCAAGACATACTAACCCTCGTACCATCATAGCACCTAACCTAAACATATAGTCCTAAGAACAAACAACAAATCACTATATGCATACAGAACCTGGAAGCCTTTTATGAATTGAATGAATCAGCTTTAAAGTACAACAAAACCCAACATTTCTAGGCATAATCTCCCACCACAAAGGAGAGACAAAAGAGATATACAAAGCCAAAACAAATGTATAGGAGAAAGCAGTTACAAAGCAGTCAAACAGAGCTGGAAAGTAACGTGAACAACATGAAAAAAACAAGGGAAAAAAGGATTACAGACAATGCAGGACAACTTAAATCTACAGGAGGACCTAGAAGCATCAGAAACATGGACAGGGAAAGAAATCAAGGCATACCTAACTCAGATGGAACGGAATATTAGAGAAGACATGAGACAGCAAGTCCAAGCATTGAAAGTATATTTTGAAAACGAACTAAACAAACAAATTCAAACTGCAAAGAATGAGATTTACCAGGAGATAGAGATTTAAAAAAAAAAAAAAAAGTAATCCTATAAATGCAAGAAACCATAAACCAGATTAAAAACTCTAATGAGAATATTACAAATAGACTAGATCAAGAAGTAGTCAGTAGGGACGAAGAGCAAGAGAAGAAGATTAACATTAAACAGGGATGAGAGGTGGGAGGGAAAGGGAGAGAGAAGGGAAATTGCATGTAAATGGAAGGAGACCCTCAGGGGTATACAAAATTACATACAAGAGGAAGTGAGGGGAAAGGAGGAAAAATATAAGGGGGAGAAATGAATTACAGTAGAGGGGGTAGAGAGAGAAGAGGGGAGGGGAGGGGGGAGGGGGGATAGTAGAGGATAGGAAAGGCAGCAGAATACAACAGACACCAGAATGGCAATATGTAAATCAATGGTTGTGCAACTGATGTGATTCTGCAATCTGTATATGGGGTAAAAATGGGAGCTCATATCCCACTTGAATCAAAGTGTGAAATATGATATATCAAGAACTATGTAATGTTTTGAACAACCTACAATAAAAATTAATTTAAAAAAAGAAGTAGTCAGAACATCAGAAAATGAAGACAAAGTTTATCAACTTGAAAAGAATATAGCCAACACAGAAAAGATGCTTAAATTTCACGAGCAATCTATCCAAGACATATGGGATCTCATGAAAAAAACAAATTTGAGAGTCATTGGGATAGAAGAAGACACAGAGGTTCAAACCAAAGGAATGGACAACTTATTAAATGAAATAATCCTAGAAAACTTCCCAGAGATGAAAGATGTAATGGATTGCCAAATCCTGGAAGACTACAGGACCCCAAACATCCCAAACCATAATAGACCAACTCCAAGACATATAATTATGAAGATAGCTAACATACAGAACAAGGAGAGAATATTAAAAGCTATGAGAGAAAGGAGGCAGATTACATTCAGGGGTAAACCAATTAGGTTAACGACTGATTTTTCATCACAGACTTTGAAAGCAAGAAGATCCTGGAACAATGTATTTCAAACGCTGAAAAATAATGGATTCCAACCAAGAATACTGTAACCAGCAAAATTAAGCTTCAGATTTGACAATGAAATTAAAATCTTTCACGATAAACAAAAGCTAAAAGAATTTGCAGCCAGAAAACCAGCACTGCAAAGAATTTTGAGCAAAATACTACAAGAAGAGGAATTGCAAAATAGTGCCCAAAACTAACAGTAGGAGGTATCTCAGTAAAGGGGGAGAAAAATAACCAAAGAGGAAAAACTAGCCAAACTAAAATAAATAAATAAATAAAGATGACTGGAAGTACAAACCATATTTCTATTGTAACCTTAAATGTTAATGGCTTAAATTCACCAATCAAGAGACATAGGCTAGTAACCTGGATTAAAAAAACAAATCCAACAATATGCTGCCTTCAGGAGACTCATATGATAGGAAAAGACACACACAGGCTGAAGGTGAAAGGTTGGGAAAAATCATACCACTCACATGGCCCTCAGAAGCAAGCAGGAGTGGCCATACTCATATTGAATAAAATCAACTTCAAACCTAAGTTAATCAAAAGGGATAAAGAAGGACACTATATATTGTTAAAAGGAACCATCCACCATCAAGACATAACAATTATCAATTTGTATGCACCAAACAATGGTGCTGCAACATTCATAAAACAAACTCTCCTGAAGTTCAAGAGTCAAATAGACCACAACACAATAATTATGGGGGACTTCAACACACTGCTCTCGCCATTGGACAGATTCTCTAGACAAAAGCTGAACAAAGAAACTATAAAATTCAATAACGCAATCAATAACCTAGACTTAACCGACATATATAGAATATATCAACCATCATCAAGTGGATACACGTTCTTCTCAGCAGCACATGGATCCTACTCAAAGATAGACCATATATTATGCCATAGGGCGACTCTCAGTAAATAGAAAGGTGTGGAGATAATACCATGCACCATATATGATCATAATGGAATGAAACTGGAAATCAATGATAAAAGAAGGAAGGAAAAATCCTACATTGCATGGAAAATAAACAATATGTTACTGAATGATCAATGGGTTACAGAACATAAAGGAGGAGATAAAAAAATTCTTAGAGACAAATGACAATACAGACACAACATACCAGAATCTATGGGACACAATGAAAGCAGTTTTAAGAGGGAAATTCATTTCTTGGAGTTCTTTCCTCAAAAAAAGAAAAAACCAGCAAATAAATGAACTCACACTACACCTCAAAAACATAGAAAAGGCAGAGCGAAACAACAGCAAATGTAGTAGAAGACAAGAAATAATTAAAATTAGAACAGAAATCAATGAAATTGAAACAAAAAAATTTGAAAAAATTGAAAAAACTAAAAGTTGATTCTTAGAAAAAATAAATAAGATCGACAGGCCCTTAGCCATGCTAACGAAGAGAAGAAGAGAGAGAACTCAAATTACTAACATACGGGATGAAAAAGGCAATATCAAAACAGACACTACAGAAATACAGAAGATAATTAGAAAGTATTTTGAAACCCTATATTCCAATAAAATAGAAGATAATGAAGATATTCATAAATTTCTTAAGTCATACGATCTGCCCAGATTGAGTCAGGAAGATACACACAATTTAAACAGACCAATAACAAAGGTAGAAATAGAAGAAGCCATCAAAAGACTACCAACCAAAAAAAGCCCTGGACCGGATGGGTATACAGCAGAGTTCTACAAAACATTCAAAGAAGAATTAACACCAATACATTTCAAGCTATTTCAAGAAATAGAAAAAGAAGGAGTTCTTCCAAATTCATTCTATGAGGCCAACATCACCCTGATCCTGAAACCAGACAAAGACACTTCAAAGAAAGAAAACTACAGACCAATATCTCTAATGAACTTGGATGCAAAAATTCTCAATAAAATCCTGGTGAATTGAATACAAAAGCATATCAAAAAAATTGTGCATCATGATCAAGTAGGATTCATCCCTGGGATGCAAGGCTGGTTCAATATACGGAAATCAATAAATGTAATCCACCACATCAATACACTTAAAGACAAGAACCATATGATCATCTCGATAGATGCAGAAAAAGCATTCGACAAAGTACAGTATCCCTTTATGTTCAAAACACTAGAAAAACTAGGGATAACAGGAACTTACCTCAACATGGTAAAAGCTATGTATGCTAAAGCTCAGGCTAGCATCATCCTCCCTCTAAAATCTGGAACAAGACACGGATGCCCTCTATCACCACTTCTATTCAATTTAGTTCTTGAAATACTAGCCAGAGCAATTAGACAGACAAAAGAAATTAAAGGCATAAAAATAGGAAAAGAAGAACTTAAATTTTCGCTATTTGTAGATGACATGATAATATATTTAACAGACCCAAAAGGATCTACAAAGAAACTACTAGAGTTAATAAATGAATTCAGCAAAGTGGCAGGATATAAAATCAACACGCATAAATCAAAGGCATTCCTGTATATCAGCAACAAAACTTCTGAAATGGAAATGAGGAAAACCACTCTATTCACAATATCCTCAAAGAAAATAAGATACTTGGGAATCAACCTAACAAAAGAGGTGAAAGATTTATACAATGAAAACTACAGAACCCTAAAGAGAGAGATAGAAGAAGATCTTAGAAGATGGAAAAATGTTCCCTGTTCATGGATAGGTAGAACTAACATCATCAAAATGGCGATATTATCCAAAGTTCTCTACAGGTTTAATGCGATGCCAATCAAAATTCCAATGGCATTTCTTGTAGAAATAGATAAAGCAATCATGAAATTCATATGGAAAAATGAAAGACCCAGAATAGCAAAAGCAATTCTAAGCAGGAAGTGTGAATCTGGAGGTATAGCGATACCACAGTTCAAACTGTACTACAAAGCAATAGTAACAAAAACAGCGTGGTACTGGTACCAAAACAGGCAGGTGGACCAATGGTACAGAATAGAGGACACAGAAACCAATCCACAAAAGTACAACTTTCTTATATTTGATAAAGGGGCTAAAAGCATGCAATGGAGGAAGAATAGCATCTTCAACAAATGGTGCTGGGAAAATTGGAAATCCATATGCAACAAAATGAAACTGAATCCCTTTCTCTCGCCATGCACAAAAATTAACTCAAAATGTATCAAGGACCTAGATATCAAATCAGAGACACTTCGTCTGATAGAAGAAAAAGTTGGCTACGATCTACATACTGTGGGGTCGGGCTCCAAATTCCTTAATAGGACGCCCATAGACCAAGAGTTAATAACAAGAATAAACAAATGGGACTTACTTAAGCTAAAAAGTTTTTTCTCAGCAAGAGAAACAATAAGAGAGGTAAATAGAGAGCCTACATTCTGGAAACAAATTTTTACCCCTCACACTTCAGATAGAGCTCTAATATCCAGAATATACAAAGAACACAAAAAATTAAACAATAAGATAACAAATAACCCAATCAACAAATGGGCCAAGGACCTGAACAGACACTTCACAGAGGAGGACATACAATCAATCAATAAGTACATGAAAAAATGCTCACCATCTCTAGCAGTCAGATAAATAAATGCAAATCAAAACCACCCTAAGATACCATCTCATTCCAGTAAGATTGACAGCCATTAGGAAGTCAAACAACAATAAGTGTTGGTGAGGATGTGGGGAAAAGGGTACTCTTATACACTGCTGGTGGGACTGCAAATTGGTGAGGCCTATTTGGAAAGCAGTATGGAGACTTCTGGGAAAGCTGGGAATGGATCCACCATTTGACCCAGCTATCGCCCTTCTCGGACTATTCCCTGAGGATCTTAAAAGAGCGTACTATAGGGATACTGCCACATCAATGATATAGCGGCACAATTCACAATAGCTATACTGTGGAACCAACCTAGATGCCCTTCAATAGATGAATGGATAAAAAAAATGTGGCATTTATACACAATGGAGTATTACGCAGCACTAAAAAATGACAAATCATAGAATTTGCAGGGAAATGGATGGCATTAGAACAGATTATGCTAAGCGAAGCTAGCCAATCCTTCAAAAACAAATGCCAAATGTCTTCTTTGATATAAAGAGAGCAACTAAGAACAGAACAGGGAGGAAGAGCATGAGGAAAAGATTAACATTAAACAGAGACGAGTGGGGAGAGAGAAAGGGAGAGAGAAGGGAAAGCATATGGAAATGGTAGGAGACCCTCAATGTTACACAAAATTACATATAAGAGGTTGTGTGGGGAAAGGGTGGGGAAACAAGGGAGAGAATTGAACAATAGCAGATGAGGTAGAGAGGGAAGATGGGAGGGGAGGGGAGGGGAGGGGGGATAGTAGGGGATAGGAAAGGCAGCAGAATACAACAGTCACTAATATGGCATTATGTAAACATTGTGAATGTGTAACTGATGTGATTCTGCAATTTGTATTTGGGGTAAAAATGGGAGTTCATAACTCACTTGAATCAAATGTATGAAAGATGATATGTCATGAGCTTTGTAATGTTTTGAACAACCAATAAAAAAAAAAAAAAAGATAAACCAAGCATAGGTCTTCTCTCCACTCTATATCATGCAGCAAATAATCCTTTGAAACTGCATAGTTAGTGCCTTTTGTATCCAATTTGTTTTTGAAGCTAGAGTTTGCCTTTTCATCTCACTTGGCTTTGTGTATTCTGGTTATAGGAACTAATGTTTGTTAATCCATTACTCCTAGAGACATGGATCTGTAGGCAAGATTCTGATACTAGTTATTTCATATCTCACGAGTGGAGATTAAAAACGTCAATCTCATTTCTATTTTAACAGGTATATGTAATAATATTATCTATCTTTTGAATCTCTTTGAGGTCTGGGAACACAGAGATTCTTGACATGAAACTCCCCAAATGAATTATGCATGTATTATTTTGCTCTCTACAGCCCTCACCACCATTAGAAGTGGCATGATTCCCCAAATAGAGGTCAGATATTGCTCAAATGTGAATTTTTTTGGATTAATGATACGTAGAAATCAAAATCAGATAAGACCTATGAAGATAAAATCTACTCTTTTCCTGATGTACTCCTAAGACTATGTTGTTGGCAACAACTAGAAATAATTGATCACAGATCACAGAAAGGTCAGTCAATAGCATAGGACATTCCAGCTAAAAGCTTAAAAGTCAACAGTATTTTTGAGTTTAGAAAGAAAGGATTAGAACAGAGCTCAGAAGAGTTGTTATTTCCAGTAACCCAAAATCAGGCCTTTCTTTGAATGCAAGAGCATTTATTTGTTCATTCACAATCAGGGTAGGCAATTCAGATAGTTCAAACACTAAAAAACAGCAAATACCTACTGAATTCCTTTCTAGTGCATGATTTGCTGCCAACTGCTAGCCTTTTTATGATTCCTCTTTGGTTTTGATGACCATGACATCAAAAAAGTATAAACAAGGTCTTTTTGTAGCTCTCTATACAGACTAATCTAAAGCTCTCTACAAGGAAGTACTAGGGCCAGTGACTACTGATTGAGCAAACTTTTAGATATTGAGACCTAATAAATGATCTCTCAAAAAATCTATCTCAATACCAATTCATCAAAAGACCCTGAATTTTGTTGTTGTTGTTGTTAATAAATTCAGAGTTTCTGATTGACCTCTCTATGGCAAATAATACAAGATATTCTCAAATCTTATTTACTCCTTTTTTTGGGAAGCAGGGGTGCTCAAATGTTATTTAATGATGCCAACTTCAGGTACTTACTGGAAGTTAACATTGTGTTCGAAGAAGTAAATCTTAGAAATCAAGTGTATGGACTTATACTCTTTAATGCCTGAGTTTAAAACAACTTCAGCAATTTACTAACTCTGACCCTGAACAAATTACGGAACCATTCTAATTTCCATACAGTTAAAATAGGAACTGAAGGCCCTATACCTCCTATGACTGCTTTTGAAAAGGTAAGATGAATTAAGGCACATGAAGTGTTCCAATGTTTATTACCATTGATATTATGAGAGAATAATGAAGAAGTAAAAATAGATGGAAACATCCAAAATCACATGGAAAGAGGGATCTGGATAAGTCTTCAGATAATTCACATGGAAGCCCACAACTTCTGATGTAACAGACAGGGCAGTCTTACATGAAATAGGTAAATGATGCAATAATATTTCCCTTTGAAATGGATTAAACCTGAGAAAGACATTGATTTGCCAAGGAACCACAATTACTCATTTTTTTCCAGCTTGTCTAAAATGAGATGTTTAAAAGAATATGAATCAAGACATCAAAAGGAAGAGAAATGTCCCGTACCCAGCAATGAGCAAGGAACCACTTTGAAGCTTTTTGTCCAAATATTCCAACCATGCCATTGTCTCTGAATAATAACATAATAAAAGTCTTTGGAGTTTAAGAAGTAGCATTGTTTTATTAAGAGGAAATTTTATAACTTTAGCAAAGCCGGGTGTCAAAGCTACATAGAGTTTGTGAGAAAATGTTGGATTGCTTAAATAATATTTTCAGTGCCCTCCACTGGGAAATCTAATCTATGGAAATAAAAATACTGGTCCATTAGAATTTATATACAGAAGCATGTATTTTAGTATTTTTATGACAGCAAAAAATAAATTGAGATTATGCATAAATGAAGAGGTGATAAGTTACCTATGATAAATTATGATCTATAATACTAAGGAATTATAAAAAGCAATGTTCAATACACATTAGTGAGGGAAAAAAGAAAAGAAGGGAGAGAGGAAAGGAGATGACATGACTGAAAGGAAAGTGAGAAACTCAGAGATGGTTGAGCGAGAAATGAAAAACAGAGACCAGGCCGAGATACACACGAGAGTTTGTCAGAGCTGACAAATAGAGGCCATCTCTCTATAGGAGAGAGAGGCAACACAGGATTGAGGCTCTAGACTTTTATGGGGGAGGCTCAGGGATTAGAGCCTTGTAGGCCCTAATGTTGGCAGTTAAGGGTGGGGTTGGTATGAGGGAGTGGTGAGCATTTCTCAGAAAGGCCCTTGGGCGGGAAAGTGAATTTTTTCTTAAAATGGTGGCTGTCACTTAAGATGGCCGTCCAGATGATAAGCAAGGACCTGACACTGACTCACGTTCATTTGTAAATTTTACAAATCAGGAAACCCATTAGTACAAATCAATAAAACCATGAAAGTTTTCCCAGCATTTATGGAAAACAGGTTATTGGCCATCTAAAGCCAATCACATGATTGGAAACTGCAGCATTCCCTTGATTCTCATTCATCTTATATCAAGTGATCATTGAATGAGAAGCAGCATGCCTACAGAGATATCTGCAGTGTATCTTAATTATCATATTCCTTTTCATTTATGCATTGTAACTGAATATCGGAGGCCCTTGAACTTTTGGAGGAGCAATGTCCTCATTTAAGAATATAATAAAAGAACATAGTGCACATCACAACCATAACATATAGTGAGTGTGTCTGAGAACATAGTGCACATCACCACCATAACATATAGTGAGTGTGTCTGAGAAGGAGGCGGACAAAAAAATAGACTCAAGATGGGAGGCAGAGCCTGATGACATTGCCAAAGAAGTCTGTGCTGAAAGCTCCATCTTCAGAAGTTCTGATAAAAGAGTGAAACATTTGACTTTGAGCAAGTTTGAGTTGGGTTACTAAGACTGCAGATGGATATTTTCTTTATCCAATAGGAGATAAAGAGAAAAAAATGGGTGAAGATATGATTAAGTGTAGATTAGTGGTCAGGAAGTTAACATTGTACCAATCAAGTAACCTTGCTTTTCTCCATTGAAAGAAGATAAGGTTATTTCTGAGAAGAGGAAGGTGATAGAGCTGGGTGTATCAGAGCAAATTAGAAGACTTGTAAGGAGTAATTAAAATAGAGAAACACATCACAATATCCTCATTCAATTAATTCCTCAAGATCTAATTTCAAAAACTACATTTCTTTATTTTATTTGAGAAGATATAAAAGAGTAACACCTAAAAACAATTTAAAATAACATTTAAAAAATATCCCAAATTCTACAACCTAAAATTATTTTCTTTGGGGATTATTATCCAATCTCTCCCATGTGCAATATTATTCTGTGTTGAAGAGACTTTGTATGTTTTTGTGTTTTGAATCCTCCTGTTTCCATCTAACCAAAACTTAGGTTGCATCATTAACAAAGAGATGAATAATGTCTTATTGGAATATTATTTCATTATATGTATATTTTAGCTTCACTTTTTAGTAGATGATCTACCATGATTGTTTTCATATACAATATAAATAAAGAAGAAATCTCTCTTGTTTCCTTTCTTTAGCCCTTATCCCTTGGAAAATACTTTTGATATTTTTAGTCATTTTCTCTTAGGCCACTTCTTCAGAAGATGGCACCAATATTTTGCATTCTGTTTCCTATTTGCATGAGCTATTCTCACTTGTGTCACTATATTTTTATGAGAAAATATTTGACAGGAAGAAAATCAGGTGCATGTTTTTTCATTCCAACAACTATATTTATGAAACTATGAAATTCTTAAAATATATCTGCTTTTCTTATCAAGTTTCCATAGATTCTTGTTAGAAAATTAATGTAAAAAGAATGTTTCTCAGTAACCAATATAACACGTGAAGAAATTCTATATTACACCTGGGTCCTTTTATGAATATTGCTGCAAATATTACTATATGCTGAGACATCTTATCCATAATCTCTAAATATGATCTACTCATTGGTCTCAACTTTTTATGGAAAGAATACTAACAAGAATTTGTATAGCCCATTAAAATTTCCCATGCACTTTTAAACTCAATTTTCTGTACTCTTCCTTACCACCATCCTGGGTAACAGATATGACTATTAATCTACTTTTTTAGATGTGAAAACTGAGACTCAAAATAATTTAGTTGATATGTCTAAGGTGGCTCAGCTGAGTAACTGACTCAACATACTACTTTTTATATCACATTATACTTCTGAGAGTTGGGGAAACAGATGTGAATCCAGCTTCTTGATTCAAACTTATCACCCATGATTCTAAATGAATAAAACATCTTTATGCTACTCTCTGAAGTTTTAGATAATATTATCTATACTGTAGGTCTATTTAGGATTTTGTACTACTGCACTGAAATCTTTTCACCTATAATCATCAACCACCATTTTATCAACAATTCCGATGGTTGCTTTTTAACCTTGCTGTGTATCTGCCATTACTTTCTTCCTGAAATATTCTGTTTCTTCTATATTTAAACCACTCTAGTCTCGTGACCACTTTGTCTCAGTCTTCTTAAATGTTCTTTATTCTGTCCCTAGATAATAATCTATTCTTGCTCCCTATATAATTTCACCCTTTCCATGCCCTTTCAGTTGTGGATTGCTATTCCACTGTAGGTGGATGAATTGTGTCCCTTAGAAGAACATGACCATGTTCTAATCCTGAGAACCTCCGAAAGTGAGTTTATTTGAAAATAAGGTTTATGCAGATGTAATTAAGTTAAGCATTTCAAGATGAGATCATCTTGGATTTAGAATGGGCTCTAAATCTAATGACTTATGTCCTTGTAAGAAGAGAAGAGGACACAAAAACACAGGGGGGAAATATGAAGATGGGGCAATGTGTCTATAAACCAAAGAGTGTCAAGAATCAACAGCAACATTAAGTAAAGCTGGAGGCTTTAAAGGAAGTGCTCTTGTGTGGGAATGCCTAGTAATAACCATCACAAAGGACTCTAGAGTCATGATTTGTCCTGAGTTAATTTGAGCCTGATCTCATAGACCTACAAATCTTCCAAACTTCCTACATTTATAAACTTGATCTGTTTTTCACTGATATAATTATGAATTACGGTCTTCATGGTGTTCAGAGCCTGGCTGAAATACTAATTCCTTTTGTGCTAATTGTTTACAAAAAAAAAAGTAATGCTTTGCTGTCGTTTATTGTTGTCTTAGCATGATCCCTGCCCTATGTATGCCTTGTCCAGTCACCTGCCATCTGCCACTGTGGACCTCCGAACTACTCTGATGCTGAATACCCTTAAGTGTCTACACCCCACCTGACAGAGAACAAGGACTTTGGGTCACTTCCCCCAACTTCACCCTTTTTTAGCAGGAAGCAACTTGGACATGTCATCACCCATTTTTCCGTAGAAGTGGAAGGTAGAAATTGACACTGGGGAAATATACCAGTGGTCTACTTTAAGCTTTGAATAGAACCCTTGCTGCTCTGCCACTGAAACTCATTTTTTAAAACAGATATGTTTCTCTTCTCTCCCTGCTCCTCCCTAGTCTTTCCCCCTCCCTCATAAGGGGAAACAGGATTATCTCTCTTCCCAATTTAGGCAGTTGTATCTGTCCTTTAGTACACACCCACCATAAGAATGAAGTAATCCAAACTTTGGGTATGGTATCAGAAGATCTCAGAAATTACTATCTCCCAAATTAACAAGAGAATTGCAACTTCAACCAAGAACACATGAAATGTAGCCTTTGAATCACATTTTTAAAAGTTCCTTGTTCCTGCTGGGTGGGGAGAATCACAGTCTCTGAGACAGAAGTCCCCTGTGTTTCTCCTGTTCTAGCAAATCAATGAAACTTCTTCTTTTCCTTTTTCTTCAAAAAGAAAAAAAAATCACCAGAAAGTAGGAGAGAAAAGTGGAGCGAATTCTTCTACAAAGCCTCCAAAAGGAGCCAACCTTATGGATACCCTGATTTTAGATTACTAGCTTCTATAATTAAGAGAGGAAAAGAAGAGTGTTGAGTCAAGCCTCTTATTGTATGGTAATTTTTTACAGTATCCTAAGGAGTCAATATAAGTCTCAACAAATCCAATATTCTAGTCCATTTTATTGGCTAGGTCAGTGTGGTTGTCCCCAGACATGTAAATCTGAATTAATTCAGAACTGAACTTTTCAAATGACCTCCCCAAACCTATTCTCTTCCCTATGTTAGAAAATGGTGAGACCATCTGTAACCAGAACAATATTGTCTACTTAAGCAACAGTTTTTTCTCTTAAGCTTCAGTTACTAGAACCAGATTTAAATGACTTTCAAATACATGTCTATAATCTTAATCTGTGCTGCTAACTCCAATTCAATAAATCATCCTATCTAGTCAACATCTCTGCTTGGTTTTTGAAAGACAAGTTATACTCTGCCTACGAAAAGAAGAAATCATGAAGATTCTTCCCACCCCAAACTTCATACTCTCAGTTTTCTATATCAGCTTTCTCAGTAAACGCTCCTATCACATACATGTTTGAATGATCCAGAAACCTAAAAGACGTGATTCATACATAACTCTTTTCAACCTTTTCCCAAAACACATCCCATGCATCACCAGTCCCATTTATATTCAAACCTTGAAGGTGTTAACCTCTCTCCATCTTCCCACTATGTCTTTAGGACCTATTTCTGTCATCTCTTTTTTGAATTTTTTCAGTAGCCTCTTAATTGGTAACCACAAGTATTATTGCTTCTTCCAAATCCCAAATTCAAGAAAAAAGTTGATTGCTCTTCTTGATCAAAACTGTGATCACATTTCATTACAACATGTCTAAACCTCCTCTTTGAAATACTTGGATGGGTTCTTGTCATTCTTGTTCCAAAACCGAAACATGACATCTTGCTGAGTCTGGTCTATTCCTTAACCTCTAGATACAATCTTTTTTCTGTTCTCCATCCACAAGGCACTGTCACCTTCATCGCATGCAGTTCAGAATCCGGTTTGTTGGGAATGCACTTTCCCTATCTCTTACATTGGTATTGTCTACCATCTTTCACAACTCACGTTTCATGTTACATTCTTCAGAGAAATTTTCTTATATCCTCTAGACTAAGTCAGGCTTATTTACTGTATGTTGTTTTAGTACATTTTCTCTTTATTACTTGTAAAGCTCTAGAGAATTCTTCATTTATTTGTGTGATTATTAGATGAATATCTGTTTGATCCTCTAGAATATGAGAATATGTCTGTTTTCTTTACGGTTTCTGCATTGTTTTGTCAATCACTAAATCCATAAAAAGAAAGGATGTTGAAGAAATGCTACCAAATCAAGGGCAAAACATACTTTGTGTGTGTGTGTGTGCATCCATGAACACATTAGCTGAAATCTATACAATCACAAATGTTTGATCTACAAGAATGCCAACTTCCATATCAGAGCCGGAGACTGGGAACCTGATTCCAACATGGCAGTGCTGTATACGGTAGCAGAATGAGGCATATCCCAACCACAGGTGCTGTTATCCATCCTCATTATGCTTCACTGCAGTGGAAGGTGCATGGAAACTGAGCCTTTCTGTGGGGATACTGCTAATTTACAGAAGTGCTCAAAAACCAGGACTGACTGTGTATTTTTATCAGAGATATTTATTACCACTGGAAAAAGGAAATGCAATATAAACAATTATTCAAAAAGCAATTTCCCTGGACAGTTCTTTGTTGCATGCTGCTACTACTGTCACATATGTTTGTGTTTTAAATAAGAACTTTTCACTCTTAACATCTTATGCTACTGCTCTACGATTTCAAACCAGAGAAGACAAGTCACCTGGCTTCTATTGATGCAAATGCTCTATATATCATCATAGGGGCTTTTACTTCCAGTGTGTTGGAGTGCTACTTGCTCATGAAGCAAAGTTTTATACTTCCATTGATGGTACATTCTCTTTTGTCAAAAAAGACCTGTTTAATTTGGGATTTGAGGTGAACTTGCTCATCTGAGGAAAACAGACCATAAAATTCACCTTCAACAAATTTAGAGCAGGAACTTTGTAATTTCTTTCTCTTTGTCTTTCTTTCTTGCTTTAAACTAAAATATGAAATTTAGAATTAAATTAAATTTGAATTTATAATTAAATAATTTTATAATTAAAGCCATTTTACTTGGTTTTGTTATACCATTATGGTGAACAAGATTTAAGTCCTGACCCAAGCTTGAGCACAGACACTTGTCAAGTATTAAGTCTTGCCTCCTTTAATTTTTGTGGGCCTCTTTCCTCTCAGATCTTACATGACAACAGTAACTCAAAATTATTCTTTTCTCTTGGGAGTGTTAATAATAAAATTGAAGATATGGCATGAATTTAGTAACAGTAAATATGGAAGTATGTAGGTCTTCTTACTCTTATGATATCTATGCATCTTATGATATCGTATGATGTCACCTATCTACCATATACACACAACTTCTATGCTATATAAGGACTTTTATAAATATTAATTTTTCTGGAAATTTTTCTTATTGCTTAACTATGTCTATGGTGTCCTATCCTTCTGATATAAGGTTATAATTTCCATAAAAATCACCCACTTAGTTCCCAATCTTCCTCACTACACAGAAAAACACCTTTAAGGACAAGAATCTTTCCTATCTCACACATTTCTGTATCATCAGTATCTTGCATAAAATCTATTACATATTATGTACTCAATGTACACTTTCAGATAAAAGAATAAATAGAATCTGTAAAAGATGCTGTCTACTGTTCTATAGAATGGTATGAAATAGCTTGGCCAGAAAACTTACTTTATTTCTTGTGTTCAGATAAGGAGTTTTGAGGTTAGCAAAACTTTTGGACAGATTACTGAGTCTCACCTTTAAATATATGTCTTCAGTGCCGTTCACCTGTCAGTCTGAAATCAGTTCTAATTACTCATTCATATTCACTTATCTACTGTTTCTTTAAATGCAATCATGTTCATCAAGGAATTAAATGCTAAGTAATCACCTTCAACTGGTGACAGGATTACTTTGTAGAGATGTTTATTTAGCATAATGTTGGGCTACTTCCTTTTACAAGTCCCAAATGCCACTGTCCTCCTTCTATGGCACTGTGAGTAGATCTGTTGATAATGTTTCTTTATTTCAGTGGTCCATTTCTAAAGTGTGGATAAACATGCTCTCTAAGCTGGACCTTTCTAGGAAGAATCAGCTAATATTTGCAGAGTGCCTGCAGCATGGTAAGTAACGTGGAGATGCTAAGTGTCATTATGTGTAAAGTCATACTCGTGAGATATTCTGGGAGGGAAATGTCCTGCGAATGTTTTGCAGGGCAGTGCTGAGTAGAATGAAGTGTGGTTCTTTCTAGAATGCAGCAGTTTACACCAGGGAAGAAACCTTTCTCAGAAGAACCTAAAATAACTTTCTTTGGGGCTGGTAAAACTTTTGAGAGTAGCCATGGCTGAATAAAACATTGACTGCCACTCTAAGTCAGGGACACAATGCCCTTCTACTGCCTGGTTCTCTAGGGAACTGGAAGACGAGAAGCACAGCCAGTATGGAGCGTTGGGCTCAGACTAACGTAATTTCATATCTTCCCTCTATGAGGTTTGCATGGTTACCTGATACAAGAGTTCCCTCCCTGATCTCAACCCAGCCCTCACTTGATGTGCCCATGATATGTGTTCCTGGAATGTGGAAAAAAATATATATTATTACATAACAGAGCAAAATGAAAGATCATTCCTTAAATTACAACCTCTACTCGCTTCCTTCTGATTTTCTATATTCTGTCCTTTCTTTCAAAAGTAACACTGAGCTCCTCCTACTTGTCAGGCACTGCTCTAGCTAATAATTTGATGAGGGCTAAATAAAAAAAGAATATCTTTTTTTTTGCCTGGGTACCCATTCATTTTTCTGGATGTCTGAATTTGTGTTCTTCTTTAGGTTGAATCATGGATTCATGGCAATGTAGTCTATTTTAACCTCATAGAGACTATGGAAAACCTTATTTAACAAATAAGGAAATTGAGGTGTGGATGTGGGTGTTTTGTCAATAGTCCCACTAATACTGATGATGCTAATGATGACCATTAGGGTGACCATAATGATGAAGATGATGCTGCTAAAACCTATTTACCATTAGAACTAAATTTGAGGTTTATATATTTTTTTCATATTTTTATTTTTTTTTTTAATTTCCTTTTCTTTCTTATAGGGAAAAAATACAACTTTTCTGAAAGACTTGCAATCAGGCTATATATCATTTTGTAGTCCTCTTGTGTGAAGTCTTCTACAGACTTTTTAAATGTTTTTAATCACTGAAATTTTAGTACCTATTCACTATTATTCTTATAACTTGAATTTCTATAAAGATGATCCATCTGTTAATATGGTGTCTAATATTTTAGATTGCCTAAATTTAAACTTTATTTTCCTTGGCACCACCTTAGATATTTATTTCAATGAATATAAACTGGACCTTATTTTTAGCTCTACTTATACCACCTCTGGAATCTTGATCTCAAACATTATCATATATGATAAAGACTCTAACTTACACTGGATTCCACACTCTGGCAGTATTTAAATTTCATCTTTGCTGCAAATCATTGGTTTTTCTACTGATTTTCCATACCACAAATTTCACAAGATCTTCAACCATCACACTGCCAAGTTTACACTGTACAGTTTATCATGGAAAACACTCTCTTACATAGGAACCCACTTCCACACCTCAGCTCATTTGTCTACCTCTTGATTTTATCCATCTGGCAAAATCTCTGTTTCCATTTATTCTTTTCCTGTCACCAAATATAATTGGAGAGAAACCAATCATGCTCTCCAGTATTTGAATTAGGCCACAATCTACAAATGAGAGTCCTACTCATTTGCAATAGGATGCACCACTACTGGTATGAAGGCCTATGAAATATCATTCCTTCCTTCATGTCATCCAATAGGGACAATTATTCTCAAAGAAGCTACAGTGACCTTTGTAAATTGTATGATGGCTTTTGCTACTATTCTCAAAATTTTCCAGTAGTTTACCATGCCATTATTAAATATAAATTTAAATATTTAGATTGTCAGACACCTTCCTGTTCTTTCAAACACATCAAATTCATTCTTGCCTAAAAGATTCTTGTTGTTCCTCTTGCCTTTGATTCTTTACCAGACTGATCTTTATATGCCTATTTTCCTAAATGTATTCAGGTCTTCTCTCAAAAGTCACCTTCTTAGGTAAGTCTTCTGCTGCTATCTAAAATCACGAACCTTTGCCAGTTGTTCTGCATTGTCACATGAGGTTGGATTTTTACTTCATATTATTTATATGATATAGTATTATATAACAGGATTATTTCTTAGCTTCCTTTTTAGAAACAAGTCCCAAGATAATGAAACTCATTCTCATTTAATTTTTGTTTATTTCTACCACTGTCTAGATCAATGCTTGGAACCTGGTATGGTATTAACAAATACCTGTTGAATAAATTAAGCAATGAATCATAATATTTATTTCATCTATTACACCAATTTGTGGATAACTTCTATTGGTATACACAGATCCAACTGATTTGTAAGACTATGTATAATTTGTAAGTCCTTTCAATATGTTAAGGTTCAAAAAACATTTTTCCAATGTTTTTAGATTTTAAATTGTGAGTCACAAGCCATCGGGGGTTCATAAAATCAATTTGGTGACTGTAACTAATATTTTTGATAAATGAAAAAGAATGCAAAAATTTGTGATGTATTATAATGATTCAGAAAATGTTTCTTTCATTTGTTTTGTGTAACATTTATTTTAGTAATACACACATTATATGTGTATTTGATATTGAAGAATAATGAAGGGAAAATAAGTACTTTTATTTTGGGGTCGAAATCAAAGAAGTTTAAGTCACACTTGATCAGATTCCATAGCAACAGGAATAGAACTTTTCCCTTCCCCAAGGCTACAGTGCACTCGAGTCAGCAGGGAAACTCAATCTCTGTGAATGCAACTTGGTGGTCAATAGCAGCATTTCTGATGTTGGATTACTTTGTCACCTGCTACCCTGTTTTCCCCACATTCAAAGAAATAAAGGCTTTAGACTTCAGCTGAACTTGTCCTTAGATTACTCTGACTTATATTTTATACTTTCTAACCTTACCTTTTGAATCCATCTTTGAAATACAGATGATTTCCAGAAGCTACTTTGAAAATGTATACTCCAATAAAATAGGAAATCATGAAACATCAACAAATTTCTAGACATATGACCTACACAAATTGAGTCAGGAGGAGATACACAATTTAAACAGATTAATTTCAAATACTGAAGTTGAAGATGCCATCAAAAGCCTACCAACAAAGAAAAGCCCAGTACCAGGTGGATTCTCAGCCAAGTTCTATGAGACCTTCAAAGAAGAACTGATGCCAATTCTCCTCTAATTAATCCATGAAACATAAAAGGAGGGAACCCTTCCAAACTCATTCTATGTAGCTGATATCACCCTGATTCCAAAACTAGATTAAGACATATGAAGGAAAGAAAATTTCAGACCAATATCCCTTATGAATATAGATGTAAAAATTTTTAATAAAATCCTGGCAGACTTCATATAAAAACTTATCTAAAAGATAGTGCATCATGATCAAGTGGGGTTCAAACTTTGTTCAGCATATAAAAATCAATAAATGGAGTTTATTCCATCAATAGACTTAAAGACAAGAACCATGTGATTATCTCAATAGATGCTGAGAAACCATTGGACGAAATTCATCATCTATTAATGTTAAAAACACTAGAAAAACTAGAGATAGTAGGAACATATCTTAACATTGTAAAAACTATCTCTTCTAACCCCAAGGCCAATATCATCCTAAATGGAGAGAAATTGGAAGCATTTCCTCTAAAAACTGGGACCAGAGAGGGATTCCCTCTTTCACCATTCCTATTCAACATGATCCTTGAAACTCTAACCAGAACAAATTCAACAAAATAAGGAAATTGAAGGGATACAAATAGGAAAATAAGCATTTAAACTATCCTTATTTGCCAATGATTCTATATTTTGAAGACACACAAAGTGTCCACCATAAAGAGTCTTGAACTCATAAATTCCGTAAAACTCAGATTTAGTAAACTAGAAGTGATGCCAGAATTAGACAGGCAGTCAGTGTAGATAGGTAAATCGAGTCAGGTCAGATCAAGGAGGTCAATTTTCAGTGAGTCTGGGAAGTTGGAGACTGTTCCCGAAGGGATTAAACTGTTAATTCCTTCAGAGCCCTTTCTCCATCCTTATCAAGATCCTGCCCCTGCTCCAACCTGTTGTCAAGGTAACCTGTCCCAGGAATTTCCCCTCCCTTATAGGGAGCTATAAGGTTGATAATGTGTTCTCAGCTACTCCATCCTGCCCTTTCCCCTTAAGCCCACCTGTTTCCCACCTTTGGGCCCTTCCAAGGAGGTTTCCTGGGCCTAGTCACATACATAGGAAGGAGAAAGATAAGGGGGAAAAGGCAGGAGAACAAAGGAATCCTAGGACATATAAAAAGGGCCGAACGCCTCGCTTCCTGGGATACCAGGGTACCAGCTATGGCCCCCTTCTCCCTCGCAGGAGAAGTCTATGTTACTCCTTTTTAAATAAACCCTGCTTTATACACTTGCCTGGGCATGCTTCTCTAATGTTCAAACTTCAACATGTGGGGAAGCAGGACTCCTTACCAATAAATGACGGTATCAGAAGGATATAAAATTAACAGCCTTAAATCAACTGTGTTCCTATACACCAATGATGAATCTGGTGAAAGAGAATTCAGGAAAATTATCCCATTCGTAATAGCCTCAAGAAAAATAAAATATTTGAGAATCAATCTAACAAAAGAGGTGTAAGACCCCTAAAATGAAAATTACGGAACAATGAAGAAAAAAAAAATTGAAGAAGACATCACAAAAGGGAAAGATCTCCCATGTTCTTAGATAGGCAAAATTAATATCATCAAAATCACTATGCTTCCAAAAGCACTATACAGATTGAATGCAATCCTCATTAATATTCCAATAATGCTCTTCATAGAAATAGAAAAACTTGTCATAAAATTTATTTGGAAAAATAGGAGGCCCAGAATAGAAAAAAAAAAAAAATCCTTAGCGAGAAAGTAATACCAGCGTAAATATAGCTATCTCATACTTGATAAAGGCACCATGAGCATACATTGGAAAAAAGATATCCTCTTCAACAAATGGTGCTGGAAAAACTGGAAATACATATGTAGTAGACTGAATTTGAATGCCTATCTCTCACCCTGCACAAACTCAACTCTAAGTTAATCAAGAACCTAAACATTAGATCAGAGACCCTGTGCCTACTAGAAGAAAAAGTAGACCCAACTCTCCCATGGTGTCAACTCAAGAATGGACTTCCACAAAAAGACTCCTAAAATGCAAGACACAAAATGAAGAATCAATAAATGGGATAGAATCAAACTAAAAAGCTTCTTTACAGCAATGAAAACAATTAAGAACTTGGACAAACCGCAGATAGAATGGGAGAAAATCTTTACCACCTGTACGTCAAATACAGCATTAATTTCCAGGATATACAAAGAACTCAAAAAATTTAACATCAAAAAACCAAATAACCCAATCAATAAATGGGCAAAGGAACTGAACAGGCACTTCACAGAATGAATGAATGAACAGGCACTTCACCGTAGAATGAATTGGACGTAATCTTCTTAAGCTTATATACAAATACACAACCACTGTAACTCCATATTACATACAACACAAGAATGGGATCATACGTGGAATGGATTGCACTCCATGTATGTATGATATGTCAAAATATACTGTACTGTCATATATATCTGAAACAACAAATATTTTTTTAAAGATCCTTCCTTTTCTAGTAGAAGGAAATGAGAACCTTCCACTCATCTTCCCCTTCACTCTACCTGAGCTTTGGCCAGTTGATAATGAAAGGCAAGTGACTCACCGAGACGGAGATTCAACCATGAGATTTCTTGGGGGACTGCCCGAAGGGGAAGAAAAGGAGAGGCAGGGAGCAGAGAGAGGAGAGGAAGAGGGCAGAGAGAAAGAGAGCAGAGAGACGAAAGGAGAAAGAGGAAGAGGGCAGAGGGCAGAGGGCAGAGGGCAGAGAGCTTGAGCTTGCAAGCTTTGGCTTAAGAAGGGTTGCATAGGTGACTTGATGGGCGCTGATTGGCTGGGTGACTCAGGAACAGCCAGTGAACACCATGTCCTGTAGGGATTGGTCCAAAAAACCTTTGAATTTGAATTTGAATTTGAATTTGAATTTGGCGCTCTTTGGCTTGGCACCCTTCGGAGAGGTGGGGAAGGGGGAAGGGATTATGCGATAATCTCCTGAGATGGAAACTTAACTTCAGGAGGGAGTCTCCCACACACCCAACAGATAACCAAGAGAGTACTCTTAACAGTATCTGTCTTTAAGTGCCTACTGATGTCTCCAGAGAGAGGGAAAACATCCAAGCTCTGCTGTGGCTTCCTTATTATGGCTCCTCAATGAAAACAGTGCTGTTCTGTCTCTCACTGCTCTTTTTGATGCTTTCCTTCATTTCTCAGAATTTTGCCAAAGACAGCTCTTTTTTCACAATTCCCAACCTCAACCCTCTCACGAGTCTCTTTTAATATCGGGTTCACATTAAAAGACCAAAAAAAAAAAAAAAAGTTTCTGAACCTGAGCCTCCAAGAAAATACTGTAAGTGACCATATTTTCAACAGTGCCACAAATTTTACTATTGCCTGATGCATTAGTCTGCTTTTGTTTTGTTGTGACCATAACCCTGACAAGAGCAACTTTAATTAGCAGTCTCAGTTCCTAGATGGCAATTTCATTGCTCTGGGTCCAAGGTGAGGCAGAATACATGGGGGAAGGGTGTGGAGGAGGGGAGTTGTTCCCTTCATGGGGGCAAAGAAACAAGGTGGGAAGAGGTTACAGATAAAAAAAAAAAAATGCCCCCTTCCAGGACACATTCCTAGTGATGCACCTCCTCTATCCACACCCCACCTGCCTGCAGTCACCACTCAGCTAATCCAATCAAACTAAGATAGCCAAATTGGATTTTAACTTTCATAATCTGATCATTTTGCCTCCAAATACTCCTGCATTAGTATAAGAGGTTTGGGACACACCTCATATCCAAACCATAATCCCCGAGAAGCAAAGAATTACTATCATTTTGTTAAATAATCATTATTTACTCAGAGTTCATAGTGGGATGTAAATTAACTTTGTTTTATTATACCGAGAGTTTTGTTTTGCAGCATTTTAAATTTTAGTTGACCAGATTTTAAAATCAGAAGATTTTACATATAATTCAGCTTTCTGGATTCTCTGGAACAATTTGAAAATATAATAAGACAACAAACAGAAGCCCTTGAGTTAGTTTTCTTGGACTCCTCTAACAACCAGCAATGGGCTGGCTTAACCAATGGAAATTTGTTTTTCCATTTCCATGAAATTTGGTTTCTCCAGTTCTGAGGATAAGAAGTCCAAGAAAAAGGGGTCAACAGGTAGAGTTTCTTCTTTAGGGTCTCTTGTTGGTTTGTGGTTAGCTATATTCTCATTTAGTTTTCACATGGTTCCTCTCAGTAAGTGAGTATATCCTATTCTCCCTCCTTATAAGGACACCGTTTTAAAAAATTAGAACCTTTTTTTATGACTTTTGAGGCCCTATCTTTGAATAAAGTCACCTTTGGAAATTTTAGAGATTAAACCCTCAACATAAGAATTTTGGAGTGGCTGGGGATATAGCTCAGTTGGCAGACTGCTTGCCTTTGAAGCACAAAGCCTTGGGTTCAATCCCCAGCAGAAAAACACAAAAACAAAAACAAAAACGGAGTTTTGGAGAGGGCATATAGTTCCATCCATAACAGTTTTCATGTTATCATTGATGGGATCTGAGCTGTAAATATTTGCTTTCAATGTCACCACTATTTCCACTATTCCTTATTGTCGCACTGAATCGAGGTTGAATACCATTTCATTACCATTAAAATGGCATTTTTTTCTTATGGTATTAGATATACTTCCCTTGAATACATGTGAAGAAATATTTAAATTTTCCATTTTAACCACCCTTTGAATTCTATCTTTATGCCTGCTGTGGTGAGAATGCACATGTCCTTCTAAAATTTATGTTGGAACCTAAATCCAAGGTGATGATACTAAGAGGTTGGGCATTTAAGAGTTGATTACTCCATGAGTGCTCTGCCATTATGAATGAAATTAATGCCCTTATAAAAGAGCAGATTGCTGGTCGTCTCTTCCATCTCCTTTACCTTGTGAGGATGCAATGAGAAGACAACATCTTGGACACAGTACTCACTGGTCACTGAATCTGCCAGGACCTTCAATTTCGACTTCTGAGTCTTCAGAATAAAGAGAAATTTTTGTCGTTTATGAATTATCATAGATGAACATGATCCCTTACTAGGTAGTTTGGAGGGTGTGGCTTGCCACATCTGAGCCTTAATTTGCTCACCTCCCAAAAATAAGACAGTATCTATCTAATAGGCTGTTAGGTAACTTATCTAATAGCAGTATCATGAAAATCAGGTGATTCAGAACAAAATTTTCATTTATAGTCTTATTTTTATAGATATTACTGTAAAAACCTTATCAAAATGGCTTAGAATATTTATTTTCAAAGTAAGGAACCCTTAGCAGCAACATTAGCATCACCTGGGAATTTTAAAGAAATGCAAATTCTGCTGAATCACAAACTTGGGGCATAGGGCCTAAGAATCTGAGTTCCAGGTGATTTTAAAGCAAGTTAAATCCTAAGAATGACTGATTAAGTTGCTTAAAGAAGGCACTATATCAATACAAAACCATATCTATTAAAATTGGATTATTTGTGGGGAAACAAAAGCAAATCCTGCAAGGATGTCTCTTTGCTTTCACTGTTTCTAAAATATCTGATAATCAAAAAACAATTAACAAAAACATCAAGACATTTTATATCCACATCTGCAAAATAGTTTCATTGTAACCAACTATATCATAAATGTTTTCCAAAAAATAATCATCATGTTGATTTAGTTGATATTAGTAAACATTAACTGAAATTAGTAATAAAGATAGTACAAATGAACTTTGTAATGGAAATTATCATTTGTTATAAGATTGGAAAGGAAAGAATATTTATTCACTCTATTTGTTCTTTTTTCAAGTGCTTCATTAATTCTCCAAATATCTTCCATGCCTTGAAAAGAGACAAAGAGATTTTACATATAAATGACTTATCAAAATTGACAGGAAGTGGTGTTTTCATTTATTGTGAAAAAAGAACAATTCAAAAATCTCAACCATTTATGAGGTTGGGGCAGAGGAGAGAAATTTTTAACAAGAGATAATGAAATGCTCTTAGTGATTTTGAAATTTCGGTGGTTAGAGGCAAATCCTTATTCTGAAGGGTTCACATTAGTGACAAATTCAAGAAGATGTCTCTGAGCTCAATTTCTTTTTGCAAGGAAAGAATCAATCTGACAAGAGGAAAGGATATGGGCCAGGATCCTTTCACTTCATGCAAATCCCAGCTATGCAGTCTTACTCTGCTCAGTGCCAAGAACAGGGCTTGAAGCAACTGCTCTCCAGCTCCAAGGGGATTTTCAAGATTGGAAGTTATTAAGGATTCACTGGTTACAACTTTAGAGGATGTCTTCTGGCAGCTCCTTTATTTCTTTTTTAAGAAATAAAGTTTTTAATTTAGAAGAAGACAAAAAGAGGCCCATGGATGGCAGACAGTTGGGGAGCAATTCAAAGGTGAAATTACCTTGAAAAATTATTATTTCTAAGTTTAATGGATGTTTACCTCCAACAAAGGCTGTAAGATAATTTCTATGTATCACTGGGGTTGTGGCTCAGCAGTAGAGCGCTCGCCTCGCACGTGAGAGGCTCTGGGTTTCATCCTCAGCACCACATAAATAAATAAGAGAGAGATATTGTGTTCAGTTACAACTAATAGTCCAAGGTCACCCAAATAATGCCCATTATCCCAGGCTCTACAGATTCCAGATCCTACAATACAACAATTCCACCATTGCTGCCTTATGGCTTTCTTAGATTCTTGTATTTATAAAGTAGCTTGTCTGTATTACCATAACTGAACTTGAGGCAGCTAGAAGTCAGGTAGGTAAGTAGACTGATTAATTTACCAAATTCCATTTTACCAAAGAAACTGTCCCAGAATATGTGTATATTTCCTGAAATTTTTCAGCTAGTAAATGGTAATACTAACATTTGAAACTAAATTTCTCTGCCTGTAAATATATACCTATGACATGTGTATCCCAATTTCACTAAAGAAATATTTCTAAAAGTATATAAAAAATAATTTAAAGTATTTAAAAAATATTTTTTATTGCCTTTTACATATACATATGCCCATCCTTTTAAATTGGTAATTCTCTGTATTTCCTTTCACCTTGATTTTAAGGTTCTCTTAAAATTCTCTTTCTTACTCTCATATACAAGATTTATATCTCTCAGTACATATTCAAGAGAAAATTCCCCTTTGGAATATGCAATACACTATTATTTATTATTGCCATCATTTTGTGCAAAGGTTATTCCTACAGGCTAACTTAAACTTTGGGTCCTTTTATCAACATCTCCCCATTCTTCACTCTCTGATCCTGAACCTTTAATAAACACCATTTTATCCTCTGTTTTGATTTTAACTTGTTTAGATGCCACATATAAGTTGGATTATATGGCATTTGTCTTCCTATGTCTGGCTTATTTCAATTAGTGCTCATCCTCCATATAATCATAAATATTAGAATTTCTGTTTTAAAGGCTGAATAATAATATATTGTACATATATATATCACATTTTCTTTATTTCTATGATGATGGATACCTATGTTGTTTCCATATCTTTACTACTGTGAAGAATGAGGAAATGTTAATTAGCTTAACTTAACCACTCTACAATGTAAACATATATTTAAAAATCACATTTTTTTTTACTTTCAAATTAAAAACAAAATAAGATTTTAAAAATGTTTAAGAGACCCTCCCCCACCCCATATAGGCATCCCATCTGGGCATCAGTTTTACTCTCATATGTTGATCCACAGGAAATAGAAAAGAAGAAAACAGGCTCTTTCTAGACATGAGTTATAAAAGAACAGGTATCCTAACTAAAATACTAAGGAAACTACATGATGCAGAATGGGACATTTCTCATGTGATTTATACAAGAAATGCATTCCCCAGGTTATGGTGTAAGTGATGATAGGAATATAGTCAGAAGCGAGCCATGAGCAGTCATGAAGTCACTGCAAAAGTGACCTAAGCCCCACTACATGGGTTCCAAGTAAGCAGTTAGGTATTCAAATATGAAAGTGGAATGTTGTGATGGTTAATTGTAAGCATCAACTTAGCGGAACTAAGGATGCCCAGATAACTGATCAAACATCATTTCTGGGTTGGCAAGATGGTAGAATAGGGGCCCTCCAAGCACTAGTTTGCTCTTCCACCAGACAGAACCAAAACAGCAATTGTGCATCTGCACGTGAAGGTGAATAGCCATGGGTGAGCGCTGGAAACTGCAGCAGATAAAATTCACAATAGGCAAGACATGGAATCAACCTAAGTACCTGCCAACAGACGAGTAGATATAAAAAGCGGTATATGTACACAATGGAATAGTATCAACCATGCAGAAGAATGATACCCTGTCATTTGCAGGAAAGTTGATGGAACTGGAGAGCATTGTGTTCAGTGAAATATGCTATACTTAGAAGGACAAGTACTGTATGTTTTTTCTCATGTATGTAAACCAAAAAAATTTTAAATGATCTGAATGTAAAAGAGAGTGTATTAGTAAATGAGAAAAGTGGTTGAGTTGGAAAGGTAGAAGGAAGGGTGAACCAATCACTGACTGACATGTGCATGTGTGGAAATCTCACAGTTGAACCCATTAATTTGTACAATTAACATGTGTTAATAATAATAATGATAATAATAACCAATAGAGGGAAGCACTCAATTTTAACAAGACAGTCTAAGTATCTAGTGGTTTCCATTGATCACACAGAAGAGAATCACAATAGATAGATATCTAGCTTTTTTTCCTGGATTCTCCCTGAGAAGAGGGAACCTTAGACTATCACTTAGATGTAGCCACTGTAAAGTTATCAGATATTACTCTTCAGAACATGAACTGAAATGGCAGGTAGGGAAATATAGTTTCAGATATTGTGCAGATATAAGATAGACTTGCTAGGAATAATATGGAAAATGAATTGCCTCAGGAAATGAGCTGTATCTGCTATCCACACACTTGAGTTCAAGTTCTGACACTAATGTAATTTTGGACAAGTAAGTTTCCACTTCTGAAATTTAATCTGGGAATCTAAAGAGTTTTTATTAAAGTACTTACTGCTGTCCCAAATTCAGTGTTCAACATTGTCCAGGCACTGTGCTAAGTATTGCACATATATCATCTCTCACTTTCCACAGATTCCCTTAACTAGATAATATTATAATTATGGAAGTGGAAACAAGGCTTAAGGAGATCAACTTTTTGGTCACAGAGATATTAAGACACAGTTCAGGATTTGAACAAATTTTACTAGATGAAAAGGGTTTTTGTACCATCAGTCTTTCTGAGAAACTGAGTGAGGTGCTATGTATTAAGTCCTTGGAATCAGAGGCCTTCTATTCATTCCTTAAACTGTCCATATATGGGTTTTCTCTACTGTAAAATGGAGACATGTGTCCCAGCTGAGGTAGGATTATTAAAAGAATGAGACAATCCATGCATCTTAAGTTCTTCAGCACATTTCCTGTGTTCCATAAGTACTATTGTTTTATGACTAATCTTAATAAGCTTCTATCCAGCCCTCAGGGAAAAAAAATGATATATGGAAGAACAAGAAGCTTCCAAGCGTGACCCAGGAGAAAGTATTTTAATGATACATTGACTAGATCACAAAAGAAGGAATTGAGAGAAGGCTAATAGTGGCTTTTGGGATACCAAGGTAATTAAACACATAAAGTCAGGGTCTTTATACCTCTATTCCACAGAATCTCGCAGAGATTTTCATAGTGAACACTTTAAAAGTTATATGAAATTCCATGCTTTACTTGTAAACATGGCTATTTTATAAAAGTCTTAAACATATGCATTTTGAATTAACAATGTAATCCCAAATATCAGAGCATTTGGTCTCAAGCTACCAAAAAAAAAAAAGAAAAGAAAGAAAGAAAGAAAAAAAAATCCTGACAAACTAACGCACTTCTAGACAAAAGCAACACTGAAGTAGAGAACAATCAGTGTAGGATTTTTTTTTTCTTTCTATTCCAATATGCCATTTGCCTTCATTAATATTCAAGTGTGGATAAAGAGAATTTTTCATAGACTCGTTGAGATTTCAAGTATCAAAACTATCCCCAGAGAAGGGATCAAAAACAAATTCCCTGGTTTTGAAGTATTAGTTTTTTAATGTTCTGTATAAATATTTTCTGTGGACTCGGTATAAAACATGATTTAAATGCTGTTAAAAGTGTATGATTCTACAGTTGATGCCAAATTTCGCTTGTCTTCAGATAACTACCATGTTTGTACAAGAATTTTCTCCAAAGTGTCTAAGCCATCTTCCACTGTCATTAAAAGGAGAGGAAATGGCAGTTAAAACATAAGTCTTTCCCTGTCATCACTCAAACCTCAGAACAATCCTGGGGCTTTTAAGAGGTTGAGAAAAGTTCAACAGCAATATTATTTCACCAAGAAAAGATTATTGCAACTTTAAGATCTCGGTCTAGCCTTTCTTACTTTAGATGTCAAATTATTATATTATCTATCCAAAATCATTTGTTTTATTATTATAGCTAAAATGATACATATTATTAAAAAGAAATCTATTTATGTATAGTTTAAAAAATAAACATTATTAAGTGATCGCAATCCCATAGACAATGAAAAATATTCAAAGCATATTTTTAAAGATCTTAAATTGCTTGAACAGGTATGCATCCCTCTTTTAAAATTTTTTCAGATAGGGTTACATTGTAACTGTGTGTATGTAAAATATATTATAATTAAATATATCCATTTTTTTCTTGTGTAATTTATTGCTTTTGTTTAAAAATTATTATTTCCAGATGTGAAAAATATTATCCTTTATTATTGTTTTTCTATTATTTATCAATTCAACTATTTTATGCATTAGAATTTTGTTTGGATATTTTTATTTTTTTCCCAATTTCTACCTTTTATATGTCCATTAGTTATTAAAAGATTCTTTAAAATAACTCTCTCAAAAATAATTTGTGCCATATCTTAATCTTATCAGCAACTGTATGGTCAGAAAGGAAGTAAGGAAACAAGGCAGGCAGGCCGGAAGGAACTGGGGGAGAAAGAAAGGAATGGAAGAAAGAAGAAAGAAACTGATATTTGGGGTGATAAATGTCAAAGAAAAATCATCTTTTTAGAATTAAACATTATTGCTATTAAGTGCATCACAAATTATTTACTGATTTTTTAAAATTTATTTATTTATTTATTTATTTGATGTTGTTGTTCTAATTCCTCAATTTGGTTGTAGTTTGGAAGTGGTAGCAATTTTCTCAGATGAGCTTTGTCTAACTTAGGGAAACACAGGCCCAATTCATCATATGCAACTGATTTATGTATGTTAAAGTCATTACCTAAAGAAATTTGTTGATTTTTAGAAGACAAGGAAAATGCCTGAGCCACTTAAGTAAGTGATGGAATTTAAGGAATGGTTCATACAGAAACATTCTATGCAAAATATGAAAAACAGAAACTATGAAAGATCCTAAACTGCATAGTCTTTTTAAGGAGGCAATTGAATGATTTTAAAGCAGTCCTACGCCCCTTTTCTCTGATGGACTCCTAAGTCTTGGAATTTTGACCACCTAGAATTTTAAACCCGATGCTGTCCATCAGATTAAGAGTTTCCGTGGTTTTAGAAGGACCTCAGGTCTCAGTACACATTTGCCACCTTCCTGTGGGGCACAGCACCAGAGAATTAATGGTTACTCAATCATTCCTCTTCTGGTTTTTGAGATTCTACCCCAAGTAGAAGGAATGAATTTAGGAGAACAGCCTGATTAGAAAGAAACTGAAAACGATAATAATAAGCTTCCTTCTACTCCTTGAATACATTAGTTCCTTTGGCAGATCCTCTGCCCTCCCCAGAAATGAGTAGTGACCATGTCTTATTGTCTTTCCAAACATTTTCACAACAATCACCTGACTTAGCCTTGTTCATAATCATTCATTTTCAATCACGTTCTTAATTTTAACTAAGCAAGCAGGAGACTCCAATATAAAATTAGGGAATCAAAAGTATTTTGTTCTTCTTTAAAGAGGTGTTCACTTGTTCAGTATTCTAGGCAGAAAAAGATGTTGGGGAATAGATATGAAAACACTTCTGAAAAAAAAAATCAAAACTTTTTCATCTGACTCTTTAGAAGAAGAATATCTCCAATTTCAATTCATGTCATTGTCCATGGGGATATGGAAAGGGTAGAAAGGAAATGGAAATGTTTCGAATCATCTCTCTTTTCAATGTAAAAGCTGAAGCAGTTTCCCTTTTTATAGGGAATCAGGGCAGGAGAGTGTTTTTGTTTAACTTGAAATCTGTTCCTAATTCCTATTCCGCCAAGACCATAGGAATGTTTTCAAATAGGGAACCCCTTTGCATATGTTGTTTTTAGATAAACAACAATAATCAAACCTGGTTTAGAGTAAATTAACATTGATTAGAGCAATCACAGATGTGCAATTAGCAGTTGGTCTGTGCCTTTGCCCAAAAATGCAAAGAATTTCAAATCACTAAGGAATTAATGCTTTTGGGGTATGTGTGTTCGTTTGTTTTAAGAACTGGTTTGCTGATACAAATATGAGGTTACATTCTGGCCTCCAAATGAGAATATTTTGGCTTCCATCACTTTTTAAATCAAACCATTCTGCCCTCTAAATGAGTGTGTTTTGATTTCTATCACTTTTTAAATCTGTGGCTAATAAACCATTTCATAATCTTAACCATTTAGGGAGGGACTTTTGTGTTAAGAAATGTCTAGAGATTCCTTCTGAGCTTCTGCAGATTTTTCTTTAAGGTAAAAGTGAGCCGGAAGCAAGCATTTATTCATATTGTTTCATTTAATGTTTAATAGTTCTGTGAGGTTTGTAATTTATAAATAAGGAAATTGAGGATCAGAAATACGATACAAGCTGTCTGAGACTACTAGTGAATGACAGAGTCAGGATTTGAAAGAAAATGTATTTACCTTGAAAGCCCTTAATTGGCTCATTAACCCAAATTGCATTTAGGAGCACTGGGCAAGTAGTTGATGACCTGGCTGGGATTTGGCTCCTGACCTTGAGTTATCTCCTTCTGCCTCACTATGTCTAAACTCACTGGATGGGTTTGGATCCCACCTGTGGCCTGATGTGAGAGAAAGTGTCTTCTATTTTCCTGATAAACCCTTACTTTACACTTTATGTTGTCTGTTCTCTACAAGCCACCAAAGAAACCTTTTTGAGTGGGACCCTATACCTCCTTTGTGTGCTCCTAAGAGCTTTAAATAACAAACAAAATAACATCCCAACACCTTCCTTGGACCTGAAAGGCACTATGTGTAAAAGCCTCTCCAACCCCTGCTTCTTTAGTAGATCTCTCCAGCCAGATTACCTTCCTTCTCTCTTATCAGTCTTATTCATGCCTTTGTACCTACTATTCCTTTCTTTTGGAATTGTCCTTCTCCAGATAGATGTAGGCTTATTTCATCCCATCCAACAGTTTTCAGTTATATGTCACCTCCCTAGAAAAGTCTTCCTTTTATGTCTTAGTTAAAGTGCCCCTCAGCAGGAGGAGGATCTTGAGTTTAAAGCTAGCCCCAGCAAAAGTGAGGTGCTAAGCAACTCAGTGAGACCCTGTCTTTAAATAAAGAATACAAAATAGGGCTGGAGATGTGGCTCAGTGGTGAAGTGTACCTGAGTTCAATCCCTGGTATCCCTCCAAAAAATTTTTCTAAAAAAAGAAAAAAAAAACAAAACACATTCTAAATCATAATCCTCTTCACTGTTTTAATTTCCTCTACCATGTACAATGGTCACTTTAGTTTATGTATATACGGTTGTCTTTTCCACATAGTATAATACAGTCAGGGAAGTTATCTTCAGTCTATTCTCTGTTCTTTACCAGTGATATGACCAGAGTAGGCAATCGATAAATATTTATTCAATTAATGTATGCATGAATTAATCAGTTAACATCTGACTCACAGTAATGCCCACAATTCTGTTTCTATCAATAAAAAAGGCAACATACCTCCCTAGAAAATAGTTTGCTAGTTTCTTGTAAAACTAAACTTGCAATTATCTTCTGATGTAGTAATTGCACATTTGGGCATTTATCCCAGAGAAATGAAAATTTATGTTCACCAGAACCTGTACATAACTGCTTCTAGCAGCTTTATTCATAATTTCCCCAAACTGAAAATAAGCCAGATACCCTTCAGTGGGTTAATAGTTGCTAGTATGTTCATACTGTGGAACACTATTTGACAAGAAAAGGACACAAACTATTGATTACACTCATCCACCTGGATTAATCTCCAGGAAATTATGTTGAATGAAAAAAGCCAATCATGAATGTTACATGCTGAATGATTCCATTTGCATACTATTTTTGAAAGGGTAAAATTATAGGGATGAAAACAAGATCAGTGGTTGAAGGGTTTAGGCAAAGGAAAGGAGGACAGGACAGAGGTGGGTAGTTTTATAAATGCACTAAATGAAGAATCCTTGTTGTGTAGTGACGGAACTGTTCTGTATCTTGACTGTGTGGCATAGGATATATGAACCTATCCATGTGGGAAATTTGCACACAAATGAATACACACACACAAATGAACATAAGCAGAACAGGAGAGATCTGAATAAGATCATTGCATTGGATCAATGTCAACAACCTGATTGTTATATTATAGTGTATCTTTGTTAATTGTTACCTTTTTATCAAGGGTAGCATTTTACAAAGTTAAAATTCTTTTTAAAGAATTTTAAAAAATCTTTTTCATATTATTCTTAAAGTTGTTTGCAAATAAACAATTGTCTCAAAAATGTTTAATATTTTAAAACAATACATCCCTGAGTTATGAAGAAGGATATCAGGTGTCCTAATATGGGTAAACTGCTGTTCACAAGCAATACTGAAAAAAAAAATTGTGTTAACAGCCCTATGTATTATTTAAAAAAAAAATGTTCTTTTTAATTTTATATGTCAGTAGAATGTATTTTGTCATATCATACATACTTGGAGTATACTTCCCATTTTTGTGGTTGTGCAGGATGTGGAATTACACTGGTTTTATATTTATATATGAATATAGGAAAGTTTTGTCCAGTTTATTCTATTGTCTTTCCCATTTCCATCCCCCGTCCCTTTCCCCTTATACCCCCACCCCCGCAGGGTTGCAATCCAGTGAACCTCCACTCCTCCCTCACCCCTGCCTATTGTGAGTTAGTATCCACATATCAGAGAGAACATTTGGCCTTTGTTGTTTTTGGGATTGGCTTATTTCATTTACTATGAACGTTATGTATTCTTAAACTGTAACTTATGATCTTATTGAAAGAAGATTTCTAGATTTTCCTCTTTAGAATATCTTTATTTCTTTTCTCCTCCTTTTCAAATCCAGAGTCAGGCTTTTTCATTAATTTGGTATATGCATTGTGCCAAGGCCCTGGGGAAGGCTATTTGTAACATTTGCATGAATCACTTGGGTATGGTAAGGCTGGGAGCCAAATGCAAATACCCAAAAATGTGCATAAGAACCTGAACTGAATACACAATGTCCTTTCTAATCTACTAAATTCACAATTTGGCAAGTGTCCCTGTGGTGACCATATATGACAATGTTCATTATAGCTTTTACATGGCTGGATCACACTTAAGCACAGCTGAATTCTCTAGAGACACACACTGAACATTTTGATTCTAAAATACTCCTTTAATCCAGATCAGAAAATTCTATTTTGGGTCCCTGAAATAGACTTAATTACTTACTACTCAATCTTTTTATTCCCCTCTTTTCCTACGGAATAAGACTTTCCTTTGAAAGGTTTTTAAGTGGGAAAGAATTGAATCTGAGCTGGGTGTGATGGTGCGTGCCTATAATCCCAGCTATTCAGGAGGTTAGGCAGGAGGACTGCGAATTCAAGGCCAGCCACAGCAACTGACCAAGATGTGAGTAATTTAGGGAGACCCTGACTGGGGATGAAGCTCAGTTATAAAGCTCCCATTTTTCCAATCCCTAGTTTTTTAAAAAAAGAATCCAATGTCTAGTTCTGTCAATTATTAACATATAAAAAGCATAAGCAAATAATTGTAACCCTGCCTTTCTTTGCGTATCATAACTCTCCATTATTGAGACTCTCCCCATTCTATCTCAGCCACTTATTACTGGAAAGACACTTTCAGAGTCTATGCAAAGTACAAAGACCACGCCACACACTGGAATCCCACTCGAGAGATTTATTGTCTGTAACATGAGTTGTACTGGCAAGGCGGTTCCTCCAAGGAGAGCAGGAACCTGGGCACTCGCAGAGCAACTTTACAGCCCACAAGAGGAATTTCATAAGCTGCTTAGGAGTTGAAGCAGGGGTGGGGTTGATGGTTTGGCAGGTACATGTTCTTCAGGGAAGTTAAGCAGCTTTGCTACAGAATCAAAACTTTGGAACCTCTAGATAAAATGGCTCCCAACCTTAAATGGTGAATCTGATGCCAGTATTGATTGGATGCCAATAATTACCATGGTCACAATCTAGAACTTGCCATTATGTGGTCCCTTCATAATCTCATTTATTTGCAGAGTTTTCCTCTTCTCTTGTCCCCGAAATTCTGCAATTTTAACTCCAATGATATTTTTAATCCTCCTTCCCTATCTCAAGACCTTGAAGATATTTTATGTTATTTTCCAAAAATTACATAATCTGTATTTCAGTAAAAAATATTTAGCCTTTTACTTTTATGTTTTTCATTTCAACTATTTTCTATTGCAATGTCTTCAACTTTGTCTTTTCTTCTGCAATATTCATTCTCACATTTATGTCATTGTACTCTTCACTTCATATACTTATTTTTTAACTTCATGAGTCCATTTTTACATTGCCCATTTCTTTCTTCATCAACTGCATGTTGTATTCTTCCTTCCCAGACATATAAACCTAGTTATAATAGTCATTTCAACGTGTTTCTCCAAAAAATTTCATCATCTTCATCACTTAAGATTTGTTTCTAAAGACTGATTTTTTCTCACTGTTCCAGGATGTTATAGTGTGGGTATGTGGTGTTTTCCAAAAGCTCATATGTGAGAAAATGCAAGAACTTTCAGAGGTAAAACGATTAAATTAGGAGAATTGTGACTAATCATTTGGTTAATCCACTGATACAGAATAACTGGGTGGTAACTGCAGGCAGGCAGGCAGGGTGTGGCTGGAGAAAGTAGATAAATGGGGCTTGTCTTGGGGTGTTTATTTTGTCTGTGGTGAATGGAGCGCTCTCTCTCTCTCTCTCTCTCTCTCTCTCTCTCTCTCTCTCTCTCTCTCTCCTCTCTCTCTCTCTCCTTCCTTGTTGTCACATTCTGAGCTGCTTTCCTCCTCCATGCCTATCCGCCATGATGTTCAGCCTCACCTTAGGCTCAGAGCAGTGGAGTTGGCTGTCTATTCCGAGACCTCTGAAACAATGAGACAAAATAAACCTTTGCTCCTCTAATTGTTCTTGTCAGATCTGTTGTCAAAGTGATAAATAACCTGACTAAACAAATGACAAATTTTCCTGCTTATTTGAATGCCTGATGTATACAAGTGTGTCTACAATCCAAATAGTTTAGGTTTCAAAATATCGTTGGGAGCAGGATCAAGTTTTATTCTTTTTTTTTTTCCTCCCACATGGATGACCAGTAGTCATTGAACCACTGATTGAAATGACATCAATTTTCACATACTTCTACTTCCCTTCCTTTGCCAAATTTGAATATCCATATGTGCATATTGTTTCTTCTCTTTCTTCTCCTCTGTTGGTCTACTTATCTTTTCTTTTTAGAATATCACACCATCTTAATTATTATAGCTTTAGACAAAGTATTATAGCATATAGTTTTATAATATATCATGAAGAACATTTTATTCAAGAATGTTATATTAACAATTACATCTGATAATCCAAGAGAAGGTTTCCTCTGGACTCAATTTCAGAACAATCTAAGAAAAATGTGACTATAATTACACACAAGTAAAAATGTAATAATTTCTGATGCCTAGAACTCTCTTTATTACATGTTTTAAAATATTGTTGGGAGATAGACATGTGGTAAAGACCTTTCTTCTAAACAGAGTTACCAGTGATTACACACAAATGTGTCTGGTAGCCCCATACAGTTGTGTGATATTCCCATCAGAGGTTGTGAAATATAACTTTATGCTTCCAAGAATTGTACAAAAATTGTTGAAGATTTTTCTGTAATTTAGTTTTTCATTTTTAAATTCATTCCTTTTGACAGCAAATTATATCAAATTTTGATATCAAATTTTGATAGCAAATTCCTTTCTGACTTCATCACTTAACCCTAACAGAACTTGGTTTCAGGGTTTGAATCCTTCTAATGGAAACATGTGCTTAGAAATGTAATAGCACAAAGACTGTTGTAGTAGTAGTACATACAAAGACTATATAAGTAGTAGTAACTGCTTATTAGTTCTCTAAAATTGCAAGAACCATTAGTGTAGCTAGAAGCTTCAAACCCAGGGCCATTCACTGTCTAGCAGAAGGAGTTTTCTCATAATATTGCCATTCATATCAACATTTCTTTCATGAATGCAGAGCCAAAAGATTGCTGCTCTACAGATAGTCTGTGAACATTTAAAGAAGCTGTTGGACTGACTAAAACTTTTGTCACACTTCAAGTAGGTTAAGGGATTTTTACCTGTGTGAGCATGCATGTGACTCTTGTGACCTATGAAGGTCAGAAGTCTGACAGCAGATATGATAGGCATTTCTGTGAGGTCCCTCTACAGCCCAGACATTGTGCCCTCAGATGGCCCTCCTGCACTCTGAAACAATTTAACCCATGTCCTCCTTCTATGTGTAAGGTTCAGCTAGCAAGGACGACCATGTTCTTATGAGACTGTGCTCCCATTTTCCATTGCCAGGAATATTATGGGAATCTACAAGCTCTTAAAAGAATTTACTGATATTATTGTAGGGGTAATGCGGAAAATTAATGGCTACTTTTTGTGTAGAATCTACCATTACACTGGAAAAGGAAGAGTGGAAGCCCCCAACCAGATCTGAGGAAGTAAATCCCAACTGTTCTCCTTAGTAGCCTAAAGTCTGTGCAGGGCCATGCCCACCATTTTTTTTTTTTTTCATAAGCCTAATAAAAACGAAGTCTGTGGCTCATAACAGGTTCTCCATGTGAGGTTCATGGGCTGATAAGATCCAGTCTGTAGACTTAGCAGCTGGACCTATCAAAGAAAATGCCTCCCTCCTTCATTAAGCAATGCTTGGGATATTATTATATCTTTTATGCTCTGTGCTAAAATTATCTCCTCTGCACTTTTAAAGAAAATCTGAAATGCTAGAAATGGGCTTGTGTTCTAGATTGTGTTTTCCTAAATATGAATAAGACCTTCCCTAGCAGTGCTAGGCTGGAGACCTGAAAAACTCTGAGGTTGGTTTCCTCAGTGCCAGTGCTAGGTAGTCGTTCAGTTGCTAGGTGACAACTTTCAGGTTCCTTGCCTTCTGCTTGTGAGGTAACAAAATTCACATCATGCTGCATCTCAGCAGAAGCAGTAGTTCTGATTTAGTCATGATTCTCATGTGTGCCTTCTCATGGAAGCCAGCTTCAGACTGAGTATCACTTTCTTAGCCACAGGTTCCAGCTGAAACTCATTTCAATGTGAGACGCCACGAGCAACTGTGCCACATAGGCAGCACTGGTACCATAACACGGTGGCTGACCAGTTTGAAATCTTCAGTGTTGAGAGACTGGTCAAATGTCATGGAACTGTACTCCTGATTGTTGCTGGTCTACCATCTGATCTGACATGATCCATGATTTTTTCCTTTTGAAAATTGGGGAAAAGTACCCCTCTGAACAATTAACTTTATGATTCTCCAGTTTGATATTTAAAACGACCAGTGCGCTCATGGTCAGTTGGAAATACTCTCTGTCCCTTTTATCTACAGATTAATTGTGCTCATCTGGGTAATGACCCTCTTGGGGAAAGGGGTCTCAGTGGTTCAGGTTACTGCATACCGATGAGTATCATGAGCATCATTGGCTGATGCTTGCCCTTGGGATGGAGTTGAGGGTAAAGCTTATGATACCTTTTCTCAGCTTCTGCACTCTATTGGAATTCTGCACGTGGACTCTCACTCCTGGACCTGATCCCTGGGAAGACATCAACAGTATCCATGATATAAATAATGTTTACATGCCTTACCAACAGGTGTTAGGTAATGTTTACATGACTCAAATGCTAATGAGAGGCTCCCAGATGAAGGCATCCACATCATCTCTCTTCTGTAGCATGAAGATGAAATTTACAGGGTTCAGTGTGTCAGAAGCCTCTATTGTTAGTACCTTGCTGTCAGCTGTAATGTGTTCACTATCTAATTGTCCTCTCCCACTAAGAACAGGGCCTAGGATTGTGTTCTACATGCTTCCAGCACAAAGAAATGGGCTAAACAAAGTCTTCTCCACTACAATGGAAGAATCCTGGGGCTGACCATAAAGTCTTGGGTAGTATTTCAGTTGCTAGGTGATAATGTTTGAAGTGTCCAGGACAATAAAACTCCTGAGTCAGGCTCCGATCTGATGTCCCTTCTTCTCTGTCATAGAAGGCATTGATCTCTGTACATTCAGGTCCTATGGTTTGAAAGGAAATGAAAACATCCCTGATGGTTTTTCTCTTCTTCCACCAGTTTAGCCTCCCTCTCCCTTAGTCTGCAGTCCCCCAGTCTGTTCGTGGAGACCACCCACCTTTACTTTTGAAAGATAATTTTAACTAATGTCCAATTTTATTTATTTAATAATTCGGGTGTCCCTGCTTCTTTTGCCTTCTAGCTTAGAAGTTTCTAGTGAGAAGTCTGCTACCCATCCTGACTTTTTCCCTACATGATGTGCGCCTTCTTCCCCTTGTTGTTGATTTTGTTGATTTTTTTATTATTATTGGCATTCAGTGATTTCTTATGTGTTTTGACTTGTTTTCTTTATGCTCCTTCAGGTTATAATTCATTAACCTTCTTTCTTTGTAGTTTCACGAAATATAGAAAGTTTTTGACCATTTTTTTTTTAATTTTCTTTCTCTGTCCCTTCTCCCTTCTTCATGGACTCCAGATATATGTATATTTAATCACTTCATATTATGCGCAGGGTATCTTTTTTCAGTCTTATTTTTAACTGCACTTTTCCTAGATAGATGCTTCTCAACTTGCAATGGAATTATGTCTCAATAAACTCATCAGAAGATATAATAAGTCAAAATGCATTTAATGCACCCAACCTAACAAACACAGTTTAGCAACACAGTACCCTGTGCAGAGTCTTGGAGGTTTATCCTGGTGACTGCATGGCAACCAGAGAGCTGCCAACTACAGTTCATTACCATTACTACCTAGCATCACAAGTAGTATTTTATATTATTATACACATATACTACTAGTCTGGGTCAAGATTGAAATTCAAAGTACATGTTTAAATGAATGCATACGTGGTTTTTACACCATTGTGAAGTCAAAAATTATAAGTTGAACCATTGTAAATTAGAAACTATCTTTAGTCATTTGAAATATACTTCTTGTATTTTTTAATCTTAGAAATTTCATGTGACTATTTTTTTATTTCCATTTTTCTCCCTATCATCTTCTTATTTTACTCTACCTTTCTGATTACATGCAGATATTCATATTTGTTTTTTTTAAACATGTTTGTCTGCACAATCTGTATCCGTTCTAGATCTGATTCTATGATTTTCTCCCAGTTAAGAATGAAATCTTTGTTACATGAATGCCTGGTTATTGTTACTTAGACATCAAATATTATGAGTTCTATGTTATTAGGTGCTATATTTTGTTTTAGTCTTCTAAATAGAATTTGCTTCTTTTTCTGACACATAATGACTTATTTGGAGCTTTCTGATTTTGAATTCTGTTTTTAAATCTTTTTAGAGCCGACAAACAGAAAAACTAGTTTTAGAGCTAATTTTGCCTTCTGATACAGATAATATTCTGCTAGAGGTCATGGTCCAGATGTGTAATCGCAGCAACTCAGGAAGCTGAGGTAGGAAGATTGCAAGATGGAAACCAACCTTAGCAACTTAGTTAGACCCTCTCTCAGAATAAAAAAATTTAAAAGGTCTGGGGACACAGTTCAATGGTAATATTCCCTTAGGCTCAATCGCCAGTCCTCCTTCTCCCCAAAGTGGTGTTCATTGTTCTTCTGGGGTATCCACTCCTCTCCTCTCCAAACTACAAACTAACCACAAGCTCTTTCCACTCAAGTGCAGAAAAGGAATTCTTCATTGCTATGCTAGCTTTTGGAATTATTTGTTCTACGGTTCTCTGCTTATTAGTTATGAGGTAGCTTCTCTCATGCTTGTATAGATCAGTGTTCTGTCAAAGACTTAAAGGGACCATGCAACTCTCCACATTTCCTTATCTCTCTTTTTGATCCAAAGCTTTGCCCAACAAATGTTGACCATCTGTCCTTGATGTTCTCTGCTCTCTGACTTCTCAATGCAGAGAGGCATCTGGACTCTTGAATTTTTCACCTTGCACTTGGATATTGCTTTCTTTCAGTAAGTTCAGTCAATCATAGGATGAGGCTTATTTATTAATGAGTGATCTCTCAGATATCAGAGTCCTGAGCTCCTTCAAAGGTCTCTATTACATGTATTTTCCTGGTCTTCTAGTTGTTTATTTGCAAGAAGATGAACCCAGCCCCTGTTACTCCATCATGGTCTCAAG